>NC_088416.1:4901146-5501146 GCF_034236695.1 Oncorhynchus nerka | reverse complement strand
GAACATTTTGAACTGTTATCGTTGGCGATATGACACACTTACAATCATGGTGTTGAATTGGACTTGCATTTGTCTGGTCTAGGTCTTGACTTGGTCTTGACTCGGTCTCGATTTGCTCCGGTCTTGGTCTTGACTCGGTCTCGATTTGCTCCGGTCTTGGTCTTGAATCGGTCTCCGTTTAAATGGTCTCGAACACAACACTGGCCGCGTCCAACACCCACAACAGTAGGCATTTTTGGTATGTGAAAATAGAATGTTTTTACAGTATGTTAAAAAAAAATAGTATGCTTTAAAAGTCATGTCATAATCGTTTCGGCTTTTCATCTACTACAATTTCGCTGCCTGCTATTGAGGAAGATAATCTCTTTTCAGATCCAGACGTGTTTGACAGCAGCTGATAGTGAGACCTGCTGCACCATAATGATAGAATGGAGGGAAACGGTGCAGTTTCACATCAGATGACGTGTTCTCAGTATGGGTGAGTCTAGTATGGTGATATCTGTTGCTTATTGAATACATTTTGACTGAACAGTACGTTCTAAATAGTATGTGGTATGGTTAGGACACAGTATGCAGTTTTAGTAAATAGTAGGCAAGACCGATTTCGGACACAGCCTCTCTCTCTCTCTTTCATTCATTCTATCATCCTGAAGTAAGGGAAAAGTTGTGTTTTCGATCCCAGTGAGTGACAGCTGGGAAACAACAGAGAGCGAAAGCGTCTATTTATGATTCATGACATGATGATTTTGTGGGTTGTTTGTTTTGGGCGGCATGTTCTGTGGAACCAATCTGAAAACAAGAGTGTGGTCATCCCTATTACTGCAATTGAGTTTCAGTGGAGTCAGTGGGCAATGATGCTGGCTCCATCCCAACATGCAGACAACAGACGAGAGTGAGAGAGGCTGATGCCAATGTGTTCATGTTGTGAGAGCCAGGCTGAGATTGCCAAGCCATAAATCATATTGTGAGTTTAGCATCGATGATGATGATGGACACGCTGATACAATGCTATTACGATGCTATTTTCTTCCCGTTCTCTTTCTCTCCCTCACTCTCGGGTCACCATTTCTCTCTCCTCTCTCTCACTCCTCTCTCTCTCATATTAAACTCGGAGCAGGTAATAACATCCCATGACACAACACTAAAGCCCAGTGAGGCAGCAGAGAGTATTAACAGGGTGTAATGGCTGTCGTGGGTTGAAGAAGGTGAAGAGGACCAAAGTGCAGCGTGGTACGTGTTCATGATGTATATTTATTTGAACTACGATCAAAATAACAAAAATAGACCAACACGAAACAGTTCTGTCTGGTGCAGAACACAGAGACAGAAAACAACTACCCACAAACACAGGTAGGAACAGGCTACCTAAGTATGTTTCTCAATCAGAGACAACGATTGCCAGCTGCCTCTGATTGGGAACCATACCAGGCCAAACACATAGAAATACAAAACCTAGACTACAAAACATAGAATGCCCACCCTAACTCACGCCCTGACCAAACTAAAACAGAGACATAAAAAAGGAACTAAGGTCACGACGTGACACAGGGTGTGTAGAGTGGACCCAGAGAGAGACTCATGTCCCAAATATCCAGGGAGTGTCTCACCGCAAATCCTGAACCCTTCCAGCCATCATCATTTTCATCATCATCATCGTGGCCCATTATCTTGGATCATGTTCATAAGGGCACACCGTCCCGAAACGTTTTGTAACTGAAAACGAGCTCTTCTCATTGGACGTCTTTCGACAGTAACTCCCCGTTTTATAACGGTTCTGACTGTTTTCTTCCATTTCGTGCCTAATGAATACCACGTCACTGGTTGGTATCATGGTGGTCAGCTCAGCTGTTATAATCTCCTTCACATTCCGTTGCTCTACAGACATCTCTGTCAGGCAACGACCAAGGGGGAGTGACTACTCACACTATCCGTGACCTAACCGCACAATATGTGTTTTGTCTGGGCCTTGCCTTCCGAGGTATTCGCCATGCATTCCACCCCTCCATGTGCTCTGGGAGGTGGGGAACCCAGAACACGTCGCTGGAGACAAATGAATAGCCCCCCCCCACTTCCCTCAACCGAGTCCGATGGGGTTGAGGTAGGGGGGAGGCACCTGCTGCACAGCTGTCCAGCCTCGCGTATAATCAGCCCACCCCAAGCATACCGATTTCTTTTCCTTTAGTCCAACCTTACAAACCAAAGTAGCAATAAGGTCATGACTCATCACTTAGTCTCTCTATCTAGATAAAACGATGTATAAATATCTGCATATCGCTCTCTCTCTTTCCCTCTACTGAACAAAAATATAAACACAACATGTAAAGTGTTGGTTTCATGAGCTGAAATAAAAGATTTCAGAAATGTTCCATTGCACAAAAAGCTTATCTGTCTCAAATTGTGTGCACAAATTTCTTTACATCCCTGTTAGTGAGAATTTCTCCTTTGCCAAGATAATCCATCCACCTGACAGGTGTGGCATATCAAGAAGCTGATTAAGCAGCATGATCCGTACACAGGTGCTGGGGACAATAAAAGGCCACTCTAAAATAAAAGGCCACACAGTTTTGTCACACAACACAATGCCGCAGATGTCTCAACTTTTGAGAGAGCGTGCAGTTGGCCTGCTAAGTGCAGGATTGTCCACCAGAGCTGTTGCCAGAGAATTGAATGTTCATTTCTTTACCATAAGCTGCCTCCAACGTCATTTTAGAAAATTTGGTAATACTTCCAACCGGCCTCACAACTGCAGACCACATGTAACATTCGGCTTCTTCACCTGCACCATCGTCTGAGATCCTGAGGCCCATTGTCGTGCCGTTCATCCGCCGCCATCACCTCGTGTTTCAGCATGATAATGCACAGCCCCATGTCGCAAGGATCTGTACACAATTCCTTAAAACTGTAAATGTGTCCCAGTTCTTCCATGGCCTGCATACTCACCAGACATGTCACCCATTGAGCATGTTTGGGATGCTCTGGATTGACGTGTACGACAATGCGTTACAGTTTCCTGCAATATACAGAAACTTCACACAGCCGTTGAAGAGGAGTGGGACAACAATCGTCAGGCCACCGTCAACAGCCTGGTCAACTCGATGAGAAGGAGATGTGTGGTGCTGCATGAAGCAAATGGTGGTCACACCAGATACTGACTGGTTTTCTGATCCATGCCCCTACCTTTTTTTTAAGGTGTCTGTGACCAGCAGATGCATATCTGTATTCCCAGTCATGTGAAATCCATAGATTAGGGACAAATGAATTTATTTCAATTCAGTGATTTTGTTATATGAGCTGTAACTCAGTAAAATCTTTGAAATTGTTGCATGTTATATATTTCTTCAGTGTGTGTATATGCTTCACTAAAGACATAGGCACTCATTTGGGGGACTGGTGGTGAGGTAGCCCTGATAAGAACAACCACATCTGTCACCAATCATGTATTGGATGAGATCCCATTTCTCCATGTACTGAGCCATCCAGTGGTTGGCTCAGTTCAGACCCAGTAATGTATGCAACTATGCATCCTCTGGTTTGGAAGCCTGAGTGTTCCCGCCGGACCTCTGTTTGTCTACCCAGGAATCTGACGTGACCGATACAATATGTCAGTCAAAGTGCCCCACCTTGCAATCTGCTTGATTTCAACATCTCCCATTTCTGTAGAACGTTCATAGTATGTCGCCCCATTCAACTTGTATGTACAGTAATTCCCCCAGGTGATTACGTTATGCGGAGTTACGTGGTCTGTATCATTATACGTTACCTCTGTAAGGATGTTTACATTGGTCCGATGACACAGTTTAATCAATAGGATTATAATTGGAGCTCTTTAGTCCTTATTCCGCAAGAACACCTACGCCTTAATGCTCACTCAAATGCAGAGAACCAGGGTTGACTGAACTAGCGAGAACTATGGCAAATTATCAAGCGATGTCGAAAATCAAGAGACCAGTCAGTGATTCACTTGTGAGGCCTTTTGAAAACCTGTGTTCACTGTTCAGGATACAAAAAATGAAAACCCACAGTTTGTTTAGTTCGGCCAGGGAAAAACACCTACTTTTCTTCCCTCACTTAATCACAAACACACTCCACAAGGGAAAATAATGTGTTCACACCAACAATGACAGACCGTGCCACAAAACCAAACTCACACATCACCCCCTTAGTGTTATTAAGAGGAAAAAAGCATGGAACAGAGGAAAAGAAGAGAGGAGAACAGAAGAAGAGAGTCTACCTTTAAACCTACCTAGACAAGATGGAAAGAGAGAAGCAGGAGGAACCAACTTGAAATACTACCCATGAGGGGAAAAGGAATGGCGCCGGAGGGGATGGCTGCCGTTTTACAG
This sequence comes from Oncorhynchus nerka, assembly GCF_034236695.1. Lineage (NCBI taxonomy): Eukaryota > Metazoa > Chordata > Actinopteri > Salmoniformes > Salmonidae > Oncorhynchus > Oncorhynchus nerka. The sequence goes on along the minus strand of NC_088416.1, from coordinate 5,496,803 downwards.
GCTCCTGACCAATTGTGCTATTTTGTGTGTTTTTTCCACATAGTTTGTAACTTATTTTGTACATAATGTTGATGATACTGTCTCTTATGACCTAAAAGAGCTTCTGGATAACAGAACAGCAATTACACACCTCAAACTGCACAAATATGTTGTGTTTAATTAGTCTGATGCGAAGGATATTATGTTGCTCTCCAGACAAGGCCCAGATCCCCGTCATTTGCATAAAGAAAATAAGGAAATACAGGGGGCGCAGATCGGGAGAATACGTCGGTGAGTAGGTTACCCGCCTTTACCATCCGTTCTATTCGCCAACATGCAATCACTGGTGAATAAACTGGATGAGCTCTGTTTGAAACTATCCTACCAACGGGATATTAAAAAAGGTAATATCTTATGTTTCACCGAGTCATGGCTGAATGATGACCCGGAAAATACACAGTTGGCTGGATTTTCCGTGCATCAGCAGGACAGAACAGCCTTGTCCGGTAAGACGAGGGGTGGGGGTGTGTGTCTCTTTGTCAATAACAGCTGGTGCGCGATGTCTAATATTAAGGTAGTCTTGAGGTATTGCTCGCCTGAGGTAGAGTACCTCATGATAAGCTGTAGACAAAACTATATTTTTCGTGGCCGTCTATTTACCACCACAAACCGAACCTGGCACTAAGACCGCACTCAACGAGCTGTATAAGGCCATAAGCAAACAAGAAAATTCTCATTCAGAAGCGGCGCTCCTAGTAGCCAGGGACTTTAATGCAGGCAATCTTAAATCCGTTTTACCTCATTTCTACCAGCATGTGCAACCAGAGGAAATAAACTTCAGACCACCTTCACTCCACACACAGAGATTGGTGCAATGCTCTCCCCACCCTCCATTTGGCAAATGTGACCATAATTCTACCCTCCTGATTCCTGCTTACAAGCAAAAACTAAAGCAGGAAGAACCAGTGACTCGCTCAATACGGAAGTAGTCAAATGACGCAGATGCTACGCTACAGGAATGTTTTGCTAGCACAGACTGGAATATGTTCCGGGATTCATCCAATGGCATTGAGGACTATACCACCTCAGTCACTGGCTTCATCAATAAGTGCATCGGCGACGTCATCTCCACAGTGACCGTACGTACATACCCCAACCAGAAGCCATGGATTACAGGCAACATCTGCACCAGGATAAAGGCTAGAGCTGCAGCTGTCAAGGAGCGGGACACTAATCCGGACGCATTATAAGAAATCCCGCTATGCCCTCAGACGAACCACCAAACAGGAAAAGTGTCAATACAGGATTAAGATTGAAACCTACTACACCGGCTCTGATGCTCGTCGGATGTGGCGGGGCTTCCAAACTATTACAGACTACAAAGGGAAAACCCGGACATGAGCTGCCCAGTGACGCGAGCCTTCCAGACGGGCTAAATGCCTTTTTATGCTCGCTTCGAGGCAAGCATCACTGAAGCATGCATGAGAGCACTGGCTGTTCCGGACGACTGTGTGATCACGCTCTCCGTAGCCGATGTGAGCAAGACCTTTAAACAGATCAACAGATGGATTACCAGGACGTGTACTCAGAGCATGCGTGGACCAACTGGCAAGTGTCTTTACTGACATTTTCTACTTCTCCCTGACAGAGTCTGTAATACCTACATTTCAAGCAGACCACCATAGTCCCTGTGCCCAAGAAAGTGAAGGTAACCTGCCTAAATGACTACCGCCCCGTAGCACTCACGTCGGCAGCCATGAAGTGCTTTTAAAAGCTGGTCATGGCGCACATCAACACCATCATCCCGGAAACCCTAGACCCACTCCAATTTGCATACCGCTCAACAGATCCACTTATGCCACAATCTCAATCGCACTCCACACTGCCCTTTCCCACCTGGACAAAAGGAACACCTATATCAGAATGCTTTTCATTGACTACAGCTCAGCGTTCAACACCATAGTGCCCACTAAGCTCATCACTGAGCTAAGGACATTGGGACTAAACCCCTCCCTCTGCAACTGGATCCTGGACTTCCTGAGGGGCTGCCCCAGGTGGTAAGGGTAGGCAACAACACATCTGCCACACTGATCCTCAACACCAGCTCCACTAGGTGCCCCTACTAGGCGGTGTCTGAGGAAGGCCAGAATAATTGTCAAAGACTCCAGTTACCCATGTCATAGACTGTTCTCTCTGCTACCGCATGGCAAGCGCCAAGTCTAGGACCAAAAGCCTCCTTAACAGCTTCTACCCCCAAGCCATAAGACTGCTGAACAATTAATCAAATGGCCACCCGAACTGCTGCTACTCGCTGTTTATTATCTATGCATAGTCCCTTTACCTCTACCTACATGTACAAATGACCTCGACTAACCTGTACCCCCGCACATTGACTTGGTTGAGGTACCCCCTGTATATAGCCTTATTATTGTTATTTTATTGTGTTACATTTTTACTTTAGTTTTATGTAGTCAATATTTCCTTAACTCTCTTTTTTTTTTAACTGTATAGTTGGTTAAGGGCTTGTAAGTAAGCATTTCACGGTAAGGTGCTACAACACCTGTTGTATTGATTTGGTGATACTACAAAACAAAGCGTGAAACGGGGAGAGAAGAGAAGTGGTGGAAAGAGGAAGGGGGGGGGGGCTTTACTCTCCGACACCAGCAGTACCCTCACTTCCCTGTCAATCTGATCTGTCAGAGCAGCAGTAGAGAAATGAGAGCAGCTGCCAGGCGTTCTCGCACGCTACGATTCCTCTCGCTGTCTGAGAGAGGAACACCACTATGACTACACTTTTCCACAAGCTAGGGGCAAAGAATACGTCTGTGGCCTGCGTTGCCCCCTGACAGGTTCTTGTGTTGACTTAACTCGTGGCAAATCTTCATTGTCATCTTTGCTCATTTGTAATGTGGTTCTTAACATTCTTTCCTGAATAGTTTATATCACATACCATGTCTCTGGCTTCATTTTCAAGTTTAACAGATGTTTATATAAAAGTGCCTTCAAATTCCATTTAATCTCCCCATGTTGATTAACAAGATTTAACTAAGGAAGTAGTCCATTCAATTATATATACAGAGTACTGCTGTGTTTTGACAGTAGCTGGTGGGAGAGTGATGTACACTGTATAATTTGGAAGAATTTTCCTCTGAACAAGCTACTGTATCCTCTCTCCTGAATTCGAGAAAGAGCTGGCTTCCCTGATTAGCGCCAGAACCCCAAATTCCTTTCTTTTCCTCTCTCTACCATATTCCCTCTCTTTTCCTCTTAGAGAGAGACACAATCAACAGATCAACAATATCATGGCCCAGCGCGTTGCCGTGCCAACACCCCACTGTGTTCCTGTTACACCCCACTGCGTTCCAGTTACACAGTTAATTGGATGAAGAGTGTAAGATTAAAGGAGCTACATCCCAAGGCAATGGCTAATTGATTTAATATTTATGAACTTTGAGCGAGGGGGGGAGGCAATGGGGATCCAATTTAAACTGTACTCGTTCTAACTAACATTTCACGTGAAGGAAATGTTTAGTTAGAAGGGGTGTGGATGGAAGAGCGGGAGAGCGGTTCTTTCTGTTTTCTGTTCAGCCTAAATACACACTGTAAACCAAATCCTAGCTACAGGCATTATGGGTAGCCAGTGGCATTTAAACAGTTTGATATCAACAAATAAGTCTCAAGAACATGTTCTGATAATCCCATCTTGCAGAGGAATTAGGATCACACAAGCAATATTAGGATCACACAAGCAGAGAGATAAGGACTGAGACGAGCCACTCACCTGCTGGCTTCTCTGTACTGCTGGCTGTGGTTGTCGGAGGAACAACGGGAATCTCTGTTTCCAGGTAAAAACACCGCACAAACACAGACAAAAGTTAGCTTCATTATGTTTTAATACATTCGCCATAGGATTAAAGACAACTGTTATTTTGATGAAAGAGTTATGTAAAATAAGACGAGTATACAATAAGAGTGTTTATTCTCCAGCAGACAAGCTTTAGCATTAGTGTACAACCTACAGTTTTTCAGTAGATGTAGACGTGCCGTGTGGGGTAACCGTACGAAGGGATGGTTACTGGTTAGGTTTCACCTGTAGAGACTTACTCTCTCAGCTGTACAGCATCCATATTAGGAAGGCTTGAGAACGGAGGACTTCCTAATATGAATGCCATACAGGTGGAGCTACCTGGCAGATCAGATCAAAGGGGAACAGCGAGATGCAATCTTAAGATCTGGAGGGGGCGATAGCAGGAGGGGTGTGAAATCTGTAACGTCTCTCCCCTCACGCCTCTATTCGCCCCCACGACGAGGTCTCTGCGGTTTTGCATCCAAGACTTCATTCTCTCAGCTCTACTTCACCCTCTCGTGTCGGCTATTCACAGAGGCAGGAAGTTGACGTTTGAAGTAAGCCATGCATAAAGAGAGCTCCTATTATCTCCAAAGGAGCAGGATGGTAACATTAGATGTAGATATAAAACATAATGCATTTTGTTACACTGGCGGCAAAAGGGGGATAAAACCACCGAAACAGGTGAGTAAGCAGTGAGGGGAAGCAAGGACAGACAAGCACACATACCGCTGTATGAGAACACATAGATCAAAGGAAAGGGTGGCAAGCTAGATAAGATACACAGGAAAGGAGTACAATAGCAGTGTACCGTCATGCATAGATTGAAGATTCTGTGTGGTAAAGGAAGAAAGAATCAAGTCTTTTGATCAACGTCTCTGATTGGATTAGTTTGCAGGACTTATTCCAATCAGGCAGTATAGTATACAATACTGTATACTGTATATAAACATTAGGAATCTAAAAGTTTACTCATCATAGGGGCGGCAGGTAACCTAGTGGTTAAGAGTGTTGGGCCAGTAACCAAAAGGTCGCTCCCGTACTGCCTTTGAGCAAGGCAGTTAACCCTCAACAACAACTGCTCCCCGGGCGCCGGTGACGTGGACATCGATTAAGGCAGCCCTCCGTACCTCTTTGATTCAGAGGGGTTGGGTTAAATTCGGAAGACACATTTAAGTTGAATGCATTCAGTTCTACAACTGATTAGGTATCACCATTCCCTTAATTGTTTCATTTATACAGGCCTAATTTGTTATTTTCTCATTAAGAATAAAAGCGTCTGTCTTGTGACAAGAAAAATAATTGCTGCCAGAGGCCATATGGTTTTTATTCCCTACTGATTACTCTGTGTCACTGCTAATCGACCTGCCAAGCCCTGATAGCCGATCAGGATTCAGCCACGCGTGCCAGATCACATAATAATAATAATGAGCCCCTTTCTCATAATCAACTCGTATGGTCTGATTTATGGCCCTCTACATTGGAAAGTATATGAAGTCAGAGATATGACATTTTATCCCTCCCTGTTAAAACTGAAATTGGCAAGAGGTTTCAGTATCGCTAAATGTTAATGGGAAGGGCTTTAAAAAAGATTATTTAGCAATTATTGAAGAAACTAAATATTTGTGTTGATCCCATCTGATCGCTGGGACCTCAGCATCTCCAAGTTTCACACCTCCGACTGAATGGCTCGACTTTCCCAGGAAAATGAAAGGTATCAGATTCCAATGGAGTTTGTAGGTTTAATTATCCCCTTGGCTTGGACATTGGCCAAAAATATCCCTTCGGAATAATTAATTTCATAAGAGCTTTTGTTTAACCTCCGAATCATAATTTTATTGACTAAAAGCAGCAATTAAAATGTATTGTTTTGGGGTCTGAAAACAAATGCCAAAAAATTCAGATATTTTTGGGGGGAGATGCCGATTGCCCTTGGTCATTGGCCCTTTTCCCTTTTTAGCCAATGAGGGACACTGGTGGATCCTAAAGTTGGTGTTCGTTAACTCGGCTCTGGACATGGCACTGTTGGATTTATGGGGACTGTCAACATAGGGAGGTTGAGGCTTCACAGATGATTCTGGGGGATGATTTGTTTATTTTAGCTTTCAGATTTACCTGTTGGTCAGAACACTGGCTAAATGCTTGTCTGAGGAAACCAATGGAAGAGAGAAAGAAGAAAAGTAGGATTCTGTGCCATGTAGTGTGTGTTTTTCAAGCCAGGATAGAGTGTGGGGGGGGGGGGGGGTTGGTTGGGAGGGTTGGTGGTTGGTTGGTTGAGTGAGTGAGTTTGTTCCTTTTTGTAAGTTGTCAATTTTCTTTGTGGAGGTGTGCATGAATGTTTAAGCATAGAGATGGAATGGGCAAAAGTCATATGCGGCTGGTGAGGCAAGTTCAGGCAACTAGGAAAGGCTGGGTTCCACGTACTTATGCAGGGGGCAATGGGCGAGCGGCTCTGCTGGTAGCCTTTAGCGCAGCGGTTGCACGTGATACCAGTCACGCCGTCTTTACAGGGACATTGACCCGTGGTTTGGTTACAGGTTTTGCCAGCAGCACCCACGGGATGGCAATCACATGCTGTGAGGAACAGAAGAGAAGAGGTAAGAGAACACACGTTTGGCGTGGGTGGGGACACAACAACACGTAACACCCATGTACAGAGAGAGAGCACAGATACAGTACAAAACAACAACAACAGCAGTGGTGGTGGTAACAACAGGGTTGGAAACGTGAGCGTCGAGGACAGAAGAGACAGTGAAGCTTGTGAGGCTTTGCTGCAGGAAGAGTGACAGGACTTACTTGGGTCCACAACACGACAAGCTTGACTTGCAGTGCCATCGCTGCAAGAACACACGAACAGCATACGCTCAGCATATTCAAACTGGGCATACAGTGCTGGTTGACATTGACTGCTGGGAATCGTTAGCTCTTTCTTTGTGGGAAAGAAGGAGACTAGAGCAGGCGACTGTGTTTACTAGATGATTAAATCGGAGTGATAATCCTGATTGGCTGTTTTTTATTAATCAGTGGTTTGAGTTTGGAACCAAAATGGCTGTCAGATTTCCTCTCTGCCTGGGGAGTCTAAGACATATGCTTCTGGAATGCAACATTTTTTGCCTGCACTAGGCTAACCCCCCTGTCTTTATTTTCAACTAAACCCACAGTTGCTCTATCTTGCCAACTAAACTCACTATATCAAGTTTGATAAAGTGTTCAATAACAGATAAACAGTGATAATATATAATGGTAAACTATAGGCAAAGTTTTTCCTTGTGTTTGTACTGTCATATCCAGGCATGGCGTGGTTACCATAACGATATGTCACACATGACACAAATCCTATATTCTAATCAATACCAGAACTTCTCTAATAATCTTTCCTCTAGTCACCAAGCCCCTAAACTCCATGAGACGTTGTTGCCAGGGTAACAGAACTATGTGACTTGGGTCTGGTTGTGTGCATCCCATGGGCTGTGCTCCGTGTTGAATGTCCTACAGAACAACCAACGATGTCGGGGTTTCAGCAAATTTCTGGTTTTCAGCCAGTGATGTCAGGTTTCAGAAAATGACTTTTGGATTCAGCCAGTGATGTCGGGTTTTAGCCTGCGGGCGTATTGTCCTTCAGAATGACCCCTCCCTACATCTCTCTAGTGTCACTTCTCACTATGAGAATCATCAAAGGTCTCAGTTTGAGCTATGCAATTTGAGGTTTTGTGGGTATAAGCGGTTACACTGGTGTTACAGACCACAATGTGCATTCTCGTTCCCCGTGGTGGGAATGTTATGTGAATGTTGCTTAGCCTCTGCTTTTAACTGGAACTCTACTAAATGACTGGATCTAATGACCAGAGAGTGTTGAGATTAGGTACAAGATTTTATGAGAAGCTTTTGTATTTTGGTTGATTACAGGCTATGAGCCAGTCTCTCTCTCTCAATTTCAATTCAGTTCAAATGGCTTTATTGGCATGGGAAACACATGTTAACATTGCCAAAGCAAGCAAGTGAAGTAGATAATATACAAAAGTGAAATAAACAATAAAAATTAACAGTAAACATTACACTCACATACGTTCCGAAAGAATAAAGACATTACATATGTCATATTATGTATATATACAGTGTTATAACGATGTACAAATGGTTAAAGTACAAAAGGGAAAATAAATAAGCATAAATATGGGTTGTATTTGCAATGGTGTTTGTTCTTCACTGGTTGACCTCTTCTTGTGGCAACAGGTCACAAATATTGCTGCTGTGATGGCACACTGTGGTATTTCACCCAGTAGATATGGGAGTTTATCAAAATCTGGTTTGTTTTTTAATTCTTTGTGGATCTGTGTAATCTGAGGGAAATGTGTCTCTAATATAGTCATACATTGGGCAGGAGGATGGGAAGTGCAGCTCAGTTTCCACCTCATTTTGTGGGCAATGTGCACATAGCCTGTCTTCTCTTGAGAGCCACGCAGCCTTTCTCAATAGCAAGGCTATGCTCACTGAGTCTGTACATAGTCAAAGCTTTCCTTAAGATTGGGTCAGTCACTTTTGATGGCATAGAATGCCCTTCTTGCCTTGTCTCTCAGATCGTTCACAGCTTTGTGGAAGTTACCTGTGGCGCTGATGTTTATGTCAAGGTATGTATAGTTTTTTTGTGTGCTCCAGGGCAACGGTGTCTAGATGGAATTTGTATTTGTGGTCCTGGCGACATCAACACCACAGGCCTTTTTGGGTTGGAGGGTTTTTATTTTGTCCTGTAGTTCATTCAAGGTAATTGGAGAATCCAGTGGGTTCTGGTAGTCTTTAATAGCTGATTCTAAGATTTGTATTTGATCATGTATATGTTTTTGCTGTTTGTTCTTTGTTATAGAGCCAAAAAGATTGGAGAAGTGGTTTACCCACATCTTTGTGTTGTTGTTTGTTTTAGTGTTTTCCAATTTTCCCAGAAGTGGTTAGAGTCTATGGATTCTTCAATTACATTGAGCTGATTTCTGACGTGCTGTTCCTTCTTTTTCCGTAGTGTATTTCTGTATTGTTTTAGTGATTCACCATAGTGAAGGCGTAGACTCAGGTTTTCTGGGTGTCTATGTTTTTGGTTGGACATGTTTCTCAATTTCTTTCTTAGATTTTTGCATTCTTCATCAAACTATTTGTCATTGTTGTTCATTTTCTTCAGTTTTCTATTTGAGATTTTTAGATTTGATAGGGAAGCTGAGAGGTCAAATATACAGTTAAGATTTTCTACTGCCAAGTTTACACCTTCGCTATTACACTATCTAGAACGTTTTGTCCAGGAAGTTGTCTAAAATGGATTGAATTTGTTGTTGCCTAATTGTTTTTTGGTAGGTTTCTAAACTACATTCCTTCCATCTATAGCATTTCTTAATATTACTCAGTTCCTTTGGCTTTGATGTCTCATGATTGAGTATTGCTCTGTTCAAGTAGACTGTGATTTTGATGTGGTCTGATAGAGGTGTCAGTGGGCTGACTGTGAACGCTCTGAGAGACTCTGGGTTGAGGTCAGTGATAATGGAGTCTACAGTACTACTACCAAGCGATGAGCTATAGGTGTACCTACCATAGGAGTCCCCTTGAAGCCTATCATTGACTATGTACATACCCAGCTTGCGACAGAGCTGCAGGAGTTGTGACCCAATTTTGTTGGTTATGTTGTGCCTAGGGGGGCATATGGGGGAGGGAATGCTGTCACCTCCAGGCAGGTGTTTGTCCCCCTGTGTGCTGAGGGTGTCAGGTTCTTGTCCAGTTCTGCCATTTAGGTCGCCACAGACTAGTACATATCCCTGGGCCTGGAAATGATTGATTTCCCCCTCCAAGATGGAGAAGCTGTCTTCATTAAAGTATGGGGATTCTAGTGGGGAGATAGGTAGCACACAGGAGGACATGTTTCTCTGTTAAGATCATTGAATTTCTAGCCAAATGTAAAATGTTCCTGTTTTGATTAATATAATGGAATGAGTTAGGGGTATATGCTAATTTGGTAAAGAGCATACCTGAGTCCCTTACCTGTTTATCACCTAATAGTTTGGTGAATGGGACTACCAGCTCTTATGGGACTACCAGCTCTTGTGGGACTACCAGCTCTTGGTCCTCAGACAGAAGGTCTAGGGCTCGCTGTGTGTTTGGACACCAGAGTGTTTGGGGAAAAGTTAGTTTTTTCTTGTATATATTTCCCATTTGAGTCCATAAGGAGTACAATCTGTGTCTTGTGTATGCCCTCAGTGGGTGTGGGGGGTTGTCAGGAGGGCTATCAGGGTGGCTGACAGGGGGTGGGGTGCTCAGAGGGGGTGAGAGCCCCTGGGCTTGGGGTTCTTCATTTGTCTGTTCTGCTGTGATGTCGACTCTATGGTCAGGGTCTGGTGTGGACTGTTCTGCTGTGGGGTCGAGACGTTTGTTGGGAGCTGAGGTGGGCTGTTCTGCTGGCTTCTCTGTGGGGGGTGGCCACCTCTCTAGTGGGTTGTTCTCTGTCACACGCCATCCCCCTCACCCTCTCCTCCAGCAGTCTAATCCTCTCCTCTAGTGCTCTGTTCTTCTCCTGCTCTTGCTTTTTATATGATTAAAGTCGTCTCACCACAGTCCAGAGTGCAGATGTCTCTCTCCACCTCCAGCTCTCCGGGTCTGGTTAAGGGGGTGTTGTTGTGCTGGACTGTTGTCTGAGTCTGTGCTGACTGGAGTGTAATCGCCTGCTGTTCCAGCTCCACCTGCCTTACATCCAGCTGGGTAAATGTATCCTTCATTTCAATGAGGGGGTTGTACTCTGTGCTGGGAGGTTGACTTTCCGCTTGGAGTTGCACGTCTGTGGGGTTCTATAATGAAGAGGTCTGGTCTGACCCGCTCGGGGTGGGGGTATCTTTCTCAAGGGCGAGATTCTCCTGCTGGGCTAATTCTTTGATTAGGTGGACGTCCAGCTGAAACTGTTTGCCCTGTATCAATACTGTTCCAGACTTATAGAGATTTATATTAGCTGACTCCGAGTCCTTGTTGTCTAGTATCCTGAGTTTCCACCCCTCGTTAACACCCCCCCACTCTTAACAGTGTGTTAATATAGCACTGTGCCATGCCAGGGGATGGTTTGTGTGGAAGATGAGGTTGCTGATGTTCCCATTTTTATAATAGTCAGCCAAAAGTATCTCTTGATTTTCCATAAGGAGCTTCATTTGGTGATCTTTTCTTGCCTTATCATTCTTTACATACACAGGGTTCTGTATTTTAATTACCTCTGAACAGCAGGATGCAGTTTCTAAGGCCTCTCCATTTGGTTGGAGTAGACTGTGCGACTCTCCTGCCATTGTTGGGCTAAAAGGCTTAGACAGCTCTCACTTGACACATCAGTGCTAATTGAAGTTGTATCAAGTTTGGCAGCCTTAATTTAGCATTCAGTCCATATAAAGTCATGTCATGTATTTTTCTTCTTGGTTTTTGGAAATAAAATATAGCTTCAGACTAAACATTACTCACTCAGTTCCATGTTGGATGGTGTTTTAGGTTTCTGTTGTTTTCCATAGAATTTGCTGTATAGTGTTGGAATAATAATCTTTGGTAGTTGTAAGCCTTCCAGGTGATTCCGTAATTCCGTCCAAATTCAGGTTGTAGGTTTTGCGTTTTGATTTGGAGTGAAGGTTATGTTGTAGAGGGTAGCATCCTGTATATGTTATGTTGTAGAGGGTAGCATCCTGTATATGTTATGTTGTAGAGGGTAGCATCCTGTATATGTTATGTTGTGACCAAAAAAAAAATCCTGTATATGTTATGTTGTAACACTCCTGAACAAAAAAATCCAAGTTTATCTATCTCCTTTTTTCCTGAACAAAAAAATGCAGGAGCTCATCTGATCACTAAATCTGTCTGTCTGTTGTCTGTCTGTCTGTCTGTCTGTCTGTCTGTCTGTCTGTCTGTCTGTCTGTCTGTCTGTCTGTCTGTCTGTCTGTCTGTCTGTCTGTCTGTCTGTCTGTCTGTCTGTCTGTCTGTCTGTCTGTCTGTCTGTCTGTCTGTCTGTCTGTCTGTCTGTCTGTCTGTCTGTCTGTCTGTCTGTCTGTCTGTCTGTCTGTCTGTCTGTCTGTCTGTCTGTCTGTCTGTCTGTCTGTCTGTCTGTCTGTCTGTCTGTCTGTCTGTCTGTCTGTCTGTCTGTCTGTCTGTCTGTCTGTCTGTCTGTCTGTCTGTCTGTCTGTCTGTCTGTCTGTCTGTCTGTCTGTCTGTCTGTCTGTCTGTCTGTCTGTCTGTCTGTCTGTCTGTCTGTCTGTCTGTCTGTCTGTCTGTCTGTCTGTCTGTCTGTCTGTCTGTCTGTCTGTCTGTCTGTCTGTCTGTCTGTCTGTCTGTCTGTCTGTCTGTCTGTCTGTCTGTCTGTCTGTCTGTCTGTCTGATGTGAGTCAGTAGCTGTTGCTGCTACTCTCGCTTATCTTAATCAGACAACGAAGGGGGAATCCGTAGCCCTCTCCCCTTATCAGGCCGGCGGGCTTTAAAGCGAGTGTAACGATTACCACTTTCAGGCCAATCTGTCACCACGTTTCATTGCCTCATTTTGTCTGGGAGAGGTGGGGAGTGTTGGAGGCTAGAAAACAGAGAGAGAGATAGACAAAGAAAAAAAGGGAGGGGCTTACACAACCTATAAACAAGTGTCGAGGCAAATCAGGCAGGTCTTCAGGCACGTAAAGTTAAGAGCCTGTCAGTGGGGCGGAGGGGAGTGGGGTATGGGGGGGGGGGGGCGTTAGGGAGGGCAAAGTGCGGCCCTCTTCAGAGCTTCTGAGAGCTAGCACCGTGTTTTTAAGAGCGTCTGCCCCACTAACCACAGCTTAAGCCTGCCAGTAAATCAAGTTGCTCCGCACATGGTCTGCAGGTGGGCCGCTCTTTTTCACTTGTTCTCTCGATTTCTCTCTCATTCTCTGACTCTCTTGTTCTCTCACTCTATCGCTCTCACTCGCTCATGCTTTCTCTCTCTCTCTCAATTTCAATTCAGTTCAAAGGGCTTTATTGGCATGGGAAACACATGTTTACATTTCCAAAGCAAGTGAAATAGATAATAAACAAAAGTGAAATAAAGAATATAAAATGAACAGTAAACATTCAACTCACAAAAGTTCCAAAGGAATAGAGACATTTCATGTCATATTATAGCTACATACAGTGTTGCAACGATGGGCATATAGTTAAAGTACAAAAAGGAAAATAAATAAACATAAATATGGGTTGTATTTACAATGGTGTCTCTCTCCTCCTGCCCTTGCTGACTGCAACAGCCTGCTGGGGGCCCACCTGGTGAGAGTTTAAGCTTGAAGTGTGTGTCCACTTAGCACTTAAGTAGCTACGTTATCCTGCTATCCTTCCTCACAGCTACTCCAGATGGCTGGGCAAGATAGGGACACTAGCTAGCGAAAAAGGCTAACTCCTTCCATCCTCCAGGCCTCATTCACACACACTTGTAGAGGGCAGAGAAAGTGCTAATGAGCCCCTCATGGTGAGCTAGTTACAGGGGCTAGCTAGGCTACACTTGAAGTGGGGAGAAAGTGCTTCTCTTGGTCCTCAAGATGAGCTAGTTAAAGGAGCAGTCGGAGAGAATAGGCCTTTTTAGGCTCTGAAGGTTGAGGGACTTGGTCCTGTATATAAATGTTTCGTTCCTCTACATGAAGACCTTGAAGAGGCTCAGATGGAGCTATGCTTGCGTTCCCTACTAGTTTAACACACACACTTTGAGGAGGGAGTTGCACATAAAAGATTGAAAAATGTTCTTGGTTAACGGGGAGGGTGATGGAAGGCATTTCAAAGGAGCTCGCTCTTCATAGGAGACGATCATTGCTCAATGTGAGAATTTTTTAACTCTGCCAATCGTTTACCATAAAGCATTTGAAGTTTGAACTGCAAAGCTCCCCCTCAGTTTGGGTTTGTGCGTTCGGTGCCTATAAGAATAATTTGTTGGCTGTTGGATAAGGCCCAACCCGAGCCATGTCTGTGTTCTATTATAATTAGGTTTCTACTGGTCTGCAAAAAAATGTGTGGAGAGGAGAGATTAAATAGTGTTACATGACTCAGGCCTTTTTTCAATTACATGTTTATCTGATGCAGGGAATGTCGATCTCAATTTGGGTTTTCATAAGTTTTGGTATTTTATTGATACATTTTTTTGGGGGGGGAAACCTTAGGGATGTCACACTTTTGGCCAAGGCAAGAGCCTATGGGCATACAGACAATATTATTCCTATATAGTTTCCATTTTACATGCAACACAATACATGTAAGTCATTATAATTGACAACAGCAACATAAATATGACTTTATTTTTCATTTCCAGAGAAGTTATGACAAACACTAATTATTTTTATTTTTAATCTCTACCATAATGTTATTTATGGTTAATACAGTTCAAGACATGTGGAGAGGAGAAACGTAATCACTTCTACATGTTATTCTAACTGAAAGTAAGAGTTTCCTTTGACAAAGACACATTTTTGTTCTGTTTGTTAAACTTGTTCCTCATGGTTCAACTCACTGAAGTAATGACACACTGGCTGACGTTACGGTGTGAATTACGATGAAAGTAAATGGCACTAATATGGTTCCCCGCTGCACTAAGCTTGGTATTTCTCTCAGTAGAATAACTTTCAGACACTCGCCTTTCATCGTCAGATTTTTAAAAGCATCATAACCAAAGATCCAAGGCTGGTGTCAATGATTTGTTTTCTTTACCGTTATCACGGCATTTGAATATTACTTGGCCACACACCTCCTAAAAGGGGTGCCATGGCAGCCAGCGTATCAAACTCTTTATCAACTCGACTAATATTTGCGGTGCTGAGTTTGTTCGATTCGTAACCAGACCACCCAGAGAGCTTCTACCCTGTTGCCCACCTTGGCTATCATACCATGTTAATTAACTATCTATACTTGCATGGGATTTAGGCCCAACCTCCTGTGTGGTATCAACAATAGGTTCCCTATCCAATAAACTGTAAGCATGGTGGGCCTTGGGCCACGCCCGAACACTGTGCCAAAATGGGATATTATTATAGCTCTGCCAACAAAGGTGTTGGAGAAACGAACAAGATGCACCTTCCAAAAGTAGTCACTTAGGGCCCAGGCCCTCAATCAAAATGCATTCTGTGTTTACGCTCTAGTCAATGAGGGGTGAAGCCATAAATCTAGGCTCTGGGCACTGTTCTTTCGGGCCGGTTGCTCTCAGTTTCCTTCGCAATGGTCTCACATGGGAGTCATTGGAAGTGATCGAGTTTCTCATATAAAAGCAAGACTCTGTACTCTTCTACCCTCTTGTATTGCTAAAGGGCTTATTCTGCCCAAGAGCTACCCAGCAAAGGTTCCCGTTGAACAATAAATGACTGAGGGCCTTAATTGCTGTCACTTTAGTGTAGCTGCATGGTGTGTATTTATGTCACTGGAGGAGCGAACAGACATTAGTTACACGGTTTTAGTTTTCATTGAATTATCTTGAGTTATGATATGCCAGACTTTAAATAATTTTACAAACTAAGCACGAGATGGTTCATAGGAGTTGATATATAATAGGTAAAGCACTGTGTGTGGTAACTTCATTAACAGAGAGACAGCGAGACAGAGCCTGTGTGCCTCTACATACTGTGTCTGCCCAGCTCTCACACATCACACCGAATGTCGATCTAATGTTCGTCCGCAGATCGATCAGCGCACTCTGTTTAATTTTTCACTCGGTTCGCAAATTACGTTCAGAGGTGTTAAGTACTCTCGGCCAGCAAATGCTATTGAGCCCTAAGGCTTGTAAAAGTTCTCGAGAACATAAGTAAGAAGCTTGACTCAATCCTCACTAGATTCCAAAAAAAAAAAAAAAAAAACACAGATGTAGACTCCATTCCTAGAATCTTCTAGAAATAAAAACTGGAACCACGTCATATATATTCCACAACCTGCGTTAAAAACATCACATATAAAGTAACAGGAGAGATGTGTACAGTTTGGCCATCAAGTTGGCAGCAGCGAAGAGGGAGAGAATCAAGCAGTTACGAGCATGAGTCAAAAACATGAAGACCAGCCTGGAGAAAAGTAGACATTGAGATGATGAAGGAGGCACAGAGAGTTCTCGGTTTTCCATGTCGGTAGTGTTGGCAGTTGGTACAATCAAAGGAGTCAAGAGACGTTCAGAGCCTCACATGTCTCGGATGCACACGTTCAGAATTAGATGCCTAGAGGTCCACACTGATGCATTTTTCACAGCTTTTTGACACGTTGTTTTGACATAATATTTAAGGCATCAGTCTCCTGCCATTAAATAATGGACATAATATTGAATTAATAATTTACAGTAAATCCTAACATTTTTTTTTTAAACTAGGAAACTAGACTTGCAAGATCTCAACAGAAATAAAGTTGGTTACTCTAGGCTCTGCAGTAGCTATAGACCCAAACACTCATTGTGCATATTGAGGGTTTTGAGTGGCATTTCAACTTTGGCTTAACTAACTACTCAAAGCTGCAGTGAATCCATTAACGAATTCCTGCTAGTTTGTTGACCCTAATTCAGCTACGTCTGAGAAATCCTCCGTGGCCTCTGACACACACACACACACACACACACACACACACACACACACACACACACACACACACACACACACACACACACACACACACACACACACACACACACACACACACACAGCCTCGGAAATCCTCTGTGGCCTCTGACACACACACACACACACACACCACACACCACACACACAGCCTCGGAAATCCTCTGTGGCCTCTGACACACACACACACACACACACACAGCCTCGGAAATCCTCTGTGGTCTCTGACTCAGAACCAGAGGTCTTCATTAGCTCTCCAAGTAAAGCAAATCATATTTAATAAAAAGCCAGAGTAAAAGGGTTCACCTGGGAGTAAGATGGATTATTCATTTTGGTCCTTATTAAAATCTGCTACGGTTCTGAAAATCGGGGGTAAAAGACGAGCAGTAGTCTTTTGATAGTGGAGCTTCGCACACATATCGGGGAGCACTGCGGCATAAATATAAATGAATAAATGTAATTGATGAATAAATGTCATTGAATTCAAATGTTAATTGAATTAAATATGATTATCTAAAATCAACACGGTGATAAAATGCATCAGTAGACTTAAATCTATCACAGGGA
Source organism: Oncorhynchus nerka (assembly GCF_034236695.1). NCBI lineage: Eukaryota > Metazoa > Chordata > Actinopteri > Salmoniformes > Salmonidae > Oncorhynchus > Oncorhynchus nerka. The sequence continues at coordinate 5,479,850 of NC_088416.1, read as the reverse complement.
AGTCCACCGTGAGGCTGAGTTATGGTGCTGAAAGAATCAACTCTTGTCCACATGAAAAAAGGGATGGATTTGAGTAACAGAGGTTAAATCCCCAACAATTAGACAGCCTCATAGAGATGGGGAGGGTATATAGTATGGGGGTTAATGATACACAGCCTCTCGTGATGGATGTTTGTTTGCATTCCGAATCGACATTCCCGAAGTGTTCATGTCAGTTGGGAACACTGCAATAATGGGATGGATGGATGTTTGGGTTAGGTTCCATGACTTGTTATTAGGACTTTTTTTCGTGCAGAAGAATGAATCATGCTGGATGTGGTGTTTGGATAAATCGGACGGTTTACTCTTAATCTCTCTCTCTTTCTGTCAAATCTTTTAGAAATGTAACTTTATAGCATGTTTTGCAGTTATGTGAAAATATGACATTGAACAGACACAAGCAAATAATCACAAACAATACAGGAAATAGACACTTATTCCACATTCATACTGTAGTGTTGATGTCAGGTGTGGATAAATGAAGAAAACAACATAACAGTTGAAATACATCGACTTAGGCATCCCTCCTCCTGTGAATAGTGTCTATGGCTTGTCTATGGCTTGTCTATGGCTTGTCTATGGGTTGAGCTGCACAGATGCACTTTTTTTCTCAGACAGACAAGACAGCCTCTCTGTCAAACTGATTGATTTGTTTGTTTATTTACTTCCTCCATGAATAATGTGGGAAAACATGGGGTGTAATATTTCCCTTTAGTCCGCCCTTGGAAGGAAGCGCTCTATAGGGTGTGTCTGTGTGTGTATGTGGGTGTGAATGCGGGGCACGTTCACAGTGTTACCGGGGCCTTGTTTGAACAGAACTTTAGCTCCCTGCTATCAGCTATAGGAGGTTTGAAAACGTCATCTTTCTTTTTGCCCTCTTCTCTCCCGAGGTGAAGGTCAAAAACGTCAGGAAACTGAGGCGTCCTTTCCACCCTCCCACTGCCTGATGAACCCTGATGAGCACACGTGGTGTAGAAGTGCGCGCCCCCCCCCCCCCCCCTCCTGTCGCCTCCTACCCATCCCAGAATCCCTCTCACTCATCTGACCTGCGCCTCGCCCGGGGATCACTTCACACCTCTCCTGTTTGTTTTGCTTGCCCTGTCATCCCCCCCCATCCCTCGCCCCAAATGAAGCCAAATAACTCTGTGTCGGTGAGGAGACCCCCCCCAAACCCCTACCTCACCACAGACTCCCACTGACCCATCTCCACTGACAGAGCTGGATGGGGGTAAGACAGGCCAGGAATGTATGGATCCCTGTGTTTTTCAAATTATCCTGATTCTGCTCTTAACTTTTCCATTGAAGATGTCCCTCCCACATAGCTTAGTGGTTAATTATTCACCAGTCAACATGACTAGCTGGGTTATTAAATAAATATCACAATATGATGTTTTCAGATGAGGAGAATTTCTAAATGTACTCAATTTATGACATAAAGTGTAACTTTGGATAACAGTTGTGTATCATAGAGCTACATGTCACTATAGCGACAAGAGAGACCCAGAGTTAACAGTCAGACCGGGACAGAAGCCCTCACCAGACCCCTTGTACCTTTGCAGGCTTTCCTGTGAGAGATGGTTTTGGACAGGTCTCTGTAGTAACCCTCCTTGCAGTAGTGACAGTGGCGTCCAGCCGTGTTGTGGCGACAGTTGAGACAGACTCCTCCGCTCTTCCTCCCAGACAGCTTGTACAGCTCCATGTTGAAACGGCATCGCCTGGCATGCAGGTTACAGTTACAGGCTGCGGAGACAGAAAGGAAGGGAGAATCAAGGGATGAACAAAGGGGAACAAAATATATATATACATTCTTCAATTGAATTACAAACTCTATAGATTACTGCAGTGTATCTACACCACTTCTGGATGCCTACACCCGCTTATCAGTCTGGTGCCTGACAACCGATAAAGCGTTGTGAATAATTACAGTATTCTCTATGTGTATGTTTACCAGATATACAAATCCTACTTGACACCTGGGCCTCAGCAGATCAGCCCCCCCCCCCCCCAAGGTAAAATACTGTGAGAGTTAACTTCCCTGATAATGAGGTCAAGCACTGAGCTGAGTCGAGTTGTTTTCGCTCTCTCTTGTTCTCTCTCTATCTATTTCTCTCTTCCTCTCTCTCTCTCACTCTGCCCTCCCCTCTCTCTCAAGGTTATTCTCTCCTCCTAGAAGACTCTACCAGACATGGTTTCAGTACAGTATTATCATTCCACACCAAATCCCCGGTCGTGTTTGCTGCTGGTTTACTAATGAATAAAGTTGCTACGGCCAAGTTTAATTAGCCAGCTGATGTTTATTCATGACTCGTCGTTTGGCTTAACTTCATTAAACCCCCCGTCTGACTACACACACACACACACACACACGTCCCGTCCGGGTCTCCCTTCCTCGTCAATGATTTACCACAGGACACAATAGTTCCACTACAATGTACAGCACCAAATACTGCATCACAATGCCAATGCCACAGGAGGGGGGAGGGAGGGAACATGTGGATAGGGCTCCACCCTGACACATCTGCATCTTTTCAGTTCACTCCCTCCCGAAACACACACACTCAAGTAGGCTACTTCCTGTTACCATGTGCACTTGCACCAGTTAAAACAACGATCCATTGAAGGGCTGTGGTGTTTTAGTCCAGACACTGTAATTAGCTCCTTCACACAAGTTATGTTAGAGACTGGAGAGGAGTCTCAGGGGGTCCACACACAGCTCAGTCCCTTATCTGTAGGGTCTGGTTTCCCAGCTCTCTACCGGACACCAGGGGTCCTTAATTAGGGCTGTCCTCTTTTGCTTGTTTTCTTCCCGCTCTGGGACTGTTGATTTTTAGTTGCCTGGGCTCACACTGGGCTTTAGCCCCCTCACCTCTCACTGCCTTAGAGGCATCACGGTGGAAAACTACCCATCTGCCTTGGGGGCATCGCATAGGAAACCTATTCTTCCCTTAACCCTCTTGCCTGGAGGCCCGGAGGTTTAGGGATTGCTGGCAGAGAGAGTTAAGGAACGGACACACCGGTAGCGTTTACCAGCAGAGAGTACTTAGCACCTCTGAACAGAGTGGCAGCCGTAATTTGCCATCCGATTCTACATGTAGAATCGCGCAAACACGTCGGCAGTCACCCGAACGAACCGCGAATGAACGGCAGATGGACACTCGGTGTGGTGTGTCCGCTCCCTCAGGCTGCCGGATCACTGCTCAGACTGCTCCAGGCAGCTCTATAGTTACACTACCCAGACTCCTTCACTTCCTGTCTAATGGTGGGAGCAGGGATTACAACAACTGGGCAATATACATTCTCTCCATCTTTACAAGAACAGAGATATGCTACAGGGCGTGTTGGCTATCATACAGTATGCAACTGGGATGCAAAGGTGTAATACGCTTCAAGCTACAGTAACTGGTTCCAATTGCGACCAATAGGAAAGAGCAAAACACACTTTATCTAAGCTTCTGGTTCTTAGAACCTTAGAAAGTGATAGACCTGCATCACAATAGCCCGTACAGAGTCAGACCTCTTGTCTTCAGTCATCCTCCTGGGCTTGAGAGGGGTTCCAGCAATGCATTGCACCGTGCTCTCAATGCACTGAGAAAGAAATGCCACATGACATTTAAACCGAGCAACATACGAATATCAAAGTGTTTGAGTACAAACTGCTTTAACGATTACATCATTCTGCTAGTTTCCTTCTCTGCTAGACTTAATGAAAAACAATTGAAGATAAAAGCTGACGTGCCGCTTGCTTGTCTGGTATTGGCTTATCGCGTTTCCTGCAATGTTGTGATGTCATTCAGGCTTCATTCAACCCTTATCCATTCATCCAGGTGGAGTCCCCCCTTTCATGACTTCAACCAAATAATCATCTTGCTTTGTCTTGGTGGTAACTATGGCGATACAGCCGCTTGCCATTGAATACCTGTTATACTTGTGGGTTTTTTCTATATTTCCGAGCTCTGAAGACAAGGCCCATGTTGTTTTAACACCTGCATTGACCTGGGACATTCTCTGTGCTGAGGTTTCACAGCCACAGCTCTTCCTGACAGGCCTCATCTGAAGTTGAGACACCTTCACAGTCGCAGAGGAACTAGAGGAGGCTGGAGAGCAACCCCCGCTGGTGCTGTTAAACACACACACCGTGCAAACGTACGCAAACACACACTTCTACGGTGGGATTCCTGTGATGAGACCCCAGCCAAATGAGAGAAAGAGAACAATTGTGTTTTCCGCTACTTTCAACACAGACGCACACAAACAGAAATAAGCTAGTCACACCTGCTCCGTGGGCCAGGCAGGATTCAGGGTGACTGCCCTTCAATAGAGAAACACACAAAAGCTGCAGGCACCTCGCTCCTGCCAGACCTTTCAGCACACACACCTACCTATACGACCATGAGACTCCAATGCACCTCAACACACACACATGGGAATGCCTGGCACGTACTGTGTGTTTTGAAGTGCTTTCTCTCTCCCTCATTTACCAACTGTACAGCCCCTCATTGTAAAAGTTGTTCTTAACTGACTTGCCTAGTTAAATAAAGGTGAAATAAATGAATAAAATACTAATGTTGTCTTCGGGGCATGAGAACACATGATCTACTATTACGAAAGCAAGGTGATAACTGAAAATATTCAACGAAGAGACATGACACAATTATTTGTAGTGCAATTACTACTTGTTTTGTTTCATATAAATGGAACATACTGTACATTTAATGTAAGATTGAATCTGGAAGTAAAAAATTACACCGGGAACCAAAAGTGTGGTAATTTTCAAACCCCATGGGGCTATCAACTCTAACCCTTCAGGTTGGGTTACCGCGGCAACCCACCACTAGTTAATGACCCACAGGTAGTAAAATGTGTTAACTGATCCCTTTAAGCACATATAATTGAGTTCGCTGGATCAAGCTAAGCTGAGTCCTCCTAATGACACTCACACCTACTGTAAAGAGGACCATTAATCCCTCAAATACATTTCTTTAAAATAAAAATTAATTTAAAAAAAAAATGCTTAAAAAGTCATTTGAATTACAACGCCTAAGAAAAAATATCAGAAAGTAAAATACTGTGGTATTTGCGGGCAATATAAAATGAGGCCTAGATCTATCAGTTGTTTCTGTTTCTCGCACATCCTGAGAAACACCCCACATTGGACCACCAGAAAGAGTTGGATCTAAAGAGAGTGTGTTTGTGTGTGTGTGTTGCAAAATTGGCAGATGTTCGCTCCGAACGGTCCCCAGGCTCTCGGACTGACCCCATTGCTATCACTAACACACAGCCCCGCTTCCTCATTTTCCTAATTAACCAAAAAGTTTGACCCTGGGAGTCAAGCTCAAGTTGAGATATGTTCCACTCGACAACTGTTGGTCTAGTTTCATATAGAGATGGATTTGTTCAGGAAATTGACTGCTATGAAGAACTTTGTTACTGAATACATTTATATACGTCTAAACTTAATTGGAGCCATATAAAACCTTCATTAGAGCCTGACCACCCACTCTGCAAGACATTTTCAAAAATGTTCATCTCACTGTCCATCCGTTGTAACATTCAGGGGTCACAGACTGACCTGAGTCCTGTCATCGATATTCCACAAACACCACGAATTCCATCTCCCAGTCGCCTCAACCCTTCACTATCCCCCTAAACCAGACGCAATAGCAACACTAGAGTGTCAGAGCAGGAGTAGGGAGCAGGGGTAGGGAGCAGTAGTAGGGAGCAGGGGTAGGGAGCAGTAGTAGGGAGCAGGAGTAGGGAGCAGGCATAGGGAGCAGGGGTAGGGAGCAGGAGTAGGGAGCAGGGGTAAGGAGCAGGGGTAGGGAGCAGGAGTAGGGGTAGGGAGCAGGAGCAGGGGTAGGGAGCAGGAGCAGGGGTAGGGAGCAGGAGCAAGGGTAGGGAGCAGGAGTAGGGAGCAGGAGTACAGGAGTAGGGAGCAGGAGTACAGGAGTAGGGAGCAGGGGTAGGGAGCAGGAGCAGGGGTAGGGAGCAGGAGTAGGGAGCAGGAGTACAGGAGTAGGGAGCAGGAGTAGGGAGCAGGGAGCAGGGGTAGGGAGCAGGGGTAGGGAGCAGGGGTAGGGAGCACGGGTAGGGAGCAGGAGTAGGGAGCAGGGGTAGGGAGCAAGAGTAGGGAGCAGGGGTAGGGAGCAAGGGTAGGGAGCAGGAGTAGGGGTATCGAGCAGGGGTAGGGAGCAGGAGCAAGGGTAGGGAGCAGGAGTAGGGAGCAGGAGTACAGGAGTAGGGAGCAGGAGTAGGGAGCAGGAGTACAGGAGTAGGGAGCAGGAGTAGGGAGCAGGGGTAGGGAGCAGGGGTAGGGAGCATGGGTAGGGAGCAGGAGTAGGGAGCAGGGGTAGGGAGCAAGGGTAGGGAGCAGGAGTAGGGGTAGGGAGCAGGAGCAGGGGTAGGGAGCAGGAGTAGGAAGCAGGGAGCAGGGGTAGGGAGCAGGGGTAGGGAGCAGGAGTAGGGAGCAGGGGTAGGGAGTACGGAGCAGGGGTAGGGAGCAGGAGCAGGGGTAGGGAGCAGGAGTACAGGAGTAGGGAGCAGGAGTAGGGAGCAGGGAGCAGGGGTAGAGAAAATGGAGCAGGAGTAGGGGGTAGGGAGCAGGGGTAGGGAGCAGGAAGCAGGGGTAGGGAGCAGGAAGCAGGGGTAAAGAGCAGGGGTAAGGAGCAGGAAGCAGGGGTAGGGAGCAGGGGTAAAGAGCAGGGGTAGGGAGCAGGGGTAAGGAGCAGGGGTAGGGAGCAGGAAGCAGGGGTAGGGAGCAGGAAGCAGGGGTAGGGAGCAGGGGTAAAGAGCAGGGGTAGGGAGCAGGGGTAGGGAGCAGGAGTAGGGAGCAGGGAACAGGAGTAGGGAGCAGGGAACAGGAGTAGGGAGCAGGAGTAGGAGTAAAGAGCAGGGGTAGGGAGCAGGGAACAGGAGTAGGGAGCAGGAGTAAAGAGCAGGAGTAGGGAGCAGGGGTAAAGAGCAGCAGGGGTAGGGAGCAGGGGTAGGGAACAGGAGTAGGGAGCAGGAGTAGGGAGCAGGAGTAAAGAGCAGGAGTAGGGAGCAGGGGTAAAGAGCAGGGGTAGGGAGCAGGAGTAGGGAGCAGGAGTAGGGAGCAGGGAACAGGAGTAGGGAGCAGGGGTAGGGAGCAGGGGTAGGGAGCAGGAGTAAAGAGCAGGAGTAGGGAGCAGGGGTAAAGAGCAGGGGTAGGGAGCAGGGGTAGGTGGCAGGAGTAGGGAGCAGGAACAGGAGTAGGGAGCAGGAGTAAAGAGCAGGGGTAGGGAGCAGGAGTAGGGAGCAGGGAACAGGAGTAGGGAGCAGGGGTAGGGAGCAGGAGTAGGGAGCAGGGGTAAAGAGCAGGGGTAGGGAGCAGGGGTAGGGAGCAGGAGTAGGGAGCAGGGAGCAGGGGTAGGGAGCAGGGGTAGGGAGCAGGGGTAGGGAGCAGGGAACAGGAGTAGGGAGCAGGGGTAGGGAGCAGGGGTAAAGAGCAGGGGTAGGGAGCAGGGGTAGGGAGCAGTAGTAGGGAGCAGGAGTAGGGAGCAGGCATAGGGAGCAGGGGTAGGGAGCAGGAGTAGGGAGCAGGGGTAGGGAGTACGGAGCAGGGGTAGGGAGCAGGAGCAGGGGTAGGGAGCAGGAGTACAGGAGTAGGGAGCAGGAGTAGGGAGCAGGGAGCAGGGGTAGAGAAAATGGAGCAGGAGTAGGGGGTAGGGAGCAGGGGTAGGGAGCAGGAAGCAGGGGTAGGGAGCAGGAAGCAGGGGTAAAGAGCAGGGGTAAGGAGCAGGAAGCAGGGGTAGGGAGCAGGGGTAAAGAGCAGGGGTAGGGAGCAGGGGTAAGGAGCAGGGGTAGGGAGCAGGAAGCAGGGGTAGGGAGCAGGAAGCAGGGGTAGGGAGCAGGGGTAAAGAGCAGGGGTAGGGAGCAGGGGTAGGGAGCAGGAGTAGGGAGCAGGGAACAGGAGTAGGGAGCAGGGAACAGGAGTAGGGAGCAGGAGTAGGAGTAAAGAGCAGGGGTAGGGAGCAGGGAACAGGAGTAGGGAGCAGGAGTAAAGAGCAGGAGTAGGGAGCAGGGGTAAAGAGCAGGGGTAGGGAGCAGGGGTAGGGAACAGGAGTAGGGAGCAGGAGTAGGGAGCAGGAGTAAAGAGCAGGAGTAGGGAGCAGGGGTAAAGAGCAGGGGTAGGGAGCAGGAGTAGGGAGCAGGAGTAGGGAGCAGGGAACAGGAGTAGGGAGCAGGGGTAGGGAGCAGGGGTAGGGAGCAGGAAAGAGAGCAGGAGTAGGGAGCAGGGGTAAAGAGCAGGGGTAGGGAGCAGGGGTAGGGGGCAGGAGTAGGGAGCAGGGAACAGGAGTAGGGAGCAGGAGTAAAGAGCAGGGGTAGGGAGCAGGAGTAGGGAGCAGGAACAGGAGTAGGGAGCAGGGGTAGGGAGCAGGAGTAGGGAGCAGGGGTAAAGAGCAGGGGTAGGGAGCAGGGGTAGGGAGCAGGAGTAGGGAGCAGGGAGCAGGGGTAGGGAGCAGGGGTAGGGAGCAGGGGTAGGGAGCAGGGAACAGGAGTAGGGAGCAGGGGTAGGGAGCAGGGGTAAAGAGCAGGGGTAGGGAGCAGGGGTAGGGAGCAGGGTAGGGAGCAGGAGTAGGGAGCAGGCATAGGGAGCAGGGGTAGGGAGCAGGAGTAGGGAGCAGGGGTAAGGAGCAGGGGTAGGGAGCAGGAGTAGGGGTAGGGAGCAGGAGCAGGGGTAGGGAGCAGGAGCAGGGGTAGGGAGCAGGAGCAAGGGTAGGGAGCAGGAGTAGGGAGCAGGAGTACAGGAGTAGGGAGCAGGAGTACAGGAGTAGGGAGCAGGGGTAGGGAGCAGGGGTAGGGAGCAGGAGCAGGGGTAGGGAGCAGGAGTAGGGAGCAGGAGTACAGGAGTAGGGAGCAGGAGTAGGGAGCAGGGAGCAGGGGTAGGGAGCAGGGGTAGGGAGCAGGGGTAGGGAGCACGGGTAGGGAGCAGGAGTAGGGAGCAGGGGAAGGGAGCAAGAGTAGGGAGCAGGGGTAGGGAGCAAGGGTAGGGAGCAGGAGTAGGGGTATCGAGCAGGGGTAGGGAGCAGGAGCAAGGGTAGGGAGCAGGAGTAGGGAGCAGGAGTACAGGAGTAGGGAGCAGGAGTAGGGAGCAGGAGTACAGGAGTAGGGAGCAGGAGTAGGGAGCAGGGGTAGGGGAGCAGGGGTAGGGAGCATGGGTAGGGAGCAGGAGTAGGGAGCAGGGGTAGGGAGCAAGGGTAGGGAGCAGGAGTAGGGGTAGGGAGCAGGAGCAGGGGTAGGGAGCAGGAGTAGGAAGCAGGGAGCAGGGGTAGGGAGCAGGGGTAGGGAGCAGGGGTAGGGAGCAGGAGTAGGGAGCAGGGGTAGGGAGTACGGAGCAGGGGTAGGGAGCAGGAGCAGGGTAGGGAGCAGGAGTACAGGAGTAGGGAGCAGGAGTAGGGAGCAGGGAGCAGGGGTAGAGAAAATGGAGCAGGAGTAGGGGGTAGGGAGCAGGGGTAGGGAGCAGGAAGCAGGGGTAGGGAGCAGGAAGCAGGGGTAAAGAGCAGGGGTAAGGAGCAGGAAGCAGGGGTAGGGAGCAGGGGTAAAGAGCAGGGGTAGGGAGCAGGGGTAAGGAGCAGGGGTAGGGAGCAGGAAGCAGGGGTAGGGAGCAGGAAGCAGGGGTAGGGAGCAGGGGTAAAGAGCAGGGGTAGGGAGCAGGGGTAGGGAGCAGGAGTAGGGAGCAGGAGTAGGGAGCAGGGAACAGGAGTAGGGAGCAGGAGTAGGAGTAAAGAGCAGGGGTAGGGAGCAGGGAACAGGAGTAGGGAGCAGGAGTAAAGAGCAGGAGTAGGGAGCAGGGGTAAAGAGCAGGGGTAGGGAGCAGGGGTAGGGAGCAGGGGTAGGGAACAGGAGTAGGGAGCAGGAGTAGGGAGCAGGAGTAAAGAGCAGGAGTAGGGAGCAGGGGTAAAGAGCAGGGGTAGGGAGCAGGAGTAGGGAGCAGGAGTAGGGAGCAGGGAACAGGAGTAGGGAGCAGGGGTAGGGAGCAGGGGTAGGGAGCAGGAGTAAAGAGCAGGAGTAGGGAGCAGGGGTAAAGAGCAGGGGTAGGGAGCAGGGGTAGGGGGCAGGAGTAGGGAGCAGGGAACAGGAGTAGGGAGCAGGAGTAAAGAGCAGGGGTAGGGAGCAGGAGTAGGGAGCAGGGAACAGGAGTAGGGAGCAGGGGTAGGGAGCAGGAGTAAAGAGCAGGGGTAGGGAGCAGGGGTAGGGAGCAGGAGTAGGGAGCAGGGAGCAGGGGTAGGGAGCAGGGGTAGGGAGCAGGGGTAGGGAGCAGGGAACAGGAGTAGGGAGCAGGGGTAGGGAGCAGGGGTAAAGAGCAGGGGTAGGGAGCAGGGGTAAAGAGCAGGAGTAGGGAGCAGGGATAGGGAGCAGGGATAAAGAGCAGGGGTAGGGAGCAGGAGTAGGGAGCAGGGAACAGGAGTAGGGAGTAGGGAGCAGGGAACAGGAGTAGGGAGCAGGGGTAGGGAGCAGTGGTAAAGAGCAGGGGTAGGGAGCAGGAGTAGGGAGCAGGGGTAGGGAGCAGGGGTAGGGAGCAGGAGTAGGGAGCAGGGGTAGGGAGCAGGGGTAGGGAGCAGGAGTAGGGAGCAGGGAACAGGGAACAGGAGTAGGGAGCAGGAGTAGGGAGCAAGGGTAGGGAGCAGGGGTATGGGGTAGGGAGCAGGGGTAGGGAGCAGGAGTAGGGAGTAGGGAGCAGGAGTAGAGAAAAGGGAGTAGGGAGTAGGGAGCAGGGGTAGAGAGCAGGAGTAGGGAGCAGGGGTAGGGAGCAGGCGTAGGGAGCAGGGAGTAGGGGTAGGGAGCAAGGGGTAGGGAGCAGGAGTAGGGAGCAGGGAGCAGGGGTAGGGAGCAAGGGGTAGGGAGCAGGGTAGGGAGCAAGGGGTAGGGAGCAGGAGTAGGGAGCAAGGGGTAGGGAGCAGGAGTAGGGAGCGGGGATAGGGAGCAGGGGTAGGGAGCAGGGATAGGGAGCAGGGGTAGGGAGCAGGATTAGGGAGCAGGGGTAGGGAGCAGGGGTAGGGAGCAGGCATAGGGAGCAGGGGTAGGGAGCAGGAGGCTCTTGCTATTCTGCCCCTAGGTTTAAAACAAACAGGCGGGGAAGCCCTGACACGCACAGTTTACTTTTAATCCTACGGGCGCCCCTGAAAGTAATCAGATTAGACCCAGAAAGCCCCTGAAGACAAAATGAGAAAATATTGTGTGTCTCTACTTCGGCGATTGTTTTGGTTTTCGAGCGGTTTCGGCGGCGAAGGGGAGAAGGGGAGAAGGGAGGTGTGTGTGTTTATGTTGTCCATGTGTGGAGGGGTTGATGAATTCTGCTTGTTACATCAGCAGCAGAATGGCCCGGTATTACAGCACATTACAGACATTTTTAGAATGCAAGGCATGACGCAACACTGAGCACCAAATGTGTCTCAAAATGACATCGTATGACTTTTAACCAGAGCCCCTCTGGTCACAAAGAAGTGCACTATTAGGGTCAACAGTTCAATGCCCTCTACCCCGCTAACCTATAGACAGCATGCTTAGGACTGGTCTATATCTGGAGACTGAAGGAAACATTACATTAGACACGCACCAGCAGTAGTTGAGAGGGAGTTGTGCTCCATACAGCCGAAAGTAAGAAGATCACCCCGCTCCCCACCTCTTTCAGGAATACCTAGGATAGGATGAAGTAATCTCTCACACCCCCCCCCTCCTTAAAAGATTTAGATGCACTACTGTTCCACTGGATGTCATAAGGTGAATGCACCAATTTGTAAGTCGCTCTGGATAAGAGCGTCTGCTAAATGACTTAAATGTTAAATGTAAATCACATAATTGACGTACAGCCAGGAGATCCCACCTCAGACTAGATTCATGCTAGAGATCTAATACACTTTAATCCACTCTACAAGTGGGTATAAAAGTCTGATTGGAAAAAACGGACACATATGACTGCACTCTATGGTACACCTTCAGCCGTGCCAGACCAACACGCACGCACGCACACACACTCTAATGTACACACACGCGAACGCGCGCGCACACACACACACACACACACACACACACACTACTGCTTTAGATTCCTTGCACAATTTAAAGCCTTACGTAGGGGGTATAATGATATCGTCTGTGATTTTTAAATCTTTCCCATCTTTCTCATACTTCAGCCGTAAGGCCTTGCGTTATAGTTAAAGTGCACCAGTCACAAACAATCATTTTGATTCACACATCCGCAGCTGGCAGCAGCCTCTTAGGCTACTGGCAGACAGCCAGATTCACTCAATGTTGACACTTTCCTTGGCTACGATTTTTTTTATTTTTAAATGTGGTGTTTATGACAGTTAGCTAGGCCCACTTCCCACAGCTCTTGTAGCCAGGACAATATTGAATATATCAGGACTGAGGACCACACCGATGCTGTAGTATGTGTATAATTCACATGTCCTGGAATTCCGCCTCTCCCTCATAAAGAAATAATAGTTTCTCCGCGAACAAAATGACTGTTTTTTTGCTTAACAACCCGACAGCATCTCACTTTCTCAAAGCCCATAAAAACAGCTGGAACACTCAAACACACACACACACACACAAAGCATCAACTGATCTGAGAGAGAGGGGGGGGGGATATTTACGCTGGCTCTGTAGCTATGTCGTATGTATCACACTCACTCAGATATCAACTAATAAATCGGACGCATTAAACCTCATGACAACAATTACATCAATTGCTTCATGTTACCGCAGTGGTTTATTCGTGGTGTGTTATTTTTCCTTTTACATTGGAACAATATAGTTTTTGTTGTCTGGTTTATTTGTTGATTTAGACACTGCCATGGTAAAAGCTGGGCATTAGGTCATTCCGGAGCTGGGAATTCCCAAATAAATCGAATGTATTCAGAGAGTTTAATGGGTGACGTCACACTTATAGGCCTGACAATGTATGTTTTGAGACGGTCCCTTTGGAACAAGTTATAGCATCAAGTCAATATGATCAGATGGTCCTGACAACTTCAAATGATGCATAATATACAGATGAAAGAGCAGTCTGGTGTTGTTTAGTACACATCTAATAACTGCCAGTCAATTCAACAACAACTAAAATGTAATAGCTGACATTCTGTTTTACCTTCGATCGAATGAGGGAGCTTTATTGAATCAGATTAAATCCTCTATTCAAATCATATCCACTTTAGCCAACATCCGCATTAACGGTGGTTTTGGCGGTGTTGGAGGTGGAACTGTGTTAGCGCTGTATACATAAAGCGGACATTGCCATTGGCTGCACGGAGTCGCGTTAGGACAAATCCCATGCAGCCTTGTTTACAAGTTCGAACACTGGAATGTGAGATGTAATCTACACCTCGATTAGGCTGACAGAAATCCTCATTATTTCGTTGAATTCGTTTAAATTTGATCTTTATTATTTCTACAACTACATTTTGTTGTTCTGAACTTCTACGCGAGCGGATCGGTTTTAGTGGCTTCCTGACAGTGATCAAGAGCAGCTGCTCACCAATTTGACAGCTCCAACGTAGTTACAACTCCGACAGAGTGGAAAAAGCATCTACTTTCTTTTCCCCCGATAGAAATAACATCATTCTCCATGCACTGTCAATTATACATTGATAAGAGCTAAGTAAATGAGTAATCAGCTTGGTGAAGGGGATTGTAATTACACATAGCAATAGTTTTAGATGATTTTTGGGAGACATGTAGCCTATTTGAGTCATTATGGACCACACAGGATAAAGCTGGAGCCTGGAGCACGGTTCACAACGACTGGACCCTTGTCATTACAGTTCCATGATTAGTAAGGATTAGGGTAGATTTATGGGACTATTGTTGAACCCTTATTGAAAAAAATGGTCAACCTTCCTGTATTTCACAGATTGAACTTGAATATGACAACTTTCAGGATGAATCAAACCACAGTATTTTTGATTCATCAATATATTGATATATATATATATATATATATATACATACTTTCCCAACCCTAAAAGGTGTCTAAATAATCTACAAAATCTGAGTATTTTTAAATCTACCATTGTTTTGGGTTTTATGCATTAAAAGATCTGGTATGATGGCGCATTGATACGTTATACAGTTTAAAGTCATTATTTATGTGCTTAAAGTAACTGCCCAGTGTTTTCAGGATTCCATTAAATATTACCTGTAATTACTTACAATATGAGTTCAATTGTTTTCCTTCCCAAAAAATTGTAATTAGGTATGTTAAAAAGCCTATTTTCTGTGTTGGAATGGTGTGGGCGTACCTCAATGACAAAATGTTGTGGGCATACCTCAATGACAAAATGTTGTGGGCATACCTCAATGACAAAATGGTGTGGACGTACCTCCATGACAAAATGTTGTGGGCGTACCTCAATGACAAAATGTTGTGGGCGTACCTCAATGACAAAATGGTGTGGGCGTACCTCAATGACAAAATGGTGTGGGCGTACCTCAATGACAAAATGGTGTGGGCGATGGTGTGGGCGTACCTCAATGACAAAATGGTGTGGGCGTACCTCAATGACAAAATGGTGTGGGCGTACCTCAATGACAAAATGTTGTGGGCGTACCTCAATGACAAAATGGTGTGGGCGTACCTCAATGACAAAATGGTGTGGGCGTACCTCAATGACAAAATGGTGTGGGCGTACCTCAATGACAAAATGGTGTGGGCGTACCTCAATGACAAAATGGTGTGTTCAAAATATCCCTCAAGAGAGGCATAATAAGTAAATGTCAAACTCTGTAGAATTGCAGGAAATGCATTTTAAAATGTTTTAAAAAATACATCTGACACCACAATTTCGCCCTTGGTGTAGGAAAGGCGTGTGTAGGAAAGATGTGCCTAGGAAAGGCGTATATTTCCTAAGTCGGAATCGGGCCCTTAGTGAACAGTGTCAACATAAAATAGAAATATGAAATCACAGGCCAAGTGTCAAACCGTGCCCCTGTATTTAAAAGCTGTACACCCCTTACATATACTGCTGGTGCGGTTAGGGAGACGCATTCCTTTTAAGTCGTCCATTCAATTAATGTCTCTCTCATTAAAGAAAACTCCAGCTATTCTCCTATTCCTTCTTCCTTTTGTTCTCCTCTCCAGTCCAGACGGTTTCAATATCATCCGACGTGCGTCAAACATTTGTAATATTTTGCACAAAGCCAGCTGTTATTTTGGACGGGAAGGGAAGGGAACACAACGTCTTGGGTTGGAGCCACGGAGATAATGATGATTCATTTTTACAAGTTACCGGAATGTTCCAGGATTGCTTTGATGGTTTGACGGAAATCTAAACTTTTTTAATTGGAAAAAGAAAAAAGGTCTGATGTGAAACTACAGTATCACCTTGGCGTGACACAAACAAATAAAAGATTAGAGAGAGAAAGCGTACCAGGAAGGAACGTATTAAGATGACGGTTCTTTGATCATCTTAACCAGAGTGGACAAGGCCCCACAATAACAAACTCTGATTTCAGATCAGTTTCCAGGTGGGGAATGAAGGGAATGGAGTCAGCGATATGCTACTAATGAAACACACATTTAACATAGCGGCGGCCTTCGTTTGTCTGAATTCATGGCCGGAAGAGAAGGATTTATGTCATTCCCGTTCAGACAAACACCTGTATCTGTATCGATGTGTAAGAACGTAAACGCTCCGTATTTAATTCGAGACAACTGTCTGTATTGTCAAACAGGACCCCGTCGACTCCATGGTCACTCTCTCTACAGAGGTTACAGTGGAGGCTCAGTCAAAACAAACAAATGCGCTTTGCACAAGTTGTTCCATTCTTCCATGTGTGACACAATGTGAAATCATGTCCCCGCAATGTTATTCCATATTTTCATGAAATATTCATTGAGAGCCATCTGATTGAAAAAGGTGTACCTGTTGTTCCTTTAATTGGCAATCATCAGCACAAGATAGTCATGGCAAGTTTGTAACAGTTTCCCCTTCAGGCCTGTTTCAGGTCCATCCTCCAAGTGTATTCTAGAGTTGTAGATCTTTCTAGGGTTGTAGATCTTTGTAGAGTTGTAGATCTTTGTAAGGTTGTAGATCTATGTGACTTCCATACTTTATATCAACCTCAAGGAAACTACTTAAGCCCACAAATTTAAACCAGAAGCATAAAAGAGGATCAGGGAGCGTAGGAGGAAAGGGAGAGGCATGGGCCTGATTTCTGGAGGTGTGAGGCAGAGGAAGAGGGGGTCAGTTTGTGGGTGTGGAGGGGTCAGTCTGCCAGAGAGGCAGCGCAGGACCTCCCTGAAACTTCCCAGGGATGGAGAGGACAGAGAAGGAGAGGACAGAGGGAGAGGACAGAGAGGGAGAGGACAGAGGGAGAGAGGACAGAGAGGGAGAGGACAGAGAGGGAGAGGACAGAGGGAGAGGACAGAGAGGGAGAGGACAGAGGATGGAGAGAGGGGTGCTGACAGCCTGCTGAGATTCTATCAGGCAAATTTAATTCCATTATCACTGCTAATTAGCAGTATCTCTCTCTCGCTCTCTCTCTCTCTCAAGAATGGCATGTCTCACATGCACACATTTTAATGACTCGTCTCTGGCACATAAAATATTATTTTTATCAGTCTGTTGCTTGTTAAATCTCAGGCTCCACTTAATTAAAGAGATGTGGGTTGTGTGCAAAAGGCCCCCCCTTTTCCTATTTAGTGCACTACTTTTTACCAAGGACCATAGGGCTCTGGTCAAAAGTAGTACACTATATAGGGAACAGGGTGCCATTAGGGACGTAGCCTTGTGCAATTGAGTTTCGGGCTGTATATTCATCAGTGTTTTAAACCTCCTGTGGTTGTGATGAAATATGTACTGGTCTAGCTGTGGGACTGAAATCTGAATTGAACTGTTTTCAAATGGGCAGGATTTTTTACGAACCAAAACAGGCTTTTTCCCAAAAAGTGTCACCTTTTTTTATATCAGTCAAGCTGTTATGGGTTTGTGTCTAATTTCAGAATTTAACTCCGGCAGCCGCTGGCTTTGGATGTTTCTTACACATTTGCATTCTCATATCGTTAATTTTCCTCCTTCAAATTAGTCAATTCCCCTCGCAGACAGACGGGAATAGCCTGAGCTCCTGTGTTTCTGTTCTGTTCTGTTCTGTCAGTTGGCTAATAAAACATATTCCGCCGCAATTAAGAGCTGTGAGAAAGCAGGGTGCTCTGCTGCGGGGGGAATCCTAATGAAGCCGGGGTTCTAAGGCTAAGGTTAATGCTAAGCAGAGAGGATTTGGGACTGGAGGAGAATGAACATTAACTGCAGAGCAGGATTCTCCATCTCAGCATTCCCTCTGTTTCAATCAGGTGGAATGTCTAGTCTAGGGGATTGCCTATGGGTCCAAAATGAAGACTATCCATCCTTTCAATTTGACAGTTGTACTGCAAACAATGTTCTTTCTGAAGACTGAGGGCCCATGGTGACCGTAGAGTACAGTTTGAAATATCTAATGGTACTATACTGTATACTGTCCTGTCGCTCTGGGTAGAAGTTACAGAGGTGAAATCTTCCTTTGGTCAGTGTTCAGGGGTAACTTTATCCCACGGGTGAACTGTGTGCTCCAGGATGTAAACAACTATTCCCATGTGTGTCCTCTCCACCCTTTATGACTCTTACCAGTCCCTATATGTTCCTCATGGGTCACACTTCCACCACCATTTCATCGTCAGCAACCTGCAGTAGCAGAAATCACTCACCCTAAGCAGCCCAGATAAGGAAGCCTCCATGGGGGCAGATAGTCCCACAGCATGGGGACTAATCAGGCCTGTTGATCTTGCCACACTCAGGGGCCAACAACAAAAGGGCCCCAATGGCCTCCTCTTTCCCCGCATTAGCGCCCATTTAACGTCCGGCCTGCCCTCTCGTTAGGGAGCCCTGGTGTGGCCCCGGGCCCCTACACACCCTCCAGGCCCCCGGGGCCACTCTGGCACTTCCACCTCACGCTGGGCTAGTTTGTAAAGGGGCCGGCTTCTGATCTGAGGTGCATCAATTTGCTGAGTAAGCAAGGCTTCTATTGTCTGGTTGTGTGTGGAGAGAGATTTTGTGTGTGTGTGTGTGTGTGTACAGTATCTGTGAGTGTTAGTGTTTCTGTATCTATTCTCAATCGTGTGTGTTTGGATGAGTAATTGCTAAATAAAGCCGCCGTTGCCTGGAAAAGATCTTCCCTCCACTTCTTCAGTAAAACAACGACATACCAACACACAGGGAACACTAAAGGCTTGAGGCTGTTGATCCTGATGGTGCGTTGTGTGTGAACTAAGCTCTGAAAATGCCATGGGGGCAATCTGACGTGGACAGGCCCCATTCAGGCCGTGGCAGTGAAAGCCCTTTAGGGGTGAATAAAGAATACAATAGGGGCTGTCAGGCCTCCCATAGACCCTCACCAAACAATACCCACAAAGACCCAGCCGTCTTAATAGCGCGAGGGACTGATACCCATTGGGGACGCAGTGCTGGACTGGAGGAGCATCCATCCACTTGCACTGTCAGTCACAACTCCGACAACTGTGTCAAGGGTGGGATCCGATTAGGTTCCTGTAGCTAAGAACTCCCATGAGTGAATTTGATTGGTAGACAGCATGAGGACACAGTGCTGGAGCATCCACTGACACTGTCACTATCGCCCTCCGACAACTCTCCCACTGGTGTCAGCGGTGGGATCCGCAAAGCCTGGTTTAACCAGACTGAGCGCTGTATTCACCATGAGTTAAACCGGGATATTGTGGCCAAAAACTCCACGAGTAACCAGGCTAGTGGTTGGTTACTGTAGCCGAGAGCTCCACAAATAAATGAATCTGATTGGTCAATGGCACAGGGAAGTGTGTTGAACACAATACAGATTGAGAATGTCTGGATTTATAGCTTTCGGTGAGGGCAAACCAAAATCTCTGCTTTCACTTATGTAGCGGTTGGGTTTTATTTTATTGAACGGTAAGAGAGGGGAGCATTGGGGACTAGAAATGGGTTTTATTTTATTGAACGGTAAGAGAGAGGAGCATTGGGGACTAGAAATGGGTTTTATTTTATTGAACGGTAAGAGAGAGGAGCATTGGGGACTAGAAATGGGTTTTATTTTATTGAACGGTAAGAGAGAGGAGCATTGGGGACTAGAAATGGGTTTTATTTTATTGAACGGTAAGAGAGAGGAGCATTGGGGACTAGAAATGGGTTTTATTTTATTAAACGGTAAGAGAGGGGAGCATTGGGGACTAGAAATGGGTTTTATTTAACTGTTGGCGCATTGGAGCAGTTTTTCCTTTTTCACAGTCAAATTCCAGACCGAATCGTTGTGCTGAGCTTCGTGCTTCCTTTTGCCAGACCAAAGCTCATCCGATGGGTACTGTGGTAAATCTTTGGATAAATCCTGCCCTCTATCTGATCCTGATCAAACTGAACCAAGACCTCATCACATCGACGGGAAGTCGGGAACCAAACTGTGTAAAACAATTGCTCAACCCTTCGCAGCCCCGGCGCAAGTCCCGGCGTCAACACGACCTTCAAAAGCAATGATAATACTGTTCCACTCTGTTTTCCACAGTTGGACAACCAGCCGTACTACTTAACTGTGTGTCTTCTCCACCTTGCTCAGCACTGGACATCAACAAACGGCTCTTGGACTACACTGACCCAACACTGACCCAACACTGATCAGAAAGATGTGAGACGGATCTCTGTAAACAACGTCTCCCTCCCATCTCCCTTCTCTTGTCAAATATCACCTGCAGTCTATTTGGGCTGCGTTGCTTTGGTTTCTATGAGACCGATTCAAAAAGGGATTTTCTGATCTCACATATTTTGACAGGCTCTTCTCCCCTTGCCTGAGGGCCTGGCTGAGAAGGCCAAGTTGTCGACTAAGACACTGAGACGGCGGGCGTACGGCACTATGCTAACTAAACCAACACTTATCATAACTGCGGTTTACACTAATCCGGCAGAGTCTGCAATTAAGGCGGGCCTACACACACACACACACGGCCTGCGTCTCCAAATGAAGTTATTAACCTGTCATATTAGTCACAAAACAGAGGTGACAGGCAGTTTCTGTTACAGAGATGACTGGCTGGATTTTGAGGGAAAAGATCACATAAAACAGTGTTTGAAGATGAATGGGGTTAGTGTTAGCAAGGCCCTTCAGGCAGGGAAAGGTAGGGTACGTTTCCTGTCTTGTCTCCTCTGATGCTGACGGGAAGAGACAGACATGAGGGGATATCCCCTCTAACACCATCTCTGTGACACGTTATTTTTTGTTCATATGTTGAAAGACGGCGGAGAGGGGTTTGTCGTTCGCTAAGGCTGGCTCTTCGCATATTGGACTTTTGGGAGAGAAAAAAAAAATCCTCGTCAGCAGACGAACCATGGATGAGAGACGGCTAGTAATGTCTTTTTGGTTGGCTAATTGGGCTATGCTTGGTTTTATGGGGTCGTAAAACGCACTTGTTGTGTGAGTCACTCTGGTTTGGAGTGTTATGCAAAATCACTAACAAGTGATGCAAATACTGTAGGTTAGTAACAGAATGTCCCCAAAGTCTTCACTCTCTTTCACCTATAGTCACTGTATAACTATAGGACTGTTCAGTTTAATCAAGTAAAGCAACCCCTTCCAATGGCCTCCTTGGGAGTTTTCAGATCCATTAATCAGAACACACAGCATGTCAAATAATTGCCTTGTTTCTCACTATCTGGCCCAGAGTGATGTCACGTATATCGTAAATCCTGGCTTGAATGTACGATTAATTGACAATGAGGGACTTCTTTAGCGATCAGGGACCTAGAACAAGCATCCACGATAATATCATTACTGTATGATCACAGCCAAGAGGAAGTGAATGGGGGATGAATGAATGAATGAATACACTCTTAGAAATAAAATATCTAGGGTATCTAGAACCTAAAAAGGGGTTTTCGGCTGGCCCCATAGGAACCCTTTGAAAAGCCCTTTTTGGTTCCGGGTAGAAGCCTATTGGGTTCCATGTAGAATCTTCTCCCCAGTGGGTTCTACATGGAACCAAAAAGGGTTCGACCTGGAACCAAAAAGGGTTCGACCTGGAACCAAAAATGGTTCTACCTGGAACCAAAAAGGGTTCTACCTGGAACCAAAAAGGGTTCTCCTATGGGGACAGCCGAATAACCCTTTTTTCTAAGAGTGTAGGAGTAAAGTAATATGGTAAAACCCTCTCTAGTCAATCGCTCTGCTCTATTCAATAAACCAGCTCCACTTCTCTCCTAGCCTCATTAGTGATTATAGCACTAGGGCCCATTGTCACCAGGTGCGTGAACTTGAACCTTTTCGCGCTACCCCCAACCACGACCCGCTGGGTCTTCTACCACCGCAGAAATGTGGCGTGACACTTCTCGGGGGACCGAGGAGAACCGGGGGCTTTCCTTCCCTGCCTGCTGCAGATGTCGTTAGCATGTGTTACCTCTCGACGATTTACCGCCGTCCGCGCTCTGGCCTTAACAAGTTTTCACGCTGCTTTATTAGAACGCAAGTCCACCGCAACTGATTTTTTAATTTTTTTTATTAAAAGGCATGAAAATGACTTTAGTTTGGGCAAAAGGGGAGGAGAGGAGAGGTGGTGGAGAAGAAGAAGAGAAGCGCCAGATAAAGAGGGGGAGTAAAGGAGGAGAGAAGGGGTGTAGAATCTAGATTCTCTGCTATAGGCTATGCTCTGCAGGCCGACTGCTTTCTCTCTCCCTGCAAACTAAACACTTGTCCTTTCCCTCTCCCACTGAGTAAGTTACCTCTCTTTCACAGAGCATTCAGGTCTGGGATATTTAACTTGCCTGATCTTTTCTAGCTCTTTTAACAATCAGTCAATTAGTGCAAAGAGTCTCGGGGGGCTGATCGCAGCACAGGGTGCAATGAAAGAACATGGTTAAACCAACTCAATGACCCTGGATGATGGCTGTGAGCAGAAGAGTCGCAGCTTGGTACTTATTTAAGGTATTTATTGTTGGCTGGCTCTCGATGGTAACCTAACTTGGGAAGCATTCAATGAACATAAATGTTTTTAGGAGGAAATTCGATTTAATTGAAATGACTTGTGCCAAAGTTCTCAACCCCCTGATTCAGCCGTTAAACAGCCTGTTTTTCCAGTCATTTGAATCACACGAATGCCTAAACTGTAGATTCCTAATTGAGTTAGGAACAACTACTTTCATAACAACAATATACTGATATTACATCAACATCCCTCTGTAAACTGGCCTACATGAGATTTGTCAAAAGATACATCTCCAGCCCTCTTTCTCACACACAGAAGCACACATACACAGAGACACCCCCCCCACACACACACACATCTCATGAGTTACAGGTTCTGTGTGTGTATAACTGTGCTCAGAGCGTCTGGACGCAGCCTCAGCCACAGTGTAAATAGAGAGAGACTGGGGCTGTCAGAGAGCTGCGGTCGGGGAGGCATTTGCACTGTCTCAGCTCAGATACTTTGTAAGATAAAAACCCAACCTGTAGCTACTAAACATTGAGCCTGTTCTGTGAGCCTGTTCTCCTGGGCCTCCGGGGCAGACTTCTTCATACGCATGCAGACTTCTTCGCTCATTGAAATGAGGGATGAGGGGGAGAAGGTTGCAGGAGGAGAGGAGCGTATTTGACTCCCTGCCACACATCTAGTGCAGTCTCTCCTATTGAGAAGAGGGACCTAGCAGGAAGCAGCGAAACCGTAAATTAGGAACCTGCGGCGCTCCTCAGCCTTCCCTTGGACACGTTTATTGTTCTTTTCTCCCCACCTCTCTCTCTCGTTCCTCTCTCGTTTGTAGAATGACAGCCACTCTCGCCCAAATTCCACAACGCCGCACATTTTTTCGGGTTTGTGTTTTTCGATTGTGTGTGTCTCTCCACAGTACGACTGTGTGTGTGGAGGAATTCACTTCCCGCCATGGCCCTTCTTTCTCCACCCCTGTTTGAAGCCTTCAAAGCCTCAGCGTGGCTTAGGATGGCTAATAGGGTGTGAAGCCAGCGCTTCTGCCCCGGCTCAGGAGTTGTTCTTGGACGCGGCAGCGGAGAGAGAGCACAGTGTGGAAGATGAGCTCACACTGAGACACTCTGCCAGGTCTAGGCCAGCTAGCCAGAGAAACTCACATCAGGACACTAATACGGAACGGTAATGTTCTAGAGTCAAATACAGTGATGAAATGATGATGATGATGATGCTGCTGTTCCACTGTTTAAGTGAGAGGGAGAAGGGATGGTCATAATGATTTTGTAATGGGCCTGGACCCCTCCACAAATGGGCATACACAGACCTTATTACAGTAGCATATTCTGGATCTTTACAAAGTCTACAGTACATATTTCAGGAATATGTCTGCTGGATGATTCTTATAATAAATCATGGTACATCAATCAATACATCTGCCAAAACCCAGATTTTAAAAAAGCTTGCTAGGACCAGGAAGAGGTCTTTTCAGGGCCTGATAAAAAACAACATATCATAGCTTGCTAGGACCAGGAAGAGGTATTTTCAGGGCCTGATAAAAAACAACATATCATAGCTTGCTAGGACCAGGAAGAGGTATTTTCAGGGCCTGATAAAAAACAACATATCATAGCTTGCTAGGACCAGGAAGAGGTATTTTCAGGGCCTGATAAAAAACAACATATCATAGCTTGCTAGGACCAGGAAGAGGTATTTTCAGGGCCTGATAAAAAACAACATATCATAGCTTGCTAGGACCAGGAAGAGGTATTTTCAGGGCCTGATAAAAAACAACATATCATAGCTTGCTAGGACCAGGAAGAGGTCTTTTCAGGGCCTGATAAAAAACAATATATCATAGCTTGCTAGGACCAGGAAGAGGTCTTTTCAGGGCCTGTGTAGCCGAACACTCAAGCTATAGAAGAACAAGTCTCTTACTGCAACACTGGAGGAGAAACACAATGGCGTGACACAATGCCTCGTTACTCTACAAGTATTTGCACAAGCACTCCGAATGAAAAAGCGAGAAGAACAATGACTTAGACATATTTCTGAGGGGTTGCTTATTATTACGCTAAAAATGGAAACCAGCAGATATCCATATCCAATGACAACAATGGATGGTTATATTTTTTGTTCAAGTGTAACTACACCAGCTGGTTCTGTCCAGGCAGATTGCTTCTGACACTGATGGAGCTGAAAGGTTGTTTCTGAACCGGCTCCCAGAACCGCAGTTACCACAGAACACTGCCATGTCATAATGCCTCTTGCACAGCACCCACCCCCTACCCCTCGCCCCACTGGAATTCTGGGAAACCCACAGCACACACCAACCATTGGATCCCTCTAACTCTAATTGCCGCTATGGAACAGTAGTTCCTGGAGTTTTTTCCCCCCAAACGTTAGTTTGAACGAAATTACAGCTTCAGGTCCCCGTAACCGATTCTGACACTTCTGACTTGCGGGGGAAGGATACAGGGGGGCGTTGAGATGGGGGGTATAAATAGCCCTTCAAATCCTGAAACCCAGAAACCCCAAACCTTGTTGTAATTAACTCATCAGGAGTGGGTCAATTAGGGAACCTGGGCTGGGATTTGCAGAGCAGAGTTTGCGGAGACGTTGAGAGTTTGTTTTTCGAAGTGTTGCGCAACAAGGTCCAGATTCACAAATGGTAATGTCACAATGGAGGAAGTCCTACATTACCACTAAATAATGATTACAAGCTCAGCAAGGCTCTCTAATTGCTGAAACAGAACCGTTTGGAACCGGAGGTGGCCTTGTGCACACACAAAAAAGGCCCAAGTTTCCAAAAAATGTCCAACTTTGTGGAAAGAAAAGCAAACGGGCCTAGAAGTAATTGCTGCATTGTTTGAGTGGAAATGCTGAGGAGTCAGGAGGTAATGATTTGAGGATTTTGGTCCCCCAGATCAGAAGAGTGGGGGAAACATCTCGTTATTTTTAATGTCTCATTTCCCAGTCTGATTTATTCAGATGAAAGACAAGGCTGGGGTAAAAGTTCATCTCTGATGACAACCTTTGGGATGGAAGGCTTTTCCTGTCGAAGGGAGCTGATGAACAATGTAGGCCACAGAGGCCACAGAGGCTACAGAGGCCACAGAGGCCACAGAGGCCAGAGGCTACAGAGGCCACAGAGGGGCTACACTGTGATCAAATGTTTTTCCCCAACCAAAGATGAGTGCTAAAGTACTGTATTGAATCTGGTCGAAAGTTGGAATGGCGACTGAGTAATGGTTCATCAACAGGAAGTCTCTGCAGTACGCACACTGCGATCCCAGGTGTGATTCAACCCTTAGGTCTTCATTGGGAAACTTTGATGTTTGGCACCTGCTCAAAGCCAATGGATGTGCGGATCAGAACGGTATGTTTCTGTCCTTTCTTATACAGAGTATCTGAAGGAAATGATCTGAAGTGAAATGTGCTTGTTTGACCAGGACAGAACAAGGAAGTGACAGAGTGGATAGAATCTCTCAAATGATAAAATATTAACAGTATCAGAAAACACAACGGAACTCCAAAAACTTCCTGTTCCTATCAGATAGCCTATGACATGCCCCAGATTCTACCTATAGGATTTCTATTGGCTCCCTGATACCACTCCTGTGGCCTGTTTGGCTGCTGAGAACTAGTTCAGAGTCATCCAACAAAATGAAAGTGGTTGTGTAATTTATGAAAAGAATAATATTACCTTAAATGTTCTATTGATTCTGTAGATATGCGGTTTTATTTGCTCTGGCAGGGGACTCGCGGTTTGAAACCGATTGTGTTCGGTGGGCCAGGAAAATAAACCATAATTATTGTCAATGGACCACTTAAACATAATCTATTGAAAATGACTTTGGATTAATTCTCTGACATTCTGGGGTGGAAAGGTGTTTTTGTCTCAAAAATGTGCAGCTGATATACTGAGCACTGAAAACTAGGCCTGCATTAACCAATCTAGGCTATTTGGTATAAAAATAAAAAAATATGCATTTTAGATATGCGTGTCAATCAAAAAATATCAAGCATCCTGTTGTCTTTTTGCTTGGCCATCATTGTGCACGTGCCATCAACCAACTTTCAGAATTTTCACTGTTCCAGGATCAGTCTCCTGTCAACATTTGTCTATTGTCATACAGGGGGAGTGACCAATCTGAACAGGCCAGAAAAAAAAGTGTAATTTCCGACTAAGGTCAAAGAGCCATGGTGCAGAGGTGCAGCCCAAACACTTACCTCCACTGTTATTCTATTTCTTAATCCAACTCCATTCTGTCTCTGTCACTGTTTGTTATTGGGGCTCTGAGCTCACTTCAATTTCCCGCCCGTCGCCTTGACAACACCTCCACTTCGCCGGAAACCAGATAATGTATCTCGTGGAAACGCATCTCGCTTCCTCCCCAGATAAATAAACGGTCGTCGACGAGGAGCCCCTGATGCCACAGGGCCGAGATATCAAGGGATGGTGTCACGATCCTTCTCAAGCACCCTCCCTCTCTCTCTCTTTGACACCTAACAAGGACCACATATACCCTGGACCTCAATATCTCACAACACCCCAAGAGGGCAGGGCAAGACGGGAGGGAGTTAAGGCCCCTGTACTGCCACGGTCAAGGTCAGAATGGCTACTGTTGCAGCTCCCATATGCCACAACCACAGTACTCTACCACATGAGTTTTAAAAAAGGTGTTCTGGGTTGGGAGTGAGCCGCCCAACCACCCACCCACTGCTATACGACCGGCCCGGCTCCATCCCGCTCTCTCTCCGCTCTCTCTCTCTCCTCAGACGACGGGAGACAGAAACACAGGCTCTTACGGATCATCTCTCATCCCTACCCTGGCTTTTATCTCCGGCCAGCGCCCTGTCCTCCTAGCAGCCTCCGGGAGAAAATATGAGGAGTCCTTGGAAAAATGAAAAAAAGAGAGGGAAACATTCCCGAATCCCAAGGATCTTAGAGGCGGAAAGAAGGGAGGTTATTCCTCCTGTTCCTGTTGCTTTCGATGTAGCCTACCTCTGGATATCCACTGGATATGTGGCCTACCTCCTGGATATCCATTGGATATGTGGCCTACCTCTGGATATGTAGCCTACCTCTGGATATCCACTGGATATGTAGCCTACCTCTGGATATGTAGCCTACAACTGGATATCCACTGGATATGTAGCCTACCTCTGGATATGTAGCCTACCTCTGGATATGTAGCCTACCTCTGGATATGTAGCCTACCTCTGGATATCCACTGGATATGTAGCCTACCTCTGGATATCCACTGGATATGTAGCCTACCTCTGGATATCCACTGGATATGTAGCCTACCTCTGGATATCCACTGGATATGTGGCCTACCTCCTGGATATCCATTGGATATGTGGCCTACCTCTGGATATGTAGCCTACCTCTGGATATCCACTGGATATGTAGCCTACCTCTGGATATGTAGCCTACCTCTGGATATGTAGCCTACCTCCTGGATATCCACTGGATATGTAGCCTACCTCCTGGATATCCACTGGATATGTAGCCTACCTCCTGGATATCCACTGGATATGTAGCCTACCTCCTGGATATCCACTGGATATGTAGCCTACCTCCTGGATATCCACTGGATATGTAGCCTACCTCCTGGATATCCACTGGATATGTAGCCTACCTCCTGGATATCCACTGGATATGTAGCCTACCTCCTGGATATGTAGCCTACCTCTGGATATGTAGCCTACCTCTGGATATCCACTGGATATGTAGCCTACCTCTGGATATCCACTGGATATGTAGCCTACCTCTGGATATGTAGCCTACCTCTGGATATCCACTGGATATGTAGCCTACCTCTGGATATCCACTGGATATGTAGCCTACCTCTGGATATGTAGCCTACCTCTGGATATGTAGCCTACCTCTGGATATGTAGCCTACCTCTGGATATCCACTGGATATGTAGCCTACCTCTGGATATCCACTGGATATGTAGCCTACCTCTGGATATCCACTGGATATGTAGCCTACCTCTGGATATCCACTGGATATGTAGCCTACCTCTGGATATCCACTGGATATGTAGCCTACCTCTGGATATCCACTGGATATGTAGCCTACCTCTGGATATCCACTGGATATGTAGCATACCTCTGGATATGTAGCCTACCTCTGGATATCCACTGGATATGTAGCCTACCTCTGGATATGTAGCATATCCACTGGATATGTAGCCTACCTCTGGATATGTAGCCTACCTCTGGATATCCACTGGATATGTAGCCTACCTCTGGATATGTAGCCTACCTCTGGATATCCACTGGATATGTAGCCTACCTCTGGATATCCACTGGATATGTAGCCTACCTCTGGATATCCACTGGATATGTAGCCTACCTCTGGATATGTAGCCTACCTCTGGATATGTAGCCTACCTCTGGATATGTAGCCTACCTCTGGATATGTAGCCTACCTCTGGATATGTAGCCTACCTCTGGATATCCACTGGATATGTAGCCTACCTCTGGATATCCACTGGATATGTAGCGTAAGGAGGGAATTGTTAGATTACTTGTTAGATATTACTGCCCTGTCGGAACTAGAAGCACAAGCATTTCGCTACACTCGCATTAACATCTGCTAACCATGTGTATGTGACCAATAAGATTTGAGTTGATTGATCGAGATTCTTGATTGTTCATTTCATGTAGAGGGGGAGGACCATGGTTGAGACCAAGGCCAAGATTCAAACCAACACGGATTAAAGACCTGTGCGCTCCGATTGACTTTTAAATGTGACATCCGCAGCGTTTACAGGATCTCCGTCTCGGACGTCTGGGGAAATTGCTTTTACAAGTCAATCGCCGTGCGTAGGCCGTTAATCTGCGTCGGTTTGAATCCCGGCCTAAATCTCTGTCTCTGTCTATCATTCCCCAGGTCCAGGGGTTCATAGTTCTAAGATAATAACCAATCCTCCTGAAGGGAACGGGGGCCCCCATTGGAAATACATTTCCACTAGAGACCCAGAGACCCTTCTCTCTTGGGCCACTTGACGCAGTATCCTCTCATAAAACTAATATTAGCAGTAATGACGCCATTTTCTTATCGCCCTCATAATTAGGGCCCATTTGTTGGCTTTGTCATGTTCCAGTGCTAGATAGAACTTTTGTTATTAGAAGCAGGAAGGGACCCATGCAGGAACCTAATGGCCTTTTCAGATGGGGATGGGGGACTCATATGAATGACTCACACCGCTGCACACAAACGCACACACACACACACACAGTCTCTCTCTTTCTCACATACACATTTCTGTCAGACCCCCAGACAGCAGTGGAGATGTGAGAAAAGAGGAAGCTATTTAAAGCTCTTACTGGTAACTTGCTGAGTCAAGAGCCCAGCAGCTCTCTCTATAAAGGGCCCATAACGGACCATCAGGGCTGAGTAAGCAGGGGCTCACTGCACTACCCTTCTCTTCCCGGCTGGAAACCAAGCCTAATTAAAATTGATGGAGGCAACAACGAGAGGGAAGGGGTTAATGGGGAAGGGGGAGTGTCAGGCTGACAAGGATGTGGAGCTTATTCTTACTGGCTGGTTCTCTCTCCGTTTCTTCTTACTGGCTGGTTCTCTCTCCGTTTCTTCTTACCGGCTGGTTCTCTCTCCGTTTCTTCTTACTGGCTGGTTCTCTCTCCGTTTCTTCTTACTGGCTGGTTCTCTCTCCGTTTCTTCTTACCGGCTGGTTCTCTCTCCGTTTCTTCTTACCGGCTGGTTCTCTCTCCGTTTCTTCTTACCGGCTGGTTCTCTCTCCGTTTCTTCTTACCGGCTGGTTCTCTCTCCGTTTCTTCTTACCGGCTGGTTCTCTCTCCGTTTCTCTCTCTTGACTTGCTCTCTCTCCCTTTCTTAATAATGTGTGTGTTTGCGGGGGATGAGATGAGAGAGATATGGGCTCCTCTCCCCGACCTCCTATCTGTCTTGTGAGACCTAATGGGTGATGGATTAACCCATGGATCACCCCTGGCAAATTGAGATGACCTCGCAAACTTTCCCGGGAGCCTTCCCAGCAGTACGCATTCCATCCCACACACACTGGTCTCAAACACACACTGGTCTCAAACGCACCCAAACACACACACTCCCGCAAATACACATACTTGCAAACACACGTTCATCTTCTCTTTCTCTCATCTCTCGCGCGCGCGCACACACACACACACACACACACACACACACACACACACACACACACACACACACACACACACACACACACACACACACACACACACACACACACACACACACACACACACACACACACACACACAGAATAGTATGGTCCGGTTGCACAGTATGCCCAAGGTGAAACCCAGTCTGCTGCTATGTTATTATATAAGAGTCACAGTGATTGATGTCAATCTCTCCCCATCTTCATACCTGCTTTATTTACCATAGAACTAGAACAAATAGACTTGTAACGTCTCTAGAAAACAAGGATAGAAATTGGAAGTCTGACAGTCATGCATTTATTATTTTTAGTCCTATCACAACCTGACCGTGAGACCTCTGCTGCCTAAACACACACACACACACACACCACTCTTTGTGACCTGCGTCCATGGTGATACAGTGATTCAATCCAATGCTTGTGGACACCCACCGTCCAACCTCCCTGTTCCTGACATATATGGGAAAGACAAAGATAAATCACCTTCACCCACTTTACTCATCCTACACCAACTCCAGGGATACATTATTTTTGGCCATCGCATGTTTGACTAACTGTCACTGTTTGACTGTCTCGTTTGATCTGACCGCAGGTGTTCTGCTTTACTCGGCCTGTGCCCAGACGTTTTCCCTAACCACAGATCTAGGATCAGATTACCCCGGCTCAAATGCTAACTTGAACTTTCAGAAGGATGAAAAATATATCCGTTAGGGACAACTTTAAACTGCTCTAAGATTTGCAATCCCCTCAGACGTCAGCAGCAGTACCGGAGGGAGACAGAAGGGGGCGCTCTGTCCAACACGTCCTACACTGCAGGGGGATTTGGTACATGTAATAACTTCATGCACACATTAATCATATATAACTATAGACTGGACCCCGCTTTGGGTCCAATGTGCTCATTCTCACTCTAGGTGGTCCTGTCGACGAGCGCAGGGGGACTCGAGCCAGCTGCGTTGCTACACCAAGGGTCTCACCTTGAACCACTCATCGAAGCACACACACACACATTTAGCTCTGTGTCTGCGTTTTATTGCTGCTGTTGTTGCTGTAACAGCCCAACGCTCTAGAATAAAAAGAGTTGATGTGAGTTGTAATTGGCCTTGCAAAGTTTCCCGTTTTCAATGTTCACAGACTTGGATACTGTAGTGTCGCTAGAAGAACACGGGGCTTTAGTGCTTGTTGGTGCTCAGTGCATTGCCTTCCCCAATAGGCTAGAACATACAGATACACTAGGACTCTGACCCAGGGAAATAACAATACACTTAAAGCCTTTTACTGACCTCTACCTTATGTACTGTCATATAATACACAGCATGAACCATAGGGTACTGAATTAGCTGACCAGTGAAGACGCAATTACCGCTCTCCCTCCTCTCCCTCTTTCTCTAGTCCTCTCTCCCTCCTCTCTCTCTAGTCCTCTCTCCCTCCTCTCTCTCTTTCTCTAGTCTTCTCTCCCTTTCTCTAGTCCTCTCTCCCTCCCTCTAGTCCTCTCTCCCTCCCTCTAGTCCTCTCTCCCTCCTCTCTCTCTTTCTCTAGTCCTCCCTCCCTCCTCTCTCTCTCTCTCTAGTCCTCTCTCCCTCCTCTCTCTCTCTCTAGTCCTCTCTCCCTCCTCTCTCTCTTTCTCTAGTCCTCTCTCCCTCCTCTCTCTCTTTCTCTAGTCCTCTCTCCCTCTTCTCTCTCTTTCTCTAGTCCTCTCTCCCTCCTCTCTCTCTTTCTCTAGTCCTCTCTCCCTCCTTTCTCTCTTTCTCTAGTCCTCTCTCCCTCCTCTCTCTCTTTCTCTAGTCCTCTCCCTCCTCTCTCTCTTTCTCTAGTCCTCTCTTTCTCTAGTCCTCTCCCTCCTCTCTCTCTTTCGCTAGTCCTCTCCCTCCTCTCTCTCTCTCTAGTCCTCTCTCCCTCCTCTCTCTCTCTCTCTCTAGTCCTCTCTCCCTCCTCTCTCTCTCTCTCTCTAGTCCTCTCTCCCTCCTCTCTCTCTCTCTCTCTCTCTCTAGTCCTCTCTCCCTCCTCTCTCTCTCTCTTTCTCTAGTCCTCTCTCCCTCTCTCTTTCTCTAGTCCTCTCTCCCTCCTCTCTCTCTTTCTCTAGTCCTCTCTCCCTCCTCTCTCTCTTTCTCTAGTCCTCTCTCCCTCCTCTCTCTCTTTCTCTAGTCCTCTCTCCCTCCTCTCTCTCTTTCTCTAGTCCTCTCTCCCTCCTCTAGTCCTCTCTCCCTCCTCTCTCTCTTTCTCTAGTCCTCTCTCCCTCCTCTCTCTCTTTCTCTAGTCCTCTCTCCCTCCTCTCTCTCTAGTCCTCTCTCTCTCTTTCTCTAGTCCTCTCTCCCTCCTCTCTCTCTAGTCCTCTCTCTCTCTTTCTCTAGTCCTCTCTCCCCTCTCTCTAATTGTTGTATATTTGCCTTGGCTCCTAACACTTGCCCACAGCCCGGTAACCACCTGGTAACCACCACACAGAGGTGCTGAGGTCATCATGTGTGATCCTCCACAGTACCCCTGGCCTCAGGAGCAGGTCACACACACTGCTGAATGGAGCTACTACGACAAACACACACACACACACACGTATTTGTCTACCCTGTTTACTGCTCTCTTTACGACTTCTGTTAAAAATCCAGTGACACTTTAAAGAGCTAGACAACTCAGCCCTGTCTATTACTGTAATGAATCAGAAACAGTTCAACAAGGGCCTGTTGCCACACATGGAGAACCTGATGACTTCACAGTTCACAGAAATGCCCCAAATAAGCACTTGAAGGTCGGGTAAAGTACACAATTATGAGAAGGTAGAGGGTTAAGGAAAGACATACAGTTAAACACTGCTAAGTAATGGAACGTGATAGGGATGGGAAACGGGGCGATGCCGCAGGGGGAAGCTCATCCTGGATGGGGCGATGCCGCAGGGGGAAGCTCATCCTGGATGGGGCGATGCCGCAGGGGGAAGCTCATCCTGGATGGGGCGATGCCGCAGGGGGAAGCTCATCCTGGATGGGGCGATGCCGCAGGGGGAAGCTCATCCTGGATGGGGCGATGCCGCAGGGGGAAGCTCATCCTGGATGGGGCGATGCCGCAGGGGGAAGCTCATCCTGGATGGGGCGATGCCGCAGGGGGAAGCTCATCCTGGATGGGGCGATGACGCAGGGGGAAGCTCATCATGGATGGGGCGATGCCGCAGGGGGAAGCTCATCCTGGATGGGGCGATGCCGCAGGGGGAAGCTCATCCTGGATGGGGCGATGTCGCAGGGGGAAGCTCATCCTGGATGGGGCGATGCCGCAGGGGGAAGCTCATCCTGGATGGGACGACCGTAGAACAGCAGCAGCCGATCTCTCCAGTCCAGATACTTCTTTCTGGAGCCATTAAAGGAACATGTCTGGGTACTGTTGAGGCTCTGTGATGTCTGTGGGTTTTGTCTGTCTACTCCCTGGAGGTGCATGGTATCTGGCACTACAGCCGGGCCTCTGTAGTACATCTCACATGGGCTCTGCAGTACATCTCACATGGGCTCTGCAGTACATCTCACACGGGCTCTGCAGTACATCTCACACGGGCTCTGCAGTACATCTCACACGGGCTCTGCAGTACATCTCACACGGGCTCTGCAGTACATCTCACACGGGCTCTGTAGTACATCTCACACGGGCTCTGTAGTACATCTCACATGGGCTCTGAAGTACATCTCACATGGGCTCTGCAGTACATCTCACATGGGCTCTGCAGTACATCTCACATGGGCTCTTCAGTACATCTCACATGGGCTCTGCAGTACATCTCACATGGGCTCTGCAGTACATCTCACATGGGCTCTGCAGTACATCTCACATGGGCTCTGTAGTACATCTCACATGGGCTCTGTAGTACATCTCACATGGGCTCTGAAGTACATCTCACATGGGCTCTGTAGTACATCTCACATGGGCTCTGTAGTACATCTCACATGGGCTCTGTAGTACATCTCACATGGGCTCTGTAGTACATCTCACATGGGCTCTGTAGTACATCTCACATGGGCTCTGTAGTACATCTCACATGGGCTCTGTAGTACATCTCACATGGGCTCTGAAGTACATCTCACATGGGCTCTGCAGTACATCTCACATGGGCTCTTCAGTACATCTCACATGGGCTCTTCAGTACATCTCACATGGGCTCTGTAGTACATCTCACATGGGCTCTGCAGTACATCTCACATGGGCTCTGCAGTACATCTCACATGGGCTCTGTAGTACATCTCACATGGGCTCTGCAGTACATCTCACATGGGCTCTGCAGTACATCTCACATGGGCTCTGCAATACATCTCACATGGGCTCTTCAGTACATCTCACATGGGCTCTGTAGTACATCTCACATGGGCTCTGAAGTACATCTCACATGGGCTCTGCAGTACATCTCACATGGGCTCTTCAGTACATCTCACATGGGCTCTGCAATACATCTCACATGGGCTCTTCAGTACATCTCACATGGGCTCTGTAGTACATCTCACATGGGCTCTGAAGTACATCTCACATGGGCTCTGCAGTACATCTCACATGGGCTCTTCAGTACATCTCACATGGGCTCTGCAGTACATCTCACATGGGCTCTGCAGTACATCTCACATGGGCTCTTCAGTACATCTCACATGGGCTCTGCAGTACATCTCACATGGGCTCTGCAGTACATCTCACATGGGCTCTGCAGTACATCTCACATGGGCTCTGCAGTACATCTCACATGGGCTCTGCAGTACATCTCACATGGGCTCTGCAGTACATCTCACATGGGCTCTGCAGTACATCTCACATGGGCTCTGCAGTACATCTCACATGGGCTCTGCAGTACATCTCACATGGGCTCTGCAGTACATCTCACATGGGCTCTGCAGTACATCTCACATGGGCTCTGCAGTACAGCAATGCCAGTGTTTCAACAACCTGGGACATGGAAAGTAGCCCTATCGTGATTTATAGCCAATGAATTGGTTGTTAAGATACAGCTCTTTTGGAATAGTCTGCACATTATTGCCATTCTTTGGGGTAAAGCGCATCAACATAATATCAAACCAAAGAGCATATAATGTACTAGTTAATTGCTGTTTGATCGTGCAGACGGTGTGCTCATTCTGTGGTCAGAGTGTCATTGATAAACAGAGTGATTCAGCCCCGTGTGACTGGGTACTGAAACATTACACTGTCTAACGTGTGAATAACACATTGATGTCGTCTGGCGTTGGCTTTAATTGCTCCTAATCGTCTGTTGGCTGCCCAGTCTACCAAACCACCCAAACTTTCCATTAAATATCTCTCCCTCCGTCTCTCCATCCCTCTTTCTCTCATCCCACCCCGTCTTGCTCCAAAAACCAAAATCTCTGAAACACCGCCCTCCATCAGGACAAGCTCTCTCTGTGTCATCTCCCTCTTGTTCTCTCTCGCTCTCATCCCTCCACACGTTCTCACTCGGTCCTTCCCTCGCTCACTCGTCCCTCATCCCTCTATCTCGCTCCAAAACCACTGCTCTGAAACACCGCCCGGCACAGAGACACATAGCTTTTACTACGGCATCAACGGCCCTCCATTAATTCATTAGCTGAACTCGCCCCGAGGGCTAGAAACAACCCTTCTACAATACATCTCTGTACTGTAAACAGCTGTTGGCTGATGAGATGAGTGAGTCAGGTACCGACAAGGACTCATCCAAACAGCTAAACGCGGCTGTCTGGAGCGGGTTGTGTGTTCAGTGCCAAAGGTGGGAGGTGTTGAGTGAAGAGATGTTGGGTGTGAATGGACAGTCGGAGTCAGGTAGACAGACAGCCTGAGGAGCACTGAGCACTGACACTCAAATCAATTCAAGTGTGATTTGTCAAACGCACCGAATACAACAGGTGTAGACTTTACCCGGAAACGCTGGTTTACGAGCCCTTAACCAACGAGGCAGAGTTGAAAAATAAAATAGTAACACGTGGAAGAACATAAAGTACACAAGAATGGCGCTATATACAGGGAGTACCAGATCACTGTGCAGAGGTACGAGGTATTTGAGGTAGATATGTACATGAAGGCAGGGTAAAGTGACTAGGCATCAGGATAGATAATAATAATAAGAGTAAAACAAAGAACAGTGGCAGCAGCAAATGATGAGTGTAAAAGTGTGTGTTAATGAGTGTGTA
Organism: Oncorhynchus nerka; assembly: GCF_034236695.1. Taxonomy (NCBI): domain Eukaryota; kingdom Metazoa; phylum Chordata; class Actinopteri; order Salmoniformes; family Salmonidae; genus Oncorhynchus; species Oncorhynchus nerka. Next base: position 5,443,539 of record NC_088416.1, on the reverse strand, counting down.
ATGTGTACGTATGTGTGTTTGTGTTGTGTCGTTGTGTGTGTGTGTGTTTGAATGTGTGTGGGTTTTGTGTGAGAGTGTCAATGTAGTGTGTGTGAGTGAATGAGTCTGTATGTGGTTTATATAATCTAGTGAGTGTGTATATGGTGTGTATATGGTGTCTAGTGAGTGTGTATATGGTGGGTGTATATAAAGTCTAGTGAGTGTGTATATGGTGGGTGTATATAAAGTCTAGTGAGTGTGTATATGGTGTCTAGTGAGTGTGTATATGGTGGGTGTATATAAAGTCTAGTGAGTGTGTATATGGTGTGTGTATATAAAGTCTAGTGAGTGTGTATATGGTGTGTGTATAAAGTGTAGTGAGTGTGCGTAGGGTCAGTGCAAAATAGAGTCCGTGCATATAGTTTGGGTACCATTAATTGACTATTTAGCATTCTGGCTATTTAGCGGTCTAATGATCAGGCCTACCACAGTAGTGTCGTCAGCAAATTTGATGATGGTGTTGGAGTTGTGTGTGGCCACGCAGTTGTGTTTGAACAGGGAGTATAGGAGGGGACTAAGCACACACACACACACGTGTTGAGGGTCAGCGTGGCGGGGGTGTTGTTGCCTACCCTCACCACCTGAGGCCGGCCCGTCAGGAAGTCCAGGATCCAGTTGTAGAAGGAGGTGTTTAGTCCCAGGGTCCCTAGCTAGGTGATGAGCTTTGAGGAGACTATGGTGTTGAACGCTGAGCTGTAGTCTATGAACACCATTCTTACGTAGTTATTTCACCTCTTGTCCAGGTGGGAGAGGACAGTGTGACGTGCAATCGCGATTTCGTCATCTGCGGATCTGCTGGGGCTTTATGCGAATTGGAATGGGTCCAGGGTGTCTGGAACGATGGTATTGATGTGTGTCAATACCAGCCTTTCAAAGCACGTCATAATTACAGATGTAAGTGCTATCTATCGCCCTGATAGTCATTTAGGAAGGTTACCTTGGAGCTCTTGGGAACAAGGACAATGGTGGTCATCTTGAAACATGTTGGGATTACAGACTGGGACTAGTATAGTGTCTGTGAAGACACTTGGCAGCTGGTCTGCGCATACTTTGAGAACGCGCTCTGGTATCGCGTCTTGTGATTGTCAACCCGTTTAAATGTTTTGCTCACATCGGCCACAGAGAGCGAGATCACACAGTCATCCGTAAAAACAGGGGCTTTCATGCACGGCACAGTGTTACACTCCTCTAAGTGAAAATAAAAACATTTAGCTAGTTTAGGAGTTCTGCATCACTGGGCAACTCATGGCTGGGTTTACCTTTGTAATCCATTATCACCTGCAAGCCCTGCCACATGCGACGAGTGTCGGAGCTGGTGTATTAGGATTCCACCTTCCTCCTATATTGTCCTTTCGCATGTTTGATGTCTCGCCGGAGGTCGCAGCGGGCTTTCTTGTATGCATCCATGTTCATGTCCCGTTCCTTGAAAGCGGTAGCTCTAGCCTGTAGCCCAGCGCGGATATTGCCTGTTATCCATGGTTTGGATACATTCTTATAGTCACTTTGGGGATGACATCCTCTATGCACTTATTGATGAAGCCAGTGACTGTTGTGGTAAACTCAATGCTATCAGATGAATCCTGGAACATATCCCGGTCTAGCAAAACAGTCTAATAGCCTCGCGTCTGCTTCATCCGACCACTTCCACATTGAGCGTATCACTGGTACTTCCTGTTTGAGCTTTTGTTTGTAAACAAAAAGCAGGAGAATGGAGTCGTGGTCAGATTTGCAGCAGGGAGGACGAGAGAGGGCCTTGTATGCATTTCTGTGGGTAGAATAAAAGTGGTCTAGAATTTAAGCGCCCCTAGAGGCACAGGAGACGTGTTGGTAGAAGTGAGGTAGGACGGTTTTAAGTCTCCCCGTGTTAAAGTCTCCGCCCACCGGTTTCTGGTTTGTTTATGGCCCCATACAGTTCATTGAGTGCCAGAGTAGTGTTGGCTTGGGGAGGGATGTAGGCAGCCATGACAATTACGTCTGAGAACTCTCTTGGTAGATACAATGGTCTGCAGCTTACCGTGAGTTATTCTATAGCAGGTGAACAAAAGCTTGATATTTCCTTCACACTTGAACCAGCACAGCAGTTTTTATTCATGAAAATAAACACACTCCACCTCCTTTCAACTTCTCCGTAGCCGCTGGACGATCCTGCCACTGCATAGAGAATCCACTGAGTACTACGTGCACAGCGTCATCATCCAGCCACGTGACTTCCGGCGCCGACAGAGATGGCCGCCTCGCTCGCGTTCCTAGGAATCTATGCAGTTTTTTGTTTTTTTACGTGTTATTTCTTACATTAGTACCCCAGGTCATCTTAGGTTTCATTACATACAGTCGAGAAGAACTACTGAATATAAGATCAGCGTCAACTCACCATCAGTACGACCAAGAATATGTTTTCCGCGACGCGGATCCTGTGTTCTGCCTTACAAACAGGTCAACGGAATTGATTCCATGCAGCGACCCCAAAAAACGACTTCGTAAAAGAGGGAAACGTAGCGGTCTTCTGGTCAGACTCCGGACACGGGCACATCGCGCGCCACTCCCTAGCATTCTTTTTGCCAATGTCCAGTCTCTTGACAACAAGGTTGATGAAATCCGAGCAAGGGTAGCATTCCAGAGGGACATCAGAGACTGTAACGTTCTCTGCTTCACGGAAACATGGCTCACTGGAAAGACGCTATCCGGGGCGGTGTTTCGTATTGCGTCAGATAACAATATTGACGAATACGCTGATTCGGTGTGCGAGTTCATTAGAACGTGCGTTGAAGATGTCGTTCCCATAGCAACGATAAAAACATTCCCTAACCAGAAACCGTGGATTGATGGCAGCATTCGCGTGAAACTGAAAGCGCGAACCACTGCTTTTAATCAGGGCAAGGTGTCTGGTAACATGACCGAATACAAACAGTGCAGCTATTCCCTCCGCAAGGCTATCAAACAAGCTAAGCGTCAGTACAGAGACAAAGTAGAATCTCAATTCAACGGCTCAGACACAAGAGGCATGTGGCAGGGTCTACAGTCAATCACGGACTACAAGAAGAAACCCAGCCCAGTCACGGACCAGGATGTCTTGCTCCCAGGCAGACTAAATAACTTTTTTGCCCGCTTTGAGGACAATACAGTGCCACTGACACGGCCTGCAACGAAAACATGCGGTCTCTCCTTCACTGCAGCCGAGGTGAGTAAGACATTTAAACGTGTTAACCCTCGCAAGGCTGCAGGCCCAGACGGCATCCCCAGCCGCGCCCTCAGAGCATGCGCAGACCAGCTGGCCGCTGTGTTTACGGACATATTCAATCAATCCCTATAACAGTCTGCTGTTCCCACATGCTTCAAGAGGGCCACCATTGTTCCTGTTCCCAAGAAAGCTAAGGTAACTGAGCTAAACAACTACCGCCCCGTAGCACTCACTTCCGTCATCATGAAGTGCTTTGAGAGACTAGTCAAGGACCATATCACCTCCACCCTACCTGACACCCTAGACCCACTCCAATTTGCTTACCGCCCAAATAGGTCCACATACGATGCAATCTCAACCACACTGCACACTGCCCTAACCCATCTGGACAAGAGAAATACCTATGTGAGAATGCTGTTCATCGACTACAGCTCGGCATTCAACACCATAGTACCCTCCAAGCTCGTCATCAAGCTCGAGACCCTGGGTCTCGACCCCGCCCTGTGCAACTGGGTACTGGACTTCCTGACGGGCCGCCCCCAGGTGGTGAGGGTAGGCAACAACATCCCCTCCCCGCTGATCCTCAACACGGGGGCCCCACAAGGGTGCGTTCTGAGCCCTCTCCTGTACTCCCTGTTCACCCACGACTGCGTGGCCACGCACGCCTCCAACTCAATCATCAAGTTTGCGGCGACACAACAGTGGTAGGCTTGATTACCAACAACAACGAGACGGCCTACAGGGAGGAGGTGAGGGCCCTCGGAGTGTGGTGTCAGGAAAATAACCTCACACTCAACGTCAACAAAACTAAGGAGATGATTGTGGACTTCAGGAAACAGCAGAGGGAACACCCCCCTATCCACATCGATGGAACAGTAGTGGAGAGGGTAGCAAGTTTTAAGTTCCTCGGCATACACATCACAGACAAACTGAATTGGTCCACTCACACAGACAGCGTCGTGAAGAAGGCGCAGCAGCGCCTCTTCAACCTCAGGAAGCTGAAGAAATTCGGCTTGTCACCAAAAGCACTCACAAACTTCTACAGATGCACAATCGAGAGCATCCTGGCGGGCTGTATCACCGCCTGGTACGGCAACTGCTCCGCCCTCAACCGTAAGGCTCTCCAGAGGGTAGTGAGGTCTGCACAACACATCACCGGGGGCAAACTACCTGCCCTCCAGGACACCTACACCACCCGATGTTACAGGAAGGCCATAAAGATCATCAAGGACATCAACCACCCGAGCCACTGCCTGTTCACCCCGCTATCATCCAGAAGGCGAGGTCAGTACAGGTGCATCAAAGCTGGGACCGAGAGACTGAAAAACAGCTTCTATCTCAAGGCCATCAGACTGTTAAACAGCCACCACTAACATTAACACTGACATTGACACTGACCCAACTCCAGCCACTTTAATAATGGGAATTGATGGGAAATTATGTAAATATATCACTAGCCACTTTAAACAATGCTACCTTATATAATGTTACTTACCCTACATTATTCATCTCATATGCATACGTATATACTGTACTCTATATCATCGACTGCATCCTTATGTAATACATGTAGCCACTTTAACTATGCCACTTTGTTTACTTTGTCTACATACTCATCTCATATGTATATACTGTACTCGATACCATCTACTGTATGCTGCCCTGTACCATCACTCATTCATATATCCTTATGTACATGTTTTTTATCCCCTTACACTGTGTATAAGACAGTAGTTTTGGAATTGTTAGTTAGATTACTTGTTGGTTAGTGGTGTGGGGTGTGGGGGCTGTGCTTTGGCAAAGTGGGTGGGGTTATATCCTTCCTGTTTGGCCCTGTCCGGGGGTGTCCTCGGATGGGGCCACAGTGTCTCCTGACCCCTCCTGTCTCAGCCTCCAGTATTTATGCTGCATTAGTTTATGTGTCGGGGGGCTAGGGTCAGTTTGTTATATCTGGAGTACTTCTCCTGTCCTATTCGGTGTCCTGTGTGAATCTAAGTGTGCGTTCTCTAATTCTCTCCTTCTCTCTTTCTTTCTCTCTCTCGGAGGACCTGAGCCCTAGGACCATGCCCCAGGACTACCTGACATGATGACTCCTTGCTGTCCCCAGTCCACCTGGCCATGCTGCTGCTCCAGTTTCAACTGGCCTGGGCCCTAGGACCATGTCCCAGGACTACCTGACATGATGACTCCTTGCTGTCCCCAGTCCACCTGGCCATGCTGCTGCTCCAGTTTCAACTGTTCTGCCTTACTATTATTCAACCATGCTGGTCATTTATGAACATTTGAACATCTTGGCCACGTTCTGTTATAATCTCCACCCGGCACAGCCAGAAGAGGACTGGCCACCCCACATATGCTCTCTCTAATTCTCTCTTTCTTTCTCTCTCTCTCGGAGGACCTGAGCCCTAGGACCGTGCCCCAGGACTACCTGACATGATGACTCCTTGCTGTCCCCAGTCCACCTGACTGTGCTGCTGCTCCAGTTTCAACTGTTCTGCCTTATTATTATTCGACCATGCTGGTCATTTATGAACATTTGAACATCTTGGTCATGTTCTGTTATAATCTCTACCCGGCACAGCCAGAAGAGGACTGGCCACCCCACATAGCCTGGTTCCTCTCTAGGTTTCTTCCTAGGTTTTGGCCTTTCTAGGGAGTTTTTCCTAGCCACCGTGCTTTTACACCTGCATTGTTTGCTGTTTGGGGTTTTAGGCTGGGTTTCTGTACAGCACTTTGAGATATCAGCTGATGTACGAAGGGCTATATAAATAAATTTGATTTGATTACTGCATTGTCGGAACTAGAAGCACAAGCATTTCGCTACACTCGCATTAACATCTGCTAACCATGTGTATGTGACAAATAAAATTTGATTTGGTTTGATTTGGTTTGATTTGATTTTCAGTAAGACATGTAATACTGCAGCTTTTCAAATCTCTCTGATAAGAGACTCTCGAATGAAGCTCATCCACCTTATTGTCGAGTGACTGGACATTTGCCAATAGAACGGAGGGGAGCGCCGTTCAGTGTTCTCTTCGCCTCACTTTCACCAGGACCCCACCTTGTCTCCCGCATCTACGCCTGCAGCGTTTTGGTATGCCGTGCTCACTTAGACTCACTTAGTGTTGAGTCGCTCAACACTCTCAGGCCAATAGGGAGAGAGAAGAGAAGAAGAAACAGAAGAGAAGGCCTTGCTGGTTAACGCAAAGTCCTGTCATCCTCCGACCCAATTAGCTCCAGCTGTTGTGAGAGTGCTGAATGAGAAAGCGTGGGAGTCTGCTTCACATTAAGATGGTGCTGTTTTAACGCACCCAAATGATCAGAGCAGAAACACGTGTCCCATGCCGACCAACCGCCAACCCGTTCTGGAGGCCGTGAGGGGATGACATCACACACGGTGATGGCGGACCATGCAATAAACCAGTGACAGTGGACGAACTTACTACCGATGAGTGGAAGCAAACACAGAGCCAAGGTGGTAATGCAATATTCTCCTTCCACACAACGATATGGCTTCCCACCAAACCACCTCTCTAAACAGGTTCAAGGTTCAGTCTCTAGGAGAGTAAAAGCAGAAACGTGTACTCAAGCAAGCTACACACACACCATCGGTGGTATCTGGGTTGCATTATGCATTTAACCCTAACTCGCAAAACAAAACAAAAGCCAGAGGAAGCCTGAAATTCCACAAAAAGCTTTGAATGAATGCATTTTTGCTATTCTGTCAATCAAACACATCCCACAAGCCCTCAGTGTTATGGCGTGAGCGTTGCCGAAGGTTACGGAATGTATTGTAGCAACAATGTGTTTCCACAGGAGATGGTATAGATTTCCCATACTGTAATCAGAGTATGTGATGTAGAGATTGCATGTGATGTAGAGATTCTCTCTCTCTCTTTAATTTACTGACTTTATTGTCCCCGAGGGGGGAAATGTTGTTGCAGTATCATGTACATGTTTAAAATGGTGTTTTCACGCACAAACACACACACCCTCCCGCTCAAATGACTGTTTTCTGTGTTACCAGCCCCGGCATCTATTCTCCTCATTTGACATTCTCCTCCATATATAAGATGTTACCATTTGGAATACCCTTCCAAAATCTGTTATCTGGGCAAAGCTGGAATTCCGTCAAAGCAAAATTGCGTCTTAAAACAGCCCTTTCACTTCACATCATCCTGCTCAAAATTCCCCTTTTAAAAGACGTCCGGCCAAAATAGACTTCAAGATTTTCAGTTTGTCAAGATAACAATAGAATATCATTCTTAATATGTCTAAATTTCACTAGGTTTCGTGAGTAGAGTTATTGCAGTTCATATGAGCGCAGTCTTTGGGAAGTTAACCAGAATTGTCTCTGTGTGAATCGTCAAAAAACGATAGTTCCTCATCTTGTTGTCAAAGAAAGCGAGAAAGAGACGGAGAGATCCAACACAGGGGGCTCTGACTAGCACAGATTGACCTGCTCGTGTGTTGACCTTGCTGGGGGAAGATGGCCCAGGGGGCTCTGACTAGCACAGATTGACCTGCTCGTGTGTTGACCTTGCTGGGGGAAGATGGCCCAGGGGGCTCTGACTAGCATAGATTGACCTGCTCGTGTGTTGACCTTGCTAGGGAAGATGGCCCAGGGGCTCTGACTAGCACAGATTGACCTGCTCGTGTGTTGACCTTGCTGGGGGAAGATGGCCCAGGGGGCTCTGACTAGCACAGATTGACCTGCTCGTGTGTTGACCTTGCTGGGGGAAGATGGCCCAGGGGGCTCTGACTAGCACAGATTGACCTGCTCGTGTGTTGACCTTGCTGGGGGAAGATGGCCCAGGGGGCTCTGACTAGCACAGATTGACCTGCTCGTGTGTTGACCTTGCTGGGGGAAGATGGCCCAGGGGGGGTCCCTGTCTTTGGGGATATTTTTACTATGTTTTTTTTTTGTATGTACAGTCCATACAGTCCATACAGTCCATGCATTCAAGGTCCTACAGTATGACCGTCCTGGACAGCTGTACATGTGGCCCTTACAATACAGTGAAGTATGGATCCTCTAAATGTCCAAGAAACCATCAAGTTTCAATGTGTCTGTCTTTGGTACCAATGTAAAATGCCATTATGATCTTATTGTCAAAGTGACTGACAGTTAGCTACTGTACGGAATCCCTTACATGCTAAAAAAAACTATGTGCTGTCTCTCACAGCATCTTTCTGTGAGGAACACTGTCCTGGTGGAAAGTTATGAGATAGTCAAACTGATTTAGTGGATTACTGTAACTCATCTGGGACTGATACTGTCACAGACCACGGAATTAATTTTGTCTAAAGACTACGATGATCAAAAGAGATGCCTCAAACTCAAAGCAATCTGCATCAACCCCCTTTACAATCTGTATCAACCCCCTTTGCAATTTGTAGCAACCCCCTTTGCAATCTGTAGCAACCCCCTTTGCAATCTGTAGCAACCCCCTTTGCAATCTGTATCAACCCCCTTTGCAATCTGTATCAACCCCCTTTGCAATCTGTATCGCAATCTGTATCAACCCCCTTTGCAATCTGTATCAACCCCCTTTGCAATCTGTATCAACCCCCTTTGCAATCTGTATCAACCCCCTTTGCAATCTGTATCAACCCCCTTTGCAATCTGTATCAACCCCCTTTGCAATCTGTATCAACCCCCTTTACCAATCTGTATCAACCCCTTTGCAATCTGTCAATCGCAATCTGTATCAACCCCTTTTGCAATCTGTATCAACCCCTTTGCAATCTGTCAACCTTTGCAATCTGTATCGCAATCTGTATCAACCCCCTTTCGCAATCTGTATCAACCCCTTTGCAATCTGTATCAACCCCTTTGCAATCTGTATCAACCCCTTTGCAATCTGTATCAACCCCCTTTGCAATCTGTATCAACCCCCTTTGCAATCTGCATCAACCCCCTTTACAATCTGTATCAACCCCTTTGCAATCTGTATCAACCCCTTTGCAATCTGTATTGCAATCTGTATCAACCCCTTTGCAATCTGTATCAACCCCCTTTGCAATCTGTATCAACCCCTTTCAATCTGTATCAACCCCTTTGCAATCTGTATCAACCCCCTTTGCAATCTGCAATCTGTATCAACCCCTTTGCAATCTGTATCAACCCCTTTGCAATCTGTATCAACCCCTTTGCAATCTGTATCAACCCCTTTGCAATCTGTATCAACCCCTTTGCAATCAATCTGTATCAACCCCTTTGCAATCCCCTTTCCAATCTGTATCTGTATCAACCCCCTTTGCAATCTGTATCAACCCCCTTTGCAATCTGTATCAACCCCTTTGCAATCTGTATCAATCAACCCCTTTGCAATCTGTATTCAACCCCTTTGCAATCTGTATCAACCCCCTTTGCAATCTGTATCAACCCCCTTTGCAATCTGTATCAACCCCCTTTGCAATCTGTATCAACCCCTTTGCAATCTGTATCAACCCCTTTGCAATCTGCAATCTGTATCAACCCCTTTGCAATCTGTATCAACCCCCTTTGCAATCTGTATCACCCCCTTTGCAATCTGTATCAACCCCTTTGCAATCTGTATCTGTATCAACCCCCTTTGCAATCGCAATCTGTATCAACCCCTTTGCAATCTGTATCAACCCCCTTTGCAATCTGTATCAACCCCTTTGCAATCTGTATCAACCCCCTTTGCAATCTGTATCAACCCCTTTGCAATCTGTATCGCAATCTGTATCAACCCCCTTTGCAATCTGTATCAACCCCCTTTGCAATCTGTATCAACCCCCTTTGCAATCTGTATCAACCCCTTTGCAATCTGTATCAACCCCCTTTACAATCTGTATCAACCCCTTTGCAATCTGTATCAACCCCTTTGCAATCTGTATCAACCCCCTTTGCAATCTGCATCAATCTTTCACAATCTGTATCAACCCCTTTACAATCTGTATCAACCCCTTTGCAATCTGTATCAACCCCCTTTGCAATCTGTATTGCAATCTGTATCAACCCCTTTGCAATCTGTATCAACCCCTTTGCAATCTGTATCAACCCCTTGCAATCTGTATCAACCCCTTTGCAATCTGTATCAACCCCTTTGCAATCTGTATCAACCCCTTTACAATCTGTATCAACCCCTTTGCAATCTGTATCAACCCCTTTACAATCTGTATCAACCCCCAATCTTTGCAATCTGTATCAACCCCTTTGCAATCTGTATCAACCCCTTTGCAATCTGTATCAACCCCTTTGCAATCTGTATCAACCCCCTTTGCAATCTGTATCAACCCCCTTTGCAATCTGTATCAACCCCTTTGCAATCTGTATCAACCCCCTTTGCAATCTGTATCAACCCCTTTGCAATCTGTATCAACCCCTTTGCAATCTGTATCGCAATCTGTATCAACCCCCTTTGCAATCTGTATCAACCCCCTTTGCAATCTGTATCAACCCCCTCTTTGCAATCTGTATCAACCCCCTTTGCAATCTGTATCAACCCCTTTGCAATCTGTATCAACCCCTTTGCAATCTGTATCAACCCCTTTGCAATCTGTATCAACCCCCTTTACAATCTGTATCAACCCCCTTTACAATCTGTATCAACCCCCTTTGCAATCTGTATCAACCCCCTTTGCAATCTATATAATTTGAGGAAAATGCTACCAAAGTTCTATCAGCACATTGACTGTAGTACTCGCGCTGCTGAAACACTCGACCACTGCTACTCCAACTTCCAGATGCCTTCAAGGCCCTTCCCCGCCCTCCCTTCGGCAAATCAGAACATGACTCCATTTTGCTCATCCCTTCCTATAGACAGAAACTCAGACAGGAAGTACCCGTGCTAAGGCTATTCAAAGCTGGTCTGACCAATCGGAATCCATGCTTCAAGATGGTTTTGATCATGCAGACATAGACATGTTCCGGGTAGCCTCTGAGAATAACATTGACGTATACACTGACACGGTGACTGAGTTCATCAGGAAGTGTATAGCGGATGTTGTTCCCACCGTGATTATTAAAACCTACCCAAATCAGAAACCGTGGATAGATTGCAGAATTTGTTTCAAAACTGAAAGCGCGAACCCTCACATTTAACCATGGCAAGGTGACTGGGAATATGGTTGAATACAAACAGTGTAGTTATTCTCTCCGTAAGGCAATCAAACAGGCAAAACGTCAGTACAGAGATATAGTTGAGTCGCAATTCAACGGCTCAGACATGAGACGTATGTGGAAGGGTCTACAGACAATCACGGATTACAAAGAGAAAAGCAGCCACGTTGCGGACAATGACATCTTGCTCCCAGACAAGGTAAACACCTTCTTTGCCCGCTTTGAGGATAACACAGTGCCAATGCTACGGCCCGCTCCCAAGGACTGTGGGCTCTCGTTCTCCATGGCCGATGTGGGTAAGACATTTAAACGTGTTAACCCTCGCAAGGCTGCTGGACCAGATGGCATCCCTAGCCACATCCTCAGGGCATGCATAGACCAGCTGGCTGGAGTGTTTACGGACATATTCAATCTCGCTCTATCCCAGTCTGCTGTTCCCACTTGCTTCAAGATGGCCACCATTGTTCCTGTACCCAAGAAGGCAGAGGTAACTGAACTAAATGTCTATCCCCTTGTAGCACTCACTTCTGTCATCATGAAGTGCTTTGAAAGGCTAGTTAAGGATCATATCACCTCCACCTTATCTGACACAGTAGACCCACTTCTATTTGCATACCGCCCCAATAGATCCACAGATGATGCAATTGCCATCGCACTTCACACTGCCCTATCCCATCTGGACAAGAGGAATACCTATGCAAGAATGCTGTTCATTGACTACGGCTCAGCCTTCAACACCCTAGTACCCTCCAAGCTCATCATTAAGCCGGGTCCCTTGGTCTGAACCCCGCCCTGTGCAACTGCGTCTTGGACTTCCTGACAGGCCACCCCCAGGTGGTGAAGGTTGTAAACAACACCTCCACTTCACTGATCCTCAACACAGGGGCCCCACAAGGGTGCGTGCTCAGCCCCCTCCTGTACCCCCTGTTCACCCATGACTGTGTGGCCACGTGTGCATCCAACTTAATCATCAAGATTGCAGACGACATAACAGCTGTAGGCCTGATTACCAAAAATGACGAGAGCCTACAGGGAGGAGGTGAGGGCCCTGGAGGAGTAGTACCAGAAAAATGACCTCTCCCTCAACGTCATCAAAATGAAGGAGATGAACGTGGACTTCAGGAAACAGCAGAGAGAGCACATCCCTATACACATCATCGGGACCGCAGTGGAGAAGGTGAAAATCTTCAAGTTCCTCGACATACACATCACCGACGATCTGAAATGGTCCACCCACACAGACAGTGTGATGAAGAAGGCGCAACAGCTTCTCTTTAACCTCAGGAGGCTGAAGAAATTTGTCTTGGCCCCTAAGATCCTCACAAAAATTTACAGATGCACAATTGAGAGAATCCTGTCGGGCTGTATCACCGCCTGGTACGGCAACTGCACTGCCCGCAACCGCAGGGCTCTCCAGAGGGTGGTGTGGTTTGCCCAATGCATCACCTGGGGGCACACAACCTGCTCTCCAGGACACCTACAGCACCCGATGTCACAGGACGGCCAAAGAGATCGTCAAGGACATCAACCACCCGAGCCACGGCCTGTTCACCCCACTACCATCCAGAAGGTGAGGTCAGTACAGGTGCATCAAAGCTGGGGCCGACAGACTGAAAAACAGGCGCTATGTCAAGGCCATCAGACTGTTAAATAGCCATCACTAGCCGGCTACCAGCCGGTTAGTCAACCCTGCACCTTAGAGACTGCTGCCCTATATACATAGACATGGAATCACTGGTCACTTTAATAATGGAACACTAGTCACTTTAATAATGTTTACATACTGTTTTACTCATTTCATATGTATATACTCTATTCTACTCTATTTTAGTCAATCCCACTCCAACATTGCTCGTTCTAACATGAACATATTTCTTAACTCCATTTTTTTACTTTAGATTTGTGTGTATTGTTGTGAATTGTTAGATACTACTGCACTGTTGGAGCTAGGAACACGAGCATTCTGCTACACACACAAAAACATATACTAAATATGTGCATGAGACCAATACGATTTGATTTAATATCAATCCCCTTTGCAATCTATATCAAACCCCTTTACAGGAGAATTCAAAAACTAAACAAAAAGATCACCCTTCATTTAGTCCCCCCTCTCTCTCTTTCTCTCTCTCTCTCTCACTGGCACACACAGGCCACCACTGCAGCAGCATTTTGCACAGAGCCAGTAATGTCATATTTCAACACATTCTCCCACTAGCTACGTGTGGCGCCCAGCAGGGTTCAGGGTAGTAGTGGATGGTAACACACTACTAGGTTTAAACAAGGTACAGATGGGCCCATACTGCAGCCCTGCCAGCCATCAGGTTGAATTTGCTGTGGCCCCGCTGCGATGGTCCCGGGCACCCTGCTGGAAACAGGCCTGGCCCACCCCTCTTTTCCCGTCTCTGCCACCAATGCAACAGAATCCTTGGTGGCCCCTGGCCAGTACAGACGCAGGAGGGAGGTCTGGGCCTCCTCAGAAACCTAACATGTGGCTTCTCACTGTGGAGGAGGTTTTACAAATTACAGTTGTCTGATTGGCTGTCTGTTTTGGCTGTCTGCTTCTGTGGCTGGTTTCAGTGAGCCCAGAATCAAAGTTACGGTCACAGTTATGCATCTGTGAGTTGGACTGGCTCTGTGGGACGTTGCAGGCACGCATGCCCGTATGTGAGTGCACGCATATGCTAAACTTAAACAGTGGCTGAGCAAGTTGCAAGGCTGTATAGAACACAGTTAACCAAAAGTAGAAGTCCTTAGAGTGCGTCCAAATCCAGACTCTGAATAAACCATTATGCAATGGTTTTAAAAACAAGTCGTAAAACAGTGATAACACTTTGTAGGAAGGAGGTCCTCGTTGCGTGAGGGAGGTCATTCACCCCTTTGAACTACCGGCACTGGTGTCGCGATTCTTCAGGGGGGGGGGGGGATTACGCCACGGTGCAAAGTGCAAACTACTCGGGCACTCTTTTCGCACCTCTGTTTCTCACTCCGTTTGTTTGCCAGGCGTTGTCGGGCAGGTGAGTGTCAGGATGGTCAATGCGTTTGGTGGACGGCGGTCGCCCTTTGAAGATGAAGGATACGGCAGTTCATAAAGGATGGCGATCCTTGGTGGCAGCTCAAACATTAACCAAACCACATCACCATGCCTCATCATGGTATCATTGTTAATGAATATTGCTGTTGTATTCAGTTGTAGAGGATCCTACATGAAATGAAAGGTGTGAAAGGACAACACTATACAGTATACTTTCTTGTGAAGGGTTGCTTTGTTTTTTAAATTAAATCTGCAGGAGACCATATGAATGTAAATACTAGTCTTACATTTTGACAATCTAACCGACATTCTCAAAATGATTGTCTTCATTGTAGTTCCCCCGTTCTCCATTTCCAAAAACATGAATTAGTTATTTCAGGTGAGAACGTTTTAATTACTGACATATCATCATGTCAATGTTGATCTTTCTTCCTTCAATGGAACTAGGGAAGATTCTATCAAAAAATCTCAGCAAAACACTGTTTCCTCTAAGCAAGTGGTTAGAGCATTTAAGCCCAATTATCTGAAGGGGAGACAAATCTCAATGTCAATCCAGCACCACAGTCATCTTCCCCATGTCAATCAAACTGTTGATTGAAAATAACACCTGGGAGCGTATTTAGGTCTGCAGGTCTGCTCAAATCGGCCAGATGATGTTGCGGTTTGAGGTTGGATAAGTGAAGTTATCTACGGGGGGGGTTCTCGGGGGGATGAGGGGGATCCATGGAGATTTGGACGGGCTTGAAGCGATGTCTGTGCCAAGTCACTGATATGCTTTCTATGTGCCAACAAAGTTCTAGAGCTGAGAGAAGGGCCCTCCCCCTCCCCTGCCCCGCCCTCTCCACCCACTCTATGAACAAGTAGAAAAACTACCGTGAAGTGGTTCTCAAGAAAAGATAAAGCCTGTTTCATCCAAAAAGTCTCTCTCTCTCTCTCCCTCTCTCATATTGTGCATGCCTCCAAGCATTCTTCTTAATCTCTCTGAATTATTCAAGACCCCTTCTCTCAACACTTTCAAGCTATGGAACCTGAAGCTAATAAAACAGGACAAACTCAGGCAGATAATGCAGTGGAACAGCATTGCATTTAATTGTCTGTATCTGAAAGACTTTCCTCCTAAAGTGATCGTCTTCCTCATCACAATTAGCCGAATTGGCGTCTCCTTCATTCTCCTTCAGATGCTGTAGTGTCACTCTGAGTGGATAGAGTTCTAAAGCAAGAGAATCTAGTTGATTCAATTGAGACACTTGCGTGCTTTACTTACTTACAGGTAGTTGAGCATCCTTGCTGACGCCGACCGAATTCAACATGATGAGACAGTCTGGATGAGAAAGAGTCTATCCATCCAGCCATGTCTGTCAGGCCGAGACTGGTCACACCTGAATTGATATTGAACCCACGATTCTTCCTCCTCCATGCCTCCATTCCTAAATGCATTAGATTACAAAGACGGTCTCCCGGCGTGGCCTGTGAGAATCAATATCCCAAATGGACCTGGAAGTGCATGAAGGTCCTCTAAGATTCAGACGAACTAATCAGCAAAGTGCACATCAAGGAGGGAAGGCGACCTGCAACCTGTTTCAATGGGTTTTGTTTTTGTAAGACCAACTGCATTCAAATCACTCCACAAATGCAACGCTATTTGTAGTGAAATGCCTAGGCCTTATATATATATACTGCTCAAAAAAATAAAGGCAATACTAAAATAACACATCCTAGATCTGAATGAATGAAATATTCTTATTAAATACTTTTTTCTTTACATAGATGAATGTGCTGACAACAAAATCACACAAAAATAATCAATGGAAATCAAATGTATCAATCCATGGAGCTCTGGATTTGGAGTCACACTCAAAATTAAAGTGGAAAACCACACTACAGGCTGATCCAACTTTGATGTAATGTCCTTAAAACAAGTCAAAATGAGGCTCAGTAGTGTGTGTGGCCTCCACGTGCCTGTATGATCTCCCTACAATGCCTGGGTATGCTCCTGATGAGGTGGCGGATGGTCTCCTGAGGGATCTCCTCCCAGACCTGGACTAAAGCATCCGCCAACTCCTGGACAGTCTGTGGTGCAACGTGGCGTTGGTGGATGGAGCGAGACATGATGTCCCAGATATGCTCAATTGGATTCAGGTCTTGGGAACGGGCGGGCCAGTCCATAGCATCAATGCCTTCCTCTTGCAGGAACTGCTGACACACTCCAGCCACATGAGGTCTAGCATTGTCTTGCATTAGGAGGAACCCAGGGCCAACCGCACCAGCATATGATCTCACAAGGGGTCTGAGGATCTCATCTCAGTACCTAATGGCAGTCAGGCTACCTCTGGCGAGCACATGGAGGGCTGTGCGGCCCCCCAAAGAAATGCCACCCAACACCATGACTGACCCACCGCCAAACCGGTCATGCTGGAGGATGTTACAGGCAGCAGAACGTTCTCCACGACGTCTCCAGACTGTCACGTCTGTCACATGTGCTCAGTGTGAACCTGCTTTCATCTGTGAAGAGCACAGGGCGCCAGTGGCGAATTTGCCAATCTTGGTGTTCTCTGGCAAATGCCAAATGTCCTGCACGGTGTTGGGCTGTAAGCACAACCCCCACCTGTGGACGTCGGGCCCTCATACCACCCTCATGGAGTCTGTTTCTGACCGTTTGAGCAGACACATGCACATTTGTGGCCTGCTGGAGGTCATTTTGCAGGGCTCTGGCAGTGCTCCTCCTGCTCCTCCTTGCACAAAGGCGGAGGTAGCGGTCCCGCTGCTGGGTTGTTGCCCTCCTACGGCCTCCTCCACGTCTCCTGATGTACTGGCCTGTCTCCTGGTAGCGCCTCCATGCTCTGGACACTACGCTGACAGACACAGCAAACCTTCTTGCCACAGCTCGCATTGATGTGCCATCCTGGATGAGCTGCACTACCTGAGCCACTTGTGTGGGTTGTAGACTCCGTCTCATGCTACCACTAGAGTGAAAGCACCGCCAGCATTCAAAAGTGACCAAAACATCAGCCAGGAAGCATAGGAACTGAGAAGTGGTCTGTGGTCCCCACCTGCAGAACCACTCCTTTATTGGGGGTGTCTTGCTAATTCTCTATAATTTCCACCTGTTGTCTATTCCATTTGCACAACAGCATGTGAAATGTATTGTCAATCAGTGTTGCTTCCTAAGTGGACAGTTTGATTTCACAGACGTGTGATTGACTTGGAGTTACATTGTGTTGTTTAAGTGTTCCCTTTATTTTTTTGAGCAGTATATATATATATGATAACCAATATCCAGGTTCAGTCAACGACAGCAAGTAGCAAGATTCAAGGACTTGGACAACGATCATCATCTGGAGAGAGATCCTGACAGACTAATAGGCTGTACACATTTCTTATTCTCAGCCATTGGCTCTTTGGACCATTAACAAAAACAAGTGCCTATCATTATCTCTATAATAAAATAGAAATACCTATCCCTGTGTTGTGTTTCACACACACCGTAGAAAAAGATGCTGGTCTTGATGACGTTTCCTTTCCCCACCTGGCGCTTCCTTCTCATTTACTCTGACTGTCCCCACTCCGTATCACTTTCGCATTCTACACTGGATCAACTCTGTAACTGAGAACCTGTTATGACTGCAGAGGATCCAGAGAGAGCCTTTCAATTTACGGACTGTCAAATAGTGCTGGAAGCTTTCAATATTTCAGCACATCCAACCAAGCAGCTCATAGCAAAGCTTGTCGTATAGTACTGTACATCTCGTTCTGACATCACTTCTCTGTTACTGAAGCTTATAGTACACACAGTGTTTTCTCCTAGCCATATCTTTATGCTACAATTACTGATTGCAGTGGAGGCTGCTGAGGGGAGGACGGCTCATAATAATGGCTGGAATGGAGTTAATGGAATGGCATCAAACACATGGAAACAATGTATTTGATACCATTCCCTTTATTCTGCTCCAGCCATTCACACGAGCCCGTCCTCCACATTTAAGGTTCCACCAACCTCCTGTGACTAATTGCTTTTACAGGTGGTAACAGACAACAGCACTATGCCACACACTACTACCCCAACTCCAACTCCACCTCACCCTCTCAAAAACCCAGAGAGGTGTCAGGCAGACTATTCTTCTCCCTGAGGCGGTGTTTGTTTTAGCAGAGGGTGTGCGACCACAGCACCCCTCCGCACCCCGCTCTGCACGCCTTGTCTGACGGAGCAGGCGGCCCGCAGCACAAACAGCGCAGAGGAATGCATTGCTACAGGGGTGTGTGTGTGTGTGTGTGTGTGTGTGTGTGTGTGTGTGTGTGTGTGTGTGTGTGTGTGTGCTGACAGCATGATTGATACAATGAGTGATGCTCCTTTGTGGCCCCATGCGAGACACACACACACACACACACGCTGTTCCGGTAAAAATAAAGTGTCAAGGATACTGGGGATAGGGGGGAACAATTCATTCTTCATTCCTATAGCGGAGTGGTTGTGTCTAAACAAGTCTGTTTGCTTCTCCAGGATGGGAGCCCTGGCGACCCAAGGAGGGAGGCACAGCCTTCCTTTCCTCTTCATAGAAACTGCCACTGACAATCACTTATTCATTTGTCACTCTGTGTTTCACCTATTTGATCAACTTAATTTAGTCATTGTCACTCTGTGTTTCTCATCGTTGGCAAACTAGTATAAATCTTGGATTTGACGGCAGGGCTTAGAAATGTAGCCTGTAATATGGAGGACTGCGGTCAGGATATTGTGAGTGGTATATTATCAGATTCAGAGCTCTCTTAATTGAGGTAACACCTCAAAGTTTTATACATGACTGGGGTGACCTTCTCCAAAGTGTATTCGTAGCCAGTCACCATAGTAAAAGCGTAGATATTTCCACAAGGCTCAAGCCTGTTTATCTGCCGCAGAGAACCACTCTGTGGGAATGGACACAAACAGCAAACAAAACCCTTTAACGTGTCAAAACAGTCAACATGTGTCATGGATGACTGTCAAACAACACAGCCCCACTTTCCCCCCAACCACAGTGACATAGAAATACCGGGGTCCTCCCGGGTGGCGCAGTGGTTAAGGGCGCTGTACTGCAGCGCAGCTGTGCCACCAGAGACTCTGGCTTGGCCGGTAGGGGATATCCTTGACTCATCGCGCACCAGCGACTCCTGTGGCGGGCCGGGCACAGTGCGCGCTAACCAAGGTTGGTGTTTCCTCCAACACATTGGTGCGGCTGGCTTCCGGGTTGGATGTGCGCTGTGTTAAGAAGCAGTGCGGCTTGGTTGGGTTGTGTATCGGAGGACGCATGACTTTCAACCTTCGTCTCTCCCGAGCCCGTACGGGAGTTGTAGCGATGAGACAAGATAGTAGCTACTACAACAATTGGATACCACGAAATTGGGGAGAAAAGGGGGTAAAATAAAAAATATCAAAAATAATAATAGAAATACCGAGACAAAGTTGGAGTTTGAGTCAGTTCACTTTACTGTTGGGTCTCTCCGATGCAAACAAGGAGTCTCCTGTCACTGTAGGGCGATAATTAATGTGTGCCATGAAATCGCAAATCCAATCTAGAGTGGGTTACAGTGAGAAATCAAGGTTTATCCAGCAATGTCTCTTGAGACAATGACTCTTGAGATTCACATTGCATGCCCTAATAAGTCTTGAACTATTATTATAAATGTTTGGTATACAATGCCAATGAAATACTGCACATTTTCAGAGTTGATATAGAGTAGGCCTAGTGGGGGTGGTTCCCCCCCACATCCATTAGTTCGGGTACTACGGTCAGGGAACCACCCCCCACTAGGCCTACCTCTCATCTTAACCTCGATAGCATGCATGTATCGGGCAGTTACTTGGCTTATAAAGGGTGACATATTTCACAAGGAATCAATTCCCTTCGCTTACAACAACCCATAATCACAACTTTTAACCACACTCATCATGATAAAATCGTATACAATGTCAACAGTCAACAGCCAAGTCAATATCAGACTACAATTTTCCAATAATTCATTCTCCTTTATCTAAACCAGTAGCACTCACATTCTCACCAAGCTCATGCAAGCTCCCGCTCTCTCCTCGTCTAAGCATGAATACATACTATCTTTAAGTGGGTCTTAGGCATGTCTGGCAATAAAAAGCAACTACCATATCTTTGATTCTGCTGTGACATTGTCTCCATCTCTATAGCAGCTGATTGAGCCTCGCTGTTGGAAACAGTGTGTTGAAAGGCACGATGTGATAACTTCCTCTATGTGCTTTATTAGTCTTCATGGGGGCAGACGGGGAAGCATAAATCTAAATGGGCCGGTTCATTGAAGATTGGAGTAGATATGGATTCCGGTTCCTTTTAATCTTGTAGGCCTAAAGCATTCACACGAATTAACTATGTCCGATGATATCGTTGAAGACCAGCACATAATACAAAGCAGATCATATGAACACTAATAAGTAGCCTATTAATAATATTTAGAATGATTACAATAGTAATGATAACGGGTTATGGGTGTAATTAATAATGATTGCCTGATAATATCACATGTATTTGAGTATTGGGCTTAATAGGTGGATTAACATTTAGCAGATTGTTTCCAATTAAGAAAAAATCATATTGTAATGTTTAAAAAATATATTTAAAAAAGGCCATTTCTTTTGATATAATAACAACAACAACAATCTTTATCATAATAGTTTCGGGATGAAATAATGATTTTTTTTAATATACTTTTTTTTTTTAATAATAGTTTTATGATACATAAATGTACGTAATTTAGACCTATAATTCACTTTGATTCAAACGATAATTAAACGGGCAGAGAAGTCTGTTCAATTACTGTGGTGGTGCAGTTTAAAATGGGCTTGAAATAAATGACAGTGCGTCGCTTTATTGTAGCGATAAAGTTGGAACTGTACATCAGTTTTCCCCATGAGAAACATTTCAACGCGGTGAATGATTAGACATTGTGATGTGGCGGTCTTTCTGAAGTGGGTGGTTGTTATAAACCTCCATTTGAGCTATGGCGGTAATGGGCTTTTAGGTTTTCAAATTGAGATGTGAGTTTTTATGTGCATGGACGCGCGACATCATTTCATTGAAAGAGAGTGCATTTTGTGGCGTGCCGAACAGTGGTTTTGGTTTATCCTTAATTCAGACCTCTTTAACAACCATACAAGCCTTCTTTTTGATAGCCTACATTTTCAAATCACATCAGTATCATGTTTTAATGAAGACATGGTCTATTAATACAGCGTGGGCTGATCAGACTAAAATTGACATAGCCTAATAAAATGCTTAAAACTATAAAAATGAATTTAGAGACAAAATAAGAATAAAAATGATGATAATTATTATTATTATAACATTTTAATACTAATACGGATTTTAAATTGTTTTCCAGAACTATATGAACTACAACAAATGATAGGCCATTTTTCCTCAAGCCTTGGAGTTGGAAACCTAAATTACACAGGTTTTGTAAAAATCGTGTGTACTTGTTGGTGCGTAATATGATGTGCTATAATCCCATTTTTAATTCATGACAATACAAATAACTCTTATAGTATATCTGAATCTTTGTTTTTCAACAGAACTGACAAATGCGCAGTGCCCACCTTAGCAATTAACTCAACCAACCAATACCAACATTACCAAATTTAAAAACAGTCAAATCTCCCATGACTGTACAAACAAGAGTCACCCAATAATACAAGTTATGCCAAATGTATTTTCGCTTGTGATACAGGCATTGTGTGGAGAGGAAACTGCTGCAGTGCTTAAAGATCATTTGGATGGTTTTTGGAGATTATACTGTTTTGACTTACCGACACATTCGTTGGCTTCTCTAGCTGTTGCGCGTTGCCACGGCCGATCATAATGGAAAGGCTTGCACCTGTCGCACTCCGGTCCCGCCGTATTGTGTTTGCACTCACAAACAAGGTTTCCATCCCTGTCTTTTACGCACCGCGAAGCGTGGCCATTGCATTTGCATCGACCGCCAACTTGCAGATCGGACACCGCATAGAAATAAGAGTCCCGGGCTAGCTCCGAGTCATCCTCGTTCTCATCACCGAAAGTGTGCAATCGGCTGAACGTCACCTTGATATCCGTGGCGGTGACCCAGTCCTGGAGCACCGGCGAGTTGTCGAAGTCGTGCGCCGACGGTCTGCCGTCCAGAGTGCTGAAGGCAATGAGACCGCCGGATAGAGGGTGCATGTCCGTGTGGGAGTCCGTGCATATCGCCTCTTGTTCGTTCTGTTTGGTAATGGTGGCCTTGCTCGGTTTGGTGTACATTTTCCTGCACTGGGCCGAATAGTATTGGAAAGGTACCCAAGATTTGCCGTAGTCCATAGACTTGAAGATAGCCATAGATTCGGGTCGAGGTGAGCAGAACTGCAGGCTTACGTAGGTGACTTCGAATTTCTTGCCCAGTGACAGTGTTATGGTGACGTTTTGGGGGTATTGGATGTAATTTTCCGATTGCCAACATGTGAGATTATGGGGGTTGTTGAGATCCGTTAGATATGCCGGTGGGTGATACTTTTTGGGGTCCGAGGCATCGCAAATATGGCAGTTCCTATTTCTCTCATCGCCCTTCTCTGTTACCAAGCAGTACCTACCCGGGGTTTTACCACAGGTGCTGGAAGTGCGGACTTCCTTTCCGAAAGCAGAGTTCACAAAATCGGGGATGCATCTCCTCGGGTTACCGTTCTCGTCGTAGCAAGGGTCCGGGGGGGATGTTTGCGCGGCGAACATGCTCACCCCATAGCCACCGAGCACCCCCTCTACCACAAAGGAAATGGTCACGACAGTGACCACGGTATCCAAAATCCTTAGCATTGTATTCCTTGTTCTTCAGTGTCTCGTGCGCTGAAAAACACCAGCCGTTCCCTGAAAAGAGAGATAATAAATAAGACACTTTTGCAAGATGTCCAAAAGAGCACGGCAGATGTAAAGCTATGATTTAAAATAGAAAAGCAACACCTCAATAGATAATTGAATTTACCATGCACATAGATCGAATAACATTTTCATATAGATTACCATCACATGAAAAGCCTACAGAAAATATCATTTGAACCGTTATTAATATGAACACACTGTCAGAAGAAATGTACTTATAACATTAGCCTTTCATAATGCACCTATTAAGTGAAATAAATGGGCTTACGAGGTTAAGAAATCTCCACATATGACACTATTCCTCGGAATAATAATTCAGCTAGGCAGAAAAGTCATTCAAATATTTCGGTCGGGTGCCTGTCCTGTCACAAGCGCGATCTGTTGTGTTCTTGTTTGTTTTATTTTGAATCTCGGGAGCAAAATATCTACACGCGTCTAGATGTAAGAGCCGCTACTCTCGCTCTGTCTGTTTCACTCCCTGTGTGCCCGTCTTTCTCATTCACTCACTCACTCCCTTCCTTCCTTCCTTCCTCTATCTCTGTCTGCCGCACTGACCGTAGAGAAAGTGAAGGACGATTGGAGCGTCTGCAGAGCTTGAGGTCATCTTGAGGAGTGACACTCCCGCAAAAAAAAGAGTGAACAACGACATCCACTGGTAGTTTATCGATAACAAGATAGATACGGCTAATTAAGTGCCACGCGAAGGAACAACAAACTGATCAAGTTTATCTGATTATCACGTAGATTATATCACGTAGATTACATAATCCAAGGCTTCCATATAAAACCGTTTCTATATTGCTAAACGAAATGGAATCTTATATTTCATCATGAATATTGACTTTGTCGCATTAGCCTTTTATTAGGTTAAAATATATGCTTTTTAATCTATTTATTATTATTATTAGTAGTACTACTATTATTATTGTTATTTCTGGGGTATTATGGTGCATTTGTATTTCATAATTTAGACTGTGAGCCAGTTAAGAGTTATTAAGCGTATTATACGCATGCCTAATGTTTTTTCTTCCCATTCGGTAAGCCTATCAGTTTTCCAAAAGTTTAAATAATCAAACCTTCATGGAAACCAAGTGAAAATAACGAAAAAGTGTGTCCTATTCTATAATATGATAAGACTTCTGTGCATATTTTATAAACTGCTCAAGACCACTATAAAAATATGACTTTTTCGATATTTCTGACTTCACAATTGTTGAAGAAAATAAATGCAGTGAATACTATGCATATTATATCTCTCGTAATGCTTCCATAGCCTTTTCATTGGGGATTACGCCTATAATACACTATATATACAAAAGTATGTGGACACGCCCTCAAATGATGAATTCGGCTATTTCAGCCACACCCCTTGGTACCAGGTGTATACGATCGAGCACACAGCCATGCAATCTCCATAGTCAAACATTGGCAGTAGAATGGACTTACAGAAGAGCTCAGTGACTTTCAATGTGGCACTGTCATAGGATGCAACCTTTTCAATGTGGCACTGTCATAGGATGCAACCTTTTCAACAAGTCAGTTCCTCAAATGTCTGCCCTGCTAGAGCTGGCCTGTCATCTGTAAGTTCAGTTATTGTGAAGTGGAAACCTCTAGGAGCAACAATGGCTCAGCCGCGAGGTGGTAGGCCACACAAACTCACGTAATGAGACCGCCAAGTGCTGAAACGCGTAGCACGTTAAAAAAAATCATCTTTCCTGGGTTGTAACACTCACTACCAAGATCCAAACCTCCTCTGAAGGCAACGTCAGCACAATAACTGTTCATTGGGTGCTTCATGAAATGGGTTTCCATGGCCAAGCTGCTGCACACAAGCCTAAGATCACCATGCGCAATGTCAAGTGTCGGCTCGAGTGGTGTAAAGCTTGCCGCCCTTGGACTCTGAAGCAGTGTAAACTCGTTCTCTGGAGTGATGGATCACGCTTCACCATCTGACAGACAAATCTGGGTTAGGCAGATGTCAGAAGAATGCTACCTGCCCAAATGCA
This sequence comes from Oncorhynchus nerka, assembly GCF_034236695.1. Classification (NCBI taxonomy): domain Eukaryota; kingdom Metazoa; phylum Chordata; class Actinopteri; order Salmoniformes; family Salmonidae; genus Oncorhynchus; species Oncorhynchus nerka. Next base: position 5,418,308 of record NC_088416.1, on the reverse strand, counting down.
TAGTACCAACTGTGAAGTTTGGTGGAGGAGGAATAATGGTCTGGGGCTGTTTTTCATGGTTCGGGCTAGGCCCCTTAGTACCAGTGAAGGGAAATCTTAAGGCTACAGCATACAATTACATTGTAGATTACATTCTACAATGTATTACATTCTATTCTGTGCTTCCACCTTTGTGGCAACAGTTTGGAGAAGGCCCTTTCCTCTTTCAGCATGACAATGTCCCCGTGCACAAAGTGAGGTCCATACAGAAAGGGTTTGTCGAGATCGGTGTGGAAGGACTACAAATAGGCCCTGCAGTGTAGGCCTGCTCTATTGCTAGAATAGTGGGTTCAAATCAGCAAATTCTCTGTTGTAAATTGAGTTCAAGAGCTTGATAAATCTGTTATAACCCTAGGAGCCATTTTGGCCTACTAATATTGTTTTTGTGTGTATAATATATATATATATATATATATATATATATATATTTTTTTTTAACTTCATTTTCTTATACTAGGCTCTAAGATGATGGATAAATGAAGATATCCCATCAAGGCCGTTTACCATTGGAAAATAATGTCATATTTCCGGTATACTTAAAGATGCAGTCAGGGATTTTAACCAGTAACAAATGTGTAACATACATGTATTGTATGAATTGGAATTCATATCATACTATATTTTCCACGACCCGTTTTGGCTGCTGAGCACTACTTTCAAAACTACCGGTTGAAATTATGTAAAACCTTTGGAGCATCTGGGTGGCTCTCCCGTAAGACTTGGCCATAGAGATAGATAGATAGTGGACCTTAAGGCCCAAAATCCTGTTTTAGCATGGGCAGCGCCATTAAGAACTTTCACCATTTTGAAGTAGTCAACTTGGTGGGACTTCCTATGGGTTAAGGAAGGATCACATTATTCCATCCTGGTCATCGGGAGGGATCAGCCAATGAATTATACTTGTTAGCAAACATTCCACAACTGCAGGTGACAATAAATCACAAATCTTGGTTTTATACCAGTTCAAACAACACTCAAGGTTTTCCACCATTCATTTTTCCCATAGGGGATTTTAGAAACACTTAAAATAAGGTCTGTGTTTTGTGTAGGCTTATCCTGGTGTGACGTTTAGGTAACCATGTAAATCTCTCTAGGACAAGGTGACTTTTACCAATATATTCGCCTGTATTTACCCCCTAAAAATGAAATGCCAATTAGCTGCTAATGTGGCTATCATAAAGAACTACACATGCCATAATGATCTGGAAAAGACTGCTGAATCGAGGCAAAGGTAAGAATCTCTGGATAAACTAATGTTAGCTCAATTTATTAATAAATAAATGGCCTACATTTCTTTAAATGTAACATTTTGTGAACGGTCTTGTGTTTTCAATTGACACAATACCTGTTAGCAAAGGTGTCAGCTAGTAGCCTGGTCTCAGAGGCTAGACGTAACATAGTAAATGTAAGTCTGGGATACTCAAATTAGTATGCTATGTTAAGTTTGGTATGGTTACATAAGACAGATAGTTACGTAAGGCAAAAACAAAAGTAGTGTGGGTTGGTCGGGGTGGATGGGTAGGTGTATACCGCAAATGTCTAGTAACCCAAAGTTGTTTCATCATGTGCAACTTTAGCATTTTAGCTAATTAGAAACTAACTACTTACTCCTTTTTAGCTAATTTGCAATTACTTAGCATGTTAGCTAACCCTTCCCCTAATTTGAACCCTTTAACCTAACTGCTAAACTTAACCTTAACACCTAACCCCTAGCCTAGCTAACATTAGCCACCTAGCTAGAATTTGTAACATACTGTATCATACATTTTGCAAATATGTAACATATTGTGCATTTTGCAACTCCGTAACATATTATACATTTGCAAATTCATAACATATATGAATTGTAATTCATAACATATTGTACATTTTGCAACTTTGTAAAATATAGTACACATTGTAAATTGTAACACATCATATGAAATGGGTGATGGACATTCACACATTAATACATACCATACTAAATGGAGTGTCATTTAGATTTACATACAGAATAATACAAATTCTCTGAGACCAGGTTGCAGCCACGTGCAGGAGCTTCCAGCGATTTGTAGTCTTGCATGATGTCTACTTAGATGCAAATTATATTTTCAAATCTGAGAGTAAATAGAGCTGAATATATTGATAAAAGTTCTTGTCCAAGATACATTTACATGGTTATCAAAACGTCACGCCAGGGTAAGCCTACACGAAACACAGTCCTTATTTTAAGTGTTTCTAAAATTTCCTAAGGGAAAAATGAGTGATGGAAAAACAATTGGAATCATTTCCCTGTTTGACTGCTAGGTTTTATGGGTATTATGACATCTCTATGGGGCTCTATATCTTGGGTCATGGGTCACGTGTGTAGGCACACAGTTGACCAGGAAGTGGGAATGCAAAGGTATGGAGAGCATACATTTTTACCGTTTATACATTGGAACGATGATTTCGCATATGGTATGGTTTTTATATTTGCTTCGCTGCTAATGAAAGGGCAAGAGACTCCACCAAAGATCCCGTCTGGAAAATGGTTTGTTTTGCACGCGTTAGAGGGGCTGTCAGGCACGTATAACTAGGTTGCCAGAACAATGATGTCAGCAGCATTTTTTTTATTGCGTATTCCATTTATCTCTTCAGATGGCTGTGGAGTGGGAAGTTGATGTTCTGCATTGTTTGTCAAGCACCTGTAGCACGTTTAATATCCCGAGGCTGTGGAAAGAGCGCCATCTTTTGGGAACAGGATGGAACTTGGTACGTTTGTTCCAAATCATCATCAATAACTTAAAACTTTGAGACAATGTAGTGCTGTTTATCCAACATTGACCAATATTAATCTGGCACCTTTTTGATATTATGTGCAGTAGTCAAAGAACTAGGGAAGTTTCGTGATAACCCACGTCCTTGTCCTCACCACTGCTGTAGTCTAATGACTTCATAACAGGAGGTGGCAGTATTTCACCACTGTTGTTGTAGGTTGGCTAACTGGGCTGGCTACTGTACTTTGTGGGGTCTATTCAATCTCATTGGCATGATGGCATCTGTGTAATAGTGGCCTTCACTGGTTGAATTGCAAGTGGAGAACCATCTTTATTATTAGACTGAGCCTCTTCCAATAACTCAAATGCACATTTAAAGTCAGTTTAAATTATATAATTTTCACCTTTGACCTTTCTATTATAGTAATCAGACTTCAGACTTCCAGAGTAGGGCCTATATAAAAAAAAAGTGATAGGAATAAAGTAATCCATCCCAAGCCCAGAGTAATACAGGAACTACTCACATTCCCCTTCATTGTGAACCTCATGAAGTTACTGTTTATTTACTGCCATTGTTTTTAGCTAATGCATCGCGTCCTGTTCCCTCTCAGAGAGGGGGAGAGAGGGGAGGGGAGGGATTTACCGTAACACATGAGATGCAAATCACAGTCAAAGTGGCATCAGGGGAAGTAGGGAAACCAATAGTGCTGCCCTGAGTGAGAAGAAAACAGTTGGCAGAGAAAATGACAGAACTGCTGAATTGGACCTGGAATAGTGGCTGTTCCAATGAGCTCAGATCCATTTTTTCATTTCAAAATAGGCTCGTTGTTATGTAGATATTAACCTTTTGGAAAGTCTGTGTAAAACTAAAAGTAGTTGTTTTTTTCTATTCGTATCCTTTTAATATTCATCACACAATTCAGAGTTCAGTTGTCATGTGAATAAACTTGAACTTGGACAAACTCTCAGGTGTGTTTTCTCTCAAGCGTATCGGGTAGAGATATGTGAAACCTACCTTTGCAAAGATGGGGCAAAATGCTATTGGGATTAGTAATAAAGATGGTCAATCCTATTAAATCAATGACCCAGCCAGTCAAAACTAGAAATTGAAAGATCAAAGCCCAACATTCAAAACAATGTAACACATTTTTAGTCATGAAAATAGCAGGGAAACAAACAAACGAGACAAATTACTTCCTTTAGGGAGGCCAACAGACACCCACAATCTGCCTTCCTCATTGTGCTTACATGCACCTCTCTCATTCACTTCCTGTTTGACACAAGCCCTCTGCGTGTACAGGGACTATATCTCCACTACTACTACTACTGTGGCTACTGTGACTTGTGGTAGTCTACAGCTGTTGTTTCTCTGGAGCCCTGCACAGCACTAGTGGCTCATCTGCGCTCCCCCTCTTCTCTCTTGTGAATGAATGGCAGTGGGATTGGTGTCATTGGACCTGAGGGGCTTTCGCACAAACTAACACCGAAAGGCTATGGATGTTACTGGACAATAACAGCAGGTAAGCCGTGTGGAGGACTAGTGGGCTGTCTCCTAAAGGGGATCTGGTGCGTTGTCTGTGGTTGTAAGCCTGCAAGGCTATTGTCTTTTCACAATGCATGCTTTTGTGGCACAGTCGATGGTGCGCTGGGCTTCGGGCCAGAAGGTTGAGGGTTAAGGGGGAATTTGGTGGTGGTGGTAGCCCCGACTGGGACTCGAAACCCAGGTCCAGCAACTGCCAAGAGGTCCGAACTCACACGCGGCATCTAAATTACTGGAGCCTAAATCCAGAATAATAGGCAATAGAAACGTTTCAGAAGTGTAACGTCTGGACACTTTGTAAAGTACTGAAGTGTCTGACTCCAGACTCAGACATTCAAAATTAAATTATATTCAAATTTAGACGTTTGAACTTGGATATGAGTTAGTATTGTCAGTTGTCTTCATCTGTGGACGATGCCTTATTTTTGCAAATCTCTAGTTGCCATTGCGCCCACAACTGCAAACAGAGAAAATACTGGTTCCATACATCTGAGAAGGGAACATTTTGTGTTTGCACTAATCCTGGGAGTAGACTCGCCAATCGAATAAACCTAACCAATGCCCAAGTGTCATATCATTTCCTCAATGCTTGTGTTTCCGAGTTTGTGGCTGGCGGTTGGTCCAGGGGTATAAGAAAAGGGTATTATGGGACTCCCAAGTGGCGCAGCGGTCTAAGGCACTGCATCTCAGTGCTAGAGGCATCACTACAGACCCTGGTTCGATTCCAGACTGTACCGGCCGTGATTGGGAGTCCTATAGGGCGGTGCACAATTGGCCCAGCGTCATCCAGGTTAGAGTTTGGCCGGGGTAGGCCGTCATTGTAAATAAGAATTTGTTCTTAACTGACTTGCCTAGTTAAACAAAATAAATAAATCGTAATAAGGATAGTTAAAGTTCTGGTGATGGGGTATTCTGGTTAGTTGAGGTCGTTATCCATTAAACTGATAGGGATTTTACTTGCAAATTCCACAAATGGATCAAGAAACAACACCGATAAACCCAACTGTTTGAGTTTGTGGTAGATTATGTTAAAGTGATGGGAAAGGCTAAGGGGCTGTCAAAATAATGTCACTGACACACAAGGAGTAAACTTGCAGACCCCCACCAAGCAGCATTTTGGTGGCTTATTTTTAGACACCCTGTGATTGTACTGTCATTATTCTAATACACAATGAGGAAGTTGATGAATAAGCATGTGTTGGTTGCATGGATACAGTATGCATGCAAACCATTTTTATATATACAGTGGGGAGAACACGTATTTGATAAGACTGCCGATTTTGCAGGTTTTCCTACTTACAAAGCATGTCTGTAATTTTTATCATAGGTACACTGTGAGACGGAATCTAAAACAAAAATCCAGAAAATCACATTGTATGATTTTTAAGTAATTAATTTGCATTTTATTGCATGACATAAGTATTTGATAGATCAGAAAAGCAGAACTTAATATTTGGTACAGAAACCTTTGTTTGCAATGACAGAGATCATACATTTCCTGTAGTTCTTGACCAGGTTTGCACACACTGCAGCAGGGATTTTGGCCCACTCCTCCATACAGACCTTCTCCAGATCCTTCAGGTTTCGGGGCTGTCGCTGGGCAATACGGACTTTCAGCTCCCTCCAAAGATTTTCTGTTGGGTTCAGGTCTGGAGACTGGCTAGGCCACTCCAGGACCTTGAGATGCTTCTTACGGAGCCACTCCTTAGTTGGCCTGGCTGTGTGTGTCGGGTCATTGTCATGCTGGAAGACCCAGCCACGACCCATCTTCAATGCTCTTACTAAGGGAAGGAGGTTGTTGGCCAAGATCTCGTGATACATGGCCCCATCCATCCTCCCCTCAATATGGTGCAGTCGTCCTGTCCCCTTTGCAGAAAAGCATCCCCAAAGAATGATGTTTCCACCTCCATGCTCCACGGTTGGGATGGTATTCTTGGGGTTGTACTCATCCTTCTTCCTCCAAACACGGCAAGTGGAGTTTAGACCAAAAAGCTCTATTTTTGTCTCATCAGACCACATGACCTTCTCCCATTTCTCCTCTGGATCATCCAGATGGACATTGGCAAACTTCAGATGGGCCTGGACATGCGCTGGCTTGAGCAGGGGGGGGACCTTGCGTGCGCTGCAGGATTTTAATCCATGACGGCACAGTGTGTTACTAATGGTTTTCTTTGAGACTGTGGTCCCAGCTCTCTTCAGGTCATTGACTAGGTCCTGCCGTGTAGTTCTGGGCTGATCCCTCACCTTCCTCATGATCATTGATGCCCCACGAGGTGAGATCTTGCATGGAGCCCCAGACCGAGGGTGATTGACTGTCATCTTGAACTTATTCCATTTTCTAATAATTGCGCCAACAGTTGTTGCCTTCTCACCAAGCTGCTTGCCTATTGTCCTGTAGCCCATCCCAGCCTTGTGCAGGTCTACAATTTTATCCCCGATGTCCTTACACAGCTCTCTGGTCTTGGCCATTGTGGAGAGGTTGGAGTCTGTTTGATTGAGTGTGTGGACAGGTGTCTTTTATACAGGTAACGAGTTCAAACAGGTGCAGTTAATACAGGTAATGAGTGGAGAACAGGAGGGCTTCTTAAAGAAAAACTAACAGGTCTGTGAGAGCTGGAATTCTTACTGGTTGGTAGGTGATCAAATACTTATGTCATACAATAAAATGCAAAGTAATTACTTAAAAATCATACAATGTGATTTTATGGATTTTTGTTTTAGATTCCGTCTCTCACAGTTGAAGTGTACCTATGATAAAAATTACAAACCTCTACATGCTTTGTAAGTAGGAAACACTGTCGATTTTGCAGGTTATCAAATACTTGTTCTCCCCACTGTATATCATTAAGCAGATGCTTTTATCCAAATCGACTAGCATGCATACATTCTTCAAACGAGAGTTCACGGGAATCAAACCTTCAATCCTGGCATTGCAAACGCCGTGATCTACCAACCAAGCCACAGAGGACCACAGTTATAATACTCTAATACCCCACCTGTCACCTACAGTATAACTATGTGTTGATGTGATGCACCACTTACAGTAATCTAAAGGTTTTAGAGTGCATTCACAAAGTATTCAGACCCCTTGACTTTTTCCACATTTTGTTACTTTACAGGCTTATTCTAAAGTTGATTAAATAGTTTTTTTCCCCCCTCATCAATCTCCACACCAACACGCCATAATGACAAAGCAAAAACAGGTTTATAGATTTTTGTGCAAAATTTATGAAAAATAAAAAAAATGAAAGTATTCAGAACCTTTACTCAGTACTTTGTTGAAGCAGCAGTAACAGTCTTCTTGGGTATGACGCTACAAGCTTGGCACACCTGTATTTGGGGAGTTTCTCCCATTCTTCTCTGCAGATCCTCTCAAGCTCTGTCAGGTTGGATGGGGAGAGTTGGTGCACAGCTATTTTCAGGTCTCTCCAGAGATGTTGGATCGGGTTCAAGTCCGGGCTCTGGCTGGACCACTCAAGGACATTGAGACTTGTCCCGAAGCCACTCCTGCACTGTCTTGGCTGTGTGCTTAGGGTTGTTGTCCTGTTAGAAGGTGAACTTTTGCCCCAGTCTGAGGTCCTGAGCACTCTGAAGCAGGTTTTTATCACGGATCTCTCTGTACTTTGCTCCGCTCATCTTTCCTCGATCCTGACTAATGTCCCAGTCTCTGCCGCTGAAAAACATCCCCACTTGCTGCCACCACCATGCTTCGCGGTAGAGATGGTGCCAGGTTTCCTCCAGACGTGACACTTGGCATTCAGGCCAAAGAGTTCAATCTTGGTTTCATCAGACCAGAGAATCTTGTTTCTCAAGGTCTGAGAGTCCTTTAGGTGCCTTTTGGCAAACTCCAAGCGGGCTGTCATGTGCCTTTTACTGAGGAGTTGCTTCTGTCTGGCCACTCTAACACAAAGGCCTGATTGGTGGAGTGCTGCAGAGAAAGTTGTCATTTTGAAAAGTTCTCCCATCTCCACAGAGGAACACTGGAACTCGGTCAGTGTCGGGTTTTTGGTCACCTCTCTGACCAAGGCCCTCCTCCCCCGATTGCTGAGTTTGGCCGGGCGGCCAGCTCTAGGAAGAGTCTTGATGGTTCCAAACTTCTTCTATTTGAGAATGATGGAGGCCACTGTGTTCTTGGGGACCTTCAATGCTGCAGACATTTTTTTTGTACCCTTCCCCAGATCTGTGCCTAGACACAATCCTGTTTCAGAGTTCTACCGACAATTCCTTCGACCTCATGGCTTGGTTTTTGCTCTGACTTGCATTGTCAATTGTGGAACCTTTTATATAAACAGCTGTGTGTCTTTCCAAATCATGTCCAATCAATTGAATTTACCACAGGTGGACTCCAATCAAGTTGTAGGAACATCTCAAGGACGATCAATGGAAACAGGATGCACCGGAGTTCAATTCTGAGTCTTATGCCAAAGGGTCTGAATACTTATGTAAATAAAGTATTTTTAATACATTTGCAAAAATGTCCAAACTGTTTTTGCTCTTGTCATTATGTGGTATTGTGTGTAGATTGATGAGGGGGAAAAATGGCATTTAATCCATTTTAGATTAAGGCTGTAACGGTCTGAATACTTTCCGAGGGCACTGTAGATGGGTAAGTGAATACTTTCCGAGTGCACTGTAGATGGGTAAGTGAATACTTTCCGAGTGCACTGTAGATGGGTAAGTGAATACTTTCCGAGGGCACTGTAGATGGGTAAGTGAATACTTTCCGAGTGCACTGTAGATGGGTAAGTGAATACTTTCCGAGTGCACTGTAGATGGGTAAGTGAATACTTTCCGAGGGCACTGCAGATGGGTAAGTGAATACTTTCCGAGGGCACTGTAGATGGGTAAGTGAATACTTTCCGAGGGCACTGTAGATGGGTAAGTGAATACTTTCCGAGGGCACTGTAGATGGGTAAGTGAATACTTTCCGAGTGCACTGTAGATGGGTAAGTGAATACTTTCCGAGGGCACTGTAGATGGGTAAGTGAATACTTTCCGAGGGCACTGTAGATGGGTAAGTGAATACTTTCCGAGGGCACTGTAGATGGGTAAGTGAATACTTTCCGAGGGCACTGTAGATGGGTAAGTGAATACTTTCTGAGGGCACTGTAGATGGGTAAGTGAATACTTTCCGAGGGCACTGTAGATGGGTAAGTGGAAGTCTGTCACAGTCATGCATATTTCTGCTCAGTGTTTTGCTCAAAGATTAGTCAAAGATTGGGAAATGGCCTCTGCAGTTGGGTGTTGCAGTTTATCAAATAATTCAAGTAAGGAACTATTTAATCCATATCCCAATCATCAGCGTGGATCCACTGGTTTATGGTGAATGCAGAATGAAACAGGATACTTCATTTCATATCTCCAAATGCACTTTCTAACAACCTGCTCTTGATGTGCAAGTGTGTTTCTGTTTTAGGTTTCAGTCTATTGAGAGCACTGAGAATATTTGTAACCCTAACAAACTATTAACCAAAGTTCATTCTCAAACATTACCCAGAGCAACTCTGGTTAAGTACCATGCTCAAGGCCACATCGACTGATTTTTCACCGAGTCAGCTCGGGGATTCGAACCATAAACCTTAAGGTTACTGGCTCAAAGCTCTTAACCGCTAGGCTACCTGCCGCTCTTCAGCGTATGATTGGAAGTCACCTACCTCCCTATATCTATCTCCAAGCACTAGTGAAAGCGGCAACACCCATTTTTAGCAGACAAGATCGTTTGGTTAGCACTCACATCAAAACGCCATGCAGTACGGTCTGCACAACCTCTCTTCCTGTTTACCTCTTTACCAGTCTTATCTACAGAATCTATGTTTTCACAGAACTTTCCCACATGATATACACCTCACTCACCCAGGGGTACGCTCAGGAGGCAAACGTGGAACGCGGCAGATAGAAATGTAGTGAATAGAGCTGACATGATTCCTTATTCCACATATCGGAGAGAGGCATGTTTGTTCTACATATTTTGTTAAACATATTTCTATCCGAATGTCACCTGAACACGCCCCCAGGTCTTCCACATTGCATATACTATATCTACATTGCACATTATACACAAATGCTTGGGTTAAGAGCCGTCAAATATTATACACCTTACTGATTTTCCTTATTTACATATCATGTGCTCAAGATATTCTAACTGACAGTCTAGCTATAAATGTGGACATGCATAAAATGGTGTGGATGTTTGGTATCCGTGTCTTATATCAGGCCTGGCTCGTAGTCCATAACATCCAGTGCAACAACAACAACATCATGCAATTCAGACCATATTTGCATAATTGTCCACTCCCTCTCAAAATGTCTTTTTACTGGGGACGTGAGGATCAAAGTCTGTGTATAATGACACTGTTGTTCTAACTCCCATCCACCTTGTGGATCTATTGTCTCTTGTCTAAACGTGTCCTGAATCTGATCATAAAATGTGTGTAGGGTATAACATGTGTGTAGGGTATAACATGTGTGTAGGGTGTACACTAAGGACTCTACTGCGGGGGAAAAAAATATTTTTTTGGTCCGATTTGAAAGTGTTCAGTAACTGCAGATGTGGCCGCTTCTATACTTCCACCATAGAGTCTAATGAACTTTACCATCATCGATACCCTGCCACTGCATCCCACTGTACCTGGTTGGGCCTGTACGTGCAAAAGACACCCGCTGGCCGGTAGTTGCATTGAACAAAAGAGGAAGCATTTTACAGCGGAGCATTATCGTATTATTGTTCAACTTTTGTTATTTCCTAAAATCATAAGAGGCTGGTTCTCATGCAGTTGTCCAGTGGAGAGAGAGAAAGGAGGGTAAGGTGATACAGGGAGGGGGTCTTTAGTGTTTTAAACCCAACAGAGGAAGATTGGATGGGGATATGGGACTATCAATTAAAGTACAATGAGACGACCCCCCCACCACCACCACCTCCCTGGTCTGTGGGAGTCTATCTGAGAGGCTGATCACACCACAACAATGGACAGGCACCTGCTTCCCTTCCAGGGCTGGGGAGCTATCTTCCTGTTTGGAAGCTGTTGGAAATGTGATCAGGCTGGGCCAGAGGAAAGGAAAGACTTGGGAAGAAGGAAGAGTCTCACACTGTGTCTGAGGGTAGTGCGTTATAGAGGCAGAGAAGAAATTTGAGGGCTAACCTGGTTGCCAGATCTGTTGCTCGTTGTCATGGCTGTAACACTGTTTTTGAGGGAAGGGCACCATATAATTACATTAGTCATTTAATAGGATCTCTGTGGGGGGTACAGGCAGAGTGGGAAGCTACTCTGGTTGCCATATCTGCTTGTGCTGACTCTTCTGTTGTTCATTGTATTGGAGAGTTGGCTAAAGCATACACAGATCTGGCAACCCGGCTAGCGGCAAGCTGAAGATCTTGTTACTGTTGACTTGAGGTTACTTGAGGGCCTTCATCATGCCGCAGCTGTGTGCAAGGGTGCTCCACCAGGGTTGAGTCACATTCAGGCTTGACCTATAAATCTGCTGACAATAAGACTAAATAGTAAGGTTGTGTTCGGTCAGGCTCAATATGACTCGCTTGTTGGCTTGATCGTGGCACTCCAATCCAAGTATTTTGGTTTATACGGGGAGCCAAATGTTTGTGTTGATCTAACTGAACCTAATTGATTAATTGGATGAGGTCGGCTGTGTCAGGCTAGTACCTTGGGTTGAGATCAGAGATTAGTGGAAAACCTGCAGACGCTACACTTTTAGGAAAAAAAGGGTTCCCAAAGAGTTCTCCGGCTGTCCCCATAGGAGAACTATTTTTAGATCCAGGTTGAACCCTTTTTGGATCCAGGTAGAACCCTCTGTGGAAAGGGTTCTAGATGGAACCCAAAAGGGTTCTACCAGGAACCAAAAAAGGTTCTTCAAAGTGCTCTCCCATGGGGACAGTCGACAAACAATTTTTGGGGTTCAACTTTCTTTTTTCTTTTTTTCCCCCGTAAGAGTGTAGGGTACTCCAAAATGATATGTGCCATGTAGGACAAAGGAGAGACCGGGGACATGGCACCTAGAGACAGACATGTGACTTTTAGTCAGCTTTCCTTATTAACCTCTGTTGCAACAGCTGAAAATGTGGAAGTGACCTTGTTGACGTTTGAGAGGACATTCATACATCCTCTTATGAAAGCCCACAGTTTCATATAATTTCAGTAGTTGCCATGTAAACAGAATGATTCAATACCTGAATAGAATTTTGTATAGAACAGCCCGTTTTTAATCTTTGCTTATTGTTACATCGACAGTGTGGAACACATCCAACTGTCACTGATGTTTAGAAAATGTTTAACACTTTTGTTTGTTTTTGTTTGACTCCACTACACATTCATAATCCATATTTAATGCATTCGCACCACTACATAAGCATTTAAATAAGTTAATCATCGACAGTCAGACATTATATGGCAGTGGATGACTCACTCTTGAATGTCCTACTGTAAATGAGATCATAAGAGTTGCTTTATTATACTCCGAATCAACATCTGACCCTAGACTGGATACAACCATCAGAACTTATGTGACTTATTAGTTCCTTCCCATTCCACCTGGCCGGTGTCCAACACAGTATAGTTCCACAATGACCGGTAGGTCATTTACCGGTTAGTATCAAACAGTAACTTTCCTACACCTGCTGACCGTGCCGCTCGTAACACGTCTTGCCTGGTCCCAGACCTGTTTGTGTTGTCCTGCCAACTCCTATGGTCACTGTCAACTCAAACAATGGCAAGACAGCCCAAACAGATCTCGGACCAGGCTATAACACGTCTGGGGATACAGTACACCTTTTAGCGTGGGCGACGGGGGCTGAGAACCATGTATGGAAAGTGTTTATGTTTATGTAACTTCTATTGTTATTGTCAGGGTTTACCATATTGTTGTTAACTGTAGTGGTGCTGGAAAATCATGGTTGAATTATTCTGACCCCCCCCCCTGGCCTTTGGTCACATGCTCTTCCTCTCATGGTTCCTTAGGGGCCTTAAATGGTGGGGGCGCCCCACCGGTTAGCTTCTGGAGCCGGGGGGGGGGGGGGGGGTAACCCTAGATTTATTTTTTTCCCCATCCGTCTGACTCGTGCTCTCTGGCCCAGCTCTGTTTGTGTGTGTGTGTGTCACAGGAGGCTGCTGAGGGAAGGATAGATCATATTAACGGCCAGAACGGAGTGAATGGAATGACATGGAAACCATGTGTTTGGTGTATTTGATACCATGCCACTGATTCTGCTCCAGACATTACCACGAGCCCCGTCCTCCTCAATTAAGGTGCCACCATCCTCCTGTGGTATATTTGTGTGTGTGTGTGTGTCCCAGGCTCATCTGTACACAATGCCAGTTTCCTGTCCTGTGGTCAATACTGTGAAAAGTCCCCCACAAGACCTACAAATAGGGAGACTTCTCACCGTGAGCATTTATATCATTGCCTCGCTCAACAGCAGCTGCATGACCCGGTTGAGAAAGCTTGGCTTGGTCTGGCCCCTGTAACATTACTTTAAAAGCTGAGTTTCCAGGACCCAAATGAAGCCTGCTCCTGGATTTGAAAGGCTTCAAATGAGGTGGTGCTTGTTTTGACTCAAAGCTGAAACATAAAAACAGACTCGTATCGCCGTAAGGCCAGTGAGGAACACTCCCAGATGCGCATCGGTTGGTCAGAATCAGCATAATTCCACTCAGAGCAGGTGTCTGGTGGTTTTTCGTTCACCGTAATTTGGTGAGATATTACCACTAATCACCATGGCGATCACACCTCTGACCTTTTGTTTTGTGCATTTGTGTGAGTCATTCATAGGCACAGATTCACATGCAGCGCGGTGCTATCTGGCACACATTCACTCACATGTGGGTTATAGTGGGTTTATAGGGGATTTCTCTGTCTCGATGGGGAGTTTTTGAGCCTGTTATTGGATACAAACACTTGCAGTTGGTGGGAGGGATTGAAGTGTCTTGTCTTATGGGAAAAAACGTTTGTTTTCACTCAACAAAGGAAGCTCCACTGTCCATGTCGGAAACCCCAACCCTGGGCTCTAACCCATGGTGAAGTTCCCCAGTGGGGCAAGACAGGACAATATGTAGTGCGGCTTCCGCCGAGGACAGTACAGTTGGATATGTCTCTATATTGGAATCTTAGAATGTGTACAGTCAATTCATACACTCCTAGCCTGGTCCCAGATCTGTTTGTGCTCTTGCCAACTCCTACTGCTGTTATTGTTATCAGGATAAAGGTATGACAATGAGTGAAACGAAGTTGGGCATGATGGCACAAATAGATTGGCGCTCGGGCTAATACTATAGCTGCTTCTATTGTGAATGTCCAGGATCCTACATTACTGTAGCGGGTCAACAACACACCGATGACTTTGACAGTCATTTTCACAGGCCTTTCTTGAGACATCTGCAGATTGTGTCATGACCAAAACAACGTCCGGCTGTTGATCAATGTGCGGTCAACACGTTCATACAGTAGGCTACTGTACTTATCACTGTACGTTATCAAGTGGTGAGGTAGTCACATGTCACCGACATTACTTGAAGATTGTTGTGAAAAACGATTAGACATTTTAGTTCAATTACATGATTATTAACAAATGACTACCAGTTATTATGGTAATAGACAGAAAATGAATCAGCCTCCAGTAGTTTTGAGGAGATAATGTACATTTTTATTAATGTGACTGTTATTGGATCTTATTACGTTGATGCAGAGACTGGATTACAGAAACATGAAACTCCTGTGATTGAGAGTGAAATTGCCTGTTATAAATCAACACCCTCATCCTGTCATGCATAACAGGAGATTCAACACAATTACAACACGACTGAAACAAAGCCCAACCATAGATCCTAACACCTGGGTCGAAACAGGCGTGAAACAGAAACATTTTGAAGCCGAAAAATGAGATTTTTTTTAATATACCAGTTCATGTTCTCTGTTTCAAAACATGTTGAAATTGTTTGGTTTCTACTGAACATGCCCCTGTTGTGCGTCCTAACATCAGGAAGCCCAAGGTCCTATTGTCTCTATATGATTCCCAGGAACACAGATGAGGGCGATGCCTATGAAGGGCCATAGAAATGTAATAAACTATAAGAAGGGCAGGAAGAGAAAATAGAATAACTGTTTGTTTATCTCTCCATCCCCCTGAAATTCCCTCCTGTCCTGTGGCTTTTCCGCAGAACTCATGAGGGCATTTTCATATGTCCCCTGCGATGTATACCAAGATGCAAAACTGGACCGGTGTTTACTTCCTTGATCTGATGACAGTCTAATATGCTTTCACGGAATGGGAGGGATGACTGGAGAGAGGTGTGATGTTTATCTTCTTATCCCTCTCTTCTACTCCAGGCCGTGAGAAGACATGCAGCACACGTCGTGTACTGAGGACCGGATCCAGCATGCTCTGGACCGATGTCTGGATGGGCTCAGACCCAGCCCCACGGCGCCACAACCCTGGAACGGTAAGCCTCATCTGGGCTGAGCAGGGTCGGACGTGGGCGGGTGTATTTCATCTCTTCGCTGGTGACTTCTTATTCATTCTCAGGGAATTTGATTCCCAGTGTATTTCACTTGAGACATACAGTGCTTTATTTCTTTAAGAAAGGCACAATATGGTTGTTCACATGATATGGACAGCAGGCCTGTTCATTGTCACCGTTGCATGTAGTTCATGTCATAGTATTGTTCCAAACTGTAGGGACGTTTTCTACGTGTGGTGTCACAGAATATCAAAAAGCCTGAGACGTTTCACATTTCAAGTGTCCAGCCACATGTTAACACCTCCGCTGGAAAATCTCCCTCCGTCATCAGTCAGATCACACTGACCGTAAATTGTTCTTTCTCAACTTCTGAACACCAGAACTGTTCGTGGTGACCGGTATATCTGAAGCCCAGTAGGCCTAGTGAGTCTGTCTGTTGTTGTAAACTGTCAGTGGAGTGTAATTACGCGCTAGAGGAAGTATCAACGTTGACACTATGGCTGTGGCGGAAGTGGTGTGTGTGTGTGTGTGTGTGTGCGCACACACACACAGAGAGAGAGACCCTGGTGACATAGACCGCAGTGTGCCTGAAGTATGATGAGGTAGTGTGAGGGGGTAGGATCGGTTTGTGTAGCAGAGCGTAGCAACACCAACTGTGTCAGATATCATACACCTACATACACACTGTGGTTTTATACATCACATTT
This sequence comes from Oncorhynchus nerka, assembly GCF_034236695.1. Classification (NCBI taxonomy): domain Eukaryota; kingdom Metazoa; phylum Chordata; class Actinopteri; order Salmoniformes; family Salmonidae; genus Oncorhynchus; species Oncorhynchus nerka. The sequence goes on along the minus strand of NC_088416.1, from coordinate 5,401,819 downwards.
TCAGGAGGTACCTTGTTGCCACATACGGTGTTGAAGTGACGTTATTAATTTGTTCGAAGTACACTGTGTACCCTTCAGGGAAGCTGCATATTCTATATTCATAACATGTTGCACAATGTGGCCTCTGATGTGACGTGTGTGTGTGTGTGTGGGATTCAGTCCTGATGTGCTCGGCGGGCCAGTCGATGAACCGCTGGAGTCTGGAGGAATTGGTGAAGAGAGACCCAGAGAACTTCCTCATCCTCCTGCAGCAGGTCCTCAGGAAGACCCGAGAGGTGAGGGGTCACAGGTCATTACTGAAAGGGCAGAGGCCATCATAACTCCTCTACTTAGGATGCTGCTATGACCTAGATTCTTATGGTCACATGTCATGATGACCCCACGCCTCTACAGAATGTGATTAGGAGCAGTATGGCACCTTGTGGTGGGAATTGAGAACTGAAACTGTGAAGTGTGGACATGTGAATGAACTTTTGGATCTCTGTATGTGTGTGCAGGTCCAGGATCAGTGTCAGTATGAGCTTGTGGCTCCCCTCGCTATCATGTTCTCCTCCACTCTGTTACAGGTAATCAATCAATCAATCAATCAATGAATAAACCAAACACAAGAACCCCAACCTTAGTGACCTGTAACTATGTGTTTTTCTGGTTGCAGACCCCCTTCTGTCCCCCTGCCACGGAGCTGCTGGAGGAGGCCTGTGAGGTGTTTGGCTGTTTCCTGACTTGGCCAGAGCCTTACTGTAGCGTGTGTAAAGGACTGCTCTCCACCTTACACCAGGAGCTCAAGGCCCCAGGTAAACATGGAAAGACGTGGGCTACTCTAGGTTTTATAACTATCCATGCTTCTATGGGGTTTTTGAACTTTTCATTTACTTCATTGATGATCATGATGTGGACTGTGAATTAATACGAGGTCAAAAACAGACATGTGTAAGACAGCCTTCCTTTTTTTGCGAGGCAACAAGTGCTTAGGTTGACTTCTCTCTCAATGGTCCGAGCCATAGTTGCTCAGGGGTGAAATCATTACGCCGATTCTGTTGCAAAACGTTGTGCAATAAACTGTTTACTCCAAACAGAAAACGCAAACAAGAGTTTCTGTTGAACAAATTCAGGTGTGTCCCTCTCCGTTTCGTTCAGTTTTACTCTGGTCAATTCCGTTTGATTCTTAAACGGTAAACATTTTTTCCGTAATGAATACACCCCATGTCATGTACTGTGGTGTGGCTCAGTCACCCATGATCAGTGACTGCCCCCTAGTGACACAAACAGATAAAACAGTAAGATAAAACGCACAAATACAGTGCCTTCAGAAAGTATTCACACCCCTTCACTTTTTCCACATTTTGTTGTATTAGTCTGAATTTAAAATGGATTAAATGGAGATTTATTTTATCACTGGCCAACACACAATACCCCATAACGTAAAAGTGGGATTATCTCCTTAGAAATGTTACTAATTAATAAAAAATGAAAAGCTGAAATGTCTTGAGTCGTTAAGTATTCAACCCCTTATTTATAGCAAGCCTAAATAAGTTCAGGAGTAAACATGTGCTTAACAAATCACAGAATAAATTACATGGACAACATTGTTGTTACGCCACCTACTTGACAGAGTGGGGAAAAATTAAGCCTGTACAGAATATAAATATTCAAAATCATGCATCCTGTTTGCAACAAAAAATGTGGCAAAGCAATTCACTTTTTGTCATGAATATAAATTGTTATGTTTGGGGCACATCCAATACAACACATTACCTGGGTTGGGGAGTAACGGATTACATGTAGTTACATGTAAGGGATTACAACAACAACAAAAACGTTACATTACCAGCAAAAATATTGTAATCAGAGTACAGATTACTTTTGAAAAACTAGATGGTTACTTCAAGGATTACTTTTAAATTCAGAAAGGATGTTTGCGGAAAAAAACATTTGACACTTCTGTTTTTTCAATGACATTCAAATCGGCATTGAAAAAAGGGGCACATTTTTTAAGTTTGTTCCACCTGAGCGAGTCTGACCAGAAGTCCGAGACCACTATGATGACACACCAAATGTGTTTGATGGATCGTGGGAAAAGAGCAGGAATAGGCTTTTGTAGGCCACAGTCCAAGCTATGTGTTCCAATGGTGCGACTGCTGTCGGCGGTAAGAATGACAGCAGTGGTGTAGTCTACGGGGATATCATTTATTATTGATATCTACATACAGTTGAAGTCGGAAGTTTACATACACCTTAGCTAAATACATTTAAACTCAGTTTTTCACCATTCCTGACATTTAATCCTAGTAAAAATTCCCTGTCTTATGTCAGTTAGGATCACCACTTTATTTTATGAATGTGAAATTGCCTTTAAATTGTTTAACTTGGGTCAAACGTTTTGGGTAGCCTTCCACAAGCTTCCCACAATAAGTTGGGTGAATTTTATCAGAGGCTTCTAAAGCCATGACATTTAGCTCTTTGGTTGTTGTGGATGACTGTTCACAAGTCTAAATGTGTATTTGAACCCAATAATGGTTGAATACAAGAAATGTAAACTTCCTATCAATCATTGTTTTTGAAACCAGTGGACAGCCAGTGAAAAATGTGCTCTTGCAGCTGCATAGTGCAGATCCAAGCCTATGGAATAAAAGTGGGGCTTTTAATGCGCAATATAATTAATGCTGATAAAAATAAATCCATAGGCCTGATGGACACATGCTCAAACTTACACCCTTTTGATCGACTTGAAGGGGCAATCTGTAGTTGCTAGATCCATTTTTGGACTTGTAAGTTATATATAAAACTTTGGACACCCCTACTCATTTTTATTATTTTCTACATTGTAGAATAATACTAAAGGCATCAAAACTATGAAATAACACATAAGGAATCATGTAGTAACCAAAAAAGTGTTAAACAAAATATATTTTAGATTCTTCAAAGTAGCCACCCTTTGCCTTGATGACAGCTTTGCACACTCTTGGCAAAGCATGCCATTCCATGAGCGCAACATTTTATTTTTCAACTCAAATAAATGAGTCCTCCATGACTACAAAATCATTAACAACAGACTAGGGCTTGCTAATAAGTCCCAACATGACCCCAAAACTATTTGGCTAATCTATACTTCCATATTTCTCTGCAACAGAGCCTGGACTTGAACCAGGATCTCTAGTGGCACAGCTAGCTAGACTACTGTGCCACTCGGGAGGCCTAGCTATGTAAACTTTAACATGGATTTATGCTGCAATAGATGTTGTTCAATTGGTAACATACATTTTTGTCTTCTTAATGTCTCTTACAGGGAAAGTAATCTAAAAGTAATGGAATGTAATCAAATGACGTTGCTGAGTTTGGATAATACATACGTTACTGATTACAATTTTGGACAGGTAACTGTAACGGATTACATTTCGAAAGTAATCTACCCAACCCTGCACATTACTGAGTACCAGTCTCCATATTTTCAAGCATAGTGGTGGCTGCATCATGTTATGGGTATGCTTGTAATCGTTAAGGACTGGGGAGTTTTTCAGTATAAAAAAAAAACAGAATGGAGCTAAGAACAGGCAAATTCCTAGAGGAAAACATGTTTCAGTCTGCTTTCCAGCAGTCACTGGGAGAATAATTCACCTTTCAGCAGGACAATAACCTAAAACACAAGGCCAAATCTACACTGGAGTTGCTTACCAAGAAGACAGTGAATGTGGCTGAGTTACAGTTATGACTTAAATCTACTTGAAAATCTATGGCAAGTCCTGAAAATGGTTGTCTAGCAATGATCAACAACCAATTTGATAATAATGGGCAAATGTTGTATAATCCGGGTGTGGAAAGCTCTTAGAGACTTACCCAGAAAGACTTACAGCTGTTATTGCTGCCAAAGGTGCTTCTACAAGTATTGACTCAGAGGTGTGAATAACTTATTTAAATTAGATATTTCTGTATTTCAATTTCCATACATTTGCACAAACAATATGTCATAACTTTATCATTATGAGGTATTGTATGTAACGTGGGTGTTTTTTTATATTTATTTTTTACAATTCAGATCAATTTTGAATTTGGCTGTAACACTGCTATATGTGGAATAAGTCAAGGGGTAGGAATACTTGAAGGCACTGCAGATATAACATTCATATGATTGTATGAACCTGATCACCTCAAATTGTTCAAGTTAGGTAAACCTGTCTGCGCAAACATGCGCCAGTGATAATGGAGAAGTGCTTGACGGTTCTGTGGTAGCCTGTTCTTTGAAAGCGGATGTGTGATATTTCAATTCACAAAAGGGAAAAAAAGCAGAACTATAATAACCTGTCAACTACCTGGAAGAGGATAATGACAGATAAGATAAAAGAATACCGCTGAAATGTGAGAAAGTCACGTCAGGTACAGGCCAATGAATGAATGAATGAGCTTGCAGTGGATGTGAATGGGGATCACTATTTTGTGAGGTGAAAATATATAATTGTGTGCAGTACAATACTTTAGTCAAGAACAATCAACTTATTCAGTGTGTGTTCACTTCACAGGCATTTCCTATCACAGACTGGTGAGAGAAGAGCAAGGCCTGGCCACTTCAAAACATCGCTCAAAAACAATGTAGGTTGTCAACAGTTTAACGGCTATATTTGACTACTTATTATTATGAATGATTGTGCAATCTTGTCATGCACACGTAAACCACACGTCTGGAACTCCTCTTCAGTTATTGGTTCTCCCCACCCCTTCCCTGCCCAATGTATCACTCCTTCCTTTTCACTCTCGTGTTGGTTTTTCTTCTGTTAGCGTTCCCCTTGTTCTGTTTCTGTGTAACTGCATGTGTATTTACAGTTGAAGTCGGAAGTTTACATACACTTAGGTTGGAGTCATCAAAACTAGTTTTTCAACCACTCCACAAATTTCTTGTTAACAAACTATAGTTTTGGCAAGTCGGTTAAGTAATTTTTCCAACAATTGTTTACAAATAGTTTATTTCACATATAATTCACTGTATCACATTTCCAGTGAGTCAGAATTTTACATACACTAAGTTGACTGCCTTTAAATAGCTTGGTAAATTCCAGAACATTATGTCATGGCTTTAGAAGCTTCTGATAGGCTAATTGACATCATTTCAGTAAATTGGAGGTGTACCTGTGGATGTATTTCAAGGCCTACCTTCAAACTCCGTACCTCTTTGCTTGACATCATGGGAAAATCAAAAGAAATCAGCCAAGACCTCAGAAAAAAAATTGTAGAACTCCACAGGTCTGGTTCTTCCTCGGGAGCAATTTCCAAATGCCTGAAGGTACCACGTTTATCTACAAACAATAGTACGCAAGTATACACACCATAGGACCAAGCAGCCATCATACCGCTCAGGAAGGAGACGTGTTCTGTTTCCTAGAGATGAACGTACTTTGGTGCGAAAAGTGCAACTCAATCCCAGAACAACAGCAAAGGACCTTGTGAAGATGCTGGAGGAAACGGGTGCAAAAGTATCTATATCCACAGTAAAACAAGTCATATATCGACATAACCTGAAAGGCTGCTCAGCAAGGAGGAATCCACATCTCCAAAACTGCAATAAAAATGCCAGACTCCGGTTTGCAACTGCACATGGGGACAAAGATCGTACTTGTTGGAGAAATGTCCTATGGTTTGATGAAACAAAAATAGAACTGTTTGGCCATAATGACCATCGTTATGTTTGGAGGAAAAGCTTGCAAGCTGAAGAACACCATCCCAACCTTGAAGCACGGGGGTGGCAGCATCATGTTTTGGGGGTGCTTTGCTGCAGGAGGGACTGGTGCACTTCACAAAATAGATGGCACGAGGAAGGAAAATGATGTGGATATATTGAAGCAACATCTCAAGACATCAGCCAGGAAGTTAAAGCTTGGTCACAAATGGGTCTTCCAAATGGACAAATTACCCCAAGCACACTTCCAAAGTTGTGGCAAAATGGCTTAAGGACAACAAAGTCAAGGTATTGGAGTGGCCCTCACAAAGCCCTGACCTCAACCCTATAGAAAAGTTGTGGGCAGAACTGAAAACGTGTATGCGAGCAAGGAGGCCTACAAACCTGACTTAGTTACACCAGCTTTGTCAGGAGGAATGGGCCAACATTCACCCAACTTATTGTGGGAAGCTTGTGGAAGGCTACCTGAAACGTTTGATCCAAGTTAAACAATTTAAAGGCAATGCTACCAAATACTAATTGAGTGTATGTGAACTTCTCACCCACTGGGATTGTGATGAAAGAAATAAAAACTGAAATAAATCATTCTCTCTACTATTATTCTTACATTTCACAATCTTAAAATAAAGTGGTGATCCTAACTGACCTAAGACAGGGAATTTTTACTAGGATTAAATGTCAGGAATTGTGAAAAACTGAGTTGAAATGTATTTGGCTGAGGTGTATGTAAACGTCCGACTTCAACTGTATATACACGTCTTTCTATGTGTGCCGAGAGACAAAGGCATTTGTATCTTCCTGTTCTACAATGCATGTAACAAGGAATAATAATATTGACTCGTTTTTAGAGTGCAGACCTCTATCACCCCTGTGTTTTTCACCATGTCAATCCTATGTCATCTCATCCCTATAGGACGGTTCTGTTGATGAACCCTAGTGAGGTTCCTCCTGAGTTCCTGTCTGTAGCAGACCAACTGAGTAGTATCCAACGGTCCCAGAGAGAGACATACGTCAACCTGGTCAAACATGCCTACCAGGCTACCCTGGGCACCAAGTACACACTGGCCAGCATCCACAAAGCCCTGCAGGTACTGGACGACGCAATATACCACTGTACAGATACCGATTAGAAATATAGATTTGTTTTTTAGTTAAGATTTTGTTAGTCTTGATGGCTGTGTAATCTGTTTAGTTTTCCATCATAGTCAAAATCAATGTTTAGTAGTTTGTTAGTACCCATCTTCTGTACAGTAACACAACATGACTCTCTCCACAGGTCAAGAGTCTAGAGGAGCTGGCGGAGATCTTCTCCATGGTAACCGACGTCCTGGAGACGGCCGCTGCCATGGACGACCCGGCGAAAGGCCGTGATCATGTGACCCAGGGCCTGGAGGGGCTGAGGGAGAGGATGGGTGTCCCAGCGTCCAATGGCAGGAAGTCTGATGGTGAGAGGGCGGAGCCTAACCTATTCTAACCTATCCTAACCTATTCTATTGATTTGTCAAAATGAAGCTAATGCGAAAAATTTCCATACAGTATGTGTAAATGTTGTTTCGTTGTATTTATTCTGTTTTTAGGAATGTTGCAAACTCTACCACTGCCCACAGCCAAGTGCTACATGTTTCACTGGGACAAGGACAACTTTGGTAAAGGACTTTGGTCTTCACTCTCTCATGAAATGGCTTGTCATGGGATCCCCCTTGAGTCTGGTTCCTCTTTAGGTTTCTCCTACCTAGGTTGACTTTCCTTTCTGTTTGATGGTTTCGACTTGGATTGTGATAAATTCATTTGTATACTGTGCTTTACAGTACATGCAACTGATGGACTGTGTCTTTGTGATTTTCAGATATCCTCAACACCATCCTGGAGAACGAGCATGACCTAACCGGCTTCCAGACCTCCAGTGGTCAGGGTGACGGCGAAGATGATGAGGAGGAGGAGGAGGAGGAGGAGGAGGAAGGGGCAGAGTTCGACCTGGAGGAGGAAGAGGGAGAGAAGGAAGAAGGAGAGGAGGAGTTTGTCTCCGCCATGTCTATGTACAACTGCTGCAGTGTGGACCACCGAGCCTCTACCTTCTCCACCGTCTCCTCACTCTCCACTGCCTCTAAAGACTCCATGTACTCCACCTTGTCCTTGGCTTCCGGATCCTACGCCCCCTCCGTTCTCTCAGTCACTTCCGGCATCGACAGCGACTTCTACGAAGACCCCGAGGACGCCACCTCCAGCCCCTCCCCTTTGGAACGGAGCCCATCATCCGGCAAGTCAACCAAAGCTTCGGCTCGTCTGAGCCAGCACTTCTCCCGTTTCTTCAAGACAAAGACGCAGTCCCTGACCAGAGCCAAGAGCCTCGGCAGCCCAGATGCTAAGGACTTGGTCGCGCTTCGTTCAAAGCGCTCCAACTCTCTCCCGCAGCAGGTGCACCTAGTCAGCCCAGACTCTTTGTTCCAGACCCCCTGTACCCCCCAGGCCCTCAAGCACGTGTGCTTCCGCCGGAGGCCCATCCTTAGCAGTGACGAGGAGGGTAACGTTAATTCCACTACCCTGAGGGTGGTAGTATTCGGGGCTGACCACGTGGCGGGCAAGGTGGCGAGAGCCTATAGTAACCTACGCCAGAGAGAGAACGCTTGCCCGAGCCTCAGCAGAGCCTTCCGGCTGCAGTTCTTCTTTGTGCCCGTGAAGAGGGATGGTGTTGTGAGGTGCCCTAGCCCCGGAGGCCAGTTGGCTAGCCCACGGAGAGGAAGTACAGTGAGTACAACTGTTATAGTGTAGTGGCTCTTTTTAAGTGGCCCTATCAGATTTGTTTTATTTCACCTTTATTTCACCAGGAAGGGCTCATTGAGATTTGAAATCTCTTTTTCAAGAGCGTCCTGGTCAAGATAGGCAGCACCAAATCATTACAGACAGACAACATGAAAAACCACAAGTAATCTAGTAAAGGCCATAGAATTCAACAAAATCGTAAAACAGCAAATTTAAAACATTGACAGGTCAGGGAATCAGCCTCAAAATCCTTCATCAGTGATTTAAAAACACCAATCGGGACAAGTTCTTCCAGCATAAAAATATTTTGTAAGGCGTTCCAAGCCGATGGCGCAGAGTACATAAAAGCCCTTTTGCCAAATTCAGTTCATTTGGAACAGTTAGCAGGATTTTTATTTTACCTTTATTTTACTAGGCAAGTCAGTTAAGAACAAATTCTTATTTTCAATGACGGCCTAGGAACAGTGGGTTAACTGCCTGTTCAGGGGCAGAACGACAGATTTGTACCTTGTCAGCTTGGGGATTTGAACTTGCAACCTTTCGGTTACTAGTCCAACGCTCTAACCACTAGGCTACCCTGCCGCCCCAAGATAAAGTCCTGCGAACGAAGAGAGTACCCACCACATTTCTGAACAATAAAAATGCCCAAATAAAATGGTAGTAAACCCAAAATGGCTTTGTAAATAAATGTATACCAGTGACTGAGCCTACGAGTGACTAGAGAAGGCCAGTCAACCCTGGAATATAAAGTGCAGTGGTGCGTAAGGGTTTTGCAGTTTAAAATAAATCTCAAAGTGCCATGGTAAAGGGTGTCGATTGATCTCAAACACTGAGCGGAAGCATACATAAAATATCCCCATAGTCTAGTAAAGGCATAAATATAGCTGATACTAGCCTCCTTCTGTTTAGTTTTGTCAGTATTGAGGATAAGCTTCAATTGACACAAGGTATGTTGAACAGTATAAAAAACAGTTTGCAAGTTCTGGAAAGCTTTTGTGAGAGACGAGGCACAACAAGTAACCGTATCATCAGCATAAAAGCGAAGTTGCACAATTTTGTCTAAATTATTTATATAAATAGTGAATAAGAGGGGACCAAGTACAGAGCCCTGGGGCACACCATTACAGACAGACAATTTAACAGACATGAGCCCATCAACTTGAGTGCACTATCAGACAGATAGTTAGCAAACCATGCAACTGCATGTTCCGAAAGACCTACACTCAACAATCTCTGTCTCAGTATAGCCTGATCAAATGTATCAAAAGCCTTAGAGGGATCAATAAAAAGTGAGTCACAGTGCTGTTTTTTGTCAAGGGCTTCAGTGACATCATTAGTTAGGTTAATAGTATAGTGGCTGTTTTTAAGTGGCCCTGTCAGAGTTTGGGTCAATTCTATTTCAATTCAAGTCAATTGGGGAGATAATTGAAATTGGATTTATAATATTTGTTTTTTCAATTTATAAATTGAACTTCAATTCACTTCCTGATAAGGTTGACCCAAACCATGTTACAGTTTCTGGTGCACCATAAGAAACATCATCTCTAAAGCTTAACGTCAATTCTAGATAATGGGTTGATAGCTGTTTAGGAGACTGTTTCCCTCAGGACCAAGTTTGGCAAACCCTGCGATAGAGCAGCGGCATTCAATTCAGGATGAGTCGTCAGGCAATGTTTCTGTGGCCATACAATACTATTACTACTCTGCAGCTAAAATGAGACTGACCTATTGTTCTTTTAGGAGCTCAACAATCTGGGCACAGAAGACAGCACTAACGACATAGCCCGTTTCATTGGTATGCTGGACCCCTGGTACGAACGCAACACCTTGAGCCTGCTCAGTCTACCAGCCAGCGTGGTGTGTCAGGTAAGACCACACTTTGTGTGACATATCAAATGATGAACATAATTGAAACATGGATGTGTTGTCTCACACTCAGTCAATGGTGTTCCCTGTGTCTTGCAGCAAACCTCTAAGATAGAGTCCGATTTGTATGATAGTTCCTATGAGGATCGTCTGCCCATCCTGGCTGACCTGGTGTTGTACTACTGTCGCCATGCCGCCAGGCCTGCACTGATGCAGCTCTACCAAGCTGAGGTGAGGCCTGGATTCTCTTTTCTGTCCTTGTTCTCTGTCATGCTCTCTCTTTCTCTCTCACACACACACACACACACACACACACACACACACACACACACTGCACATCTCCTATACTCAACCTCCATGTTATAAATGTGTGTGTTGAGTGTTTGATGTCCTTGGGGTTGTAGATGACGTTAGCTGGAGGCGAGAGGAGGACAGAGGTTTTCATTCACTCCCTAGAGCTGGGCCACACCGCGGGTACACGAGCCATCAAGGCTATGGGTACGTACATCTGCCTCAGCACCGTCTCTTAGCAACCTGCACATAATAAACAACAGGCAGGTAAGATTTTCCAAACAGAAAATATGCGTCTTGACTTCAGCCGGGAGTCCGAGGTCTGGATGGATTATGGCTGAGGGAACATCTGCTGTTTCAATCTATGATTCAGAAACTCAGTTTGTCTCGTGGTTCCATGTCGTTTCTTCCATGTTACATGACAATCTCTTCCACCGCTTTTTATTTCTTAAAAGACGAAGTGACACTAAACGTATAAATCATCATTCTTCATATTCACCATCATCAATGATTGATTATTCATCTTCAGCACCATTTTCAGCTCTATGGCTGTATCCTAATAGGGAAGCTCTGTGTTTGTCCGTTTTGTAGGTGCAGCGAGCAAGAGGTTTGGGATCGATGGCGACCGGGAGGCAGTCCCTCTGATGTTAGAGGTGGTTTACAACAGGGTAAGATGGTGTTCAGCAGCTCTTCATCCCACTAGAAACATACTGACCGTGTCAACTGCATAACGAATCAGCGTTGTCTGATGCATTTCTGATGTATCGCTCTCTCTCTCTCTCCTTCTTTTTCCTCTCTCAGGTGGTCATCAGTGGGAGAAGTCAATGGACGAAGAAAGACAAAGTTTGCACCTCCATCAACCTGACCAAAGCCTGCAAGAATCCAGAGGAACTAGGTGATATAACTACAGCAATACAACGAACTACAGTAATATAATGTTCTGGGTTCATTCATGAGTTGGACATTTTTGGGCTCACGCATGTTAGGGAGCGGCCAAATCAGTTGTAGGTTTGAAAGTTTGTTTCGTCAGCGCAGACATCCTGTTTTGATCCCTTCCTTCCCCCACGGTTTCAGATTCAAAGATGGAGTGCTTGCAGTTGACAATGACAGAAGTACTGAAAAGGCAGAACTCAAACAAATCTAAGAAAGGCTACAATCAGGTGAGCAGGATGTTGTTAGATCGAGTCGGTGCGACTTGCGGTTAGACGGCATACATCAACAACTTTACGTAAACCACAGTGCTCTATAGGGACTCCATAAGTGGAGCAACATCTCTCGTATCCCGAGAACGAGCTTCTTTCTAGATCAACCCGATAGGAAACCCGATGTACACTTTCACAGGCACGTCTCAGTTTCTACCTTAACAGAGCACGACTTTCACTTGACTTTTTTTTTGTTGTGGTTGTTGTCCAACACTTTTCCTGTTCACTTGATCTTACGTTAATATGACACACTGCATCCTGTAGCTCAGACAAATACAGCATTAATGCCACTAATAATTATTTTCTATATGTCATTAGGGCTGGTTTCCAAGACACAGATTAAGCCTAGTCCTGAACGATTTCACTGGAGATTATCCTTTGATCGTGTTTTTGATCCAGGACTGTGCTTAGTCTGTGTGTGGAAAAGCCGCCCTTGGAGTCCCAAAATATACTTGTTATGCTTCTAATGGTCAGTTTCTACTTGACAGCAACTGAGCGTTACTGAGGTGAAGGTGGACAAGGTGCAGGTCAGTGGGACTGGTAACACCACCTTCGCTGTGTGTCTGGACCAGGATGAGAAGAAGATCTTCCAGGGTGTCACCAGGTACAGGCATATACACACACACACACACACACACACACACACAGTCAGTCTTGTACAACTAACCTTGTGGGGACACACAATTCAGTCCCATTTTCTCTAACCCCTAAACCTTACCTGTACCCTAAACCTAACCCTAGCTCCAAATCTTAAAAATAACCCTTAACCTAATCCTAACCCTAAACCCCCTAGAAATAGCATTTGACCTTTTTGTCCCCAGTTGGTCACATTTTTGTTGGTTTACTGTTCTTAGTTAAACACATCCACACAGTCCCCACAAGTAAAGTTAAACATGCACACGTACAGACACACACTATCTGACCACAGTCTCTTTCCCTTCCTCCTCCTCTCCCAGGTGTGAGGTGTCTGTATGCTACAAGCCTGACAGCTCTACAGACTGGAGGTTAGACCAGGGTCTGTCCGCCCAGATCCAGCCTCTCCACCCCACCTTCTGCTCCCTCCTCTGCCTGCCCATAGCCACCTTCAGCGGGGCACAGCCCTGAGAGAGGAAGACCAGCCTTAAACATATATATACTTGAATGTATTTCTGACTATTTTGTAGACAGCTGGTAACAGAGGGGAAGACTAGAAAGTGTAGGTGAAAAGCCTGGTGTCTGTGGACCAGACTAAAATGAATGGATGAGACTCTTTTTGGAGCCAAGGGACATTATGGCTGCTGGATGGTTCAGCGAACCATCCTCCTGTGATGACTAACATTGCCTGAGACCTACAGACTTCCGTTGGGCTAACAGTCTTGTGACGTTCAGGAGACCCGGGTTCAATACCCAGTTGCTGAAATGGACACTATGGATTATGTAAATGATGTACATTTGTATACTATATATTTCTTCCCTCAAAATAACTTCATCATTACACTGTAGCTACACTAGCATTGGTGCAAGTCCTCTCTTCCGGCAATGCAATGAGTAACGGTTTCCTGAAAGGGGACATTTCTGAAATATCACAGTGACTTCTTTAGACCAGCAGGGGAGTCTATTGTGTTCACTTTCCCACACGAGAGTCACGTATGTCAGGATAATGAGGTAGGAAAAACAACCTTTCTCAGGACTCCACAGACTCATCCGATAGCAGTTATGTTCAATGTTGTTTTTACATTTGAATGTATATATTTGACATTGTATTAAATAATCCCATTTTTGACATGCCATTGTACATAGTATAAGATGTATCATACTAAGTAGCACCCTGTAATGTTTACTTGACACTGTATTTGACATAAGATATATATTTTTATTTACTTGATACTGATGACCGCAGGGACGCAGAGACGACATCGATATTCCAGGGTAGATTGACATGGTGTCATAGACCAGTCTATGGTGCTACAGAATATACTCATCCAGTCCTGTTGTTAATCAGTTGTCTAATTTATTGTTGTCTACAGCTTTGCACTGCAGAAAATATATAGCAGAATATCAAAATATCAATCATATAGCAGAATAAAATGCACAGTAAAAATTGCTTAAAGGTTGAGGTTGGTATTTTAGAAATCTTTGTGTTAAACATGGGTAGGGCCCTGGGTTTATCCTGGCTGTGACCTAACCAGTTTCCCTATGTTGTCAGGAAAACACAACAGATTAATAGATTGCACATGTACACCGAGTCTACAAAACATTAACAACACATTCCTAATATTGAGTTACACCCTCTTTCGCCCTCACAACAGCCTCAGTTCATCAGGGCATGGACTCTACAAAGTGTCGAAAGCCCTTCCACAGGAACACTGGCCCATGTTGCCTCCAATGCTTCCCACAGTTGTGTCATGTTGGCTGAATGTCTTTTGGGTGGTGAACCATTATTGATACATACTGGAAACTGTTGAGTGTGAAAACCCCAGTAGCGTTGCAGTTCTTGAAACATGCAAACTGGCACCTTCTATCTTACCCTGTTCAAAGGCACTTAAATATTTTGTCTTGCCTATCGCCTGAATGGCACACACACACACAACAAATCCTTCTTTAACCTGTCTCCTTAAGTGACATCAATAACTGATCATAGCTTTCACCTGGATTCAAATCTAACTTTATTTGTCACATGCGCTGAATGCAGCAAGTGTAGACCTTACCGTGAAATGCTTAATTACAAGCCCTTAACCAACAGTGCAGTCTACAGTATGTCATGGAAAAAGCAGGTATTTCTAATGTTTTGTACATTCAGTGTATATTGCTATATAGCTAACTTCAATAAACAGATGTCAAATAAACAGAAATGAAAGGTACTGTACATGTAACAACACATAACAAAGTAGTGTTGTATGGCACTTCTGTTCTCCATATGGTACCAATTTTTATGTTAGTCTTTATTTTGTCTTATCAATGTTCTATAAATTGTTTGTACTATATGAGAAATCCTACAAGAAATAAATAATGATGAAAGAAGATAAAATGAGAGGCTACATTAAAAAAAAACTTGTTTCTCTGGATGTCTTTGAACATAAAGTAAGTAACAGTAGGCTGACTTAAACAGAATATCAACTGTGTTAAAAATCGATTCGAAGATGAGAAACCTCAACTAGCACGACATACAAGTAAAGTATATGTTGTAGGCCTATTTGATAGGATTTAGCCAATCTAGATCGCCAGGGAAACATTTGAGACATCGTATTGGTTGAATAAATCCTCGGTGGGCGTGGTCATACTGTGCTGCTGTCACAGCTGCAACTGTAGCAACGTGTGAAGAAGTTGTACTTCCCGAGTTCAATCACCTTTATAGAAAGTTTATGGATTTCTTTGCTGAACCGAAAAGCAGGTAAATAGTGATTTTATCAACAGAAATAAGCTCTCTTTTTAAATGTATGGGGTTTTTGTTTTGTTAATTTTGAATGGTTCTATAGTAAGATAATTGCTCTTGGACCATTGCATGATTCACGTTTTATGTTCAAGTTGCACAGTTTTGTAACCTAAATACAATGCAATAATGTTACACTGTTAAACTCCTTTTCTGATATTTTTCTGTAACCTGTATTTAACCAGGAAGGGCTCATTGAGTTTTGAAATCTCTTTTTTTCAAGAGCGTCCTATCTCATTACAAGATTACTGCATATTTTGTTTGGTTCCAATCTTTTACTGTTGCTGTTGAAGTTTTCCAGTGAATGAGAATCGGCTTCATTCTTTATCAATGTGGCAGTGTGGTACTACACTTCGAGAAGGTAACCAAGTCTTCAGAATCTGCCACACTGTAACCTAACCAGATCAACAGAGTAGACATGGGAAGAGGTTGTTCTATTTTTAGTCTTAATATAAAAGCTCCTTGCCATCATGCCTTTTCAAACACACTACGCCCCAACTGGAATACACAAAGCACAACAACAGTTTTTTTTATCTCCTGAGATAATGACAACAGTTTTATAACACAATGCCTGATTGAAGCTCTGGCTCTGTGGGCGATGTTTGTTTTGTATTGGTGAGTCTAAAGCACAGCTGTCCAGGGTCCTTGTTTTTAGATTCAGGTTTCCTGGTCATTCTGGGTAGCTTTGGGATGAGTGGTGGTCTGGTCCCAGATCTTTTTATGCTGTTTTGCCAACTCGTATGGTCAACAGTCAACAAGACAGCACAAACAGTTCTGGGACCAGGCTAGATGCGTGATTGGTTGTTGGTGATGTTGTTTGGGCAGAGTTCGAATTACTCATCGGGTTTTGGTGCCCATTTCCAGCTATTTAATTACTGTGTTACTAAGAGCAACTTAAAGATGCACTATACAGGAATCGCTCTGCCATTTCTTGGTTGCTAAAATTCTAAGGGTGGGATGCACCAACATGGATTAAATTGAATTGTTCCCCTAATTTCAGTTTATGTGACAAAACAAGCAAGTATATTGTAGTGAATCATTGTACCATCTAAACCACTGTGAAATATATTTTCCATATCCAAGCTGGTGTACAAAACCTAAAGTAAGAGAGCAAAAATGAAACTTAAGAACAGGGGGTATAGAAATAGTGCACGCAGAACAAATCTACCGCTTCTTGGACATGCTTTCAATGCGAATGACAGATCTATAGCTCACATTTCTATGTTCATTTTGTTAGGTCGACCCAAAAGGTTACATATTGCAGCTTTAATGTATGGGTAAAGTGTTAATTGCTGGATCAATGTTCATATTTCGTGAAATTATGTGGGTTCCCAAGTTTATATTTTAAGTGCTTTATAGCGGTGCTCTGATTTGTTATGGGAGTGCCCATAAACCCTGGCCACCCCTGAATATGGACCCTCAATGACATTACCTATTGGCTTGGGTCTTCTGTATGGGATGCTGGTAGTTTCCATAGCTGAGGAGAGCTTAGGCAATGTAATTATAGGTAAAGCCCTCTGTCTCAATGGGGTTATAAAGTAGCAACCCAGGAGTCACTGGATCCAAACACTCTAGGCTTATGGCATGCCTATGTTGACATAAATCAAGAGTGGCCCTCTTGGGAATATGGTAGCCTTGGTGCCAGTCTGTTCCACTGTGCCTGGTTTCCTTATGGAGAGCAGTAACACACTGGCACCCAGGCTAAGAGTCTGGCATTAGAAATGAAGATTTTGCCTCCTTGTTTAACTGAAGAATTGTAAATTGAAATGCTACCTTACTCACGGTCTAAGCCTGACGCTATGAGCACATTGAGGTCACAGGCAAACCACAGACACACTTCAGCTCAGACGCACTTCAGTTTTATTTCAACAACACACCACCTGTTTGTTTTCCTAAAGAAGAATATAAAAACAAAGGCCACACTTTTGGCATCGTCGTGTGCAAAGCCTCCTGGGAGGTTGTCTCCACAATGGCTCGACATGCTCCCTGCCAAGTGTGTGTGTGTGTGTGTGTGTTGCGACCACGTCTAGTCTGACGCCCTGCGTACATCCTGCCCCAGTGGCGGATAGATTGCATTACACCAAACAACCTCCCTCGATAAATGTTTACGTGGTCATTATAACATGTCTTATAATGACCACGTACAGCAGCATTGTATGTCAAAACCAGCCCTACTAGAATCTACAAAACCATTCCTTAGGCATTCAATGGAAAAATGCCATTTATGCTTAGGCAATGTACAACACTGTAGCTATGGTAACAACCTTGTTTTCAAACCTGGATTTTTGCTTGATAAGCATTATATTTCCCTTTAAGGAATTAATGGGAAACCGTTAAGTGCAACATTCTTATTACTTTGATAAGAGGGAAAATGATATAATTTCAAAACCTCGAACAATATGTTTCATAAATGGCTGTAAAAAGCATAGTCGTGATAAACCAGGATCAAACTTTCTGTACTGTAGGTCTTTGTGAAAGTTGAATAGTTGCCATGGCTATAAAGTGTCATATTTATTTTGGTTAGGTTTACAGTATTTTTTGTGCGTGCTTGTGTGAACATGTGTATATTTGTGCATGTGTGTGTACAGTTCTGTACAATACAGTTGGCCACTGAGTGCTGGTGCCCAAACAACAACCACCCCAGGAGCGAAATCCTCAGGTGACCCTCTGTACAGGGGCTGACCCAATTCACACCAACAGACCCCCCTGGGGACCCCCTCTTTACCCACCCTCTTCCTCTGGTCTTCCTCCATCCAGCGTGATGGTTTTAGCACATGGGGTATAAATCTTCCCCTTAGCCCCGTTGTGTCCAGTCAGAATTGTGTGTGTGTGTGTGTGTGTGTGTGCGTGTGCCTGCCTCCTGAATGTGTGTGTGCATGCTCATGCGTGGGTTTGACGCAAATGTGATGGGGGAACTTATGGTAGAGGGCCAGAGGGTTGCGAGAGTCCAGTGGTCTTCAAACACTTCCTCACATTGTTCCTGCTGTGAATGCAGGAAATATCCTTGATTGATATCCCCCCTCACACCAGCAGCATAGAGCGTGCATCTGAAATGCCACCCTATTCCCTATATGTAGAATGCACTACTTTTAGGACATATATGTTTATTTTCTTACAGGCACTTCTGCCGCTGGTGGAGGAGAATCATTGACCAGTTTATCTTGTATGGGTTATGGTTACGTAAGGTGTTTATGGGTGAGAGGGGTTGGATGTAGGTTTACTGCTTAGTTTGATGGAGAGAAATACTGTTGGTTTTCAATGGTGTCACTTTTAGATTATTTTTTTCTGTACATGGTGCCTTGTTTTTTTATGGAAATGATCGATGAACAACATTTGCACCATTTGTTACTGGACTCGTTTCCAACAACAACAGAAACCTTTGTAGTGTTAGTTTGTGACGTGCGGTTTTAGCGTTTTTCGTCATGAATCTTGTTCTGGAGGCAGCTCTGGAGAGTGGTCACTAGCTGGCACAGCCACAAAGTAATAAAATCTGTTTTTAAACTTAATCACACTGCTAACCCTAACCTTAGCCTTAAAGCAATTTTTCTCATTAATTTGTAGCATATATCGAAGTTTGACTTTGCAGCTGGCCTGTCTAAGGGGAAATCACTCAGTTCTGCCTCCAGGACAGAACTCTTGACAATAAACGTCAACTTGCTTGTGACGTGAGGCGTTGCTCAACAACATACTGTAGCAACACAATTTAAGAGTTACTTTAGCTGGGAAATTTCTTTGCTTATGTCATGAAAGGAATGTTCTACCGGACTATTTTGACACTGTGCTTGTCTGGTTTTTCAACTGTGACATAATCGACTCTACACGAGACTAGTTCTCAAGGTATCTCTCTAGGTTTTGTGTACAGGTACATGTGAGCCTACAGTCTATATATATTGTTTTGCTGCTCACTGTCCTAACGTTGGGATTTCAAGCCTCAAGCCACACACACACACACACCCCTCATCCTCCCTCATCCCCACCAATGACTATACTCTCTCTTCTTCCAGGGGCTGGAAGAAGTTAGTTTACTTGACATTGCCAGGCTGTGGTATGTCTGCGTCCTTGTTGTCGTCCGCAGGAGCATACCAGCCAACCCTGTTCATTCCTTTACTGGGTACTGCCACTGCCTGATTGGGAATGTAACCAACCAACATAGTCAAAGCAGAAAATATTTGACACCTTCCATCGCTACCTTGCAGCCCAGCCAAGGTGCATGAATAGAGAGACATTGAACACTGGTCACTTCAAATGCTGTTTATATACTGTTTTCTACTCACTGTGTATACATAGTATAGTATACATAGTACATACTGTATTCTCGTAGCTCATCCTAAGATATTTACTACTGTACCCGTGTTCATTTTGCCACTCTTTTTTTATTTATATAGTCATGGAAATTCTAGCATAGCATATTTCTATCTGAACATTCCAAAAACGTTGCATCCTGATGAACGCGCCCCAGGTTGTTAGCTCTAGCTAGCTAATGAGGTAACATGACACGGTGTAGCCTAAACAAATGGTTAACGGTCTGGTCCGCAAGTAGCCTTGTTTTAGAACGGCCAGCGATACGCTATGTGAAAAGCACCGGTATTATGGGTCATGCAGTATCGTTTGGACGGTAGTCTCTCAAGACATTTTCTCTAAAGAAAAAGAGGTTGACTGGCTATAGAACCTGGCTATGAAATGCAGTGGGAGGGTTGAGCGAGACGACAAATTCATAGACAGCCTACTTTTCTATACTCAAAAGAGAGAAAATCATCACTAGACATCGCTAATTTCGTAAAGCAGCTTGTGTTTGTTAACCAAACAAAGGATAGCTAACTAGAAGGCCGGTGGTTAGCTGCGAGGAAGCAACAGAGTCGCCTGCGCGTCTGCCAACACTCATCGCTTGCTCCCCTGTACATACCATTTGCTTTTCCAAATGTTACACTGTCAATACACACCACGTAATTTATATTTATTCAGGGTTCTGAAACTGCTCACTCTAATTTATCTGCTTGGATTGTTAATTGATGTCTTGTTTTAGAATCTTTTTTTTAATTCGATTTTTTTGCTAGACTTTTGCTAAACTTAGATTTGATTGATTAGATTTGAATT
This sequence comes from Oncorhynchus nerka, assembly GCF_034236695.1. NCBI lineage: Eukaryota > Metazoa > Chordata > Actinopteri > Salmoniformes > Salmonidae > Oncorhynchus > Oncorhynchus nerka. Next base: position 5,381,532 of record NC_088416.1, on the reverse strand, counting down.
AAGGAGCAGGAAAAGACACTTCTGCAATCTGCATGTTTGCATAACGTTTTGCCCTTAAACGGATTACAATGCCTAGGGCTATTAGACTAAAGTTGCCCAGGTCATAAATTCAATCTCAGCCATGGACTCTACACCTGTATAGTCCTGCACAGTAGTTTTTATGGGGTGCGTTTGTGCACGTGCGTTCATGCATGCGTGCGTGTGTATGAAACCTTAATCACCTGAGAAACCCTGCATATACTGTAGGGTGTATATATGTATGTGATCATGTGAAAGGGGCGTGGTTATCTGGGTAAACACAGGTGTGACTGAAGTAACGGGAAAGGGTTGTAAACCAGGCAGAGAGATTATCAAACTGGATGGGTCAGATTACTGAGCCCTGAGTGACTCCACTCCTGCAGTGCCTATCAGATTTATACAACTTGCTTTACTTTTGTCTTTGTTATGATAAGTCATTGTGAGTGCAGTGCCCTTAAAGAGTGAATTACTGCATACAAATATTTATTTTCCTCCTTGAGGATCACATCTGTTTTTAGCCATGTACCATGTACAATTATACAGTCTGATAAGGGTATGTTTGATTGTATTGTAGCACATTGTTTGTGAGTGTTCATGTCCACTTGAGGCCTGGGGTTTTGGGGTGGTAGAGCACTCCCCTCTGCAAACTTGGACTTCAGTCTTGTACTTCTTTCTTGAAGTACAAGCTTTTACCATTGGTTTTAGCTATTCTTATCAAAAGCTCCAAATCTCATCCACAGGCAGAGCTCTAGTTGTGTGCCACTTGCAACACCCATATCAAATCTAGACGATATACAGACCTAGAATTGTCTGCAGATCACTTCTCATTGTTGCGACACGTACACTTTCCTCTCTCAGCTTGCAAGGACATGAATACTTAGTGCAGAAACTGACATTTTTTAATTGACCGGCTATTTTTAGGCAATGCATGAATGAAACCTCTGGGGCACACACACTCACACATATTAATGCATGCACACACACACACACACACTCCAACCTAAATATAGCCTGTTGAGTGTGGTGCAACCCTACGCATTCACACAGAGAGGAAATGTCTCAGGTCCTGTCCTCCCTCCGCACGTAAGGTGTTAAAAAAAAACAATATGTTAGTGTGTCTGTGAGAGACGGGTGTTGAAGAGAGCGAGTGAGGGGGAGAGAGAGTGAGGGAGGATGGAGAGAAAGGCGAGGTAGTGAAGGACAGCGTGTAGAAAGAGAGAGAGAGTGAGAGAGAGACAGACCAAGTGAGAGAAAGAGTGTGAGAGAGACCGACAGACCAAGTCAGAGAGAGAGAGCGAGAAAGGAAGAGAGTGAGTGAGGGGTGCATCAGGAACAGGAAACGTGTGGTCACCCAGGCAGTTGCTGAGTTGCTGAGGCAGCACTGTTATCCTTGTTGCTGTCATTCCCTGCGCCGTGCTTTATTGCAGGGATCAAGGTTAAATCCCCTCCAACTTAACCTCCATTTTTCTACTGTAGCCTCAGGAACAACCTCAACAACAGAAAGACAAAAATAGAGTCCGAGCGAGAGAGAGAGAGAGGAGAGACAGAGAGAGAGACAGAGAGAGAGAGAGAGAGAGGCAGAGAGAGAGCGAGACAGAGAGAGACAGAGAGAGAGAGAGACAGAGAGAGAGACAGAGAGAGACAGAGAGAGAGAGAGAGAGAGACAGAGAGACAGAGACAGACAGAGAAAGAGAGACAGAGACAGAGAGAGAGGAGAGACAGAGAGAGACAGAGAGACAGAGAGAGGAGAGGAGACAGAGAGAGGCAGAGACAGAGAGAGAGACAGATAGAGGAGAGAGAGAGGAGACAGAGACAGAGAGAGGCAGAGAGAGAGAGACAGAGAGAGAGAGAGACAGAGAGTGAGAGAGAGAGACAGAGAGAGAGAGACAGAGGCAGAGAGAGAGAGACAGAGAGAGAGAGACATAGACAGACACAGAGAGAGAGAGAGAGACAGAATACAACGTTAAACACAGTTCAAACAGGTTGCTGCTGTTACCTTGCCCCCAAACCTCCACCTCACTTTCCTCCTCCCCCTCTACCTCTCTCTCCCCCTCTCTCGGAACACTGCTACTTCTTTCTCTCTCCCCCTCTCTCAGAACACTGCCACTCTCTCTGTCACCACCCCCACCACCTCGTCACCACCTCCCAGTTAGAGGAAGTTCACTCCACTTCACTGTTCTCTCTGTCAGACCCTGCAGCAGCACGTTGAACACTGGGCCAGTGTGACGGAAATTAAGGGGACCTTTTGTGTATCGCTGAAAAGAGGAACCTTCCTGGGAGGGAAAAGGTAGGGGGATTTGTTTTTGGCGGTTCCCCTGTTTTGGGTGCTTTGGTCGGTAGGTACTGGATGGTGGATGTGTCTGGGATAGAACTTGAAGCTGATAACTAATTGTGAACTTTCGGTATGAGAACTAACACGGAGAGAGAGAGGCATTTTGGCATGCTCTCTGCCTCTGGCTTAGGGAACCGTTACATGGTTTGTCAGATTTCTTTCCATGTTTCGACTGGATCGGAAATGTCTCAACAGAACATTTGGTGACACTTTATAGACTAGTAAGGTGACAATTCAATTCAGCTGTGTTATTTTGGGTCAGGTTATTCAAAACTGAGGAAGTGATGCTGAGAATGTTTCACTTTTTAAAAAACATCTTAGTATGCTGTTAGCTGAGGCATGTCGTGAAAGTCAAGTTGTTGGTATAGTTGCTGCAGAAACAATGCAGTATATTCTATTTGGCAATTTAATTCAAATGGAAATATACTTGTAATTTATTTTACTCCCATATCCTCTATCTCTACAGTTATACACCTTTTAATGCTCAGTAATGTTTAGAACTCCACAGCAGTTTCACTAGTTCACTGTTCGTCTACCTCCATTAACCCGTACCCCCCATTGACTCGGTACCAGTAACCCCCTGTATATAGCCTCGTCGTTGTTGTTGTTGTTCTATTTTTTACTTTAGTTATTTTGTAAATATTTTCTTAACTCTATTTCTTGAACTGCACTGTTGGTTAAGGGCCTGTAAGTAAGCGTTTCACGGTAAGGTCTACTACACCTGTTGTATTCATCATTTCACGGTAAGGTCTACTACACCTGTTGTATTCATCATTTCACGGTAAGGTCTACTACACCTGTTGTATTCATCATTTCATGGTAAGGTCTACTACACCTGTTGTATTCATCATTTCACGGTAAGGTCTACTACACCTGTTGTATTTATCATTTCACGGTAAGGTCTACTACACCTGTTGTATTCATCATTTCACGGTAAGGTCTACTACACCTGTTGTATTCATCATTTCACGGTAAGGTCTACTACACCTGTTGTATTCATCATTTCACGGTAAGGTCTACTACACCTGGGGTATTCATCATTTCATGGTAAGGTCTACTACACCTGTTGTATGCGGCGCATGTGACAAATAACATTTGATTGGATTCTATCTTGTCTTGTGATGATGCGTCCTGCATGTACAGTTGAAGTTTACATATACCTAGGTTGGAGTCATTAAAACTAGTTTTTCAACCACTCCACACATTTCATGTTAACAAACTATAGTTTTGGCAAGTCGGTTAGGACATCGACTTTGTGCATGACACAAGTCATTTTTCCAACAATTGTTTACAGACACATTATTTCACTTATAATTCACTGTATCACATTTCCAGTGGGTCAGAAGTTGACTGCGCCTTTAAACAGCTTGGAAAATTCCAGAAAATGATATCATGGCTTTAGTAGCTTCTGATAGGCTAATTGACATCACTTGAGTCAATTGGAGGTGTACCTGTGGATGTATTTCAAGGCCTACCTTTAAATGTAGTGCCTTATGCTTGACATCATGGGAAAATCAAAAGAAATCAGCCAAGACCTCAGAAAAACATTTGTAGACCTCCACAGGTCTGGTTCATCCTTGGGAGCAATTTCCAAATGCCTGAAGGTCCCACGTTAATCTGTACAAACAATTGTACGCAAGTCGTCATACCGCTCAGGAGGGAGATGCGCTCTGTCTCCTAGAGATGAACGTACTTTGGTGCGAAAAGTGCATATCAATCCCAGAACAACAGCAAAGGACCTGGTGAAGATGCTGGAGGAAGCAGGTACAAAAGTATCTATATCCACAGTAAACAAGTCCTATATTGACATAACCTGAAAGGCTGCTCAGCAAGGAAGAAGCCACTGCTCCAAAACCGCCATAAAAAAGAGACTACGGTTTGCAACCGTGGGGACAAAGATCGTATTTGTTGGAGAAATGTCCTCTGGTCTAATGAAACAAAAATAGAACTGTTTGGCCATAATGACCATCGTTATGTTTGGAGGAAAAAGGGGGAGGCTTGCAAGCCGAAGAACACCATCCCAACCGGGAAGCACGGGGGTGGCAGCATCATGTTATGGGGGTGCTTTGCTGCAGGAGGGACTGGTGCACTTCACAAAGTAGATGGCATGAGGAAGGAAAATTATGTGGATATATTGAAGCAACATCTCAAGACATCAGCCAGAAAGTTAAAGCTGACCCCAAGCATACTCCCAAAGTTGTGGCAAAATGGCTGAAGGACAACAAAGTCAAGGTTTTGGAGTGGCCATCACAACTTATTGTGGGAAGCTTGTGGAAGGCTACCCAAAACGTTTGACCCAAGTTAAACAATTTAAAGGCAATGCTACCAAATACTAACGTGAGTGTATGTACATTTCTGACCCACTGGGAATGTGATGAAAGAAATAAATGCTGAAATAAATAATTCTCTCTACTATTATTCTGACATTTTACATTCTTAAAATAAAGTGGTGATCCTAACTGACCCTAAAACAGGGATTTATTTTACTAGGATTAAATGTCAGGAATTGTGAAAAACTGAGTTTAAATGTATTTGGCTAAGGTTCCAACTTCAACTTTATACTGTAAGTGTACTCATCACAGATCTGAATATCAAGAAGTCATCGTCTCTCACTGTTGGGAACTTTCATTTTGACATGGTTGGTCGTTTTATACTTGACGTGTGAAGCTGTCCCATAGACCTCCGTACATCCCCAGTCATTTTAGTCTTTGTTATGGGGGATGGTGAGAAACAGGTGGGTAGATGACTGATCTCTAACTAAAGCCAAAAAAACGAAATACTTTGGAACGGGGTATAATTCTATTCGCGCTGCGATAAACTAGACTGTGAGAAAGAGAAGCAGAGAAAGAGGCTGTTTATGATGCAATGAGAACGATCAGCCTTGTTCTATTGGAACAGTAGTGTGACTGTGACCGCGGCACCTGCTGCTGAAACTCATTATGTCCAGTCTTATAGCTCGGTGTTGTGTGTGTGTGTGTGTGTGTGTGTTTCGTGGTCAATTCACTGGCTCTACTCTTGGGGACTCACAAGTCCTAACACCTCTGTGCCACAAGAAATGTCCAGTACATCATTTAAGCCTTTTCCTGGTTAAATAAAGAATAACAGCCCCTGTCATGCCTCCGGTGGGTACCGCTAACAGCTTAGACTTTCTCCCTGTTCCGTCCCTATAGACACCAGGCCGTGGCCCCGCCATGCATGTGAGACATGACCAACAAGGCAGCCTGAGATAGCTCGAGCAGCCCCCCGAGCAGCATGGAGCCTATAGGTAATATATGGGGAATAGGGTGTCATTTGAAGAGTGGAATACATGTACATTTGATCCAAAATGGAACATTTGCTGTACGACTTTTATTAATATAGACTCTTAACCTCTGACCCCTGACTCTCCAGGCAGCTGCGCCCCCTTGGCCTCAGAGTCGGACATCTACCGCAGTGTCCAGGCCGTGCTCAGGGAGCTGGAGAGCCAACACCCCTCCTCTGTGCTCAATAAAGGTAAACCCATCAGTAGTTTCCACTAGACTCTTTATGGGGTTTACACACTGTTGAGTTGAGCAGAGCTGAGAGAGAGTGAACCGGCTTGCTTTCCATTGAGCATGGCTCCGTTTCAGGTCAGGCTGCTTTTGTTGCACATTTCCAGTCTGGTTTGGTCAGTTGAAGCTAACTGGCTAGCTTCAACTGTTAGTGCTAGCTAAATGCATAGCAAGCTTCATCAAGTAACCCCCACATTACTGACCCAAAGCTCAATAACGATACATATGGGTACCTTATATCACAGGAGGCTGGTGAGGGGATGACTGCTCATAATAATGTCTGGAAGGAAGTGAATGGAATGGTTTCAAGCACATGGAAACGATGTGGTTGATACCGTTCCATTTATTAAATTCTAGCCATTACTTTGAGCCTGTCCTCCCCAATTAAAATGCCAACAGCCGCCTTTGGCTTACCTACAAAGCATCTAGGTTTAAAATGGACTGAAGGTCCCTGACTTGCCACTCTGCTCCACCGTCCGGAAGGAGTTGATCCTCTTTAATGTTCCATATTAATCTGCCCAAACCACATGAGAATGACACATAACCGCTGCCTGACAATAATCGGAAAATTGCACTGAGCTATTAGTTTTATCCACAGTTTGGGTTCGTTGTGCAATGGAACAAAGCATTGGTACTGAGTCACACCAGCTATTTGTGTAGCGCTTTGTCTATGGAAACAACAGAGAGTGTGAGTGCTGTTTATTGCCATCTGTGGAAATGTTTGCAAGTGCTGAGTGTGTGTTTCTACTCGAAGGGATGCTAAGATGGACGCTGCACAAGAAGGTTCGGAACAATCCTGCCAACAGTCTCATTCTGGTGAGAGTCGTCGTCAAGGAGCTGGAAAGGGTATGTCATCAATGTGCTCCGTTAGGCCATTCCGGGGCCTTATATGGAGAAATATAAGTCTCTGGGCCATTCATTATTAGTTTACACTGTCGTGTCAAGAGATAAGACAATCAACGATTGCTACCCAAATACATTTGAAAAGAACACTGAGAATGTCAAGGACATTGTGCGACAATGTGAAACATGAATGTTATGTCTAGTGGGAAACGGGCGGATTGGCCATCTGGCATTTCGGGCAAACACTACATGGAATGGTTTATTTTTAGCCCAGTGGGTCTGTCAAACTTTTTTAAATTTTTTACACAAAATTATAATTAACTTGCTATTAATTAATTGGCCGGTGTGGAGGCCTCAAGGAAAATAATAGTCCAATGTGTTAGAAATGCCAGGGCCGATTTCTGTTCCCAGTCCGCCCCTGGTGGTAACAGATAAGCTATCTTTTACAGACAAACTTTGTATTAGTGAGTAACTGACTAACACAGTAGTTTGTGTGCTTGTCTCTTGTTGTCTTCAGGCTGAGAGGGTAGACTGTCGGACACACATCATCCCCCTGCTCCACACACTCATCTATGCTGTCATCCAGGTTGGTTCCCGGAGCTTACTTTACACAAGGAAACACCTGTCAGACATGACAACAGCATCTTTACAGACCAGTCTCAGGGTTTGCTGGGGAGAAGCTTTCATTTGGGGGATTGGATCATTTCCCACCACTGTTTTGATGATCTCCCCTGATTCGATGAAGTCTTACTTCCTGTTAATCGTCTCCTACACTTCCTGGTCAGGCGAGGTCAGGACTCTGTACTGTCGTAGGCCTTTATCTCTTCTTTATCTGTTAGTGTCTAATTAAAGAGACAGTTCTTGTTGTTACCAGAGCCATAGGCTCTTTATAGTAGAATAGAATAGAATGGGATGGAAAACAATAGAATATTACAAACCATTAATGATTGCTAGCAATTTAAAACAGTATATGTTGTATATAGTAGTTTTGGGAAGTTTAGTGTATAGTATTTATGGAGGGAAATGGTGCTATACTGTATTTGAGGGTTGTGTGTATGTACCATACCAATTGTGTTTGGTGGTTCAGGCAAGTCCGAGGACAGCTGTGACTGACTGACAGTGCTAACTGTGCGTATATCTGTGTACGTTCCAGTCAGCCTACCTTCCCGACGACCTGTACAAGCGGGTATATGACTTCTGCAAGAGGCTGCTTACCCTCCCCCAACCCTACTGTACTGTAGGCCTCAGCTACACCAGACGCATGAAGACAGAACGCTACACACCAGGTACTGAAACCGACGTACATCCTTCGACCAACCTGTCGAGTTATGTGTTTTTCTATTACGTGCTAGACAAGACTTTATTGGTAGACTTTACTGTCTTCGAAAGGTGATCATCGTTTTACTGTAACACACTTTAGAATGAAGAGGGACGGTTTTTTGTTTCAACGCATTCGAGGGCCGTAGTACGAGAACGTCACGTGTTTTACTTGGATAGTAAATATTTTTGACCCACAGGAGTGCTGTATCAGAGGATGGTGGTCGCAGAGCAGAGCCTGAAGAATGACTACCATTCCTTTCAGGAGAGGTGAGAGATCAACCTAACTTGCTGTTGTATGCAACACGGTGACACAGAGAGAAGCGCAGTACAGTGTAGAAGCCATTTTTCCTCGCGGTATAGAATGACATGCTGTTTGTAGATAAAGTAGCTTGTAATAATAGCAGGTTGCGTGTGAACTGCCCGACCAAACAATTAGGTTACTGGTTAATCAAGGATAACCAAAGGCAATAACTCAATCTCTCCTACGGTCTCCTAGGGTGTTTGTGTTCGCCGATCCGGCGGTCTTCTCCGGCCCCCACGGTGAGGCGCTGAGGGGGGACATCGAGGCCTCGGGGTCAGGGGGGTATCTGAATCCCCTTGACCACATGCGGAGCGTGGTCCAACACTCCATCCAGGCTGCTCTCGGAGGGGAGCTGTGCCACGGTCCTAAACTGGCACAGGCACTGAAGGTCAGTGTGGTTGCGCTGTGGTTGTGTTAACGTTGAGTTTCGCTATGACGTTTCTTCTTCTATTAAAAGTCTGGTCTTTCCTGAATGCGAATGTGATGATGGGTTTCAGGGTCAAAGTTATTGGTAAAACCCTTCATTTACTTAGTTTCTTTCTTTTTGGCTTTGTTTATTTGTCCGTCCATCCCACTTCGGAGAACAAAAGTCACTTCGTTTATACCACATTGTTTATGTTACATGTACATTCTTGCCACATTTTACACAGTGGAAAAACCTTTTGGGTTTGACTTCTGTTCGAGGGGTAAAGAAACTTGTTTTATGGTCTTGATATTTACTTTGATGTTTAATCTCAGCTTGACTTTGGTTTTGTCGTGTCATTTCGCAAATGTTGCCGTGTTTTGTTCAAAGTTATCTAAATCAATACCACTTTGTGTTTGACACTAGTTTCTATTTCAATGTATTGCACAAACCCCTTTGTGGTTTGAGCAGTTTCAATTTGCACCAAAGCAAAGCTCAGAAAGCTAAAGGTCTGTACTGGTGCCTCATACATGCCATCTCAGTCATATTCAGCAATACACTTATCTATAATGACTCAATAGTGTGTTGTTTAATTGAGCAGTTCCATGATCTAGCAGAGGTTGACACCATTCCCATTAAAACACACACAGACACACACGCGCGCACAAACAGACACACACACGCAAACACACACACACAGGTCCTAATATAACACTCATCTCAACAGGATGTGTCAAACTCAGACTTCCAGATGTGTTTGTCTGGACGCTGATGGCCTTTCACCTGTATTCTATTCATAGACAGTGTGTGTGTGTGTGTGTGTGTGTGTGTGTGTGTGTGTGTGTGTCTGTCTGTTTGCGTGTGTGTGTTTTTGTGTGTGTTTGCGTGTGTGTGTCTGTTTGCGTGTGTGTGTCTGTTTGCGTGTGTGTGTCTGTTTGTGCGCGCGTGTGTGTGTTTGTGGCAGGAAATTGGCCAGGACGTGGAGCCGTACTTCCAGGAAGTGGTGGCCAGTCTGGAGCAGAGTGTGGAGGAGGGCACCAAGGGGGAAGGGGTGGTGCTGAGGGGGAGACTGGGACAACTCTACAGAGAGATCCTCACCCATACTGACACATCAGGTACAGGATCATCATAGAGGGGTCATCTTTTGACTGCTTGAAACCAAAACCAACTGATCTAAAAAAGCATCCAGACATTATCTCCCATTTCTTTTGGACTAGCATTTGGTTTCTGTTTACAAGTGAAAATGGAGGGGTAATGTTAATGTAGACGACACTTCAAGGTATTACAGCTGGTACGTGTATTTAAGTAGTTATACATTTTTCACATAGGGCGTATTCAGAGAAATACTGCCAACCCGGTCCTTTTTTTGTGTTAGTGTGTCTTCAAGCTGACACATACCGTACAGTGCAGCAGTCACTGACTCAGGGAAAGTTATTAATAGATCGCTGTATTGGTCAGCTGATCTTTCACACGGAATTCCTCCAAGCCTAAATCTGTCGAGTCAGAGGCCCCCCTTAGGACAGATGTACACTGTATTTCCCTTTTAATACATATTTATTCTTCTCATCATAACAACTATCTTTCAAATGGACAGTACACTGTCTCTCAGGCCAGCTGTGAGACCATATACTTAGTGTAGGGGATGGGGACCAGGAAGTAAGCGGGTGTTGTGTTGTTTTTGGTGTTATTGTGACAGTTTGGGCTCTTCCTGGTTTAGGCACATTGTCCTCCGGTGGTGGGGGATGCCTGTGTGACATGCCGCTTCCCAACCCGGAGATGAGCTTCCACCTGTGGAGGGAGGATGAGGAGATCTGTGAGTGGCGAGATCTGTTGTTTATACACACCAATGAGAGAACTCTGTTACATGAACTCTGTTTCTCTGTTTAATAACAGTATACTTTTTTTCTCTCAAAAAGGTAGGGGTCAAAATGATTGACACCCCTAAAAATTCTTATAAACATAGCAGTCAAAAGTTTAGAATTTGATCCCATATTCCTAGTACGCATTGACTACGTCAACTTGTTACTCTACAAACTTTTTGATTGCATTTGCAATTCGTTTTTGGTTGTATTTCAGATTATTTTGTGCCCAATAGAAATGAATAGTAAATAAATAATAGTAAACATTTTGGAGTCACTTTTATTGTAAATAAGAATAGAATATGTTTCTGAACACTTCTACATTAATGTGGATGCTACCATGGTTATGGATAATCCTGAATGAATCGTGAATAATGATGAGTGTTATTCTAACACACTGTGTTCTCACCCGATGCAAACATCCAATATTATAGCTCTTTCTTGTCTCGCTGCTTCCTGTTCCCATTGACCTGTATTGACATTCATGTTATAGAGATACAGTATATATGTCTTCTGATTCCTATTTCTCTGATGTCACCTCTACCACCAGGGCGCGAGCTGGCCAAGTGCGTGCGCTCCAGCTCCATGTCGTCGGAACACTTCTGCCTCAGCCAGGACCAGGAGACCGACTTTGACCTCGCCGACCTCCCCGCCGACCTCACTTCCTCCTCCGCCATGCCCCGCCACTCCGTGATGTCCACCGACAGCGGCATCGAGAGGGACCTTCCCCCTGGGGTTGAGCCTTCAGTGGTGGAACCCTCTGGTGGCTCGGAGGAGGGGGAGGCCAGGTTAACCCGACGAGGAGGCATCAAGATGAGGCCGTCAGTCACGGACAATATGGCCCTGATGCAGGACGCTCTGGAGGAGAGCGGGAGTGTGGCCGGGGGAGGGGGAGGCAGGGGAGGGGGGACACTTCATAGGAAGGCGGGGTACAGCGGGACCCCCTCATTCTCCAAGCAGCAGAGGCACTTCACAGCCCGGATCGTGGTGATGGGGGACGACAGGGTGCTGGGAAAGCTGGCTAAGGCCTTCTACTTTCTCCGGTGAGGGACCAGGATCATGGGTAATGTAGTCTGAGAGACTGCATGTAGTTTGTAATGGATATTGGATATATTAGAATGGATACTGGATATAATCGATTTCTGTTAGAAATGATCACAGTATACTTTTTGGTGACAGTTCCACCTACATCATCTCAATTTGGTTAGCCCTATACTATGCTGTAGAAAATGTTTTATTTCATAATGTCCAAAAAATGGAATTTCCGTGGTCTAGTCAGGAAGAAGGAAGTTGAATGGAAACCATGACACATTAATAGTTAATGCGTCAGAAATATACAATGGGATTATTCCTAACTAACTCAAGACTGGTTGGTACACTCATTTTGGTGTGCCGTGTAGCATGGTTTGAGGGTTAGTTAATCATTGGTTTCACTCTGCAGGAAAAGGGAAGCGCGTCGTCTCTTTCTGACCATGAAAGTCAACTTCCAGTTTTACTACATCCCTGTCTGTGAGGATCCCAGTACCACCTGTCCTGTCAGAGTAAGACCACAAACTAACACCTCCTCTCTATCAGTTTACAACCTGTCAAGAGACAACGATATGACTCATTTCAGTGTTTCTGTTTGGGAACACACACCCACATACACACACACACACACAGCCACACACACACACACACACACACACACACACACACACACACACACACACACACACACACAGCCACACACAGTATGTGAAATGATCACGTCAAAAGAATGACATGCGGGTTGAAATAGCAGATTTGGTCACTGATAAGTGCCTGCATTGGAACGCAGTGGCTGTACAGTAATACGCTGTAAACGCTCCACAGCGCTGTGCGGGTTTTGACTGACAGCCGTTCTGAACTTGAGCAAGGCACGCGACAAGAAGTTGCCCACATCCCACTAATCGGACAACGTTTGGAATTTTGTTGTTGTCTGAGTGAGGGGAATGCTGTAGATGATGTATTTTGAAAGATGAGATGTCCAAATGTGCACTTCACATTTCCATATCATAAAAACTCCTGTAATCTACAGTCAACGTTTATGATGACTATGTTCGATGTACAGTTACAAGAATGACATCAATCAATCGATCACATTTATTGATAAAGCTCTTTTTATTTAGATCAGCAGATGTCATGAAACACACACAGAATCTTAAAACGCCAAAACAGCAAGCAATGCACAGCGTCGTATCCTGGTTTGTCCTGAACAGAATCTCACTTGGCAAAAACGGGTTGAATCAATGTTGTTTCCATGTCATTTCAACAACAAGACATCTAGTTGATGATGTTGAATCAACGTGGAAACGGACTGGATTTGAAAAAAGTCGTCGACGTGTGGAAATGTGTTTTTTTTCACCCAACTTTGAACCTAAATCCAATGACAGTGATATTTTTGGTTGATTTCACGTTGACAACACAGCCAAATGTAAATCAAAACTAGACGTTGAAATGACGTCTGTGCCCAGTGGGATGTTTGTGTATTATGAAGAAAATCTGCAGCGGAACACGCACATGAATGCACATGAATGCACCTGAATGCACCTGAATGCACCTGAATAGTCCTTTCTATGCGCACCAAAATGACGATATGTTCTCTGAACTGCCCTGTGAAAGCGTAACACTGTAAGATCATATTTTATAACTTAGCTAGTCATGTTGGCAATAAAACAGACTTTCAAATGATGCCCATCTGACTCAGATTGTGATTTATAATGGTCCGTTTCTGGATTGCGTAAACAAGAACAGTAATTGTGTGACGGCGGGGATGCAGGGCTGTGTTCCAAACACAACAACTACAAGTGTGCTTGTTCTAGTTCCTCAACGGCACAGCTAGGAGAGCTCAAAACAAAGCACCTCATAGTTGAAGACTTCTTTGAGTTATAAAAGTGAATTGAAATGACTTAGGAACTGTGCACACTTTGGAGAGGGGTGGGGCCACTTGGAGACAATTGTTTTTGTCTTATGTTGCACCTACCCTACATTTTCCAGGAGTATTCTTATCCTGTTACTGAATGGAATTCCGAGAATTTTAAGATTATTTTTTTTATCAACAAATGCGACGAAAAGTACAGTAAATATAAAATGCACATAAAATCAACCGTGTCATTTTTGGATTCAGTCGTCAGTTGAACTGTCGTTCTCTGGTTTTACACTGAACTTGGCTGTGGTTGAGTAACCCTAACAGTTTAGTACAGTAGTGGATCTTTAATAAACCATGTTGTACTTCTCTATCAGGAAAACCTCTCCCCATCCCGGGAAAACCCCTGTGCCCTGGGTTCCTACTTGGGAATGGTGGATCCATGGTACGACTGCAACATCAACAGTCTGGGTTCCATGATCCCCAAGATTGCCAAAATGGTACAGTAACCTACTGTTTCTACGTTTATGTTGAAATGACAGCATCAAATAATATTTTCTGTTCTCTTTTGATACTTTTGATTGAGCCTGCCTGGAATGCTAGATTGACAGGGTTTGCACTTTCGGGACTATTTCATTAGCCTGGCAAGCTCAATCAAGTGTCGCTTTCAGGATTTTGAGAGGAAACGCAATACTAGTCTAATCTACAGTAGGTCTGATTTACAGTAGATAAAATTGTGGTTATGTTGACTGTGGTTTATGCTCTTCAACCGGTCTGTACCATATAAAAAAAGTCAACAAATGACCTTTTGCATGTTTCTAGGTGTTTTGAATGATTAGCAAACAAAAGGGAGTTGCACTGTACAGTAGTTGCCTGCTTACAGGAAGTGAAAAACACATCTGTGGGCTCTTACCGAAACTAGGAACCTAGGAGTACTGTATGCAAATAGTTTTGCTGTTATGGGTCATCTTAGCATTTAGCTGGATAGAGGGAAGAGAAACTGTTTGACACGGTGTAGGGAAAGACAGGGAAGTATCGGGGGGTAAAAGATTGTGAAACGTAGCAGGGACACAGGGTCAGGTTGATGCTGCATCGTAAAAAAAAGCCTTTGTGCACCACACAGACTTCCGGAAGTAATCAATGCACTCATGTAATGGCATAATGAAAAAGGCTTTGTGCACCACACAGACTTCCAGAAGTAATCAATGCACTCATGTAGTGGCATAATGAAAAAGGCTTTGTGCACCACACAGACTTCCAGAAGTAATCAATGCACTCATGTAATGGCATAATGAAAAAGGCTTTGTGCACCACACAGACTTCCGGAAGTAATCAATGCACTCATGTAGTGGCATAATGAAAAAGGCTTTGTGCACCACACAGACTTCCAGAAGTAATCAATGCACTCATGTAGTGGCATAATGAAAAAGGCTTTGTGCACCACACAGACTTCCAGAAGTAATCAATGCACTCATGTAATGGCATAATGAAAAAGGCTTTGTGCACCACACAGACTTCCAGAAGTAATCAATGCACTCATGTAGTGGCATAATGAAAAAGGCTTTGTGCACCACACAGACTTCCAGAAGTAATCAATGCACTCATGTAATGGCATAATGAAAAAGCCTTTGTGCACCACACAGACTTCCAGAAGTAATCAATGCACTCATGTAGTGGCATAATGAAAAAGGCTTTGTGCACCACACAGACTTCCAGAAGTAATCAATGCACTCATGTAGTGGCATAATGAAAAAGGCTTTGTGCACCATACAGACTTCCAGAAGTAATCAATGCACTCATGTAGTGGCATAATGAAAAAGGCTTTGTGCACCACACAGACTTCCAGTAATCAATGCACTAATGGCAATGCAGACTCATGTAAGTGGCATAATGAAAAAGGCTTTGTGCACCACACAGACTTCCAGAAGTAATCAATGCACTCATGTAGTGGCATAATGAAAAAGGCTTTGTGCACCACACAGACTTCCAGAAGTAATCAATGCACTCATGTAGTGGCATAATGAAAAGGCTTTGTGCACCACACAGACTTCGGAAGTAATCATGCACTCATGTAGTGGTAATCAGATGCATGCTCATGTAGTGGCATAATGAAAAAGGCTTTGTGCACCACACAGACTTCCAGAAGTAATCAATGCACTCATGTAGTGGCATAATGAAAAAGGCTTTGTGCACCACACAGACTTCCAGAAGTAATCAATGCACTCATGTAATGGCATAATGAAAAAGGCTTTGTGCACCACACAGACTTCCAGAAGTAATCAATGCACTCATGTAGTGGCATAATGAAAAAGGCTTTTTTACAACACGTACAGTAGGTGGTTTTTTAAATTCTTGCCAGGCATCAGCCAGAAATCAATCAAGGCTTTTAAAAATGGTCCACTACATGATACTGCCTTGATTACTTCTGGAAGTTTGTTTGCACAAAGGCTTTTCGATAGTATTTCATCCCATGATCAAAGAGCACCTTGTGAATGAACTATAAACCAAAGAAGCGCTCCTCTCCTGTGTCTCTACATCAATGAAATAGAGTTCCTTCCTAAACATGAGCATTCAGTGTATTAAAAAGCTAATATTATGTGTACCCCTATCTGTCTTGGTCAACCCCAGGCTCCATACTAACATGATCCCATCTCTCTCCAGCAGTCCAACAGCAGTAAGGAGGCAGAGCCTAACCCCTTCCTGTCTGATGTCATTTCCTACTACGTGCGGACCGGACTGCAGCCTGTTTACTTCACCATCTATTCTGTCAAGGTGAGGAGACATAGGATGCATCTGAAATGGTACCCTAGTCAGAGCCCTGTGGGCCCTGGTCAAAAGCAGTGCACAATATAGGGACTAGGGGGCCATTTGTGACACAGCCATAGCCATATGCTTCACAAACAGGTCTAGTTGTCGCTTAAACACTGTCGAATCTCTCTACCACTGTCTGTTGTCGATTGTGTGACATAATGACAGTAAGTCTGCGGCGATGGACTGAGCATAGTTTATCGTTAGCACTCTAGCATGTTCATGATTATCAGTCCTCACTCATAGACCAAAAAAGACCAAATTCCAGAGTGCACATTATCTGAATGGTCATATATTATCACAATAATATAGGCCATTTAGCAGATGCTTTTATCCAACGCGACTTACAGTCATGAATGCATACATTTTTACGTACGGTTGGCCTCAGCGGGAAACGAACCTCCTTGGCATTGCAAGCGCTTTGCTTTACTGACCCACGACGGTCATCCTCCTGCCTGTGTTCTAGATCTGCTTCTCCAACCTGACCAAGGACCCAGTGGAGGACGTGTTTCTCTCCCACTTGGGGCTGGACTTCCCCGAGTTCAAACAGTCCCCAACTACTTTGAAAGGTAACATTTAGCCTGTGTACGCCGATCAACGTTCTCTGCATCTGATGTTTTGTTTCAAACTGATTTGAAGTGTGTGTGTGTACGTGTGTGCATGCATTGGTGTGTGCACGTGCACATGTCACTCGTCCGGTCTGATCACGTCTGTCCTCCCACTCTTCAGCCACAACCATCAAGCAGAAGAAGAACACAGGAGACGTATGTGGTGCCGTCGTCTCTGTCAACTACAAAAAGGTCAGCGAAGTTCAACCGTGTTTTTAACATTACCTCATCAATATACATTAACGTAAAAGTGCTGCATCTGGCTATAAACGAATGGGTTGCTCTGTTTTCGTCATTTTTGGGATTGATACTGTTGATGCAACGTCTGTTTTTCTCTGTTTAGAGTTTTGAACTGCACCACGAGAGTGGCCTGACCTGACGAGAGATCATATAACCTGCATTTGACGTTTAGCTGTTAGTTTCCCTCTATGACCTCCGACCTGTGTCTCTGTCCTCCTCTCCAGGTGTCGTTGAGTGGTAGAGACGTAGATAAGGGTATGTCATTGAGGACCTCAGGTGTTCAGATTAGTGCCATTCCCTCCCATGAAACTGAAGGTATACAACACTACATATCACACACAATGATATTTACTACATTCATGTAATTCATTGCTAGATTCATCTGTCTTGTGATCAGTAGTCACTGAGTTGTCACCCTATGGGTCTATTCCACGTCGGTTCAACGTCATTTCATTGAAATGACGCGGCAACAACGTTGATTCAACCAGTGGGTGCCCAGTGGGCAAAGTCACAATGTAAAACATTAGTGCATGTTCATGCTGTTGTATATTGATACAATTGTGAGAATGTAAAATAAGTTCTGAAATGTCTACTACTTTTCCCATATGATTCTGTATATCTGTTGAAGCCTGGCCTATGTTCTTGTTTTTGTTGTCGTCTTCAGATCTGAACTGTCTTACAGTCGCTTTCAACGAAACTAAACCCAAGAACACCATGGTGAGTTTACACCGTTTTGTCACACAGATGTCTATTAGCGAAGGTAGTTCTAAAATTCAGAGACATAAAACATATTTACTTCATCCTCTTTGATATTCTTGGGTCTCCGTCTTGTTCGTAACGTCAACAAAGGCCTGGTTCGTTTGACCAAGCCATGGTGGCCACATCGCTTTATGATCTCACGAACCTAGAACCCAAACCTAACACACAGACTTAATTCCACAGGAGGCCCAGATCCGTACCTGTAACATTAAGATCAGGACCCTGGAGATGAAAACCTTCACTGTGACCCTGGACAAAGACTCTAGGAGAACCTTCAGAGACGTACAGAGGTGAGAGACGTTGCTGTAGCTGTTGCCTACGGTTGGCCTACCATGGAAACTTGAAATAGATGAAAACAGGTCAGAGAGTGGTTTGGTGGCTAGACACATGATCTTGTTACCAGACGGTTGCTGGTTGAAATGTCTTCTGAAGCGTGTTAGTCTAACCTCATTTGATTAGCCCTAGTCATACTGCGTGTGGTTTAGTTACATATGCACATGTTATATATATTGTGTCATGTTACAGTATATATGTTGTATGTAAATAACTAAATGCACATATATGCTTTTAAAAAGTGTAATATTGTAATCCTCATTCAATGTTCATTGTCACTAAAGCCCCAAAAAACTGGCAAACATACTTATCTAACTCTCATAATTTGACATGTCCTCTATCAATGAATTCATTTCCAGCATAGAGATCGCTCCCTGTCTTGACCCTGGATACTGTGTCCAGAAGACCATGCGGTCCAAATTCAGTTTGGGGGAAGAGGAGAGGGACGCTGGCCTCAGCAAGTACATGAACAAAGGACTTCCTCTACCAATCAATACCTTCGCTGGTATCATCAACTGATCCCACAACCATCTGGATGGACTCCACTGTACAGAGACTGAAATGTTGAGACCATCTACATTGCATGAGGATCAGGGACGCGCTTAGTACTCACAACAACGCCTCAGTGTAGCTTGAAGGGATGTGGAAAGAGAACCTGGGTGGCAGCTACGGGTAACCCACGGTTATGTACCTGGTGTAACCTTGACAAGAAAACCAGTTGAGTTTGACAAGTGTTAGATTTGTCAACAAACAAATTAATTTGCCATGGGTATTGGATCTCGTTCCAGTTTCTGCTTGTGACAGTTGTCATATACTGTGCCCATGGGCATATCTCTGACTGACAGCATAGTCAAAGAACAATATTGCCTCTAAAATTGACAATTTTATGAGAGTGTATGAGGCATGAGAGTGAAGCTCAGTTGGTATTAGCTCCTAGATAAGCTTTAGCTCAGAGGACTAACATAAACAACCTGGGTTCAAAATCTGGTCCGTCAGAAGAGTAGCCCACCCTCCCAATCATCTAACCTAAGGGAAGACTCATCCATCCCTTGACGTCAGGGTTGGGGCAAATTCCATTTCAATTCAGTAAAGTTATGGAGTAAACTGAAATTCCCATAGGGATTGACTGAATTTAAATGGAATTGACCCCAACCCTGCTTGCCATGTAAACACACTACCTGCTGCTCTTTGAGTTCTGACACTGAATAACCCTGGTAGGGTCATTTTCCTTACTAAGCTTGGCAGAAGAACAACTTAAAGATAGTTTGATGTCTTGGTGAGCTAACAACAGAGGCTCTTGGATTAACCCGTTCTTTAAGAAACAGGTTCCATTTAAAGGGGCATATAGTCTATTACAGGCCACGTCTGCTCTGAGCTCTTCTATGTTCTTGAGAGTCTGAATGCACTGTGCACAAGCCTTCAGTAAAAACATGACACAAAAGAACAGGCACCTATTTTAAGATCCCTAAAGAACATGTTGCATGACAGGAAACTGACTCGGGGGGGGGGGGGGGGGGACTTTGTTCTGTATGCTATACTAACAAGTGGTGCAAAGCCCAGTGTGGTTGACTATTACCATGCTAGGAGGCCTATGCTAAAATGAAAGTTAAACTCTGTTTCAAATGAATTTATCACGCCTAACTTGAAGGTGATGGAACACAGTCACCACTGTCAGACATAGGCTGGTTTACAATAAATCATGAGGTAATGGGGACTAGTTATCATATATGCACCCATAAAAAGTATGTAGATGACAGAAAGACGAGAGAGAGAGAGAGAGAGAAAAAGACACTGACTGACTGAATGGCCACATCTATAAAAGCCACTGTCATAATACCATTGAAAAAAACGAGGGTCTTAAAGAGAATTCTGATCGCCAGCTAGTATGTTTGAAATGCATCATCAATCATCAACAGACCTTTTTGCACACTTGTCTATTTTTTAAATGTTATGTATGTAAGACTAATCATTGGAGTATGGTGTCATTGCAATTACTTGTTTAATAGTAGTGTAAATACATGTATTTTTTTATATAATTACTGTATATTTTATATAAAAAGAGATAGAATTTGAAATATGAATGAGCTGATTATTCTATTCTTAAAGGGATAGTTCACCCAAATTACAAAATGACATTGGTTTCCTTACCCTATAAGCAATAAGTCTATGGACAAGGTTTCCCTGGTGCTGTTCTACCGCAAATTTGAGCATTTATGGCACAAATAATATATATATATATATTATATAATAATATACTGATATTAGTATTTTTCCACATCATATTCAAATAATCTAGAAGGGACTTTGTTGAGCTTCACAATACATTTGAGATACTTTTAGATTATTTGGACTGTACCATGACTTGCATGGGATTTGTGCCACAAATGTTAAAAACAAAGCAAGACAACTCGTAAACTCCGAACCTCAGAGTTCAAATTTGTGTACGTTTTTTTGTGTAGAGCTTCCTATTGGTTGATTTTAATACTTTCCAAGTTGGAAACTATGACCTCATCTTTCTACGAATTTCCAAGTTGGACATTTCAGAGTTTCCTATTTCTGCGTTTTCTTGAACGCAGCGTTGCAGTGTAAGGAAACCAACGTGTAGTTTTGTAATTTGGGTGAACTATCCCTTTAAGTACAGTGATGTTGAATGAGAGGGATACTGTGGGGGACATGTATGTACTACCACCGATTAACGTAAGGTGGCGCCATGGTCTAATATAAAAGTATATATTCGAGTTTACAGTTGGTATTGAAAACATCATCAGCCTTGGCTTGAACACCGCAAACTCAAATAACGGCAAGAGCGTGACAACACCAGCACGTTGTGGAAGCGTTTTTACACAATTCTCTGCCATGCAGCTTGGTACTTAATGAAAGACTGTGCGCATAGACAGCTCCAGTTGCCTTTTCTTGTTAGTTTTCCTTATCGGTTTCCAAGACACAGCATTGTACTTGTTTGACAGCGCATCCTTGACCAGTTTGGAATCGAACCCACGGTTGAGAGATGGAAAAGGAAAATAAACACGGATCATCACATCAGTACGGCTCTCTGGAATGCACTAAATGGAATACAGACAATTCCAAAACAGGTAAATACATGGAACTGTTTGTGTGTGCATAATTGACCTGAAAAGTAAAGACAATAGTATTTATTACAGGGGAAATGCTTGCAGTTGCATGCAGACGTTGATGTTTGTTTCATAATGCACGTCTACAGGTGGCAGTCAACAGCTGTAACTAGAGGGCATATTTTAGTTCATTAGGATCCCGTCAACTACTGCACATGCAGCAGCTAACTCTTCCTGTGGTCCACATAAAACGTACAAATACATGACAAAGTACAGAACAGTTATAGACAAGGACATGAAATTCAAAATAAAAAAGAATATAAGAGTTCTATATTGGAAAGACACCAAGAAACAACTAAAATTATATTGACACACTATTCATATACATATACAGTACAGTTACATTTGATATTTAGAAAGAGGAGAGGTGCTGTGATAGAATATGTTTTTTTTTTAAATCCGTTTTTAATAGTTAAACTTGCTTTTGCCTGAGTAACCTCTGGTGGCAGAGCATTCCATGATGACATGGCTCTAAACAGACACTGCCTTCGGAAAGTATTCATACCACCTTAAATAATTCCTAATTTTTTTAGGTTACAGCTTTATTCTAAAATTGATTAAATTGTTTTTTCCCATCATCAATCTACACAAAATACCCCATAATGACAAAGCAAAAACAGTTTTTTAGAAATGTTTGCTAATAAAAAATAAATACAAATTAAATATCAAATTCACATAAGTATTCAGAACCTTTACTCAGTACTTTGCTGAAGAACATTTGGCAGCGATTACAGCCTTGAGTCTTCTTGGGTATGACACTACAAGCTTGGCACACCTGTATTTGGGGAGTCTCTCCCATTCTTCTCTGCAGATCCTCTCAAGCTCTGTCGGGTTGGATGGGGAGCGTTGCTGCATAGCTATTTTCAGGTCTCTTCAGAGATGTTCGATCGGGTTCAAATCCGGGCTCTGGCTGGACCACTCAAGGACATTGTCCGGAAGCCAGTCCTGCGTTGTCTTGGCTGTGTGCTTAGGGTCGTTGTCCTGTTAGATGGGGAACCTTTGCCCCAGTCTGAGGTCCTGAGCACTCTGAAGCAGGTTTTCATCAAGGATCTCTCTGTACTTTGCTCCATTCATCTTTGCCTCGATCCTAACTAGTCTCACAGTCCCTATCGCTGAAAAACATCCCCACAGCATGATGCTGCCACCACCATGCTTCACCGTAGGGATGGTGCCAGGTTTCCTCCAGACGTGACGCTTGGCATTCAGGCCAAAGAGTTCAATGTTGGTTTCATCAGACCAGAGAATCTTGTTTCTCGTGGTCTGAGAGTCTTTAGGTGCCGTTTGGCAAACTGCAAGCAGGCTGTCATGTGCATTTTACTGAGGAGTGGCTTCCGTCTGGCCAATCTACCATAAATAATCGATTGGTGGAGTGCTGCAGAGATGGTTGTCCTTCTGTAAGTTTCTCCCATCTCCACAGAGAAACTCTAGAGGGCCCTTCTCCCCAGATTGCTCAGTTTGGCCGGGTGGCCAGCTCTAGGAAGAGTCTTGGTGGTTCCAAACTTCTTCCATTTAAGAATGATGGAGGCCGCTGTGTTCTTAGGGACCTTCAATGCTCCAGAATTTTTTTGGTACCCTTCCCCAGATCTGTGTCTCAACAGAATCCTGTCTCGGAGCTCTACGGACAATTCTTTCGACCTCATGGCTTGGTTTTTGCTCTGACAACTGTGGGACCTTATGTAGACAGGTGTGTGCCTTTCCAAATCATGTCCAATCAATTGAATTTACCACAGGTGGACTCCAATCAAGTTGTAGAAACATCTCAACGATGATCAATGGAAACAGGATGCACCTGAGCTCAATTTCGAGTCTCATAGCAATGGGTCTGAATACTTATGTAAATAATGTTTTTCTGATTTTTATTATTAATGCATTTGCAAAAAAATCCCAAAACCTGTTTTCACTTTGTCATTATGGGGTATTGTGTGTAGATTTATTTTATTGTTTTTATTTAATCAAATTTAGAATAAGGCTGTAAGGTAACAAAATGTAGACAAAGTCAAGGGGTCTGAATACTTTCCGAAGGCACTGTAACTGAGTGACGCATTACATCTGTTTTTAGTTTGGGTACAGTGAAGAAACCCATAGTGGTGTGTCTGGTGCGGTATGTACAGTGTATGTCTGTTTGAAGTGTATGCAAATTGATTATTAAAATGTTTAGGCATTTTCAACACACAAATGTTTCTTAAAAAGACTACAAGAGAAGTTGTCAATTTCTCCTAAACCCTCAAACATGAAATATTATTATGCATGTTGTTGACGTTAGTTCTGTGTGTGCAGTTAAGGACAAGGTGTGCTGCTTTATTTTGAGCCTGCTGCAGCTTTAATAGGTCTTTCTTTGCGCCACCTGACCATATTACCAGACAGTAATCAAGATCCGCGCCTGATGTAGTACAGTTGTGTCAAAAACGCAGAACATCTTTTTATAACAGACATACGTACCTCTCCCCATCTTTACAACAGCTGTGTCAATATGACTTGACCATGATAACTGACCATCCAATGATACCCCTAGGAGTTCAGCTTCTTCCACTTGTTCAATGGTCACACCCTTAATGCACAACTTCATTTGAGGTTTAGGTCTAGGAGAATGCTTTGAACCAAATGCAATACATTTGGTTTTAGTATTTAAGGCCAGTTTATTGTTAATGACCCATTCTGACACTGACTATAACTGACTGTAGCTTCTTGTAAGACAAGTGGCAAATCGTTTTAAAAAATTGAGAAGAGTAATGGCCCAAGGCAACTGCCCTGAGGGATACCACACTGTACATATCTGACGTTAGAGAAGCTTCCATTGAAGGACACTCTCTGGGTTCTATTGAATAAGTAACTCTCCAACTATGTGATGGCAGGTGATGTGAAGCCATAAGTGAGCTTTTTTCAGTAACGTGTGTGTCCATTTTAGAATAATGTGTACAGTCACAGGGTGTACGCCATTATAGTCAGTAAATTGCACCCCAAATTATAGATGATGGCCTGCTGATGAGACTTAACAGGACATTGAGACTGGAAGAGAACACTGTGAGTGTCAGTTTTGCAAGACTGAGGACACACTGTTCCCACACTATTGATATCATTACATCAACAATTCTCTCAGAGTCAGTTCTCCTTTTGCTTTCATGTTTCAACAACAAAAGGAATAGGAAATTGTTTGTTTGTTGAGAATAATTTATATATATTTTTGTAACTAAACACTTTATTGTTTTAGTCATTATCTTCTATTTCTCTTCAATCAAAGTACCTGTAGGCTATTACTGCACTTGAGGAATCTCTCTCTCTCTCTCTCTCTCTCTCTCTACCCTTCCGCCCTGCCTTTAGACTGTCCGTTAGTCCGTCACTGCGTGATATCTACCTCTTTAAGAAGAAAACCACCCAGGCTGATGGAGGGGGAAAAAATAAGGGATAGGGGGAGGGGAGAAGAAAGACAGCAAATTGAGGCCTTGTTTAAATCGCGCTGTGGCAGCTCTCTTCGAAGCATAAAATAATTAGACTTCAGAGGAGTCACATCCATTGTTCTATGCTACATTACATATGCTATGTGGATACTGAATGCTAACGTGTAATGGTTGGCTAACAGATCCAGCAGTGTCCTCCAATTGGCAGTGACAGTGTGCTAGACATTCTCTTAGGGAGGGTGAGAGACATGGACTTAGAGCGAGCCGCAGTCAAACTTTTAAAGTTAGCTCCGCAGAGCGAGGTTGAAAACCAGGTAGTAGTGTACTTTTTAATTGAGTTTGGAACACAGAAGTCGTCTCAACATGAGAAGCTCTGCAGAGGAATTGGATCACTGTTCTTCCAGTGTCTCTATTATTAATTTCTCTCTCTACACACACTCACACACATTATTACACACACACTATTACACACACATACATACACTATTACACACACTTCTGCTATGCACTCTCACAGTGACCCTAGCTCTAGCTCCAGGGATGACCCCCCTCCAGCCCTACTCCGATCTCTTTCCCTTAGTGCAGGGGTGTGAACATGCCGCCTAGTTACACCAGACCCGACCAACCTCTCAGCCCCAGACGTGATGATGGCTGTCAAGGTAATGGGTGCCGGAGGCTGGGTACACAGTGAACCTCTCAATGATGGCTTTTGGGAAACCTGTTGTGGCATTTTGAAATCCCAACGTGCCACTGGTGTTGTCCTTAACAGGGAGGAGGTGTAGGTCAGGGGAGGGATGGGAATAGACACTAAAGACAATAGAGTTATAGAGAGGTTTGAACTTCAGGAGATGTTGGGAGTGTTGTCAGGTTTACTTGAATGGAGTTCGAAACATTGGCAAGTTTTTACGATCCAGAGTCCACTAATCAGTCTTTATGATGAGACCACCCCTCCCTCCGGAGTGAAAGTGCCATGGCTGTCTTGACGTAAGCGCTGTCGTAGCTGGTCACATCAGGAAGTGTGTCATACTGTAGTAACACAGCTGAGCGTCTCTGTGAAGATTCATATAGCTAAGTATGCGTCTTTGTGCCTGGCTGAGAAAGCTGACTGCTTTGGCTCTTTGGGAGTCTCAGGCTTGTGCACAATACAATGCTGACAGATGCCAAAGGGATAAGAGTGAATATACACTGCTGATAGTCATCAAGTCTCTTTTCTCTCTCAGTACAAGCCTAAGGTCACAGAGCCTAGTCAGCAGTGGTGTGTATTCATGGATGCCAAGGGAAGCCAGACTTCCCCCCCCAAAAATGACAAAAAAAACACACCATAATTTATCTTTAGTCTCTCTGTGTTTCATCATTTTCCTTCAATTCGCAAAAGGCTGAATGTAACTCACAGGAGAAAGCATCTGAGTGAGCAAAACAGCGCCCCGCTGTCTCTCTGTGTGTAGGCCATCTATCTGATGCTGTCTGGTCCAAATGAGTATGACATTGTTGCCACCCGTAGCATTGAATGCAAAGTAATCCAGCGAGCATCTGGTCTCCCAATCAGCGTTGAGCTAAACTGAGCGAGCTCAACTGTGAATGGTCCTGGCACACCAAAAAAAAGTATGCTCTCAAATCCCATTGAGAGCATACGTCATTGATAGAAAAACTTGAATTGCTGCATCTCGTTGTCTTGTTGTCCTCCTTTGGCTAGCTAGCCAGCTAGCTGAAATGGTCCCTTTCCTAAATTAGCCATGGATAGAGATAGGGATTTGTACTTGTGCTTTTACTTTTTTCTCCGTACTGGTCAATAATTATAATGGCAATTCTTTTTATTTTTTTATTTAAAATTTGACCCCCTTTTCTCCCCAATTTCGTGGTATCCAATTGTTAGTAGTTACTATCTTGTCTCATCGCTACAACTCCCGTACGGGATCGGAAGAGACAAAGGTCGAAAGCCATGCGTCCTCCGAAACACAGCCCAATCAAGCCGCACTGCTTCTTAACACAACGCTCATCCAACCCGGAAGCCAGCCGCACCAATGTTTCGGAGGAAACACCGTGCACCTGGCGACCTGATTAGCGTGCACTGCATCCGGCCCGCCACAGGAGTCGCTAGGAGGAGGCCAGCAATTCTGATCCAACCATTAATTCATACATTGTTGTGCCCCTGACCTGAGACGGGTTGCATCACTGCCTGGTATGGCAACTGCTCGGCCTCCGACCGCAAGGCACTACAAAGGGTAGTGCGTACGGCCCAGTACATCACTGGGGCCAAGCTTCCTGCCACCCAGGACCTCTATACCAGGCTGTGTCAGAGGAAGGCCCTAAAAATGGTCAAAGGCTCCAGCCACCCTAGTCGTAGACTGTTCTCTCTGCTACCTCACGGCAAGCGGTATCGGAGCACCAAGTCTAGGTCCAAGAGGCTTCTAAACAGCTTCTACCCCCAAGCCATAAGAATCCTGAACAGCTAATCAAATGGCTACCCAGACTATTTGCACCCCACCATACACTGCTGCTACTCTGTTATTATCTATGCATCGCCACTTTTATAACCCTACCTGCATGTACATAATGACCTCAATTACCTCGACACTGGTGCCCCCACACATTGACTCTGTACCGGTACCCCCTGTATATAGCCTCCACATTGACTCTGTACCGGTACCCCCTGTATATAGCCTCCACATTGACTCTGTACCGGTACCCCCTGTATATAGCCTCCACATTGACTCTGTACCGGTACCCCTGTATATAGCCTCCACATTGACTCTGTACCGGTACCCCCTGTATATAGCCTCCACATTGACTCTGTACCGGTACCCCCTGTATATAGCCTCCACATTGACTCTGTACCGGTACCCCCTGTATATAGCCTCCACATTGACTCTGTACCGGTACCCCCTGTATATAGCCTCCACATTGACTCTGTACCGGTACCCCCCTGTATATAGCCTCCACATTGACTCTGTACCGGTACCCCCTGTATATAGCCTCCACATTGACTCTGTACCGGTACCCCCTGTATATAGCCTCCACATTGACTCTGTACCGGTACCCCCTGTATATAGCCTCCACATTGACTCTGTACCGGTACCCCCTGTATATAGCCTCCACATTGACTCTGTACCGGTACCCCCTGTATATAGCCTCCACATTGACTCTGTACCGGTACCCCCTGTATATAGCCTCCACATTGACTCTGTACCGGTACCCCTGTATATAGCCTCCACATTGACTCTGTACCGGTACCCCCTGTATATAGCCTCCACATTAACTCTGTACTGGTACCCCTGTATATAGCCTCCACATTGACTCTGTACCGGTACCCCCTGTATAAAGCCTCCACATAGACTCTGTACCGGTAGCCCCTGTATATAGCCTCCACATTGACTCTGTACCGGTACCCCCTGTATATAGCCTCCACATTGACTCTGTACCGGTACCCCCTGTATAAAGCCTCCACATAGACTCTGTACCGGTACCCCCTGTATATAGCCTCCACATTGACTCTGTACCGGTACCCCCTGTATATAGCCTCCACATTGACTCTGTACCGGTACCCCCTGTATATAGCCTCCACATTAACTCTGTACCGGTACCCCCTGTATATAGCCTCCACATTGACTCTGTACCGGTACCCCCTGTATATAGCCTCCACATTGACTCTGTACCGGTACCCCCTGTATATAGCCTCCACATTGACTCTGTACCGGTACCCCCTGTATATAGCCTCCACATTAACTCTGTACCGGTACCCCCTGTATATAGCCTCCACATTGACTCTGTCCCGGTACCCCCTGTATATAGCCTCCACATTGACTCTGTACCGGTACCCCCTGTATATAGCCTCCACATTGACTCTGTACCGGTACCCCCTGTATATAGCCTCCACATTGACTCTGTACCGGTACCCCCTGTATATAGCCTCCACATTGACTCTGTACCGGTACCCCCTGTATATAGCCTCCACATTGACTCTGTACCGGTACCCCTGTATATAGCCTCCACATAGACTCTGTACCGGTACCCCCTGTATATAGCCTCCACATTAACTCTGTACCCCGGTACCCCCTGTATATAGCCTCCACATTGACTCTGTACCGGTACCCCCTGTATATAGCCTCCACATTAACTCTGTACCGGTACCCCCCTGTATATAGCCTCCACATTGACTCTGTCCCGGTACCCCCTGTATATAGCCTCCACATTGACTCTGTACCGGTACCCCCTGTATATAGCCTCCACATTGACTCTGTACCGGTACCCCCTGTATATAGCCTCCACATTGACTCTGTACCGGTACCCCCTGTATATAGCCTCCACATTGACTCTGTACCGGTACCCCCTGTATATAGCCTCCACATTGACTCTGTACCGGTACCCCCTGTATATAGCCTCCACATAGACTCTGTACCGGTACCCCCTGTATATAGCCTCCACATTAACTCTGTACCGGTACCCCCTGTATATAGCCTCCACATTGACTCTGTACTGGTACACCCTGTATATAGCCTCCACATTGACTCTGTACCGGTACCCCCTGTATATAGCCTCCACATTGACTCTGTACCGGTACCCCCTGTATAAAGCCTCCACATTGACTCTGTACCGGTACCCCTGTATATAGCCTCCACATTGACTCTGTACCGGTACCCCCTGTATAAAGCCTCCACATTGACTCTGTACCGGTACCCCCTGTATATAGCCTCCACATTGACTCTGTACCGGTACCCCCTGTATATAGCCTCCACATTGACTCTGTACCAGTACCCCCTGTATATAGCCTCCA
This sequence comes from Oncorhynchus nerka, assembly GCF_034236695.1. Classification (NCBI taxonomy): domain Eukaryota; kingdom Metazoa; phylum Chordata; class Actinopteri; order Salmoniformes; family Salmonidae; genus Oncorhynchus; species Oncorhynchus nerka. The sequence goes on along the minus strand of NC_088416.1, from coordinate 5,351,994 downwards.
CATAGACTCTGTACCGGTACCCCCTGTATATAGCCTCCACATTGACTCTGTACCGGTACCCCCTGTATATAGCCTCCACATTGACTCTGTACCGGTACCCCCTGTATATAGCCTCCACATAGACTCTGTACCGGTACCCCTGTATATAGCCTCCACATTGACTCTGTACCGGTACCCCCTGTATATAGCCTCCACATTGACTCTGTACCGGTACCCCCTGTATATAGCCTCCACATTGACTCTGTACCGGTACCCCCTGTATATAGCCTCCACATTGACTCTGTACCGGTACCCCCTGTATATAGCCTCCACATTGACTCTGTACCGGTACCCCCTGTATATAGCCTCCACATAGACTCTGTACCGGTACCCCCTGTATATAGCCTCCACATTGACTCTGTACCGGTACCCCCTGTATATAGCCTCCACATTGACTCTGTACCGGTACCCCCTGTATATAGCCTCCACATTGACTCTGTACCGGTACCCCCTGTATATAGCCTCCACATTGACTCTGTACCGGTACCCCCTGTATATAGCCTCCACATTGACTCTGTACCGGTACCCCTGTATATAGCCTCCACATTAACTCTGTACCGGTAGCCCCTGTATATAGCCTCCACATTGACTCTGTACCGGTACCCCCTGTATATAGCCTCCACATTGACTCTGTACCGGTAGCCCCTGTATATAGCCTCCACATTAACTCTGTACCGGTACCCCCTGTATATAGCCTCCACATTGACTCTGTACCGGTACCCCTGTATATAGCCTCCACATTAACTCTGTACCGGTAGCCCCTGTATATAGCCTCCACATTGACTCTGTACCGGTACCCCCTGTATATAGCCTCCACATTGACTCTGTACCGGTACCCCCTGTATATAGCCTCCACATAGACTCTGTACCGGTACCCCCTGTATATAGCCTCCACATTGACTCTGTACCGGTACCCCTGTATATAGCCTCCACATTGACTCTGTACCGGTACCCCCTGTATATAGCCTCCACATTGACTCTGTACCGGTACCCCCTGTATATAGTCTCCACATTGACTCTGTACCGGTACCCCCTGTATATAGCCTCCACATTGACTCTGTACCGGTACCCCCTGTATATAGTCTCCACATTGACTCTGTACCGGTACCCCCTGTATATAGCCTCCACATTGACTCTGTACCGGTACCCCCTGTATATAGCCTCCACATTGACTCTGTACCGGTACCCCCTGTATATAGTCTCCACATTGACTCTGTACCGGTACCCCTGTATATAGCCTCCACATTGACTCTGTACCGGTACCCCCTGTATATAGTCTCCACATTGACTCTGTACCGGTACCCCTGTATATAGCCTCCACATTGACTCTGTACCGGTACCCCTGTATATAGCCTCCACATTGACTCTGTACCGGTACCCCTGTATATAGCCTCCACATTGACTCTGTACCGGTACCCCCTGTATATAGTCTCCACATTGACTCTGTACCGGTACCCCTGTATATAGCCTCCACATTGACTCTGTACCGGTACCCCTGTATATAGCCTCCACATTGACTCTGTACTGGTACCCCCTGTATATAGCCTCCACATTGACTCTGTACCGGTACCCCTGTATATAGCCTCCACATTGACTCTGTACCGGTACCCCTGTATATAACCTCCACATTGACTCTGTACCGGTACCCCTGTATATAGCCTCCACATTGACTCTGTACCGGTACCCCCTGTATATAACCTCCACATTGACTCTGTACCGGTACCCCCTGTATATAGCCTCCACATTGACTCTGTACCGGTACCCCCTGTATATAGCCTCCACATTGACTCTGTACCGGTAACCCCTGTATATAGCCTCCACATTAACTCTGTACCGGTACCCCTGTATATAGCCTCCACATTGACTCTGTACCGGTACCCCCTGTATATAGCCTCCACATTGACTCTGTACCGGTACCCCCTGTATATAGCCTCCACATTGACTCTGTACTGGTACCCCCTGTATATAGCCTCCACATTAACTCTGTACCGGTACCCCCTGTATATAGCCTCCACATTGACTCTGTACTGGTACCCCCTGTATATAGCCTCCACATTGACTCTGTACCGGTACCCCCTGTATATAGCCTCCACATTGACTCTGTACCGGTACCCCCTGTATATAGCCTCCACATTGACTCTGTACCGGTACCCCCTGTATATAGCCTCCACATTGACTCTGTACCGGTAACCCCTGTATATAGCCTCCACATTGACTCTGTACTGGTACCCCCTGTATATAGCCTCCACATTGACTCTGTACCGGTAACCCCTGTATATAGCCTCCACATTGACTCTGTACTGGTACCCCCTGTATATAGCCTCCACATTGACTCTGTACCGGTACCCCCTGTATAAAGCCTCCACATTGACTCTGTACCGGTACCCCCTGTATAAAGCCTCCACATAGACTCTGTACCGGTACCCCCTGTATATAGCCTCCACATTGACTCTGTACCGGTACCCCCTGTATATAGCCTCCACATTGACTCTGTACCGGTACCCCCTGTATATAGCCTCCACATTGACTCTGTACCGGTACCCCTGTATATAGCCTCCACATTAACTCTGTACCGGTACCCCCTGTATATAGCCTCCACATTGACTCTGTCCCGGTACCCCCTGTATATAGCCTCCACATTGACTCTGTACCGGTACCCCCTGTATATAGCCTCCACATTGACTCTGTACCGGTACCCCCTGTATATAGCCTCCACATTGACTCTGTACCGGTACCCCCTGTATATAGCCTCCACATTGACTCTGTACCGGTACCCCCTGTATATAGCCTCCACATTGACTCTGTACCGGTACCCCCTGTATATAGCCTCCACATAGACTCTGTACCGGTACCCCCTGTATATAGCCTCCACATTAACTCTGTACCGGTACCCCCTGTATATAGCCTCCACATTGACTCTGTACCGGTACCCCCTGTATATAGCCTCCACATTAACTCTGTACCGGTACCCCCTGTATATAGCCTCCACATTGACTCTGTCCCGGTACCCCCTGTATATAGCCTCCACATTGACTCTGTACCGGTACCCCCTGTATATAGCCTCCACATTGACTCTGTACCGGTACCCCCTGTATATAGCCTCCACATTGACTCTGTACCGGTACCCCCTGTATATAGCCTCCACATTGACTCTGTACCGGTACCCCCTGTATATAGCCTCCACATTGACTCTGTACCGGTACCCCCTGTATATAGCCTCCACATAGACTCTGTACCGGTACCCCCTGTATATAGCCTCCACATTAACTCTGTACCGGTACCCCCTGTATATAGCCTCCACATTGACTCTGTACTGGTACACCCTGTATATAGCCTCCACATTGACTCTGTACCGGTACCCCCTGTATATAGCCTCCACATTGACTCTGTACCGGTACCCCTGTATAAAGCCTCCACATTGACTCTGTACCGGTACCCCCTGTATATAGCCTCCACATAGACTCTGTACCGGTACCCCCTGTATATAGCCTCCACATTGACTCTGTACCGGTACCCCTGTATATAGCCTCCACATTGACTCTGTACCGGTACCCCCTGTATATAGCCTCCACATTGACTCTGTACCAGTACCCCCTGTATATAGCCTCCACATAGACTCTGTACCGGTACCCCCTGTATATAGCCTCCACATTGACTCTGTACCGGTACCCCCTGTATATAGCCTCCACATTGACTCTGTACCGGTACCCCCTGTATATAGCCTCCACATAGACTCTGTACCGGTACCCCCTGTATATAGCCTCCACATTGACTCTGTACCCATTGACTCTGTACCGGTACCCCCTGTATATAGCCTCCACATTGACTCTGTACCGGTACCCCCTGTATATAGCCTCCACATTGACTCTGTACCGGTACCCCCTGTATATAGCCTCCACATTGACTCTGTACCGGTACCCCCTGTATATAGCCTCCACATTGACTCTGTACCGGTACCCCCTGTATATAGCCTCCACATTGACTCTGTACCGGTACCCCCTGTATATAGCCTCCACATTGACTCTGTACCGGTACCCCCTGTATATAGCCTCCACATAGACTCTGTACCGGTACCCCCTGTATATAGCCTCCACATTGACTCTGTACCGGTACCCCCTGTATATAGCCTCCACATTGACTCTGTACCGGTACCCCCTGTATATAGCCTCCACATTGACTCTGTACCGGTACCCCCTGTATATAGCCTCCACATTGACTCTGTACCGGTACCCCCTGTATATAGCCTCCACATTGACTCTGTACCGGTACCCCTGTATATAGCCTCCACATTAACTCTGTACCGGTAGCCCCTGTATATAGCCTCCACATTGACTCTGTACCGGTACCCCTGTATATAGCCTCCACATTAACTCTGTACCGGTAGCCCCTGTATATAGCCTCCACATTGACTCTGTACCGGTACCCCCTGTATATAGCCTCCACATTGACTCTGTACCGGTACCCCCTGTATATAGCCTCCACATAGACTCTGTACCGGTACCCCCTGTATATAGCCTCCACATTGACTCTGTACCGGTACCCCTGTATATAGCCTCCACATTGACTCTGTACCGGTACCCCCTGTATATAGCCTCCACATTGACTCTGTACCGGTACCCCCTGTATATAGTCTCCACATTGACTCTGTACCGGTACCCCCTGTATATAGCCTCCACATTGACTCTGTACCGGTACCCCCTGTATATAGTCTCCACATTGACTCTGTACCGGTACCCCCTGTATATAGCCTCCACATTGACTCTGTACCGGTACCCCCTGTATATAGCCTCCACATTGACTCTGTACCGGTACCCCCCTGTATATAGTCTCCACATTGACTCTGTACCGGTACCCCTGTATATAGCCTCCACATTGACTCTGTACCGGTACCCCCTGTATATAGTCTCCACATTGACTCTGTACCGGTACCCCTGTATATAGCCTCCACATTGACTCTGTACCGGTACCCCTGTATATAGCCTCCACATTGACTCTGTACCGGTACCCCTGTATATAGCCTCCACATTGACTCTGTACCGGTACCCCCTGTATATAGTCTCCACATTGACTCTGTACCGGTACCCCTGTATATAGCCTCCACATTGACTCTGTACCGGTACCCCCTGTATATAGCCTCCACATTGACTCTGTACTGGTACCCCCTGTATATAGCCTCCACATTGACTCTGTACCGGTACCCCTGTATATAGCCTCCACATTGACTCTGTACCGGTACCCCCTGTATATAACCTCCACATTGACTCTGTACCGGTACCCCTGTATATAGCCTCCACATTGACTCTGTACCGGTACCCCCTGTATATAACCTCCACATTGACTCTGTACCGGTACCCCCTGTATATAGCCTCCACATTGACTCTGTACCGGTACCCCCTGTATATAGCCTCCACATTGACTCTGTACCCGGTAACCCTGTATATAGCCTCCACATTAACTCTGTACGGTACCCCCTGTATATAGCCTCCACATTGACTCTGTACCGGTACCCCCTGTATATAGCCTCCACATTGACTCTGTACCGGTACCCCCTGTATATAGCCTCCACATTGACTCTGTACTGGTACCCCCTGTATATAGCCTCCACATTAACTCTGTACCGGTACCCCCTGTATATAGCCTCCACATTGACTCTGTACTGGTACCCCCTGTATATAGCCTCCACATTGACTCTGTACCGGTACCCCCTGTATATAGCCTCCACATTGACTCTGTACCGGTACCCCCTGTATATAGCCTCCACATTGACTCTGTACCGGTACCCCCTGTATATAGCCTCCACATTGACTCTGTACCGGTAACCCCTGTATATAGCCTCCACATTGACTCTGTACCGGTACCCCCTGTATATAGCCTCCACATTGACTCTGTACTGGTACCCCCTGTATATAGCCTCCACATTGACTCTGTACCGGTACCCCCTGTATATAGCCTCCACATTGACTCTGTACCGGTACCCCCTGTATATAGCCTCCACATTGACTCTGTACCTGTACCCCTGTATATAGCCTCCACATTGTACCGGTACCCCCTGTATATAGCCTCCACATTAACTCTGTACCGGTACCCCCTGTATATAGCCTCCACATTGACTCTGTACCGGTACCCCCTGTATATAGCCTCCACATTAACTCTGTACCGGTACCCCCTGTATATAGCCTCCACATTGACTCTGTCCCGGTACCCCCTGTATATAGCCTCCACATTGACTCTGTACCGGTACCCCCTGTATATAGCCTCCACATTGACTCTGTACCGGTACCCCCTGTATATAGCCTCCACATTGACTCTGTACCGGTACCCCCTGTATATAGCCTCCACATTGACTCTGTACCGGTACCCCCTGTATATAGCCTCCACATTGACTCTGTACCGGTACCCCCTGTATATAGCCTCCACATAGACTCTGTACCGGTACCCCCTGTATATAGCCTCCACATTAACTCTGTACCGGTACCCCCTGTATATAGCCTCCACATTGACTCTGTACTGGTACACCCTGTATATAGCCTCCACATTGACTCTGTACCGGTACCCCCTGTATATAGCCTCCACATTGACTCTGTACCGGTACCCCCTGTATAAAGCCTCCACATTGACTCTGTACCGGTACCCCCTGTATATAGCCTCCACATTGACTCTGTACCGGTACCCCCTGTATAAAGCCTCCACATTGACTCTGTACCGGTACCCCCTGTATATAGCCTCCACATTGACTCTGTACCGGTACCCCCTGTATATAGCCTCCACATTGACTCTGTACCAGTACCCCCTGTATATAGCCTCCACATAGACTCTGTACCGGTACCCCCTGTATATAGCCTCCACATTGACTCTGTACCGGTACCCCCTGTATATAGCCTCCACATTGACTCTGTACCGGTACCCCCTGTATATAGCCTCCACATAGACTCTGTACCGGTACCCCCCTGTATATAGCCTCCACATTGACTCTGTACCGGTACCCCCTGTATATAGCCTCCACATTGACTCTGTACCGGTACCCCTGTATATAGCCTCCACATTGACTCTGTACCGGTACCCCCTGTATATAGCCTCCACATTGACTCTGTACCGGTACCCCCTGTATATAGCCTCCACATTGACTCTGTACCGGTACCCCTGTATATAGCCTCCACATAGACTCTGTACCGGTACCCCCTGTATATAGCCTCCACATTGACTCTGTACCGGTACCCCCTGTATATAGCCTCCACATTGACTCTGTACCGGTACCCCCTGTATATAGCCTCCACATTGACTCTGTACCGGTACCCCCTGTATATAGCCTCCACATTGACTCTGTACCGGTACCCCCTGTATATAGCCTCCACATTGACTCTGTACCGGTACCCCTGTATATAGCCTCCACATTAACTCTGTACCGGTAGCCCCTGTATATAGCCTCCACATTGACTCTGTACCGGTACCCCCTGTATATAGCCTCCACATTGACTCTGTACCGGTAGCCCCTGTATATAGCCTCCACATTAACTCTGTACCGGTACCCCCTGTATATAGCCTCCACATTGACTCTGTACCGGTACCCCTGTATATAGCCTCCACATTAACTCTGTACCGGTAGCCCCTGTATATAGCCTCCACATTGACTCTGTACCGGTACCCCCTGTATATAGCCTCCACATTGACTCTGTACCGGTACCCCCTGTATATAGCCTCCACATAGACTCTGTACGGTACCCCTGTATATAGCCTCCACATTGACTCTGTACCGGTACCCCTGTATATAGCCTCCACATTGACTCTGTACCGGTACCCCCTGTATATAGCCTCCACATTGACTCTGTACCGGTACCCCCTGTATATAGTCTCCACATTGACTCTGTACCGGTACCCCCTGTATATAGCCTCCACATTGACTCTGTACCGGTACCCCCTGTATATAGTCTCCACATTGACTCTGTACCGGTACCCCCTGTATATAGCCTCCACATTGACTCTGTACCGGTACCCCCTGTATATAGCCTCCACATTGACTCTGTACCGGTACCCCCTGTATATAGTCTCCACATTGACTCTGTACCGGTACCCCTGTATATAGCCTCCACATTGACTCTGTACCGGTACCCCCTGTATATAGTCTCCACATTGACTCTGTACCGGTACCCCTGTATATAGCCTCCACATTGACTCTGTACCGGTACCCCTGTATATAGCCTCCACATTGACTCTGTACCGGTACCCCTGTATATAGCCTCCACATTGACTCTGTACCGGTACCCCCTGTATATAGTCTCCACATTGACTCTGTACCGGTACCCCTGTATATAGCCTCCACATTGACTCTGTACCGGTACCCCCTGTATATAGCCTCCACATTGACTCTGTACTGGTACCCCTGTATATAGCCTCCACATTGACTCTGTACCGGTACCCCCTGTATATAGCCTCCACATTGACTCTGTACCGGTACCCCCTGTATATAACCTCCACATTGACTCTGTACCGGTACCCCTGTATATAGCCTCCACATTGACTCTGTACCGGTACCCCCTGTATATAACCTCCACATTGACTCTGTACCGGTACCCCCTGTATATAGCCTCCACATTGACTCTGTACCGGTACCCCCTGTATATAGCCTCCACATTGACTCTGTACCGGTAACCCCTGTATATAGCCTCCACATTAACTCTGTACCGGTACCCCCTGTATATAGCCTCCACATTGACTCTGTACCGGTACCCCCTGTATATAGCCTCCACATTGACTCTGTACCGGTACCCCCTGTATATAGCCTCCACATTGACTCTGTACCGGTACCCCTGTATAAAGCCTCCACATTGACTCTGTACCGGTACCCCCTGTATATAGCCTCCACATTGACTCTGTGCCGGTACCCCCTGTATATAGCCTCCACATTGACTCTGTACCGGTACCCCCTGTATATAGCCTCCACATAGACTCTGTACCGGTACCCCCTGTATATAGCCTCCACATTGACTCTGTACCGGTACCCCCTGTATATAGCCTCCACATTGACTCTGTACCGGTACCCCCTGTATATAGCCTCCACATAGACTCTGTACCGGTGCCCCCCTGTATATAGCCTCCACATTGACTCTGTACCGGTACCCCCTGTATATAGCCTCCACATTGACTCTGTACCGGTACCCCTGTATATAGCCTCCACATTGACTCTGTACCGGTACCCCCTGTATATAGCCTCCACATTGACTCTGTACCGGTACCCCCTGTATATAGCCTCCACATTGACTCTGTACCGGTACCCCCTGTATATAGCCTCCACATAGACTCTGTACCGGTACCCCCTGTATATAGCCTCCACATTGACTCTGTACCGGTACCCCCTGTATATAGCCTCCACATTGACTCTGTACCGGTACCCCCTGTATATAGCCTCCACATTGACTCTGTACCGGTACCCCCTGTATATAGCCTCCACATTGACTCTGTACCGGTACCCCTGTATATAGCCTCCACATTGACTCTGTACCGGTACCCCTGTATATAGCCTCCACATTAACTCTGTACCGGTAGCCCCTGTATATAGCCTCCACATTGACTCTGTACCGGTACCCCCTGTATATAGCCTCCACATTGACTCTGTACCGGTAGCCCCTGTATATAGCCTCCACATTAACTCTGTACCGGTACCCCCTGTATATAGCCTCCACATTGACTCTGTACCGGTACCCCTGTATATAGCCTCCACATTAACTCTGTACCGGTAGCCCCTGTATATAGCCTCCACATTGACTCTGTACCGGTACCCCCTGTATATAGCCTCCACATTGACTCTGTACCGGTACCCCCTGTATATAGCCTCCACATAGACTCTGTACCGGTACCCCTGTATATAGCCTCCACATTGACTCTGTACCGGTACCCCTGTATATAGCCTCCACATTGACTCTGTACCGGTACCCCCTGTATATAGCCTCCACATTGACTCTGTACCGGTACCCCTGTATATAGTCTCCACATTGACTCTGTACCGGTACCCCCTGTATATAGCCTCCACATTGACTCTGTACCGGTACCCCCTGTATATAGTCTCCACATTGACTCTGTACCGGTACCCCCTGTATATAGCCTCCACATTGACTCTGTACCGGTACCCCCTGTATATAGCCTCCACATTGACTCTGTACCGGTACCCCCTGTATATAGTCTCCACATTGACTCTGTACCGGTACCCCTGTATATAGCCTCCACATTGACTCTGTACCGGTACCCCCTGTATATAGTCTCCACATTGACTCTGTACCGGTACCCCTGTATATAGCCTCCACATTGACTCTGTACCGGTACCCCCTGTATATAGCCTCCACATTGACTCTGTACCGGTACCCCTGTATATAGCCTCCACATTGACTCTGTACCGGTACCCCCTGTATATAGTCTCCACATTGACTCTGTACCGGTACCCCTGTATATAGCCTCCACATTGACTCTGTACCGGTACCCCCTGTATATAGCCTCCACATTGACTCTGTACTGGTACCCCCTGTATATAGCCTCCACATTGACTCTGTACCGGTACCCCTGTATATAGCCTCCACATTGACTCTGTACCGGTACCCCCTGTATATAACCTCCACATTGACTCTGTACCGGTACCCCTGTATATAGCCTCCACATTGACTCTGTACCGGTACCCCTGTATATAACCTCCACATTGACTCTGTACCGGTACCCCCTGTATATAGCCTCCACATTGACTCTGTACCGGTACCCCCTGTATATAGCCTCCACATTGACTCTGTACCGGTAACCCCTGTATATAGCCTCCACATTAACTCTGTACCGGTACCCCCTGTATATAGCCTCCACATTGACTCTGTACCGGTACCCCCTGTATATAGCCTCCACATTGACTCTGTACCGGTACCCCCTGTATATAGCCTCCACATTGACTCTGTACTGGTACCCCTGTATATAGCCTCCACATTAACTCTGTACCGGTACCCCCTGTATATAGCCTCCACATTGACTCTGTACTGGTACCCCCTGTATATAGCCTCCACATTGACTCTGTACCGGTACCCCCTGTATATAGCCTCCACATTGACTCTGTACCGGTACCCCCTGTATATAGCCTCCACATTGACTCTGTACCGGTACCCCCTGTATATAGCCTCCACATTGACTCTGTACCGGTAACCCCTGTATATAGCCTCCACATTGACTCTGTACTGGTACCCCCTGTATATAGCCTCCACATTGACTCTGTACCGGTAACCCCTGTATATAGCCTCCACATTAACTCTGTACCGGTACCCCCTGTATATAGCCTCCACATTGACTCTGTACCGGTAACCCCTGTATATAGCCTCCACATTAACTCTGTACCGGTACCCCCTGTATATAGCCTCCACATTGACTCTGTACCGGTAACCCCTGTATATAGCCTCCACATTGACTCTGTACTGGTACCCCCTGTATATAGCCTCCACATTGACTCTGTACTGGTAACCCCTGTATATAGCCTCCACATTGACTCTGTACCGGTAACCCCTGTATATAGCCTCGCTATTGTTATTTACTGCTGCTGTTGAATTATTTGTTTTTCTTATCTCTTACTTTTTTGGGGGGTATTTTTCTTAAAACTGCATTGTTGGTTAAGGTCTTGTAAGTAAGCATTTCACCGTAAGGTCTACTACACCTGTTGTATTCGGTGCATGTGACTAATAACATTTGATTTGATACAAGTTCAATATGTAGCTAGATCTAGAAGGATAATGTTAACTAGCCAAAGTTTGCCATGAATGGAAGTTAGGCTAGCGAGCAAGCATTTTAGCCAGGTAGCCTAGGACAACAAAAAGGAAAATAATGTACTGTATGACAGAATGATAGAACGTTTCGTCAACGTCAAAGAGAGGAGGATGGCATTGGCTTTTCTCTACAAGTAGGGTGAGTCAACATGTTTCTCTACTTACCCACACACACACACAGAAAAATCAGAACCATGGACAGCCACATCATATTTAGCTTACATTGGTTGGACTAAATTGTTTTTGGTATCTTTGAGTTGTCACTGTATTAGACTAAGCAGAGGTGATTTGATAATGTTGAAATGTTGAAGTTGAAATGGTGCCAGAATAGTGGAGGCAGCTCCTGCTTTCTTTGTGACTTGCGGTGACTCTCCGTGGTGCTACATAAATAGTTGTTTAGTGGACCCGAAAATGTCAGAAACATTAACTAGCTTACATGTAACTGTCTGTTACTGTACATGCTATATAGGTTGTATTATGACTTTTTTTGTGGATGAGTCGACAGGGGCTTGGCTTCCCCAGTGATTTTACCCACGCATGTTACACGGAGTGGAACAGGGGAACCCAAGAGCAGACTCAGATGAGGAGACTGGGATGAAGTAACCAAGGTATTTATTGAAACACAGGGGGAAGATGGAGTGCAGGTCAGGGGAAGCTCGGGCGGGTTGCAGGAAACCAGGTGCTGAGGCTGAGGCTGGAGTGAAAGGGGTTGGGACAGGGTAAGCAGGTCCGGAGGGGAATCCAGGACAGAGTAGCAGGATGACGAGACGTGGGACTGGAGACAGGGACCAGAGTCAGAGCGGGTGGAAATGTAGCGGAGAGGAAACCAGCATCAGGCCAGGAAAACTGGCACAACAGGATAACATGATCTAACAGTACCAAACAGCTAGAAGCGTAGACTGACTGATTAGAGATTATGATCTGGCAGCGTGGAAGTGGCAGGCCGAGTATTTGTAGAGGTCTTGATTATGGAACAGGTTGCAGCTGTTGGGGATCTGCTCTGACTCCAGCACACCTGTCTCCACCCACACAATCACACAGAGGGAGGGAGAGAGTACTGGGGGAGTGGCGGCAGGTTAAGGAGACACAGGATGAGCAGTAGAGGGCGTGGCAGGAGCAGATGTAACAATGCACCGCTGGTGCTAGTTAGAATACACCTCTTCTCTTCCTTTCAGCTCCCTCAAAGGATGTTATATCTGATTCTGCACATCAAGCCCAGTCTAGCCTTCCATCCCTGGGGCTAGCCTATGTGTGAGGAGGAGAAAAGGATATCTCTCTCTCGCTCTCCCCCACCCTTCTCTCTCGGCTTTATTTTCAATTGACTTTCAGACATTTACATTTACATTTAAGTCATTTAGCAGACGCTCTTATCCAGAGCGACTTACAGACAAAACACACATCTTGTATGTATTTGCCATGGTAAAGAGTATCAAAGTAGACAGTCTCATCCCTCAGGAGGAAGAAGGAGACTATCAGATTCTCTGTTCAGTCAGTGGTGGTGGTGTGAGGTTTCTCAATCCCCAGTCCAGCTGGTGTCTCAGTTAGTCAGGCTCAACACAGAGCAGCTCAACAGCGGGGGAGAGTTAGTTAGCAGAGCCGCTAGGGAACCAAGACACCAGCAGACGAGACTCAGAAGTGACTCGGAGGAAGAGAAGGCAGACTGACCGAACTGTTGAACCTCTGACTTCCTTTAGCTCAGCAGGCTAACACAGTCTTTTGGCACACAGGACACTCATCAGCATACCTCAATACGCCTTCAACAAGGAATTACTGGTCTTTCTGACAGGTCTAGGATCAGTAAATAAAGTTAAATCCATGTATAATCTGTTTTTTTCTGTGACTTGAAAGTGTAAATCTGCGAAACAAATAGGCAGTTGTGGAGAATGGATGCAGTTGAACGTTTGATCAAGAAATACTGATCTAGGATGAGATGGTAAATAAATGTAGAATTCTCTTTTGTGCGACAAGTAGGCATAAATCTGTGAAAGCAAGAGGGAGTTGGGGCGGTGGACGCAGTGGAATGTTTGATGTCATGGCAGAGTGTTTAGCTCGATTGAAATTCTGCACCGGGTCTGAAGCTGAAATGCTTTGAACTGGCTCCATCTCACACTAGTTATTGGGACTGAGGGAAAACAAAGCTTGATGTTAACAGCTTGGGGCAGACAGATAAATGAGTGAGATATAGCGGCTGAGATGTGACAAAGCTTATAAAGGTTATCTATGATCACATGATGTAACAGCAGGTTAGATGGAATAGAGTTAAAGGATGGTAAACTACCAGTAGCAATTACACTCTGGTTACCAAAGTAGTATAAAGCCAAGTAAATGTTATAAAGCAACTTAAAGAAATGGCCTGGCAAGGTGTGCCCTGCATAAATTCAAGAAATGCACATTGACATAAACATTAGTATTTATTATAATGTCATTCTGTTAGGTATTTCCTTGTTGATGTCTGGCCGCCGTTGTAAAACTCGATAAGTAGCTGTTCATACTTAGACTTATTTTTCTTGGTGATTTATATTCCGCTCAAAGGGGGTGAGGGAGGTAGGACACTCATAGGCAGACTCACTCGTGCGCAAACCTTCTCTTTCTCTCGCTCAGTGTCTCTCTCATTTACTCACTAACTCACTCACTGTGTGAGCCAGTCTGCACCAGAGCACTCGGACAGTCAACTCTTTTCTCAAATGGTTCCCCAGAGTCTCCATGGGTTCAGACCGTCAACAGTAATTACAAGGAACACAGTTCTTCTACCTCTGCTTCTCAAACGCTGGGAAATTGGTAAAAGGTCTTTGTACTTTTTACCTTCAACATTTCTCATAACAATGACTGAGGAAGAAGCTTCCAACCAAAGCGTGGATTATGTGACTTAATGAATTGTTTTCATCAGAGCTAGATTTTTTTAAAGAAGCATATCTCTCTGTTTTTCAGTTTTTGCTGTGTACAGTTGAAGTCGGAAGTTTACATACACTTAGGAAAAACTCGTTTTTCAACCACTCCACACATTTCTTATTAACAAACTATAGTTTTGGCAAGTCGGTTAGGACACTTTGTGCATGACACAAGTAATTTTTCCAACAATTGTTTACAGACAGATTATCATCACAATTCCAATGGGTCAGAAGTTTATACACTAAGTTGACTGTACCTTTAAATAGCTTGGAAAATTCCAGAACATTATGTCATGGCTTTAGAAGCTTCTGATAGGCTAATTTACATAATTTGAGTCAATTGGAGGTGTACCTATGGATGTATTTCAAGGCCTACCTTCAAACTCAGTGCCTCTTTGCTTGACATCATGGGAAAATCAAATGAAATCAGCCAAATTGTAGACCTCCACAGGTCTGGTTCATCCTTGGGAGCAATTTCCAAAGCCTGGAGGTACCACGTTTATTTACATTTACATTTACATTTAAGTCATTTAGCAGACGCTCTTATCCAGAGCGACTTACAAATTGGTGCGTTCACCTTAAGACATCCAGTGGAACAGCCACTTTACAATAGTGCATCTAAATATTTTAAGGGGGGTGAGAAGGATTACTTTATCCTATCCTAGGTATTCCTGAAAGAGGTGGGGTTTCAGGTGTCTCCGGAAGGTGGTGATTGACTCCGCTGTCCTGGCGTCGTGAGGGAGTTTGTTCCACCATTGAGGGGCCAGAGCAGCGAACAGTTTTGACTGGGCTGCGCGGGAACTGTACTTCCTCAGTGGTAGGGAGGCGAGCAGGCCAGAGGTGGATGAACGCAGTGCCCTTGTTTGGGTGTAGGGCCTGATCAGAGCCTGGAGGTACTGAGGTGCCGTTCCCCTCACAGCTCCGTAGGCAAGCACCATGGTCTTGTAGCGGATGCGAGCTTCAACTGGAAGCCAGTGGAGAGAGCGGAGGAGCGGGGTGACGTGAGAAGACGTTTATCTGTACAAACAATAGTACGCAAGTATACACACCATAGGATCAAGCAGCCATCATACCGCTCAGGAAGGAGATGCGTTCTGGCTCCTAGAGATGAACGTACTTTGGTGTGAAAAGTGCAAATCAATCCCAGAACAACAGCAAAGTTCCTTATGAAGATGCTGGAGGAAACAGGTACAAAAGTATCTATATCCACAGTAAAATGAGACCTATATCGACATAACCGGAAAGACTACTCAGCAAGGAAGAAGCCACATCTCCAAAACCCACTTCACAAAATAGATGGCTTTATGAGTAGGGAAAAGTATGTGGATATATTGAAGCAACATCTCAAGACATCAGTCAGGAAGTTAAAACTTGGTCGCAAATGGGTCTTCCAAATGGACAATGACCTCAAGCATACTTCCAAAGTTGTGGGAAAATGGCTTAAGGACAACAAAGTCAAGGTATTGGAGTGGCCATCACAAAGCCCTGATCTCAATCCTATATAAAATGTGTGGGCAGAACTGAAAAAGCGTGTGCAAGCAAGGAGGCCTACAAACCTGACTCAGTTACACCAGCTCTGTCAGGGGGAATGGGCCAAAATTCACCCAACTTATTGTGGGAAGCTTGTGGAAGGCTACCTGAAACGTTTGATCCAAGTTAAACGATTTGAAGGCAATGCTACCAAATACTAATTGAGTGTATGTAAACTTCTGACCCACTGGGAATGTGATGAAAGAAATCAAATCTGAAATAATCATTCTCTCTACTATTATTCTGACATTTCACATTCTTAAAAAACAGTGGTGAGCCTAACTGACCTAAAACAGGGATTTTTTCCTAGGATTAAATGTCAGGAATTGTGAAAAACTGAGTTTAAATGTATTTGGCTAAAGTGTATTTAAACTTCCGACTTCAACTGTATGTATTTGATTAATCCTGGAACAAACACTAATTTAATTCCTTAGCCTGCATTGAACCAGACAAAATCAATGTTTCGCTTGGCAGCATAAAAAGAAGATGATCTTGTCCCAAGCTACCTTATCCATGATGCTACAGTAGGACATGTGTGATACAGCCATATTCATGCATATGCGAGCTTTATCTTGTCACAATGTTACTTTGCTGTGCCAATCCAACTGTGTGTGTGCGTGTGCATGTGCGACTGTGTGTGTGTGTGTGTGTGTGTGTGAGCATGTTTGCACGTGAGCACACGTTTGCCTACCTATTCTACCATATCCATATCATTCCAAAATGTAGAACTGGAAAGGAGTTTAATAGAAAAAACAGAACGTTTGTCTGTCCTTCTCTCTGATCAGAAGAGGACATCGTCTCCATGGCAGACTCCACCATCACCATAGATGACATTGAGGGAGAGCTGTTCAAGATTGACCGGATTCGAGATGTGCTGGTCAGAAGAGAGTCAGAACTCAGATACATGTGAGTATGTTGTATGTCTGTTATCTCTAATCTGGATATCTCTAATCTAGATATCTCTACTGTGTTGTCATGTATTATTCTGAATAGCAGGGTGGTGTGCTTGTGTGTGTGTGTGTGTGTGTGTAACAATACAGTTCAAGTGTGGTGAATCCTGTTCAATCTAGTGTTGGTTCTCTAAAGCTTGGGATGCCACACAGGAGGGAGAGTGGAAAGAGAGGAAGGAATGAAGGAGGGGGAGAGAGAGGTAGGGCTGTTACGGTGACTTTAGTACCGCCACAGTGGCGGTCACGAGTCATGAAGGCCATCATATTCCATGTGACCGGTTAGTCACGGTAATTAGGCTTCTCCAAGCTCTGATGCTGCTGATGGTCATTAGTAGCCAATCAACCTTCTAACTGCGTGGTACTCAGCCCTCTATTGTCCCTCAAATCACTCTGACATCAACGCAAATGTAACCAAAAATCTAATCAAACACTTCATGAGAGCCCATGAGCTCATTTACCACCACATTTTTATAGGCTATGCAATTGTACGAGAAAAAAGAGTGATGGCCTCTACTAAAAAGAGGAGATTCCCCTTTAGCTTTCTATAGACTAGACCTACTATATTCATTTCTCAACTTTCCTAATATTAAGCACATTGTTTATCTTTACAACAGGAGTATAGGCTGCCTGCCTGGCTGGAAATGAACCACAGGAAAAGCAGGAAAAGCATCCTCCATTCACTCTTTAAGTGCACAGACATGTATTTTTTCCCCACTGCCCCTGTTTCGAGACAGGTGCATGATAATGGTCCATTCTTAATCAAAACAAATGTCATACATATATTATTTACTATATGTAAAGACAAGATTAAATCAAGAATAGTCTGATGGGTGACAATATTAGCCTATCACTTGTGAATGATGCCCAGCATAAGAAACAGAATAGTTGCATGTGTGCACACCCTCAAATCAGTTGTATTCTTCATACTATAAAATAATATAAAATATAATGCCACGGAATTCTAAGCAAATCTTGTCTGCTAAATTAACTAGTTTAGCCTACAGCCATTTGGCAAAGCCACATCAGGACATAACATAAGGACAACTCAGAGTATGCTATTCTGTTCTTCTGAACTAGACTACATTATCTTCATATCATGCTTCTTTAGACCTGTCTAAAATAAATAATGGATTTATTGTGAAGGTGTAGGCTATATTACATGTATTTATTTTACTTTTTAAAATATAGATGTTCCAAAGGTCTGCATCAGTGGCTTGTAGGCTATGTGTGGAAGTCAGAAGATGAGAAATGTGTTTATGTTAATTAATGGTCAATTACAGTGAGACCGGCAGTTATTTGGATTGGCTCTACATAATACTGTACGCTTTCATGAACTTGTTCTGGACTTGGGGACTGTGAAAAGGCCACTGGTGGCATGTCTGGTGGGGGTAAGTGTGTGTCTCAGAGCTGTGTGTAAGTTTACTATGCAAACCATTAGGACATTTCAACACATTAATGTTTCTTATAAAAATAGGAAATTATGCAGTCAGTCTCTCATCATCTTTACAACCATTGAATCTACATGTTTTGACAATGACATTTTGTTGTTCTTTCAACAGCCACACCATTCAATACCATATTCAGAAGAGGTCTAGAGCTTAGGGAATGATTTGTACCAAATACAATGCTCTTAGTTTTAGAGATGTTCAGGACCATTTTATTACTGGCTACCCATTCCAAAATTGACTGCAACTCCTTGTTAAGGGTTTTAGAGACTTCATTAGCTGTGGTTTCTGACACGTATATGATTGAGTCACCAGCATACATGGACACACAAGCTTTGTTTAATGCCAGTGGCAGGTCATTGGTAAAAATAGAAAATAGTAAAGGGCCTAGAGAGCTACCCTGCGGTACACCACACCCTACATGTTTGATATTAGAGAGGCTACTATTAAAGAAAATGGGTCTTCCAAATGGACAATGACCCCAAGCATTCTTCCAAAGTTGTGGCAAAATGACTTAAGGACAACAAATGCAAGGTATTGGAGTGGCCATCACAAAGCCCTGACCTCAATCCTATAGAAAATTTGTGGGCAGAACTGAAAAAGCGTGTGCGAGCAAGGAGGCCTACAAACCTGACTCAGTTACACCAGCTCTGTCAGGAGGAATGAGCTAAAATTCACCCAACTTATTGTGGGAAGCCCGTGGAAGCCTACCCAAAAAGTTTTACCTAAATTAAACAATTTAAAGGCAATGCTACCAAATACTAATTGAGTGTATGTAAACTTCTGAGCCACTGGGAATGTGATGAAAGAAATAAAAGCTGAAATAAATCACTCTCTACTATTATTCTGACATTTCACATTCTTAAAATGAAGTGGTGATCCTAACTGACCTAAGACAGGGAATAGGATTAAATGTCAGGAATTGTGAAAAACTGAGTTTAAATATATTTGGCTAAGGTGTATGTAATCTTCCGACTTCAACTGTATGTCACTTAATCAGATCTAAGTTCAAATACTACAGCGGCAAGACAAAGTATGTGAACCCTTTGGAATTACCTGCATTTCTACGTAAATTTGTCAAAAAATAAATCTGATCTTCCACAACAATACACAAAAACAGTCTGCTTAAACTAATAACACACAAATTATTTTATTTTTCTTGTCTTTATTGAGTACATCATTTAAACATTCACAGTGTAGGTTTGAAAAAGTATGTGAATCCCTAGGAGTGGCCGTCCTGCAAAGACGACTGCAAGAGCACAATGCAGAATACTCAATGAGGTTAAGAATAATCCTTGAGTGTCAGCTAAAGGCTTACAGAAATCACTGGAACATGCTAACATCTCTGTTGACGAGTCTACGATACGTAAAACACTAAACAAGAATGGTGTTCATGGGAGGATACCACAGAAGAAGCCACAGCTGTCCAAAAATACATTGCTACATGTCTGAAGTTCGCAAAAGAGCTTGTGGATGTTCCACAACGCTACTGGCAAAATATTCTGTGGACAGATTAAACTAAAGTTGAGTTGTTTGGAAGGAACACACAACACTATGTGTGGAGAAAAAAAGGCACAGCACACCAAAATCAAAACCTCATCCCAACTGTAAAATATGGTGCCGGGAGCATCATGGTTTGGGGCTGCTTTGCTGCGTCAGGGCTTGGACAGCTTGCTATTATCAATGGAAAAATGAATTCCCATGTTTATCACGGTGTTTTCCAGGAGAATGTAAGGCTATCTGTCCTCCAATTGAAGCTCAACAGAAGTTAAATGTAAATGTAAGTTGGGTGATGCAACAGGACAACAACCCAAAACACAAAAGTAAATCAACAACAGAATGGCTTCAACAGAAGAAAATACGACTTCTGGTGTGGCCCAGTCAGAGTCCTGACCTCAACCTGATTGCGATGCTGTGGCATGACCAAGAATATTGCTGAATTGAAACAGTTTTGTAAAGAGGAATGGTTCCTCCTGCCTGTTGTGCAGGTATGATACTCAACTACAGAAAACATTTAGTCCAAAGGAGGGTCAACCAGTTATTAAATCCGAGGGTTCACATACTTTTTCCACCCTGCACTGTGAATGTTTACACGGTGTGTTCAATAAAGACATGAAAACATATAATTGTTTGTGTTATTAGTTTAAGCAGTCTGTGTTTGTATATTGTTGTCATCTAGATGAAGATCAGATCAAATTGTATGACCAATTTATATATATATATATATAAAACAACACCTCCCCCATAAGCATTCCTGTCTCTTCTATAGATGTTATATCCTTGTATTGCTACAGCTGTATCATCAAAATAATGATCTAAGTGAGTTTCAGAAATGGCTAATATATGAATGTTATCTGATAGCAAATTATTGATTTCATTAACCTTATTTCTAAGGCTACCTTTATTAATATGGGCTATTTTCAGCCCTTTCCTGGGTAGCTTCTCAGAGATAGACATAATATGGAAAATAACAAACAAAGCAAGAGAACCAAAAATAAAACATTCAGCAGTCCATTAATCAGTTGGGAGTGTGACAGTATGTGTGTGCTGCAGGGTTGAAACTACGAACCCATAGGCTTGGCTCTCTTATCCCTTCCAGGCTTTTGGGTCAGGGTTAAACTCAACACAGGGACACATATGTGTATGTCTGTGTGTGCGTGAATGCATGTTAGAAGAGACAAGGTGATCCAATAGAGAAGAATGGAAGGAGAGGAATCCAGGAATGTCTATACACAGGCATGTTTATACTGCAATTATACTGGTGCTACACCATAATCATAACCCAATAGAATGCACTACAGTGACATCGTCTTCCTTACTGTGACACAAAGACAGGGAATGAGCTGTGATTCATTTGATACACAGTAATCTAATTAGACTAGGCCTTAATGAGTATATAAAGTGTAAGTAGTTAGTATAATAATCCCTGTATGTTGCCAATTCGGGAACATGAGTAAATCATGACTCGATCAAATCAAGTTTATAGAAAACCCACCACTCATAACAATAATAACAAAGAATAGAAGCAAAGTTGCTTCAACGATTTAATTATAATAGAATAGAAGGGAATATAATCTGTTTAAATAGAACAGTGGGGTTCCTCTCAGGTCATACATCGTCTGTATTCTACACCTTGCCCACCGCAGGTCCCTATTCATCCCGTCTGACAGGTAGATGAGGTGAGGCTCTCAGTTAGCTGACAGTGATGGATGTCTAGGCTCAGCTACCCAACTGTAATGCTGTGAAACTGGGTTACCGGAGGGCTACAGTTGTCCTACAGACAGGGGGAACCATAAGAACAGTACTCTGCCATTCTCTTTGTCTTAGATAAAGAATAGAGTAGCATGGGTTCAAGCTATAAACTGTACAAGTCAAGATTCAGCTTCATCTAGGCAACCTGTAAACCGACAATGAACTGTTTACTGCATGTAATATAACAATAAATAATATATGCCGTTTAGCAGATGCTTTTATCCAAAGCAACTTACAACAGTGAGTGAGTGCATAAACCTTAGGGCATTGTCCCTCTCAGCTGGAGTGAAAAACAACTTTCCCTATAATCTTCCCTATTGATAATGTTACTAAACTGACCTTCTCCCTCAGTAGCTAGTGATGTCACGAGGCTGGGAACTCGGAAATGTCTGACTTCAGATTTCAGTGGTTCAAGACAACCAGGAACTTTGAAAAAACAAGATCCGACTTGGATCCAACTTTCCGACCTGAAGATCACGGACGCCATGATTTGAGCTTGTTTTTTTTCATCTTTCCCAGTTGTCTTAAAAGCACCGTTACTCAGTAGCTAGTGCTGTCCATTCATAATGACGTCACTAGGCTGACCCCTCACTCAGTAGCTAGTGCTGTCCCTTCTTAATGATGTCACCTGGCTGACCCCTCACTCAGTAGCCATGTCCACAACATTCTAATTATACCGCTGCCACTTAGCCCTGAATTAACAATGATGTAGCATACTAATGATGACACTGTAGCTGACCCCCTCACTCAGCAGTGATGTTCTGCTCTATCTACACTACAGTGTGAATAATGTTCTGCTCTACAGTACGTCACTACACTGACCTATGAGTCATCACTTCCTCAGAAGGGAAATGTGTCATGTGGCAGGAGACCAGAACTCACTATGGTCTGATGTCTCATCCTCCTAGTCATGGATGATGTACCCTGTCTGTCTGACACCACTCTCCAGCCTCTAGAGCAGGGATGGGCAATTCCAGTCCTCGAAGGCCTGATTGGGGTCACAGTTTTGCCCCAGCCCCAGTTAACACACCTGATTCCAATAATCACCTAATCATGATCTTCAGTTTAGAATGCAGTTTGATTAATCAGCTGTATTTGCTAGGGATGGAGAAATCATGTGACACCAATCAGGCCCACAAGGACTGGAGTTGCCCAACCCTGCTCTAGAGGAATGTTAGTATTTTGACCAGTGGTTGACCACCACTTACTGACAACGTGTGGCATGTAAGGAAATGACTGTGTGTCTGTGTTTATATTCAGTCTGCTTCGGCCTTTACCCAGGCTGCTTTGAGTTAACCTCCCGGATAGGGGTCAGAGGTCAGCCTGATATATCCTCGGTGATTGGCACTTTGAGACCCGTGGTTTCCATGGTGATTGGCACGTTGAGATCCATGTTTACCATGGTTTCACACTTCTGGGATTTCCCCCCATCCTGTGTGTTTCAGCGTTGGGATGATGTCATCATTGGCCTGTGAAGGAGTTTTAGATCAGTGATTGACAGATTGCACTGTGATCTGAAAACAAGGCTTCAGCATCAGCACTTCCATCATATATTGGGACCTAATGACTGGAACATGGTGTATAAACTAGGATCTTATTTTCCAATGATTGCACGTTGGCCAATAGAACAGATGGCAGTGGGGGTTTACTCGCTCACCTACGAATTCCCAGAAGGCAGCCCGACCTCCGCCCCCTTTTTCTCCGTATTTTCTTTCTTCTCAGTCTTTTCTTCACACAAATGACAGGTTTGGGCCTGTTCCCGAGAAAAAGGTAAATCCTTTGGGCTATGTACAGGTGCAGTGATCTGTGAGCTGCTCGGACAGCTGGTGCTTAAAGCTAGTGAGGGAAATATGAGTCTAGCTTCAGTGATTTTTGCAGTTAGTTCCAGTCATTGGCAGCAGAGAACTGGAAGGAAAGGCGGCCAAAGGAAGAATTGGCTTTGGGGGTGACCAGTGAAATATACCTGCTGGAGGGCGTGCTGCTATGATGACCAACTCTATCAGAGAAGTAGTTGGTGAACCAGGCGAGGCAATCATTTGAGAAACCAAGGCTGTTGAGTCGGCCGATAAGAATGCAGTGATTGACAGAGTCGAAAGCCTTGGCCAGGTCGATGAATACGGCTGCACAGTAATGTCTCTTATCTATGGCGGTTATGATATCGTTTAGGACCTTGAGCATGGCTGAGGTGCACCCATGACCAGCTCTGAAACCAGATTTCATAGCGGAGAAGGTACGGTGGGATTCGAAATGGTCGGTAATCTGTTTGTTAACTTGGCTTTCGAAGACCTTAGAAAGGCAGGGTAGGATAGATATAGGTCTGTAGCAGTTTGGGTCTAGAGTGTCACCCCCTTTGAAGAGGGGGATGACCACGGCAGCTTTCCAATCTTTGGGAATCTCAGACGATACAAAAGAGAGGTTGAACAGGCTAGTAATAGGGGTTGCAACAATTTCGGCAAATTTTAGAAAGATAGGGTCCAGATTGTCTAGCCCGGCTGATTTGTAGGGGTCCAGATTTTGCAGCTCTTTCAGAACATAACTATGTGGATTTGGGCGAAGGATAAATGGGGGAGGCTTTGGCGAGTTGCTGTGGGGGGTGGATGGCTGTTGTTCAGGGTAGGGGTAACCAGGTGGAAAGCATGGCCAGACATAGAAAAATGCTTATTTAAATTCTCAATCATAGTAGATTTAACGGTGGTGACAGTATTTCCAAGCCTCATTGCAGTGGGCAGCTGGGAGGAAGTGCTCCTATTCTCCATGGACTTTACAGTGTCCCAGAACTGTTTTGAGTTTGTGCAACAGGATGCAAATTTCTGCTTGAAAAAACTAGCCTTAGCTTAGCTATAAATTATTAAAATAGCACAGTTCGTTAGGAGCACTTAAAATATCAGCCATCCTCTCCGGCATCATTCTACGGGTGTGCAAGTAAGTGCATGTGTAAACACTGATACCCTGTTAACAGCCAGTTCACTGAATATCTGGTGGTTTCCTCTTTTCTGTCTTCCTCCCTGCAGCGGCACTACGTATTTGTCCTCTTCTGACGAGGACCTGGATGTTTGTCTAACCCAGCCTTTTTTAAAGGGCCCACCACTAATGGTGGGTCACGACGTGTCAGAGTAAATGTATAATTATTTCATTCATTACTGGAACTGATTTTGCCAAATGCAACTGCACTCTCTGTTCAGTGCGCTCTCTGCTTAGCAGCTGTGTCTCTGCTCAATTTGCCAGCTGCGCGAGTGGGAGGGAGATGCCTTTGTGCTTTGCTGTTTACGAGATCTTTTTTTTCTGCAGTTTTATTGAAGATCACTTCGCGACCCACACGCTGCAGGGCTGTGGTTCAGCAGGAGATGATGCGCTGTCAGCCACTGCCTTGTCATTCTCACTCGCTTGGTTTCATACAAACTTTGAGAAATAACCAGAAGCGCCCACAATGTGTTTTGTGCAGGGAAGTGCTTAGTAATGAGTCGCTCAAAACGAACAAATTAAAATGACACGTCCTGACAAAACATCCACAGCATGACGGTAAACCCAGGGAGTTATTTCAGAACACCTACAAAGTGGTTATGAACAACATCAATTGCCCAACGTTTAATTATTGCCTTAGCAAGTTTATCCGGACTTAAATTATCATCAAAGGGCATCCGTGCAGACACTCCACGTTTGTTGAAGTCAGTTCAATTGACGCAACCTCCCGTTTGGCAGCAAAGGCTTCTAAAATGATAAATAGGAACATAATTACAACAACTAAGGAGATGGGGGATCTGACTGAAGAAACAGTATTTCACTGAACAGACTTCTCTCGTGGATAAGAGGACTCTATCCTCTGTCTTTGGAATCACAATCTAATTTTGTGGTTAAAATGTATCTGCAGAAACATCTGTCTCATATGAGCTCTGGTTTAAGGATCAGGAGAATGATGGGAATAAGGTGCAAGGTGTTAAGATAAGTAGGTGTACACGGGTGTGGGTGGGTTCATACTTCACCTTTCTTCAGGGTATTGAATACTACGAAGCTCCATTTACAATCGCTGACAGGGTATAACGTTACTGCTCCACTTTTTTTTGTCGGGGCACAATGCTTCAGAAAACAGTGCTTCGACAGTGGAAAAGTAAGTCAGCTAGCATTGACCGAGGTAAAACCAGTTTCAGGTTGGATATTCGCCTGTAGTTTTCCTTAGGTCCACCAAAAGCAGTTAAGGACCGTCAACAAAGTGACAAATCAAAATGTTCACATTTCAATAGCTCTTTAACCATTACTCCTAACACTTTCAAAACTGGTTGTAGTTAACCTGATGGCATAGACACACATTGCACATCCTTTAGTTTGTCAATTTTCAGCTCCTTGGTCATGTGACCTGGTGACTTCAAACCAGGTTCAGAATGTCCACTCCGTGGGCCTACACATTGCACACCCTTTAGTTTGTCAATTTTCATTTCATATGGTTTTACATTCATTTTTCAAAAATTTGAATTTCAAAAGCTCTTTGGTCATGTGACCTGGTGACTTCAAACAAGGTTCAGAATGTCCACTGACTACCCTTCTATATTGCACACCCTTTAGTTTGTCCATTTTCATCTCACATGGTTTTACCTGCATTTTTAAACATTTTAATAGCTCCTTGGTCATGTGACCTAGTGACTTCAAATAAGATTCAGAATGTCCACTCCGTGGCCCTACACATTGTACACCCTTCAAAAAGAACCCAAACCGTCTGGGCGCGTGTGCCATCGTACCCTATCGTGCATACATTTATTTTGCCCCCCCACACCAAACGCGATCATGACATGCAGGTTAAAATATCAAAACAAACTCTGAACCAATGACATTAATTTGGGGACAGGTCGAAAATCATTAAACGTGTATGGCAATTTGGCTAGTTAGCTTGCACTTGCTAGCTAACGTTCATTTGTCCGATTTAGCTAGCTTGCTGTTGCTAGCTAATTTGTCCTGGGATATAAACATTAAGTTGTTATTTTACCTGAAATGCACAAGAACCTATACTCCAGCAATTAATCCACACATAAAACGGCCAACCGAATCGTTTCTAGTCATCTCTCCCCTTCCAGGCTTTTTCATCGTTTAACTTACATGGTGATCACATCTAAACTTTCATTGTAGTACCACGACTACCGGCAAAACAGTTCGTCTTTCAGTCACCCACGTGGGTATAACCATTGAGGAGATGGCACGTGGGTACCTGCTTCTATAAACCAATGAGGAGATGATGGGAGAGGCAGGACTTTCACCGTGATCTGCGTCAGAAATAGGAATGAGTTCTATTTTAGCCCTTGGCGTCGCAGACGCTCGTTGGCGCACGCGAGCAGTGTGGGTGCAATAATTTAATAACATGGATTTCGACATTTATTTTGCGACGCTCGCGCTCGCGCACGTGACGTGTCCA
Source organism: Oncorhynchus nerka (assembly GCF_034236695.1). Taxonomy (NCBI): domain Eukaryota; kingdom Metazoa; phylum Chordata; class Actinopteri; order Salmoniformes; family Salmonidae; genus Oncorhynchus; species Oncorhynchus nerka. Next base: position 5,324,715 of record NC_088416.1, on the reverse strand, counting down.
GTCTGGTCAGCATGTCAGTTTGTCTATTTTCATCTCACATGATTTTACAATATTTTTTCTTAATGTAACATTTCAATAGCTCCTTGGTCATGTGACCGAATGTCCGCTGACTACCCTTCTATATTGCACACTCTTGTTTGTGTACTGTAAAATCACGCGGTGTAACGTACATTTTTCATAGTTTCAAAGTTGCAATAGCTCATTGGTCATGTCAATTACACACCTACGAAGCATGCAGTGGATATACACCCATATTGCATAACCTCTTGTCATGTATCTTCTATATTGTACATTAATATTAGTTTGACAATTAAGGGGGTTCAGTCCAGTGTTGTGTTTATTATTTTCTTTAGTATTTATCTACAATAAATTGGTAGTTCAAAGTACTTATTTTCCATGTTTTTTATTTTTCCACAGTATTTAACAGTGGTACACAATAGGAGAGAGACAGATAATATCTCCTTTCGTCGTTAATATCAACCATAAAGGAAAAGGGCAAAGTATGAGAGTCATGCTATTAATTGTCCAAAGCAGGGATGGAGAGTGAGCTTGTGAGGTAGGCTGCAGTGGGTTTACTGGTCAATACATATACTGAACATGTAACCACAGTAATGGTGGCCAGTAAGTCAATGAATAAAAATTTAATATTGACAAATTAAACAGACCTGTAGACCTTTCATCTTTTCCAACATGTCAACAGACATTTAACTTCAATTAAGTATGAAACATTTCACAGTTTTAACTTTCTCTTTATCCCTGGTTGAGGTACATTTCAGAGCCTCTTCAGTGTGGATGGGGTATAGCATACATTTTCAACAACAGACTGCACTTCCAGTTTGTGTTCTTTACTCTGTTGAACTCTTTTGTCTTCATTCCGAGGCACAGCACATGGAACCACCGTTGGCAGGCAATACAGTCAATCAAAACAAAACAAAGCGTAACACGTTAAAAATAATATCAAATATCAATGCAGTACGACGAATGACGAATTAGCCATCCATTGTGTTATATCATAAATTGCCTTACATGCCGTCACTGTTGTCAAAAGATTATAAACATGTTAAATTTAAGTTACTAACCCAGTCAGTCTTTGGGCCACATCCAGGTTCTTTATCAGTGACACACGTGAAGCAGTTGTTGGCTCTGTTGAACTCTGAAATCATAGGCATGAACTGAACATGTCCCACACAACTACATAAAAATAAATAATTTACATTTACTGTGAATTAAATGTCATTTACATACCAGACATTTTTAGTATATCCTCAGCCATTTCTTTCCGCAGTTGCTCCATGTGTTTTTGAAGGTTCCATATGAATTTGGGATGTTGGGGAAGTTCTGTGCACCTTCCTTGGCCATCTACACCAAAAAATAAAATATAGTTTTTGACCTAATTGTCACATAACAGCTAACCATTCATTATTGAAAATATAACTATCAAACCTGCATTACAAAGACCCCACAGCTGAAGGTGTCCTGCTGCATGGTGTGAGTTATTTCCCCTCCTTTACACTTTATGTCCGCCCAGTCGTCTTTTCCATGGCAGGATCTTCTCATTTTGAAGTATTCTCTTTTTTATGTAAACATAATGGAATTCTGATTAGTTATAGGCAAATGAATACACAAGCCAAATTTGCACGCTGTTTTCCTTATCACTATAATCTAGTAGTAATTTATTAGTAGAGGTATTTTCCTTTATTCCCCATTCTACACACACAGCCTAAATTATAAGCACTAAACCATTTACAGGACAATAATAAAAGTAGCATATAGGATCCAACCCTGTCACAGAGTGAATAAATGTAGAGCGTCTGTAGACTTGAAGAAAAAAATATTAAAGTGGCAGTTTCATCAGTATGTGCTTAAAGAAAGTCATATCACAAAGATCACAGATGACAGTGCCCACCAAATCTATGACAATAGAGAATGAATTGTAAGTACCAAAGTGTGTTTGTCAAAATAATATCTGAAAATGTCAGTTGTTGAACATAATACTTCTATTTGCAATAGCAATTTATGATATATGCAGTTGAGGAATATTCCATGTACCAACACTACATGTAGGACGGACATAAGACATTCCCACATACAGTATTTTTTGAATGTTTTATTTCACCTTTATTCAACCAGGTAAGCCAGTTGAGAACAAGTTCTCATTTACAACTGCGACTTGGCCAAGATAAAGCAAAGCAGTGTGACACAAACAACAACACAGAGTTACACATGGAATAAACAAACAAACAGTCAATAACACAATACAAAAGTCTATATACAGTATGTGCAAATGAAGTATGATTAGGGAGGTAAGGCAATAAATAGGCCGTAGTGGCGAAATAATTACAATTTCGCAAATAAACACTGGAGTGAGATGTGCAGAAGATGAATGTGCAAGTAGAGATACTGTGGTGCAGCAAAGGAGCAAAAAATAAAATAAATAAAAATATGGGGATGAGGTAGTTGGATGGGCTATTTATAGATAGGCTACGTACAGGTGCAATGATTTGTAAGCTGCTCTGATAGCTGATGCTTAAAGATAGTGAGGGAGATATGAGTCTCCAGCTTCAGTGATTTTTGCCATTCGTTCCAGTCATTGGCAGCAGAGAACTGGAAGGAAAGGCAGCCTAAGGAGGAATTGGCTTTGGGGGTGACCAGTGAAATATACCTGCTGGAGGAGGTGCTGCTATGATGACCAGTGAGCTGAGATAAGGAAGGTCTTTACCTAGCAAGGACTTATAGATGACGTGGAGCCAGTGGGTTTGGTGATGAATATGAAGCGAGAGCCAGCCAACGAGAGCATACAGGTCACAGTGGTGGGTAGTATATGGGGCTTTAGTGACAAAACGTATGGCACTGTGATAGACTGCATCCAATTTGCTGAGTAGAGTGTTGGAGGCTATTTTGTAAATGACATCGCCGAAGTCAAGGATCGGTAGGATAGTCAGTTTTAACGAGGGTATTTTTAGCAGCATGAGTGAAGGATGCTTTGTTGCGAAATAGGAAGCCGAATCTAGATGTAATTTTGGATTGGAGATGCTTAATATGAGTCTGGAAGGAGAGTTTACAGAGTTTGTTTGTAGTTGTCCACATATTCTAAGTCAGAACCGTCCAGAGTCGTGATGCTAGGCGGGTGGGCAGATGAGGGCAGCGATCGGTTGAAGAGCATGCATTTAGTTTTACTTCCATTTAAGAGCAGTTGGAGGCCACAGAAGGAGAGTTGTTTGGCATTGAAGCTCGTCTGGAGGTTAGTTAACGCAGTGTCCAAAGAAGGGCCAGAAGTATACAGAATGGTGTTGTCTGCGTAGAGGTGGATCAGAGAATCACCAGCCGCAAGAGCGACATCATTGCTGTATACAGAGAAAAGAGTCTGCCCGAGAATTGAACCCTGTGGCACCCCCATAGAGACTGGCTCATTTGACACACTGAACTCTATCTGAGAAGTAGTTGGTGAACCAGGCGAGGCAGTCATTTGACAAACCAAGGCTGTTGAGTCTGCCGATAAGAATGTGGTGATTGAGTCGAAAGCCTTGGCCAGGTCGATGGATACGGCTGCACGGTATTGTCTTTTGTCGATGCCGATTATGTTATCATTTAGGATCTTGAGCGTGGCTGAGGTGCACCCATGACCAGCTCGGAAACCAGATTGCATAGCGGAGAAGTTACAGTGGGATTCAAAATGGTCGGTGATCTGTTTTGTTAACTTGGCTTTGAAGACCTTCGAAAGGCAGGGTAGGATAGATATAGGTCTGTAACAGTTTGGGTCTAGAGTGTCTCCCACTTTGAAGAGGGGGATGACCGCGGCAGATTTCCAATCTTTGGGGATCTCAGACGATACGAAAGAGAGGTTGAAATTAATGTAAAACCATATGAGATGAAAATTGACAAACTAAAGGGTGTGCAATGTGTAGGGCCACTTAGTGGACATTCTGAACCTTGTTTGAAGTCACTAGGTCTCATGACCAAGGAGCAAACTAAAGACAAGTACAGAAACAGACTCAATGCTGAGCATGACCTTAGGGTTGCACTGTCAAAAACTGAGCCCAGAATAGACATTCTTGATGAAAACTTCAACCAGCCACACACCTTTCATTAGGAGTGTGTGTGTGTGTGTGTGTGTGTGTGTGCGCTTGCGTGTTTGTTTTCTGGTCTACGTCTGTGTGATATGATCAATTTATTCCAGTTCAGAATGAAAATGATTTATTGTATTTTAACACCAACCATTCCAACCTAGACTGATATGTAAGAGTGTTTTTAATGGGGGAAAATAAACATGAATCGCTATTTATATGGGTATTTCATTTCATTGTCATGTGTTTTTGTCTTTATTACATTTGTTTTAAACATAAGGGCAATTAAATGTACCTATATGTACCTATAGTTGCAGGTTTTCATAAGCTTGGGTCCCAGGAAAACACAGAATTTCTCATTTGGGTCCCAGGCTGAAAAAGTTGAAGAATCCCTGGTCTAACCACATGGAGCAGAGCGCCTAGTCCTACTCCCTGTATTGTAATGCTTGGAAAGTGTTACATGGAGGGAGGGAGAGAGAGAGGGAGCGAGAGAATCCTTTCCTCATTCATTGGAGGAGGGAGGTTTTGGCACAGGCAATGTATGGAAGCCCGGCAGTGTTTATTTAATATATGGATCTTGTTTTTAGCCTTTGATGACACTGTTTAAAATCTGATATCTAATAAGTCAGGTATTCTGTTTAAAGCTGTGCCAGTGGGTTCAGTACAATGTGATGGGAGAGAGAAAGGCAGCTGAGTACAGGCTGAGCGGGGGGGGGGGGGACTTTCTACCATTGACGTTAAATAACATTGGAGATGTGAGGCTGGCTGCTCAGAGACAGTAATGGTATTGGATGTGGCGCTGTAGAGAATACCAGAGAGGTCTTATGTCACACCTGAAAGAACTCTAACTCATGGAATGATTTTAGAATTCAACATTACAGTCCAAGTGTGATGAATCCTGTTGAGTCTAGTGGCTGTTCTCTGAAGCTTGGGATGCCACATGGGAGGGATTCTGCACCTTGCCCACCGCCATCCCTGTTCATCCTACCTGACAAGTAGAAAGGTCGAGGAGGTGAGGCTCTCAGTTAGCTGACAGTAATGGATGTCTCTAGGCTCTGTGATGCTGTGATACTGGGTTACTGGTATCAAAAATGTACACTCACTACTGTAAGTCGCTCTGGATAAGAGCGTCTGCTAAATGACAAAACATTTGAATAAATACATGTAAACTCAGATTGGACCGTTTGCTGAATCATTCTGAATAATGCAGGGGTTTTAAATAATTACATGTTTATGTCTTTAGGATGGATGACATTCAGCTGTGTAAGGAAATCACTCGCCTCAAGAAGGAGCTCCAGAAACTGGTGTCCATACCAGGTATAATCTATGTTTACATTGTGTGCCCAACTATTATTTATTTATTATTAATATTCTTTTTTATATTCTTTTCTTTACTTTAGTTAGGGCAATGAGTATGAGAATAGTGTTTTGGATGGAGAGGTCAACTACTGAGAGGTCTTGAACTGCAGACTAAGGTACAATGGATTGTAGAGGGTTAAATTCCAGACATACTGTAAAACTTGCCGTCAATGGCAGTAAAGATTGCCTCTGATTGGACAGACAATCTCGTCCTGACCTCTGTCCAACACCACACCCTCTACAGTTTCAGAGTACACACAGAATCAGGAAGTGGCGTTGTGTCATAAGCATAAACACTTCTCGACAAACAATACCCATCTTTCATACTCAGCTGGGACCATGTGGGGCCTTTCTCACGCAGGGTAAATTAATTTGTGCTTAATGAAACTGACATTGTCTTTATATCCTATGATATGTGTAAATTGTTGTGCTGTAAAATAGTTGGTAACACTTTACTGTAGGTGTCCTTATGCATGCATTCATAAAGCCTTATAACAAGTATATTAAGGCCAGAGGGGGTGTGGTATATGGCCAATATACCACGGCTAAGGGCTGTTCTTACGCACGACGCAACATGGAGTGCCTTATTGCTGCTATGAACTGGTTACCAACATAATTAGAAGAGTAAACAAGTAGTTTTGTGTCATACCCATGGTATATTTAAGCAATAAGGCCTGAGGGGGTGTGGTATATGGCCAATATACCACGGATAAGGGCTGTTCTTTTGCACGACGCAACATGTGGTATATTGGCCACATATCACAAACCTCAGAGGTGCCTTATTGCTATTATAAACTGGTTACCAACATAATTAGGGCAGTTAAAATACATGTTTTGTCATACCCATGGTACACAATCTGATATACCATGGCTTTCAACCAATCAGCATTCAGGACTCAAACCACCCAGTTTATAATGACTGATAAACCACAGCTTTCAGCCAATCATCATCCAGGAGCCAAACTACCTAGTTTATAAAACACATTATAACATTTGTCATAAGCTGTTATAAGTAGTTTTAATGAATCATGATTCACAGCATGAGATGTTATAAAACCAGATCTAATTAGTTTTAAAAATTACTGTTCATCCTGTTGTCATATATTGAGTTTGTTCTACCACTGATTTAACCCCTGTTGACAGTGGATATATTTCGCACAATTGACCCAGGTTCGTCCGGGTTTGGCCGGGGTAGGCCATCATTGTAAATAAGAATTTGTTCTTAACTGACTGCCTAGTTAAATAAAATTAAAATGTAAAATTAAAATACAGTGACATGTTACCAAATAATTAATAAGTGAGGTCAGTAGTCCCTTCACCATCCACAAAATGTAATAGCTGTATAATTTGTACTTAATTCTTGAAACGATTCTTCAGCACAGCAGAATCCTGTGAAGAGATACTGTATACATTGTCATTATAGAAGTGATCAAACTCAAACCCCCCTTTAAACAATGTTTCCCTATTAACATGGAATACTCTACCGAAATATATCCACTGTCAACGGGTCAAATTGGTGGTAGAACAAACCCCTATCCCGTGTTCATTTCGTCAGCAATAAATATCAAGAAAAATAATCATCAACAAACTATTTTTCCTGACTAAAACTATGATGATAACAAGACGACATTCCCTGGGGAAAAAAACGATAACTATTACAAAATTGCTTTTCATTTTAGTCAAAGAAAATATATTTCGGTAGAGACAAGAAATTGATATGCGGACCATGGCGGGAGACAGAGTAACATGCTAACCATACCGCTTGCGCTAGGGACATCTGCGTAGGCAGGCGGTAAAATTGAAATTGGTTCTATTTGTGATGCTCAACGTGCTGCCACAAGGGTTTCTACAGTTGCCCTCTGTGTATGGAAAGATTTATTCAAAGGCCTGTTCTGAAGAAAAACACTCTGTTGGCTGACTTCTGAATCTGAAGACAGGACTCCAACCTACTCCTCCATTTCACTGTTATGCTGATTTTGGAGCTGTGGAGTGTGATTTTTGTTCTGGTAGAAAACTCAAAGCTGTCAAGTCCTGTCTGGTGTGTCTGGCCTTTTGCTGTGAGACTCACCTCAAGCCTCACTATGAATCTCCTACCTTTAAGAAGCACCACTTGGTCCAAGCCACCACACAGCTACAGGAGAAGATCTGCTCTCATCATGTTAAACTACTAGAGGTTTATTGCCGGTCCGATCAGCAGTTTATCTGTTATCAGTGTTTGCTAGATGAACATAAAGGCCATGAAACAGTCTCAGTGGAAGCAGAAAGGATTGCGAAACAGAGAGAGTTGGGGGAGACATTCCAGTAGAGGACCCAAGGGATAAAGAAGGAGAAGAATAAAGTAAGAAAGGCTATGAAGTCACTCAAGCGATCTACATAGGGTGCGGTGAAGAACAGTGGAAATATCTTTACTGGCATGATCTGTTCCATTGAGAAAAGGCACTCTGAGGTGAAGAAGCTGATCATAGCCCGGAAGAGGGTTGAAGGGATTCATGTTGAAGAGCGATTGGTGCGACTGGAGCAGGACGTGGTTGAGCTGAAGGAGGAGAGGCAATGAGCTGGAGGAAACTGAGGATCACATCCATTTCCTCCAGGCTGTCCAGTCTCTCTGTGTCACTCCTGCATCTGAAGCCTTACCTAGCACTGTCGACCAACATGTCTCCTTTGAAGATGTGAAGGAATCAGTCTCCGGACTAAAATAACGACTGGAGGATGTATTGGAGGAGGACATGGCCAAGATATCTGGAAATTATCAGCTCACATTGGATCCCAACACAGCACATAACAAACTGTATCTGTCGGTGGGGAACAGAGATGTTAAATGGGACCAGTGTCAGTTGTTGGAATATCCTGACCATCCAGACAGATTTACCTTCTACCCCCAGGTGCCGTGTAGGGAGGGTCTGTCTGGAGCCTGCTACTGGGAGGTACACTGGGACGGGGATGGGTCAGTTTGTATAGCCGTCTCATATAAAGGGATCAGCAGAAAAGACAGAGGCAGTTTGTTTGGGAAGAATGATCGATCCTGGTGTTTAATCTGCTCTGACTATAGCTGCACCTTCTACCACAATGATAAACAGACTGATATCCCTGTCCCCTGCTCTTCCAGAGTAGGAGTGTACCTGGACCACAAGACAGTAATTCTGTCCTTCTATGGCGTCTCAATGACCCTCCTCCATAGAGTCCAGACCACGTTCACTCAGCACCTCTATCCTGGGTTTGGGGTAGATTTAGTGGGTTCTGTGAAGATAATGGCATTAACACATTAACTTTGATAAGAATGTAAGCAGAAAATTGCATCTGGTGATTTGTTTCTTTTGTCAAGATGTATCCACTGCATGTGGGACCTAACACAATTTGTGCTTCATAAAACTTTTGTTGTAAATTGTTGTGGATTTTCTGATTTCTGATTTTTCATGAGTTGTAAGTGCTGTAAAATAATGATTACGGCTGGATTCAATCCATATCGCTGAAGTTCAGCGCTCTAGAGCAATTTAAAGGTAAAGGTCATTTCCTATTGAGCCGACATACGCAGCGTTTGCCGGGAATGCAGTCTCATCTAACACGGGAACACTACCTTTACATTTCTATCACCCTGTAGCGCAGCTCTACAGCACCACAGACTGAATCCAGTCGTAAGTGAGATCATTAAATCCTTCAACAAGCACAAAATGTATGTTATGTGTCAATAATGATTACAATGTGTTAATATCGACTTGGGGAATGAGACACTGTGTAATCATACATTATCATGACCAAAGTGATCAAACTCATAAAACAATTCTGTTACAGACAATGACAAGTCCAACGAGGACAGGCAGAAAGAGGAGGATCTTCTCCAGCAGATCCACAAGCTGGTGGAGACCAGAGATTTCCTTGTTGACGATGTGGAGTTTGAGAGGCTAAGGCAAGTGAGACCGACTGGGGTTCGAAACCAGGTGTCATGCTCACCAGAACACTGTTAGCTCTCTGAGCTAATGCCTAGGCATTTACCTTGGGGTCCCAACGTACAGTATGTTGTCCCCCCAGAAATACAAATACAAATACAATACAAGGTAATAATTGATTGTTTTTGAGGCATGTGAAGACACCCAGGGAGAAAGGGCATGAGGATATGGAGTCTTAGTCATCGCTAGCAGGAACAGACAGAAATGTAGCGTTTCAAGTTCCACTCATCCATTTTTCTTCCCTCTACAGGGAAAGGGAGGAGGACAAAGAAATGGCTGATTTCCTCCAGTCCAAGTTCCCCAGAAACTCCAAGAAGAAAGGTGTGTGTGTGTGTGTGTGTGTGTGTGTGTGTGTGTGTGTGTGTGTGTGTGTGTGTGTGTGTGTGTGTGTGTGTGTGTGTGGTCATAGTGAGTTATTATTTTCCATTCAAATGCTCAATTGTATGTCTCAACGTTTTCAAGTATTCACTTTGAGGCAGTAAGAGTCAGTGGCCTTGATTTGATGACGATTTCTTTGGACAGTTTGGCGCCTCTTTCTTGTTAAATTCTTTCTTCCCTACTGAAGCATTTATTTTTGAAACTATGTTTTTCACCCACAAAAATGCATACATCTTTGAACTGGCTCCCCACCGAGCAAAATTTGTTTTCATCAGCGTGTATTCTGCTCATATCAGATCATCTGAAGGCGTGTGTGTGCATGCATGTGTCTGCGTACCCTTGTGTCTGGGTGAGTCTGAATGTGTGTGTCATTATGTCTGATCTACTACTGCATCACCAGTGCTCCACCTGGTACATCCCCATATCCTCTGACTGACTCCACCTCCTCTTCCTCAGGTCAGATTCCAGCCAGACGGCTAACGTCCAGGGCCCAGCAGACCTCGTCCCCCTTCACCAAGACAGGCCTGTCCCTGCTGAAGGAGTGCTGTGGCTTCACCTGCTCCATCATGTAGGCCGGGCCCTCAGGGGCTCTACCATGGAGCCAAAATAGAACCCTGTTGCATCACAGTTTCAGCTTTCCAACCCGAGTAACACTTGAAGTACGGACAGACAACCAGCCAGTGGAGTAGGTTGGGTATGTCGCCAGGATGAGATTAGTGGTGTTTTATCTCCCAGTCTATGCTGCATCCCGTCTGGGCTGTGTTTCTCTTTCACTCCTTTGTTTCTGTCTCTCTCCCTGACCAACCCTCCCTCCCCCCTTCTCTCTCTCTCTGTCTCTCTCTGTCTCTCTCTGTCTCTCTCTCCCTATCCAACCCCCCTCTCTCTCTCTCTCTCTCTCTCTCTCTCTCTCTCTCCTGTCCCTCCCTCCCTCTCTCTCCCTCCCTCCCTCTCTCTCTCTCTCTCTCTCTCTCTCTCTCTCTCTCTCTCTCTCTCTCCCTGTCCAACCCTCCCTCCCTTCCCCCTCTCTCTCTCTCCCTGTCCAACCCTCTCTCTCTCTCTCTCTCTCTCTCTCTCTCTCTCTCCCTGTCCAATCCTCCCTCGCCCTCTCTCTCTCTCTCTCTCTCTCTCTCTCTCTCTCTCCCTGTCCAACCCCCCCTCTCTCTCTCTCCCTGTCCAACCCCCCCCCCCCCTCTCTCTCTCTCTCTCTCTCTCTCTCACACATTAGGGCCCCAGTCCTATCTGCACTTCTAGTTGAGTTCTATACCCAGTGTCCCCTCTCCGCATCAGGCTCATCCCCCATGAGGCTGTGCAATGATCTTCCGTCGTCTGTATCAGACTATTCTCATTCATCATTGTCAGAGTTCCTCCTACTGCCTCTCCCCGCCTCTCAATGGTGTCACCAATGCTCTCAGAGCAGTTCATTCTGGACTATCTCACTGGCTTTGGTACCTTTATATACCTAGAACCTGTCCCTTCATCGAGATTGGATGTAAACGTAATTTGCATGAGTCAGATATTGCTATCAAATTATGTACAAAGCTCTGCTTGTCCACCAGTGGCAGATGTTAAATATTGCTGCCCCGGTGTAGATGATTATTTGTGATGCCTGAGACTAAACCCAACAGTGAAGATGTACTGTACAGTATTTTCTAATTGGAACATCATACATACATCTCTTTAAGCCCTGTTTAGCCTCCTTAACTCTTTTACCTTTCAAATTGCTGTAGTTGCCTTTGAACAGACTTCCCACTGGCTCACTAATTCATAGTCAGCGTTAATTGACGGCAGCCTAATCATGCTGCCAGGTCAACGTTAGCCAGACATGCAACTGATGGGCTAATTGATGTTTCGTGATAAGAGTATGGTTTCGTGATAACGTGACACTAACGTCGGACTATAAGCAACTCACTAAAAAAAAGAGGTCATTAGTCACAGACTTGACAACTACGTCCAATTAAGAGGCCTTTAGGAGTGACTGAACATACTGAACAACTTAGCTTAGCAGATGACTCATCACTCGCTTCCTTTCCTGTTGTTGTTGTTGTTATTTAATACATACACTCAAAGTATATATTTTATGGGACTACAAAATGACTCGTCCTTCCACATTGCTGACTTTACACACACTAGAGGTTAGTGTGCAGTATACCGATCAGCAGGAAAGGTTTCCACCGTAACAACAGTCATTTTGAGTGGAACTGCAGCTCACTGCAGCTAACATTGTTGCACTGTATTACTGACAGCCTGTTATTATTACTGACAACATGTTAAACTGTATAGGTCTACTGTAAACTGTGTCGGTAATTGTCAGTAATTACTAGGCAGTCCGTGTCAACACGGAACCACAGTTCAGTGTCAAGCCTCTCCATGGCTACTCATTGGAAATGGAGATGATAACTTTTCAGTGGTCGCCCTAGCAACCACAGCGTAGGAAGTCCGAACATACTGTATACAATGAGAAAAAAGCACTACATTACACACACGCTGGTATCTGTTGGGTGTGTTTTTATTTTTTTATTCTCTGAAATCAGGGTCCCTCTGAAGTCTCCTCTGAAAGCTGGGTTTCTCTGAAGTCTCCTCTGAAATCAGGGTTCCTCTGAAGTCTCCTCTGAAATCAGGGTTCCTCTGAAGTCTCCTCTGAAATCAGGGTTCCTCCGAAGTCTCCTCTGAAGTCTCCTCTGAAAGCAGGGTTTCTCCGAAGTCTCCTCTGAAAACAGGGTTTCTCTGAAGTCTCCTCTGAAATCAGGGTTCCTCTGAAGTCTCCTCTGAAATCAGGGTTCCTCCGAAGTCTCCTCTGAAATCAGGGTTCCTCTGAAGTCTCCTCTGAAAGCAGGGTTCCTCTGAAGTCTCCTCTGAAATCAGGGTTCCTCCGAAGTCTCCTCTGAAATCAGGGTTCCTCTGAAGTCTCCTCTGAAATCAGGGTTCCTCTGAAGTCTCCTCTGAAATCAAGGGTCTTTTCTTTCCTAGGCAGCCCCTATGACATGCTATTGAATGTTGGTACCGTCACCACACCTCAATTATAAAACACAATTTCATCATGCACCATTTGCCACGCTCATCCCTTATTCCCATATAGAACAAGGTGGTAATTTTGTGTTACCGAGGGGAGGGAAGGAGAGGGGTAGTCTGGCTGACACGACCCACATGACTATACAGCGAAGAGCTGTGACCCACTTCGAGGACTTCGAAAGCTGGTGTTAGCCAGACCAAGAGAGATGGAGGAGAGGAAGGATAAGCTAGTGTGAGTCATCAGTAGTAGAGAGAGGAGAGAGCTTTGACAAAGTTCCTGTTGTTGTCGCGAGTGTCCTTGGTGAGCTGCCAGAACGGTTAGTTTTGTCAATCAAACAAGCAGCAAGCATAATCCGGTGACCCCCACGCTCTATCTCTGCACCTCACAACGCTTTCCTCTGAGCAGGGGGGACACGGGGGAAGTGACACGCGGGTGACATGTAACTGTCATCACAAGGTTGCTATGACCACCCTTGTTTTGGCAGCATACCTCCCCTGAGTTGGTTCTCTCTCCTTGTATCACAGCAACAATGCTGGATTCAAGTGTTAGTTGTCAAGAACTCAATACTTCTGCATTGCTCTCCCACCTAATCCGAATCTGTCAACCTCAACTCAATACTTCTGCATTGCTCTCCCACCTAATCCGAATCTGTCAACCTCAACTCAATACTTCTGCATTGCTCTCCCACCTAATCCGAATCTGTCAACCTCAACTCAATACTTCTGCATTGCTCTCCCACCTAATCCGAATCTGTCAACTTCAACTCAATACTTCTGCCTTGCTCTCCCACCTAATCCGAATCTGTCAACCTCAACTCAATACTTCCGCATTGCTCTCCCACCTAATCCGAATCTGTCAAGCCAGTATAGTCACATAACAGTGCCCTCCAGAGGCATCATGCCCATTGAAACTGAGGGACATGTGCCCCCTTAATATCATCCGTTTATAGGATGAAATTGAAGAAAAAAAACACACTAGTAGTGTTTGAGAGGATGTTGCACACTTTAACTTTAAGCAAGTCGATGTTGATGGGAGGATGAGTATAGCCCAAAGGGTTTATCTTACTTGAAGATTCCAGAATGCACTCTAGTTCGTCTCTCCTTTGTATTGCTGTGTATACTGTGTGTGTGTTTGTGCTCGGGTCCTACTTTAAAGTGCGATATGATGGAGACAATTCAATTCTCTTTTATTACTCCTCCTCCACACATACCCCTCTTTTGTCATTTTCTCTCCTTCCCTCTCTTATCCCCCCCTCCCTCTTTATCTCCTTCCCTCTCTTATCCCCCCCTCCCTCTTTCTCTCCTTCCCTCTCTTATCCCCCTCCCTCTTTCTCTCCTTCCCTCTCTTATCCCCCTCCCTCTTTCTCTCCTTCCCTCTCTTACCCCCCCTCTTTCTCTCCTTCCCTCTCTTATCCCCCCTCCCTCTTTCTCTCCCTCTTTTGACGAGGTCTCTGGAGCCTGATGTCTCACTCGCTTCATCTCTCTCTCCTTCTCTCTCTCTCTCTCTCTCTCTCCTGTCTCTCTTTCTGGGTGTTAGGGTGCAGGATGTGTCTAATTCTGTGTTGCTGTCAGTTTAGCTCCAATGGTCCACAGTCATACGGCCTCTCATGAAACCTGTCAACCAAAACAGTGTTGTGCTTTGTTTTTTCTTGTTTCGGGGAATTTGTATGTGTGGATAATGTATTATCAGGACATTGGCTATTCCATAGAGTGGAGAAACCAGTAAAAGCGAGTATTTTTGTATTTGACAGACCTGTTGTTGTTGGAAAGGTTTCATTATTCTGTGTTCATTGATTGTACAGTATGTTTTTATTAGATGTGTGTATATCCTGAGAATAGAGTGTAAAGTCAATGCTTCAGCGGCTGTATTTGTTACTGCATGCATATTGTAACAATGTTGAATTGAATCGTGTAGCTTACTATATTTATGTATATTGAATGTCCAGTCATTCATCATCTTTGCTTCACTGAAATATGTGTCGTAACAGGGAAATAATAACATTTCCAAAGAACCTAAGTGGAACAGGACAAAGCGTAACTCTAAGATGATATATTAAAAGATTGTGTATGTATAATCTGTGCCAAATATTTGGGAATCGTATGAAATTGTGTAGCATAATAACACAAGCTATGGATTTCAATACTGTATATTGAAAAATAAATATTGAGAATAAAATGGTAATAAGATATTGTTTATTCCTACTAACTTGTGCTCCGTATGTGTGTCCATTTGCTTCAGCTTCAGAGTTCGACCTGCCCTGCACCACTGCCCTAGAGAGTTATTTTATCTCAGCAGGACCAGTATTGGCTAACGTTGCTAATTAGCGGCACAGTGGCATCTGCCGCTATCAGGATGCTAATTGCTGGAGCATTAGTACCTTGGGCTTTACTGTTTCATGATTTACAGAGTCTATGCCCTGATGGGTTTGTCTATAAAGAGTTACTCGGGCTGATGGAGAGACCTGGTGGGTTACGTAATAGATTGAATGCAAATGTTAACCATGCTTCACCAACTCCATGGTTAAACTACTGCAACAAGCGTTGAGGGTTTAAAACGTTGTGATAAGGGTGTGTCGTGTCTTTGGCTATGCCGGATTAAGTGATATGACATGCTATTCTTTAAAATAATTTCTCCGTAATTAATATTACCTGATTGAGCTAATCATGTAAATGTAATTAACTAGAGAGTCGGGCACCACGAAGAATATTTGTAGAGCTGTTATCTTACGAATAAACTCTTAAAGACCTAGTAATATTTTACATCAATAGCAGTCAATATTAATCGCCATCTTAATTCCGTCTCATCTGAAACTTGTAAATTCTTTCTTATCTGCACGAACCCTGGCTAACAATTTGAATCAGCAATAATCATTTATTTATTAAATACCTAACTAATCACACAGAATTACACATACACATAATTAAATCATAACTTGATTACAAATTACGTCATAAAGGAAAACGTCCCTAGCGGGCGGAACAGATATGACAGCTGGTTACACAAAAGAAAAGGGGCTGGGTTTGAGTGAAAGAGCGGGAAGACTGAGGGACAAAGGGAGAAGCTGTGCTATCGTAAATACAGTATCTTATGCATTCTAAATGACCACCCATTTGGAAAAGGAAAATGCAATAAATATTTACTCTGAGCTGCACTTCGGTAGGTTGGTGGTAGATGGAAGGCCGTGTTGCCCAACCGAGTCCTTTGAAGAATGTCTCTGGTGGTCAATTGGATACGTTGTAGTAACGTTGTTGTGTGATAGACGGGATACTCTGTCTGTTCCTTCCTAACCCTCGTTTGCATCTGCTGTTGCTAACTTAACAGCTAGGAGGTATCACTTCTGTAGTGAATAAGAGTTCAAAGTTCATACCATTCGCAACCAAAGCTCACGCTGATGTTTGCTTCGTTCTGTAGTTATTATCTGAACCATTCTGACATCGGACTGTCGTCCTCACATCTTCGGAACAGATGGTTACATTGTCGTCAAGGGCTTATATAGGAAGGGAGAGGAGGGCGTGTTTGAGAAGTTTTATAGCCCATGTCCCTTCACAGAGCCCTATCTTATGAAAACCCAAATCTCACATTTTAGAAGCTAAAATCACATTTCGTCCCATCACGAATAATTTCATATTCAAACATTTAAATTGAACAACAATTCCATGTGAATCCGATTACTCTGATGTGTAGACTTTCCACTGTAGAGATTGTCATCTGATCATTGATGAGAATGTCTCAGATGACAACCGAACTGACATCATATTCATTAAGTACCACCGCATATGTTCCATTGGTCGGATTACCAGAATGTTAAGCAAGGGTTTTGTTAACCAATGGTTTTGCAAATGTAACCTCAGTAGGGTAGAGAGAGGAAAAAGGGGGGAAGAGGTATTTATTACTGTCATAAACCTACCCCCCAGGCCAACATCATGACAGGTGTTAACATATTGTAAAAAGTATTGAGGAATAAACCATTGTAACAAGTGCTGAGTACTAATGGTTGTGGTGGTAGCGTGGCAGGGGGCCAAGATCTATTCATTGTACTGTGCTCTGGCTTTGCTAAAGACACTGAAATGGGTCAAATTGAATTTCCTCATTTAATACAAAAAATATTTGAGTCATCTTCCATACATCCATCTATCCTTCATTCTTTTTACACACACACACACACACACACACACACACACACATCTAAATAATCAGGTGATTAAGATGTAGCGAGTTGCCAGCCCAGCACAGAAACTGCATCACTGCTTATCTTCTTCTCATTATGTCAACAGCACCTAAATGCAAATGTTTTGGTACAAGAATGGAATATTCACACAGGTCTGCAGAAGAACTGAGTGACTCAGAGAGTTACTGGTAATTGAAGTACACTTGGTATCATAAGTATTCACCCCCCTTGGAGTTTTTCACGTTTTGCTGCATTTTCAAAGTGGAATTGAAATAGATTTAATTGTCATTCAAATAAACAAATATATATATATTTTTTTTTTAAACAAATTAATACAAATTAAATAACTAAAATATAGTCGTTGCATAAGCATTCAACCCTTTTGTTTAGGCAAGCCTAAATTAGTCAAATATGACTTAACAAATCACACAATATGTTACATGCACTCACTCTGTGTAAAATAATAAGGGTTTAACTAATATTTGAATGACTACCCCTGCCTCTGTCCCCCATACATACAACATCTGTATGGTCCCAAAGTATTGAGTTGCAAGCACAGATTCAACTACAAATACCAGGACGGCAGGCAGGCTCAGGGTCAGGGTCAGGGCAGGCAGAGGTCAAAACCAGGGGGGGGGGGGGTGAGAAAAGGAGAGACCGGGGGAAAAGCAGGAGCTGAGAAAAACGTTGGTTGACTCGACAAACAAGATGAACTGGCAACGGACTAACATTGAACAAAGGTTAAAAAAATACAACGGGGATAATGGGGAAGATGGGCGACACCTGGGGGGGGACAATCACAAGGACAGGTGAAACAGATCAGGGTGTAACACACCATACATCACTGAGTGACTGCCTCCTTATTTTCAAGCTCAGTGGTGGCTGCATCATGGTATTAGTATGCTTGACATCGGCAAAGACGGGTATTTCAGGACAAAAAGAAACGGGATGGAGCTAAGCACAGGCAAAATCCTAGAGGAAAACCTGCTTCAGTCTGCTTTACACCAGACAGTGGGGGAGGAATTCCCCCTTCGGCAGAATAATAACTTGCAACAAAAGGCCAAACCTACACTGGAGTGGCTTACCAAGACAGTGAATGTTCCTAAGTGATCAAGTTGTGACTTAAATCTGCTTGGAAATCTATGGCAAGACTTGAAAATTGCTGTCTAGTCATGATCCCCAACACTTTGCTTGAAGAATTTAGAAAATAATAATGGGCAAATATTGCACAATACATGTGTGCAGAGCTCTTATGAGACTTGCCCAAGAAGCTGTAATTGCTGCCACTACATGTATTGACTCAGGGGGGGTGAATACTTATCTAATCAAGCTATATTAGTGTTATATTTTTCATTAATCTTTATAAAATGTTATAAAATTGTCTTCCACTTTGACATTACAGCGTGTTTTTTGTTGATCGTTGACAAAACATGACAATGAAATCCATCTGAATCCCACTTTGTAACTGTTAAGAAACCCAAGGGGGAAATACTTATGACACAGCCTGGGATCGAACCCGGGTCTGTAGTGATACATTGGATATCACCTTGGATCATTAAGAGATGTGTCATTTACAGGAGAAGGTAGTCCCTTGAATAATATAGATTCATTCTGTTGATATAGGCAGGAGGGTATTGAGCGATGAGTCTACGTGAATGAAGTGTCTTGAATAACAGGATTTCAGTGTTGTGTGTGTATTGTGTGTGTGCTCCTAATCAGCTCAGCCCAGTCCAAGCTCTCCTCCGTCCTGGCACCCCAATGGTGGAACCAGCTTCCCCCTGAAGCTAGGAAAGCAGAGCCCCCCCCCCCCCCCAACTGATAGGAACTTTAATGAGGAAAAGTGTACTTACTATGACTGTGATATGTGGTTGTCCCACCGAGCTTTCATGAGATGGATGCACTAACTGTAAGTCACTCTGGATAAGAGCATCTGCTAAATGACTAAAAAGTCAAATGTAAGTGTGTGTGTGTGTGCTGTGTGTGTGCCGTGTGCCGCGTGCCTGCCTCTCTACTGTTGCTTTTTTTTGCAAATATATAACTCTACATTCATCTCCCTATTTGTATTATGCCCTTGTCATTTATGGAAATCTTCTATTGAAGTCAACAATTATAATGAGCCATTTGGCTGCTCTAATCATTGAATACGCTATTATCATTCATTGAGTGGTGTCATCATTAGACCACTCGCAACTGCATTGTTGGTTAAGGGCTTGTAAGTAAGCATTTCACTTTAAGGTCTACACCTATTATATTTGGCGCATGTGACAAATAACATTTGATTTGAGCTCTCTGATATGCACTGGATATCACCTTGAATAATATAGATTCATTTAGTTTATATAAGCAGGAGGGTATTGGGCGATGAGTCTTTGTGAATGAAGTGTCTTGAATAATACGATTTCAGTGTTGTGTGTGTGTGTGTGTATTGTGTGTGTGTGTGGTCCAGTCTGTTATATCCTCCATAGCCAGAGTAGCTAGTTAGATCCTTTAGACTAGTGTTGGTGTTCACTATGCTGGGTTTCTCTTACAACTCTTCAACTGATCAGTATATTACGTGGATAATGGCTTACGAGGCCATGCATAGCCAGACGATAGTCATGTATCTGTATCTGTATATATGTTATGTATCTGTGTTACCAGTGTCAATGTGGGTGGCCTAATGGAGATGTCAACAAATTACAGGGAACAGTCTTGATGGTGATTGGCCAT
Organism: Oncorhynchus nerka; assembly: GCF_034236695.1. Classification (NCBI taxonomy): domain Eukaryota; kingdom Metazoa; phylum Chordata; class Actinopteri; order Salmoniformes; family Salmonidae; genus Oncorhynchus; species Oncorhynchus nerka. The sequence goes on along the minus strand of NC_088416.1, from coordinate 5,305,083 downwards.
CAAGTGTTACCATCTGACCCTTGACCAAACCTCTATAGTATCCTGGGGTCCTGACCGTGTCTATGATTGTCATGACAACAAGCGTGAGAATAGAGTGTATATGGTGTGCTAAGGCATGCCACACACACACACACACACACACACACACACACACACACACACACACACACACACACACACACACACACACACACACACACACACACACACACACACACACACACACACACACACACACACACAGAGGCTGCTTACTCTGTCACACACGCACATGCACACACACAAAACACACAAACACACACACACAATCCTCAACGCGTCTCTCCTGAAGTGTGCTGCATTGCAGAGACGGTGGATGACTCATCCTCAGGTCTCAGGCAAACACACTTTGCATCGCCATGGGTACCAGGACCCACAAGCCCTTGCTGTGTACATGTACGTTAGTCACGTCATGTATATGAGTCACTTGTTTCAGCTATTGATTCCTGTAGTCCCTTTTGGAGTTAGTTTTCCTAACTGTTGCATACCCCTACTACTTTAAGTAATTTAATTATCTGATAAAAGCATATAATTGACCACGTGTTGCACCACAGATGTATTATCTTAGAATTCCTTTTGTTGGGGGCTAATCTTATGTGATCTGGCTATGCTGCATGAGTAAAAAAGCGATGCAAACCTCGGTACCATGCTAGGTAATTCAGCTATCTGATTGTTTCTCCCTCCCTCCCTCTCTCTCTCTCTCTCTCTCTCTGTCTCTCTCTCTCCCTCTCTCTCTCTCTCTCTCTCTCTCTCTCCCCCTCCCTCCCTCCCTCCCTCCCTCCCTCCAGCTACCGACCTTGGTACTGGCTTGACTTCTGTTCTGTGAGCCTCAGTCAGAATCTTGTTAGAAGATTCTGATCAGCAGACATTAAAAATGTATGCATTTTTCATCCAAATCGATTTTTGGGATAAATACTTTTCTTTCGAAAGAAGATACGTAGGTTACCATTAGTATACATTCTCTATACATTCATTCTCGAGATTTATTTAGGGAAGAAGAGAAAACCTCTTACTGTCCTACATGTCTTAAAATACAGTAGAGCAAATGGACTTTAAATAACATTACTGACTTTCACACCATAGTGCATCCTTTTTCCCCTATTAAAGAGGAAGGTTAGAGAGACCTCTCTCTCTCCCACACACACACACACTACAGAGGTCCAAGTGTGTGTGTGCGTGGAGGGGGGGGCATTAACCTTCTAGGAACATGTACTTACTGTATGTGTATTCTGCAATTAGCTACATTCACACCCGGCTCTACACCCCACTGTTCCTTAGCAACACGCCAACAAGCTGCAGCATTAACATGTATATGGGAAAGTCATTATTTTCCATCAGTGAACAAGACGCTGCTATGTATAGGCTTGCCTGCATGTCATTCGTGGTTTAGTTGATGGAGCTGTCTTAGCTGTCAGTCAGATTTGAGGTACGTTTGTTTGTCCAATGTTATTGTGTGTGCCCACAGCACACACAACTGGTTGTATGCAATCACATGTTTGAAATTAGTTCTTGTATTAGTTCTTTTTTGTTTTTTTATACTTTACCCCCTTTTTCTCACCAATTTCATGATATCCAAATGCGATCCAATTACGATCTTGTCTCATCCCTGCAACTCCCCAACGGGCTCGGGAGAGGCGATGGTCGAGTCATGCGTCCTCCGAAACATGACCCCCGAAACCGCCCTTCTTAACAACCGCTCGCTTAACCCGGAAGCCAGCTGCACCAATGTGTCGGAGGAAACACCACTCAACTGACTACCGAGGTCAGCCTGCAGGTGCCCGGCCCACCACAAGGAGTCGCTAGAGCGTGATGAGCCAAGTAAAGCCCCCCAGCCAAACCCTCCCCTAACCCGGATGACACTTGGCCAATTGTGCGCCTCTCTACGGGACTCCCGGTCATGGCCGGTTTTGACACAGCCTGGGATCGAACCCGGGTTTGTAGTGACGTCTCAAGCACTGCGATGCAGTGCCTTTGACTGCTGCGCCACTCGGGAGGCCGAAATAATAATTATTTTATGTTTATGGTTAATGCCTTTTGCTTTTTCAATTTGTTTCAAAGGTCACACACACTTGTGGAAACTAAAAGGCACTCATACTTGAACCTTTCCACACTAAGGTTGAGATTATCATCAAGATCCTAAGAATGTATTCTGTCAGAGGGGTTGGGTTAAATGCGCAAGACACATTTCAGTTGAATGCATTCAGTTGTACAACGGACTATGTATCCCTCTTTCCCTTTCCTTTCATCTATTTTAAAGCAAGTGTTTTTTTGTGTTTTTTTAAGTCCTAATGCACAAAAGAGGATTTGGATGCAAGGTGGCGTTGTCCTGTCGTGGCTCATTGTGGCTTAGTAATTAAATTGATTCAGTTTCATGAATTCTGGTGGCAACAAAGGAAACTAAGTCGTAACTGTGGCTCAGGGGAAATTGAACATGAACTGATATTATTCTGATGGGGAAATCTGAAATTGTGTTGTTCTTTCAGGATAGGATCAGACTGTTGAATGAATTTTTCTGCATTTTCTCTGCCTTGGTCTATCGTTTAACATTTCGGAGGAGATTGACATTTATGAGTGATATATGTACTTGATAAAACCAGGCATATATAAAAAAAAATGGTAATACATTTAGCTTCTCGCAAACTAGAACTCTTTATAGGCTCCCTGCGTTTTTACTACAGTACTACAAAACAGCAGTGTTCTGGTAGTATAATTCCATCTCACAGTGACGATAGTAAAGGGTAGAAGCCACATATTTACCAGCTGGCAGTTGCAGCTGACAAATTCATGGACACAAATAAAGAACGTCCCATTTTCTCTCCCGTCACAGCGAGCGTGATGACGCAGGTAAGGCAGGGACGTTGACATTCACACCGACTGGCTTCTTCGTGTTTATCTCACATCTCACCTATGTTCTTGTCACATGCTTTGTTTTTACACTGAATGTGGAGGAAGACGTGTGGAGAGAGACAGTCAAAAGTTTAAAAAAATCTGAACATATACACTTCTTCAGAACGTTCATTAACAAGGCCTATATGGTTTTGTGTCTATAGCAGCCCAGCCAGGGACAAACTATCTTCAAGTGGGGTCGGGTGGAGTCAAGTCAGAGGAGTTTTTGACTGAACAGGAACGAGCAGCAGAGAGTTCTTGCAAAATGGCGTGCTATTAGGCGATCCCTGGAACACCAGCTCTGGCACACCACTTGTTTGGTTTCTCTAGCCAGAGAACGCTTCTTTTGGCCGAAGATGAGAGAAGAAATGGAACAGTGTGTGACAAGAGTCCGCCACTGTCTGAAGCAAAACAAATCAAACAGAACCACAAGAACCACAAGAACCACAAGAACCACAAGAACACCACTGCAAAGCATTGAATCCTCTGCTCCATTTGGGACGATCTCAATCGACTACCTTCATCTTAAATAAGAATAACTGACTTGCCTAGTTAAATAAAGGTTCAATTTAAAAATTAAAAAATCTGGGGAGAAGCAGTTGTGGTATTGAATACATTCTGGTTTTGGTAGACCACTTCACAAAGTTTCAGCAGACTTAAGCTACACCGAACAAGTCCAGCAAGACTGCAGCACGCAAGATCTTCAATGATATCATTTTGTGATTCGTCTACCCATCAGGGGAGGGAGTTTGAGAATGAACTGTTCAGAAAGTTGCAAAGCTACAGTGGGATACAACGCTCAAGAACGACCCCATACCTTCCACAATCAAATCCAGCAGAAATGCTTCAATAGAACCTTGTTAGATATGCTGAGTAAACTGGAAGAAACACAGAAACCGAACTGGAAGGATTACTTCAACAAAGTTGTTCATGCCTTTAACTCAACTGTACATGAGTCAACCCTTTTTCTTTCTCTTTGGACTAGAACCAATGCTGCCAATCGACCTGATATTCCTGAGAGAAGAATAAGGAAGAATACAGTCTCGTGCAGGATATGAAGAGAAAAGTAAAACTTCGATGCGGGAAGTTTACTACAATTACATTTCATGGAGTTCAGTACTGGAACTTGGAGACCATGTCCTGATACGAAACCTGTCACAGAGAGGAGGACCTGGTATAATCTGTGTTTACTGGGAAAACAACATCCATGTGGTTAGGAAAGAAGAGTAGTGAACAGTCTAGTCTGTGGTTCAACCATTCGATGGAATCGGACAACAAAGAGTCTTACACAGAAATCTTCTGTTACCCTGTCCTTACCTCATCGATGGACAAAACACACAGCGAAACACAGCAAACCTGAAAGAAAAAAAACACAAAAAACTCATTTAAATTTTCATTAGAACAGTAGGGAGGCAGTACTTTAGTTGGTACTTTGGTCTTTAGTTCAGTATTTTTCAGTTGGACCATGTTTCAGACTTGGAGAACTGAATGGCTTGGAGAACACTAATGGCAAAGGAATGGTAATGGTTCCTTGGATTATTGAGTCATAGGTAAGAGGCAGAGAGAGAGAGAGAGAGAGAGAGAGATAGGGAAGGACGGGGATTTGGTGGCCTTAACGGATGGCATTTGTCAATGAGTGCTGGGGCTTGAGCGTAATGACTGCATATCATGTGAGGCCAGTGACGCGGGGAGGAGGACGGAAGAACAAACAGTGAGAAAATATCTGTTCCTGGGAGACCATGGTGAGTCATCCACCCATCTGCGTCATCTGAATGACGAGAGAGAGAGAGACAGAGACAGAGAGAGAGAGAGAGAGACAGAGACAGAGAGAGAGACAGAGACAGAGACAGAGACAGAGACTTAAACAACAGTAGGCAGGTAAGTACACAGTTGATAGCCTACAATGTATGAAATGACCTATGATCAAAGGGACGCCTGTGTTTAATACATGTGTTGCTTTCCGGCTCCTGTGAACTAGTACAACATGGTCTGTCCTGAACACCTGCCAATTAGTATTCATTAGACAGTCGTAGATGGACAAGACACAGACACCCGTGCTTAGGGAGGTGTGTAAGTGACTGAGCAACTGACTGACTGACGCCTGCAGGTGTGTAAGTGACTGACTGCAACAGCTTCAGGTTTCATTCAGGTTTCATTCAGTTTCATTCAGGTTTCGACCAAACTCCGGTAAATCTACATTTGTTGCAAAACACTAATGACACTGTAGACCTTATTATAGGAAACAATAGTAGCCTACCAAGTCTAGCAACCGTCCCATTCCTTACATGCAAACATCCTCCCAGAACTTCATCTCTGCATATCATACTCGCTGAGTCTCAAGCTGTTTCTCTCTACATTTCTAAAGTTACTCTGACCTCTACTGACAGTAAAGTGTAAAGTCATGTCAGTTCTCAGGTTATTTCCAACATTTACAGAACTCTGTATGTTTGAGCTTTTTTCCGCTAGAGGGTGGCAAACATTCATTCATTCACTGCATGCCTTGGGCTGGTAACATATGCTCAACAAAAATATAAATGCAACATGTAAAGTGTTGGCCCCATGTTTTATGAGATGAAATAAAAGATCCCAGAAATGTTCCTTATGCACAAAAAGCTTATTTCTCTCAAATTCTGTGAATAAATTTGTTTACATCGCTGTTAGTGAGTATTTATCATTTGACAAGATAATCCATCCACCTGACAGGTGTGTCATATGAAGAAGCTGATTAAACAGCATGATCATCACACAGGTGCACCTTGTGCTGGAGACAATAAACGACCACTCTAAAATATACAGTTTTGTCACACAAAACAATGCCACAGACGTCTCAAGTTTTGGCATGCTGACTGCAGGAATGTCCACCAGAGCTGTTGCCAGGGAATTGAAATTGAATTTCTCTACCATAAACTGCCTCCAACGTCGTTTTAGAGAATGTGGCAGTACGTCCAACCGGCCTTACAACCTCCGATTACGCGTAACGATGCCAGCCAAAGACCTCCACATCTGGCTTCTTCACCTGCGGGATCATTTGAGGAGTATTTCTGTCTGTAATAAAGCCTTTTTGTGGGGGAAAATGTATTCATATTGGCTGGGCCTGGCTCCCTAGTGGGTGGGCCTGGCTCCCCAGTGGGTGGGCCTGGCTCCCAAGTGGGTGGGCCTATGCCCTCCCCGGCATAGGCATAAGAATTTGTTCTGAACTGACTTGCCTAGTTAAATAAAGGTTAAAAAAAATCCAATTAATATTATGCTCCTTGATCTTCAACAATAGGACTTGGAAATATGGAAGTATAGATAAGCCAAATAGTTTTACCTGAGCATGACCCCAAAACTAAGTACTTATTAGCCAGCCCTAATCTGTTGTTTATGATTTTGGTGTCATGGAGGACTGATTAGGTTCATTGATTGAAGTTGAACACACTGTGTAAACATTCACAGTGCAGGGTGGGAAAAGTATGTGAACCCTTGGATTTAATAACTGGTTGACCCTCCTTTGGCAGCAATAACCTCAAACAAACGTTCTCTGTAGTTGCGGATCAGACCTGCACAACGGCCAGGAGGAATTTTAAAACTGTTTCAGTTCAGCAATATTCTTGGCATGTCTGGTGTGAACTGCTCTCCCCCCGTTTTCTCCCCAATTTTGTGGTATTCAATTGGTAGTTACAGACTTGTCTCATTGCTGCAACTCCCGTGCAGACTCAGGAGAGATGAAGGTCGAGAGCCGTGCGTCCTCCTAAACAACCCAACCCAACCTTGACACAACCCCGGAAGCCAACCGCACCAATGTGTCGGAGGAAACAGTGTGCACCTGGTGACCGTGTCAGCGTGCACTGCTCCAGGCCCGTCACAGGAGTCGCTAGTGCGTGACGAGAAAAGGACATCCCTGCCGGTCAAACCCTCCCCTAACCCAGACGATGCTGGGCCAATTGTGCACCGCCCCATGGGTCTCCCGGTCACGGCTGGCTGCCGACAGAGCCTGGACTCGAACCCAGAATCTCTAGTGGCATAGCTAGCACTGCGATGCAGTCCCTTAGACCGCTGCGCAACTCTGGAGGCCGTGTGAACTGCTCTCTTGAGGTCATGCCACAGCATCTCAATCGGGTTGAGGTCAGGACTCTGACTGGGCCACTCTAGAAGGTGTATTTTCTTCTGTTGAAGCCATTCTGTTGTTGATTTACTTCTGTGTTTTGGGTCGTTGTCCTGTTGCATTGCCCAACTTCTGTTGAGCTTCAATTGGAGGACAGACAGCCTAACATTCTCCTGCAAAATGTCTTGATAAACTTGGGAATTCATTTTTCCTTCGATGATAGCAGGCTGTCCAGGCCCTGAGGCAGAAAACAGTTCCAAACCATGATGCTCCCTCCAACATACTTTACAGTTGAGATAAGGTTTTGATGTTGGTGTGTTGTGTGTTCCTTTCAAACAACTCAACTGTAGTTTCATCTGTCCACAGAATATTTTGCCAGTAGTGCTGTGGAACATCCAGGTGCACTTCTGCAAACTTCAGACGTGCAGCAATGTTTTTTTTGGACAGAAGTGGCTTCTTCCGCGATGTCCTCGGAAGATGTTAGCATGTTCCAGAGATTTCTGGAAGTCTTTAGCTGACACTCTAGGATTCTTATTGAGCATTCTGCGCTGTGCTCTTGCAGTCATCTTTGCAAGACGGCCACTTCTAGGGAGAGTGGCTACAGTGCTAAACTTTCTCAATTTATAGACAATATGTCTTACTGTGGACTGATGAACATCAAGGCTTTTAGAGATACTTTTGTAACCCTTTCCAGCTTTATGCAAGTCAACAAGTCTTCTGAGATCTATTTTGTTCGAGGCATGGTTCACATCAGGCAATGCTTCATGTGAATAGCAAATTCAAATTTTGTGAGTGTTTTTTATATGGCCAGGCACCGCTAACCAACATCTCCAATCTCTTCTCATTGATTTGACTCCAGGTTAGCTGACTCCTGACCCCAATTAGCTTTTGGAGAAGTCATTAGCCTAGGGGTACTTTTTCCAACCTACACTGTGAATGTTTAAATTATGTATTCAATATAGACAAGACAAATATAATAATTTCTGTGTTATTAGTTCAAGCACACTATGTTTGTCTATTGTTGTGACTTAGGTGAAGATCAGATCAAATTTTATGACCAATTTGTGCAGAAATCCAGGTAACTCCAAAGGGTTCACATACATACTTGCCACTGTACTCATTCAAGGGGTTTTCTTTATTTTTGGTATTTTCTACAGTGTAGAATAATAGTGAAATAATGAAATAACACATATGGAATCATGTAGTAACCAAAATAAGTGTTAACCTGTTGCGACGAGCAATCCCGTATCCGGGATCTTAAGTATAGCCTCAAACTCATTAGCATAACGCAACGTTAACTATTCATGAAAATCGCAAATGAAATGAAATAAATATATTGGCTCTCAAGCTTAGCCTTTTGTTAACAACACTGTCATCTCAGATTTTCAAAATATGCTTTTCAACCATAGCAAAACAAGCATTTGTGTAAGAGTATTGATAGCTAGCATAGCATTAAGCCTAGCATTTAGCAGGCAACATTTTCACAAAAACAAGAAAAGCATTCAAATAAAATCATTTACCTTTGAAGAACCTTGGATGTTTTCAATGAGGAGACTCTCAGTTAGATAGCAAATGTTCAGTTTTTCCAAAAATATTATTTGTGTAGGAGAAATCGCTCCATTTTGTTCATCACGTTTGGCTAAGAAAAAAACCCGTATCCGGGAGTGTAATTATAGCCTCAAGCTCATTATCATAATGCAACGTTAACTATTCATGAAAATCGCAAATTAAATGAAATAAATATATTGGCTCTCAAGCTTAGCCTTTTGTTAACAACACTGTCATCTCAGATTTTCAAAATATGCTTTTCAACCATAGCAAAACAAGCATTTGTGTAAGAGTATTGATAGCTAGCATAGCATTAAGCCTAGCATTCAGCAGGCAACATTTTCACAAAAACAAGAAAAGCATTCAAATAAAATCATTTACCTTTGAAGAACTTCGGATGTTTTCAATGAGGAGACTCTCAGTTAGATAGCAAATGTCCAGTTTTTCCAAAAATATTATTTGTGTAGGAGAAATCGCTCCGTTTTGTTCATCACGTTTGGCTGAGAAAACCCCCCGAAAATTCAGTCATTAAAACACCTGGTAAATGTAGTCTCTTATGGTCAATCTTCCAATGATATGCCTACAAATACGTCACAATGCTGCAGACACCGTGGGGAAACGACAGAAAGTGTAGGCCCATTCCTTGCGCATTCACAGCCATATAAGGAGACATTGGAACAAAGCGCCTCCAAAATCTGGGGCATTTCCTGTTTGAAATTTCATCTTGGTTTCGCCTGTAGCATCAGTTCTGTGGCACTCACAGATAATATCTTTGCAGATTTGGAAACGTCAGAGTGTTTTCTTTCCAAAGCTGTCAATTATATGCATAGTCAAGCATCTTTTCGTGACAAAATATTTTGTTTAAAACGGGAACGTTTTTCATCAAAACATTTTAATAGCACCTAATGCATAACTGGTTAAACAAATCCAAATATATTTTATATTTGAGATTCTTCAAAGTTGCCACCCTTTGCCTTGGTGACAGCTTTGTACATTCTTGGCATTCTCTCAACCAGCTTCATGAGGAATGCGTTTCCAACAGTCTCGATGGAGTTCCCACATATGCTGAGCATTGGCTGCTTTTCCTTCACTCTGCGGTCCAACTCATCCCAAACCATCTCAATTGGGTTGAGGAGGGCAGGTCATCTGACGCAGCACTCCATCACTCTCCTTCTTGGTTACATAGCCCTTACCCAACCTGGAGATGTGTTGGGTAATTGTCATGTTGAAAAACAAATTATAGTCCCACTAAGTGCAAACCACATGGGATGGCATATCGCTGCAGAATGCTGTGGTAGCCATGCTGGTTAAGTGTGCCTTGAATTCTAAATAAATCACTGACAGTGCCACCAGCAAATCACCCCCACACCATCACATCTCCTCCTCCATAATTCACGGTGGGAACCACACATGCGAAGATCATCCGTTCACCTTATCCGTTCACCATTCACCTATCCTCACAAAGGACACCATTCACCTACTCTCACAAAGACATGGTGGTTAGAACCTAAAATCTCAAATTTGGACTCATCAGACCAATGGACAGATTTCCACTGGTCTAATGCCCATTGCTCGTGTTTCTTGGCCCAATTGCTTGTGTTTCTTCTTATTGGTGTCCTATAGTAGTGGTTTATTTGCAGCATTTCGACCATGAAGGCTTGATTCACTCAGTCTCCTCTGAACAGCTGATGTTGAGATGTGTCTGCTACTTGAACTCTGTGAACCATTTAATTGGGATAAAATTTGGGCTGGTAACTCTAATGAACTTATCCTCATCAGCAGAGGTAACTCTGGGTCATCCTTTCCTGTGGCGGTCCTCATGAGAGCCAGTTTCATCATAGTGCTTGATTGTTTTTGTGACTGCACTTGAAGAAACGTTCAAAGTTCTTGAAATGTTCCGGATTGACTGACCTTTATGTCTTAAAGTAATGATGGACTGTTGTTTCTCTTTGCTTATTTCAGCTGTTCTTGCCATAATATGGACTTATTCTTTGACCAAATAGGGCTATCTTCTGTATACCACCCCTACCTTGTCACAACACAACTGATTGGCTCAAACACATTAACAAGGTTCACATGTTAATTGAAATGCTTTCCAGGTGACTACCTCATGAAGCTGGTTGAGAGAATGCCAAGAGTGTGTAAAGCTGTCATCAAGGCAAAGGGTGGCAACTTTGAAGAATCTCAAATATAATTGTATTTATTTATTTGTTTAACACGTTTTTGGTTACTACATGATTACATGTGTTATTTCATATTTTTGATGTCTTCACTAACTATTGTTCTAAAATGTTGAAAATCTAAAAAATAGAGGAAAACCCTTGAATGAGTAGGTGTCTTTTGACTGGTACTGTATATATATAGGCTTGGATCCGCACTATGCAGCTGTTGCAAGAGCGCATTTTTCACTGGCTGTCCACTGGTTTCAAAAAGATTTGTGAACAGCCATCCACAACAACTACAAATTTGATCATCTTTGGATGCCCACAACAGTCGCACAATAGCTTGGACTGTAGCCTAAAAAAAAGCATATTCCTGCTCTTTTCCCGCGATGCATCAAACACATTTGGTGTGTCATCATAGTGGTCTCTGAAATGTGGTCAGACTCGCTCAGGTGAAAAAAAAAAAAAATTGTGCATTTTTTCAAAGGTGATTTGAATGTCATTGAGAAAACAGAAGTGTCAACAACAACAAAATCGGAAACATCCTTTCTGAGTTTAAAAGTAATCCTCGAAGTAATCATCTATTGAAAAAAACAAAAACAATCTGTAATCTGATTGCAATATTGTTGCTGGTATTGTAACCGATTACTGTTACCGTGTTTTGTAATCCTTTACATGTAAACAGTTACTCCCCAGCCCTGCTGATTTCCTATTATGAACTGTAACCGTGCATAAAGTATACACAATAAATGGGGACATAGTTGTGGGTCCATATCACATTAGTTGATAGGCTACAAATCCCACAAAAACAAGTACCTTGCTGTTCACGGAAAAATATCGTAATTTGGGTGTAATAATCAATTGAAAGGCATTTTCTTGTGGGAGATGCTTGACCACTTAATCACAATAACTTGAGCTTAACGTGGTGCAAACAAAATGGATGGGATGGAGAATTCATATTCAGAGGATGTGATGTGTGATGGACATGTCAAAGAATGTGCCTTTTTCGTTTGATATTATCCAATTATTATCCAATGTATTCATTGCAAGTTTCTCAGGGCAGCATCCACCGGTCTGCAGGTGAAACGTCATGGCTCGGGCGGATAAGCATTTATATCAAGGTTTTCAAATGGGAGGAATTTCAACCAATCGCCTGTAGACTTCAGGCGGTGAAATCCAATCATATTTGATCTTTGGATAGTGGGTGTGCCGCACGACTGGTCCTAGAGGCGGGAATAGAAAAGCGCTGCATGGCGAGTTTGGTTGAGAAGAAGTTGGATGGTGGAAGGTACCACTGATGAGAAGCGGCCGAAAAAAGCTAATATTTGCAGACATTTCAAAGAATACTGAGGAATATTATATTGTTCTGCTTACTATCAGTATATTCATAAAAGTGTCTCACTTTCATTATCATCTGCACCAGGTGAGTTTATTAGAGTCCTTTTCTGAGGGATGCCGGGGTGGCTAGCTGGCTAACGGATTATTTTGCCTTGACTTTTCAACGATGGAGGACCTCAACCTTGCTGGCTAGTTGACGTTTAACTAGCTAGCTAGCTAACATGCTCAGTTGTTTCAATGGCATTTTCTAGATTAAAAAAATAATCAATTGAATTAAGTTATCGTTTTCATAATAACAAACTAATTGATATACTCATTATAGGAAACATTCAAAAATGTATTTCATTTCAGTGATGGTGCATGCAGCGCGAGGAGCCTCAACTGCATCAGAACTCATGACTCCTTTTGATGTTCATTGCTTTAGCTCATGCTAAACATATGGTTTTAACACATTCATGTACTGCTCGGTTATGATAATAGACATTTCACTTTTATTTAGAAATTCAATATTGTACAAAACTATGCTCATCAATGCAGCTATATACAGAGCTTGCCCGACAATATTAGCTAACGTTACATAGCTTACATTACAGCAAGAATCAGTTTGCATATTATTCTAACCACGTTTACTCGTGTTTATCAGCGAAGGGCTTGGTATTTTCAACAAGGGCTGGCAATGCCTTGGCTGAATGACTTGCTTTGGCATGCGGTCAGCATGATATCATAGCATGATATCGGTTTTATGAGACGCAGAGAGGGGATGCAGTGGCACGACAGTACGCTTGGCAGCACCGTGATCCCCCTATCCAGTGATCTGGCCCAGTTTCGGGTTGAAACAACACCTTGTAAACACCCTGCTAGCCATCATCAGCTGAAGCTGGCTTGCCCAGTTGTGTGACCGGCGTCAACACATCTCTTGATTATCTGTCAATATTCTCAAGTATAGCCTAATTTACTCGAGCCATATGACATCATATCATATCCCAATCATTCTTATCACAGTAAGAAATTACATGGCACACTTGTCTACTACCTGGATCAGGAAGTGTGTTTGGTTGCTTCTTCCTATTTTACTCTGGTCTAGTCAGTCTGCATTTCAGCAGGGCTGGGCTACTTGGAAGACTAATTCCTCCACTCCTCCCTGGATGCTTCAGGCGAGGATATATTATGTTGTTTTTCTGCAGTCATGGTGCGAAGGAGGCCGAAGTATTCTCCAAACACTGATCTAGGGTCAGCTTTCCTCTTGGCTCTCCCTTCCAATCCCTAGCCTAGCTGAACTGAAGAAGTCATACATATGCAGTGTATGACAGACAGACCGTGAATCTATCTCTGTGGAGGGAGAGTCTCTAGTCTACCCACACATAGCTTGGCTCAGACATCAGGGTGATAATTGTCATGTGTGCTGTCTGAGGAAAGTCTCTTTTTGAGGGAGTTGGTGAGAGGGACACACTGAGGGTACTGTACTTGGACAGGGAGTGTGTTACTGTTGGAGAGTGTCTGATTTACAAGGAGACTAACCGCAGAGCTCAGCTGTCTGTTGTTCTGATATTTAAGATCCAGATTTACCGGTACTATGTGTTAGGGGTCAAACGATTAATTGTAATGGCTGATTAATTAAGGCCGATTTCAAGTTTTCATAACAATCGGAAATCTGTATTTTTGGACATCGATTTGGCCGCTTTTTAAAATTATTTTTTTTACACCTTTATTTATCCGTTATTTAACTAGGCAAGTCAGTTAAGAACACATTCTTATTTTCAATGACGGCCTAGGAACGGTGGGTTAACTTCCTTGTTCAGGAGCAGAATGACAGATTTTTACCTTGTCAGCTCGGGGATTGAATCTTGCAACCTTACAGTTAACTAGTCCAACGCTCTAACCACCTGATTACATTGCACTCCACGAGGAGACTGCCTGTTACGCGAATGCAGTAAGGAGCCAAGGTAAATTGCTAGCTAGCATTAAACTTATCTTATAAAAAACAATGAATCAATCATAATCACTAGTTAACTACACATGGTTGATGATATTACTAGTTTATCTAGTGTGTCCTGCGTTGCATATAATCGATGCGGTGCGTATTCGCGAAAAAGGACTGTCTTGCTCCAATGTGTACCTAACCATAAACATCAATACCTTTCTTAAGATCAATGCACAAGTATACATTTTTAAACCTGCATATTTAGTTAATATTGCCTGCTAACATGACTAGTTGCGAACTGTGAAGACAATTTCTTCCTAACATAGACAGCCAACTTCGCCAAACGGGGGATGATTTAACAAAAGCGCATTTGCGAAAAAAGCACAATCGTTGCACGAATGTACCTAACCATAAACATCAATGCATTTCTTAAAATCAATACTCAGAAGTATATATTTTAAACCTGCATATTTAGCTAAAAGAAATCCAGGCTAGCAGGCAATATTAACCAGGTGAAATTGTGTCACTTCTCTTGCGTTCATTGCACGCAGAGTCAGTGTATATGCAACAGTTTGGGCCGCCTAATTTGCTAGAATTTTACATAATTATGACATAACATTGAAGGTTGTGCAATATAACAGGAATATTTAGACTTAGGGATGTCACCGGTAGATAAAATACGGAACGGTTCCGTATTTCACTGAAAGAATAAACGTCTTGTTTTCGAGATCATAGTTTCCGGATTTGACCATATTAATGACCTAAGGCTCGTATTTCTGTGTGTTATTATGTTATAATTAAGTCTATGATTTGATAGAGCAGTCTGACTAAGCGGTGGTAGGCACCAGCAGGCTCGTAAGCATTCATTCAAACAGCACTTTCGCGTGTTTTGCCAGCAGCTCTTCGTTGTGCTTCAAGCTTTGAGCTGTTTATGACTTCAAGCCTATCAACTCCCGAGATTAGGCTGGTGTAACCGATGTGAAATGGCGAGTTAATAACGTTTCAAACGTCACTCGCTCTGAGACTTGGAGTGGTTGTTCCCCTTGCTTTGCATGGGTAACGCTGCTTCTAGGGTGGCTGTTGTCGATGTGTTTCTGGTTCGAGCCCAGGTAGGGGCGAGGAAAGGGACGGAAGCTATACTGTTACACTGGCAATACTAAGTGCCTATAAGAACATCCAATAGTCAAAGGTACTGAATATGAAATACAAATCATATAGAGAAATAGTCCTATAATTCCTATAACTACAACCTAAAACTTCTTACCTGGGAATATTGAAGACTCATGTTAAAAGGAACCACCAGCTTTCATATGTTCTCATGTTCTGAGCAAGGAACTTCAACGTTAGCTTTTTTACATGGCACATATTGCACTTTTACTTTCTTCTCCAACACTTTGTTTTTGCATTGTTTAAATCAAATAGAACATGTTTCATTATTTATTTGAGGCTAAATTGATTTTATTGATGAATTATATTAAGTTAAAATAAGTGTTCATTCAGTATTGTTGTAGTTGTCATTATTACAAACATGTTTTTTTAAAAAATCGGTATCGTCTTTTTTTGGTCCTCCATCATAATCGGTCGACCTCTACTCTGTATCCTAAACTACCCCTGGGCATCACATTCATCATTAGATCTACAGGAGATCTTCGGTAGGGGCTAGGGATCGACCTGAGTTTTTAAATAATGGTTTTAACTCAACCAATGCGTTTACTGTTTGTGTCTCCCGTCCAGGTGTCCTAGTGTGTTCTGGTTGTACCCCAGAGATGGCACAGCGGAGCGGGCAGGAGGACCCGGAGCGGTACCTGTTCGTGGACCGCGCCGTGGTCTGCAACCCGGCCACGCAGGCCGACTGGACGGCCAAGAAGCTCGTATGGATCCCATCGGAGCGACACGGCTTCGAGGCGGCCAGCATCCGCGAGGAGCACGGCGACGAGGTGGTGGTGGAGCTGGCTGAGAACAGCAAGAAGGCCATGGTGAACAAGGACGATATCCAGAAGATGAACCCTCCCAAGTTCAGTAAGGTGGAGGACATGGCCGAGCTCACGTGTTTGAACGAGGCCTCAGTGCTGCACAACCTCAAGGACCGCTACTACTCTGGCCTCATCTACGTAAGTAGGATAGAAATCCTGCTTTTCTGACTTGAGAAAACCAGGTGTAGGCTTCTTTACCTTACATTGGTATCTTATTGAAGTGGACCAATTTGGTCCCTTTTTGTTATATTGTACCCAACTACCCATCACATCAATCAGCATCACCAATACCAAACCCACTAAGACCCCCAAAACCACGTGTCCTTAGATACACCACCATACCCCAGGGTTCTAATACGTTGGCAATGGCATTAGCAATGTCCCAGATAACCAGGGTTTCCCCTGTGATTACGGCCCACTTAGTGACATGACATGCATTCCTGGAATAGATGGAATGTCAGTTAGCCGCCTGAGACCCAGAGAGAAGGGAGGACAACTGTGATTGTCTCCACAGTTCCACAGCACCAGCTATTCCTGTGGTTCTCTCCCCAGGTGGCTGCAATAAGAGGCAGAAGACAGCTCGGGGGATGAGGTCATTTTGGAATGTTAAACGAAGCAGAGGTTTTATGAGAGAATCTATGAGGGATTTAATGCTTTTTTAAAAGGTTTCTATGGCTTATGGAGTGGTCCTAGTTAATGGCTTGTTGGCTGATGTGGGAATATGTAATTAGTTCCCATGGGTTGCATTTTCAGCTCTCTAACCCTGACCCCTCTCAATTATCAAACATTATCACGCTCCAATGCTCTAGGGCAGGGTTCACCAACTGGTGACCCATGGCCCGATTAAAACATTTTTTTGTTATTTAATTTTAATTTGGTTTTATTGTTGGACATAGCTAAAATACTGTTAAAAAAACAGATTTGGAAATCTGTTCAAGTATTCCCACACATAATAGAGAGAAACATGGGATCGTATAGAAATGTAAGCAAGGTTTGAAATTATTATGTTTTAGTCAAATATTTGAGCTTTTTGCTACAAATTATTTGTAATTATGTACCAGCCCCCCGACCATCTGGTCAATAAAAAATTGTTGTTGATCCCTACTAGTAATGAAGCGGGCCACTTTGTCATAGTAACTGACCTGCTAGAAATGACAAGAAGGCCTCTCGACCCAAACCCTATGCAACGTCCAACACACTCCCCGGCAGGGGCTGGATTGCTAGGTGAGCACCAGGCTTTAGTGAGGCCCTGTCAGTGCTCCATCCATCCATGTGGCTAGTAGTGCTAATGTAATGGCTCCCTGCCAATGGGCCTGATCTGCAGTAATCAGCCAGCCAGGGAAAGAGGCTCGTGCTGAGTCATTCACACAGACTAACCGCCTTCACAGGGCTCTTTGTCTCCCTGCAGATAAGCAACAGCTGCCCCTAATAACTGGCATATTTTCAACCTTCGGTAGTACTGTACCTAACCCACTACTTGATTAAAAAATAACTCCCTGTCAAGTAGGGCTGACAACATTTAGTCGACTGGTCGATTGTTTGGTCATAAATAGATTTTGTTTTTCATGGTGCACAAGACAACCTGTCTATTTTTCACCTGTCTCAGTGGACTAATCCATTGCGGAGGCCACAGAGATGGCACAGTCCATCACTCTTATGACATGTGCTACTGAAAGTGTAAATGGTTATATACTGTAACACTAATAAATACATTATTTTATAACAAATGCGCTTTCTCCCGTAAGGGATAGCGGTCGCTGTCCGTGGTTCTGAAACGTAATATTCAGGGCGCTGTTGAATTGGCGCCTTTCCCTATATGTTGCTATGTGCATAATGTTGAAGTTAACCAGCATATTGGTGTTGAGAACAATGTGACAGAGGAAACGAGGAAACAGCCCTTGCCTTAATTAATTGTCTAAAAAAATTGAGGGGAGAGGAAACCCCAACTTAATTAGGTCTATAATCAATAGCCTAAATGTTAAACCTAAATGTTCTGTTGCCAGAATGAGTGTTTGTTTAATAGCCTACTGATTCCGAGAGCACCAAGCCTCATGCAACCTTAAAATGTAGAATAAAGCAATTTCACAAAATCGGCTGATTTTAATTTTTGCTCTGCTGTAATAAAGTCTTTGCAACAATTATTTTGATAGAACAGACTCTGGTATTACTTTTCATTTATTTACTGTTGTTTACGCTGTTCCAAACGGCCAGAAAAATTATATGGTAATCTAACAGTTCCTGTTTGTCACACATAATGTGCACGCAGCTCTCGCTCCTATAGCCTCCTTTTTCTTGATCTTCTTGTTCTTATTTTTATTATTACAATTATTAAGAATACCATTATAATAAGTAATGTCATTATCATCTGAAACCCTTCCTCTTCAAACAGTATCTTAAACAATCCTCCTCACCTCCTCAATTAAAGGATTTATATATTTTTAAAAATCTGTTGGAACAGACTATGGTACATTTATAGTTTATTGAGTGTTGCTTACACTGTTCCAAATTGTAAGGGGTGCGTTACTGGTGGCAGGGAAGTCAGACGCAGGAGAGCAGAACTAGGTAATAGCTGGAGCAGTTTAATTGCAAAACCAATGGCATAAAGAAATAACAAACATGGGTACAAAACCAGACGCACATCAGCCTAGGAGCATTACACTGGGTGCACACCGAGCAGGAGGAAACATAAACATTCACGAGTGGTGGTGCTGGGGATGGAACCAACAGACCCCGCTATGGACGTCCGCGGGTAGCCAGCAGGTTATCCAACCGAATGGACAGGTCCACCAGCTGGTCGAAGGTGTGGGTGGTGTCCCTGCAGGCCAACTCCCGACGGACATCCTCGGGCAAACTGCAGCGATAGTGGTTGATCAGTGCCCTGTCACTTCATCCCGCACCGGTGGCCAGGGTCTGAAAGTCCATGGCGAACTCCTTGGCGCTCCACGTCCCCTGCCTCAGATGGTAGAAGACTGCCCGGAAACTGCGGGTGAAATCCTCTAAATGGTCCTGCGCCGCATCTCCTTCTCCCCACGCGGCGTTTTCCCACTCCAGGGCTTTCCCTGAGAGGCACGAGACGAGGGCGGACACCCTCTCACGGCCCGAAGGAGCCGGGTGGACGGTTGTGGACGGTTGATCTAGCTGCAATAGGAAACCCTGGCAGCGTGCAGCCGTCCTGTCGTACCCTCGGGGAAGGGCGAGACGAATCCCATCTAGACAATCACACCCTGACACAGTTTGGACCGGGAGATATTCATTTTATTCTGAGAGCTTTATATATATATACAGTGTATTCGGAAAGTATTCAGACCCCTTGACCTTTTCCACATCTCGTTACAGCCTGATTAAAAAATGGATTAAGTCGTTTTTTCCCCTCATCAATCTACACACAATACTCCATAATGACAAAACAAAACAGGTTTATAGAAATTTGTGCGAATTTATTAAAAATAAAAATGCCATATTTACGTAAGTATTCAGACGCTTTACGCAGTACTTTGTTGAAACACCTTTGACAGTGATTACAGCCTTGATTCTTGGTATTGATGCTACAAACTTGGCACCTGTATTTGCGGAGTTTCTCCCATTCATCTGTTCAGATCTTCTCAAGCTCTGTCAAGTTGGATAAGGAGTGTCACTGCACAGCTATTTTCAGGTTTCCAGAGATGTTAGATCGGGTTCAAGTCCGGGCTCTGCCTGGGCCACTCAAGGACATTCAGAGGCTTGTCCCGTAGCCACTCCTGCATTGTCTTGGCTGTGTGCTTAGGGTCATTGTCCTGTTGGAAGGTGAACCTTCGCCCCAGTCTGAGGTCCTGAGCACTCTGGAGCAGGTTTTAATCACGGATTTCTCAGTACTTTGCTCCGTTCATCTTTCCCTCAATCCTGACTAGTCTCACAGTCCCAGCCGCTGAAAAACATCCCATTGGAATTCAGGCCACATAGTTGAATCTTGGTTTCATCGGACCAGAGAATCTTGTTTCTCATGGTCTGAGAGTCCTTTAGGTGCCTTTTGGCAAACTCCAAGCAGGCTGTCATGGGCCTTTTACTGAGGAGTGGCTTCCGTCTGGCCACTCTACTATGAAAGGCCTGATTGGTGGAGTGCTGCAGAGATCTGGAAGGTTCTCCCTTCTTCACACAGGAACTCTAGAGCTCTGTCAGAGTGACCATCGGGTTCTTGGTCACCTCCCTGATGAAGGCCCTTTTCCCTTGTTTGCTCAGTTTGGCTGGGCGGCTAGCTCTAGGAAGAGTCTTGGTGGTTCCAAACTTCTTTAATTTAAGAATGATGTAGGCAACTGCGTTCTTGGGGACCTTCAATGCTGCAGACATTTTGTCATACCCTTCCCCAGATCTGTGCCTCGACACAATCCTGTTTCTGAGTTCTACGGACAATTCCTTCAACCTCATGGCTTGGTTTTTGCTCTGACATGCACTGTTAACTGTGGGACCTTATATAGACAGGTGTGTGCCTTTCCAAATCATGTCTAATTAATTGAATATACCACAGGTGGACTCCAACCAAGTTGTAGAAACATCTCAAGGATGATCAATGGAAACAGGATGCACCTGAGCTCAATTTTGAGTCTCACAGCAAAGGGTCTGAATACTTGTGTAAATAAGGTATTTCTGTTTTAATTTTTTAATAAATTTGCAAAAAATTCTAAAAACTTGTTTTCTCTTGTTCATTATGGGGTATTGTGTGTAGATTGATGAGGAAAGAAATGTTTAGAAAAAGGCTGTAATGTAACCAAATGTGGAAAAAGTAAGGGGTCTGAATACTTTCTGAATGCACTGTATATATAGATATTATACAGATGATATTATATAGAGGACATGATATATGGAAAAATGAGACCAATGCAAAATTATCAGTTTCTCTGGTTTAGCTATTTATATGTATGTGTTTTGGTAAGATTAACATTTGTTTTTATTATATAAACTACTGACAACATTTCTCCCAATTTCCAAATAAAAATAGCAGCTTGGCTTTGTTTGATGGCTTGTGACCGTCTATCTTCTTCTTGATCACATTCCAGAGGTTTTCAATGGGGTTCAGGTCAGTAGATTGAGCTGGCCATGACAGGGTTTTGATTTGGTGGTCCTCCATCCACATCTTGATTGACCTGGCTGCGTGGCATGGAGCATTGTCCTGCTGGAAAAAACAATCCTCAGAGTTGGGGAACATTGTCAGAGCAGAAAGAATCAAGTTTTCTTCCAGGACAACCTTGTATGTGGTTTGATTCATGTGTCCTCCACAACGACACATCTGCCCGATTCCAGCCTCGCTGAAGCATCTCCAGCTCATCACTGATCCTCCACCAAATTTCACAGTGGGTGCGAGACCTGGAGAGGCCTACAAGCCAGCGTGTGCTTCAGCAAGGCTAGAATCAGGCATCAAACAAAGCTGCTTGAATTTCAAGTCAAACAGGGGTTTCCAGATGTGCTGTCAAAGCTCTTTTGAAGAAGCACAAAGAAACTGGGCAACGTTGAGGACCGTAGACACAGTGGTCGGCCAAGGAAACTTACTGTAGCAGATGAAAGACACATCATGCTTACTTCCCTTTGCAATCAGAAGATGTCCAGCAGTGCCATCAGCTCAGAATTGGCAGAAAACAGTGGGACCCTGGTACACCCATCTACTGTCCGGAGAAGTCTGGTCAGAAGTGGCCTTCATGGAAGATTTGCGGGCATTAAGCCATACCTCCGACGTGGAAACAAGGCCAAGTGACTCAACTATGCACGAAAACACAGGAACTCGGGGCATAAAAATGTAAAAAAGAAAAAAGCGGTACATGAATGAGTGTCTGCAGGCAACAGTGAAGCATGGTGGAGATTTCTTGCAAGTTTGGTGCTGCATTTCTGCAAATGGAGTTGGGGATTTGGTCAGAATGAATGGTCTCCTCAATGCTGAGAAGTACAGGCAACTTATCCATCAAGAAATACCATCAGCGAGGCATCTGATTGGCCCCAAATTTATTCTGCAGCATGACAACGACCCCAAACATACAGCGAAATTCATTAAGAACTATATTCAGCGTAAAGGATAACAAGGAGTCCTGGAAGTGATGGTATGGCCCCCACAGAGTCCTGATCTCAACATCATAAAGTCTGTTTGGGATTACATGAAGAGAGAGAAGCATCTGAGGCTGCCTAAATCCACAGAAGAACTGTGGTTAGTTCTCCAAGATGTTTGGGCCAACCTACCTGCCGAGTTCCTTCAAAAGGGTGGTCACATCAAATATTGATTTCATGTATATTTTTCTTCTGTTCATTCACTTTGCATTTTGTTAATTGATAAATATAAACTATTAACACGTCTATTTTTGAAAGCATTCTTACTTTACAGCATTTCTCCACACCTGCCTAAAACCTTTGCACAGTACGGTAGGTTTTGGTTGATGTTTGATCATGTGACTTTAATTAACTTGTTAGGGACTAGCTCCCGCTGCGGGGATCAAATCAGCGGAAATTTCAAGAACGCCACGTATAGTTTTTGATAAAACTCAAACTTTCATTAAAACACACATTCAAGGTACTGAATTAAAGCTACACTCGTTGTGAATCTATCCACCAAGTCAGATTTGTAAAATGCTTTTCGGCGAAAGCATGAAGCTATTATCTGATAGCATGCAACCCCAAAGTACTGGACCGTCACCTAAAACGACAGATTTTGCGGTAGCCGGCGCTACCCAAAACGCAGAAATAAAATATAAAACATTCATTACCTTTGACGAGCTTCTTTCTTGGCACTCCTAGATGTCCCATAAACATCACTATTGGGTCTTTTTTCCGATTAAATCGGTCCATATATAGCCTAGATATCGATCTATGAAGACTGTGTAATCAAGGAAAAAACTGAGTTTTGTAACGCAACGTCATTTTTTTAAATTAAAAAAGTTGACGATAAACTTTCACAAAACACTTCGAAATACTTTTGTAATGCAACTTTAGGTATTAGTAAACGTTAATAATCTATCAAAATGATCAAGGGGCGATGTATATTCAATAGCTCCACGTCCTGATATCATGTCCAAATATTTCTCAACCAAAACATCCTGTCGGAGACCGGAAGAAATGCGCTGCCTCGTGTCCGTTTGACCAAGAAACAAATCCTAGGCAAATGACAAGACTATTGACATCGTGTGGAAGCTGTAGGTATTGCAACCTCGGACCCATTTAATGTGGTTCCCATTCAACAATAGGTTCAAGTGGCGCATGGATATATTTTCCCATTTTCAGTGATCAGATTTTCCTGCGCTTTTCGATGAAACGCACGTTCTGTTATAGTCACAGCCGTGATTTAACCAGTTTTAGAAACGTCAGAGTGTTTTCTATCCACACATACTAATCATATGCATATACTATATTCCTGGCATGAGTAGCAGGACACTGAAATGTTACGATTTTTAACAAAAAGCTGGGAAAATGCGCATGATCCATAACACTGACTCAGGTCACAGTGTAAAAAAACTGTCTCCTCTGTTTCTTTGGGGGTGCACTTTCTTTCTTGTAAAATAGGTTTTGTATGCACTCCATTCATAAAAGAACAACACAGAGCTTTACAGGGAGCTCTGCCTATCCTAAACTCTCCTGGTGCCACAGGTTCTTGACCCCCCTATGCTAATGAGATAGAATGTCATAGGCTGAGAACTGTAGGACTCTCAGAACCAAAAATGGTTAATAAGCATGACGTGTGACGACCAAGTCAAGGTCCCCTCCTTTCAATCCAATACAGTAGAGGCCAGGGACATTTCATAGGGAACAGTCCCACTTTGAATCCTCAATCCTCAACAATGCTGATGTGCGTATTGAACAGAGGCTGTTGAGGGGTAAGGAAGGACACTTGCCTCCAAATGTCTGTTTTTGGTAGTGCTGAGCAATAATCCGTTTTTCCCCCTATGAGATCAATGCACACATTGCACAGTTTCTCTAGAAATGAATCAGATACAGCCTGAACTGTGCAATGTAGTAGGGAGTTATAGTTTCCAACAGGGCCAATATTCTACATAGTTTAGCGCATAATATGTGGTAATTAACTACAATGGCCATAATCCATTGCGCATCTACAGTTGAAGTTGGAAGTTTACATACACCTAAGCCAAATACATTTAAACTCAGTTTTTCACAATTCCTGACATTTAATCCTAGTAAAGATTCCCTGTATTAGGTCAGTTAGGATCACCACTTTATTTTAAGAATGTAAAATGACAGAATAATAGTAGAGAGAATGATTTATTTCAGCTTTTATTTCTTTCATCACATATCCAGTGGGTCAGAAGTTTACATACACTCAATTAGTATTTGGTAGCATTGCCTTTAAATTGTTTATCTTGAGTCAAACGTTTTGAGTAGCCTTCCACAAGCTTCCCACAATAAGTTGGGTGAATTTTGGCCCATTCCTCCTGACAGTGCTGGTGTAACTGAGTCAGGTTTGTAGGTCTCCTTGCTCTCACACGCTTGCTCCTTGCTCTTTTCAGTTCTGCTCACAAATATTCTATAGAGTTGAGGTCAGGGCTTTGTGATGGCCACTCCAATACCTTGACTTTGTTGTCCTTAAGCCATTTTGCCACAACTGTGGAAGAATGCTTGGGGTCATTGTCCATTTGGAAGACCCATTTACGACCAAACTTCTTAACTTCCTGACTGATGTCTTGAGATGTTGCTTCAATATATCCACATAATTTTCCTACCTCATGATGCCATCTATTTTGTGAAGTGCACCAGTCCCTCCTGCAGCAAAGCACCCCCACAACATAATGCTGCCACCCCCATGCTTCACGTTTGGGATGATGTTCTTCGGCTTGCAAGCCTCCCCCTTTTTCCTCCAAACATAACGATGGTCATTATGACCAAACAGTTCTATTTTTGTTTCATCAGACCAGAGGACATTTCTCCAAAAAGTACCATCTTTGTCCCCATGTGCAGTTGCAAACCGTAGTCTGACTTTTTATGATGGTTTTGGAGCAGTGGCTTCTTCTTTGTTGAGCGGCCTTTCATGTTATGTCGATATAGAACTTGTTTTACTGTGGATATAGATACTTTTGTACCTGTTTCCTCCAGCATCTTCACAAGGTCCTTTGCTGTTGTTCTGGGATTGATTTGCACTTTTCGCACCAAAGTACATTCATCTCTAGGAGACAGAATGCGTCTCCTTCCTGAGCGGTATGACGGCTACGTGGTCCCATGGTGTTTATACTTGAGTACTAATTTCCCATGAGTACTAATTTCCCCTACCTTCAAACGTAGAGGCACTGAGTTTGAAGGTAGGCCTTGAAATACATCTACAGGTACACCTCCAATTGACTCAAATGATCAGAAGCTTCTAAAGCCATTACATCATTTTATGGAATTTTCCAAGCTGTTTAATGGCACAGTCAACTTAGGGTATGTAAACTTCTGACCCACTGGAATTGTGAATTATAAGTGGAATAATCTTTCTGTAAACAATTGTTGAAAAATGGCTTGTGTTTTGCACAATGTAGATGTCCTAACCGACTTGCCAAAACTATAGTTTGTTAACAAGAAATTTGTGGAATGGTTTAAAAATGCGTTTTAATGACTCCAACCTAAGTGTATGTAAATTTCCGACTTTAAATGTACTTGTCCGGTCTGTGCTTCTTTTACGCCTTTTGCAGAAGAGATAAAATAATTTGCGATTGTGAGAGGAAGGATATAGAGAGCAGCTGTTGCTTCTCGAGGTATCTCTACCTGAAAATGTGTGATCTACGTGATTGTTAGTTGCTATTCAGGAGTCATAAAAGTATACCTTATTTACTTTGAAGAACTACTAAAATAGTGGGTTTGTCAGACAGTATAGACAGCAGCTCTATAGAGGATTAAATAACTGTCATCAAATAAAACCCATTTAATTAACACAAGTGAAATATTTGAGTAAAGTCATGTGAATGAAGGTTCATAAGCAGTTAATGGGCAGTCACTACCATCATGGGACTTTTATTAATTGTTTTATTCTCTGTTGCAGCATTCAACCCACATAATGCATAGTTCATTTAATGTTTAAAAAAAAGTAATCGAAACAGTGATATGTTTTTTATAATCGGACCGAAACCGAACCGACCTCAAAAAGCACTAATTGCTCAGCACTCATTTTTGGTCAGCTGCATAGCATTCTCGTTTCCCCTTGTGGTCTGTGGCCATCCTCAATGGCCCCAGGAAACGGCTAGCTTTTGGGCTGAATGTGTGATGTGTTATTAAATGCATGTGTTTCTGTAACCTTTTAAGTAACCGTATCTGCTGTATCCTTTGTACTGCAACAGTGCAGACTGGGAAGACGGCCCAAGGCCTGGAGCTTTGAGTTGATGTTTGGTTACCTTCATCTGCAGACATCCCCTCTTCAGTCTCCCCTAAGCCTGGCTTTCGCTAGAACATGGGTGTCTCTGTTCTCAATAGAAACCAGTGCGTCAGTTATGTTTTTTCCATAAAATATATCAAGAGAATATTTTCTATAAGTCCACATAAGCAGACAGACGGGACCCCAAACCACTCCTTTCCTGCCTGATGCCTCAGACTCACAGCCTGGTCACATGCCCACCGGGATGAGTATGAGGCAGAGATCAGTATGCAAGCACAGCACACACAAACATACACACTGTGTAGATGGAGCAAAACTGCTTGCTCTGCTCTAGTGTGCCATTGGTCTCCTCCCACGCTCAGACCCCAATGCTATTGGAGCACTGGAAATTAAGCAGTGCTCATAGTGAACGATATTAGACCATTTTTTCTCTAAACCCTTTGAAAATTCTGTTCTCCATAATCATCGCCTCTTTTCAATATGCTATGACAATCAAAACGGAGTGGCATTGAGCTAAGCTTCACAGACGGAACAATGTTGAGAATGAGAATGAAAACATCCACTCTCTCCATGGAGAGGCCCTCAACTCTTGCCGTTGCTCAGCTACGCTCAGCTTGGGCTTGGCAAGGGGGACCACTTGGACATATCCGGAGAACTGGGAACCTAGTCAACTGTGTCGGAGTTCTCCGTTGTTAACCACAGCCTGGCTATCTGGGTACACTACTTTGTTGTACTGAGAGACAGGTTCTTGGCCCATGCCTCCCTCCACCTAAGGCACAGTGCTGTGTGAGATATATAATTTCTTGGCCGGCGTCTCACCCCGATCTCTACTATATTGAGAGATAGGGACAGGTTCTTCACCAAGGCCTCCTTCCCTTCATATACCTCCTACACATCTCATCCCCGCCTGCAGACCCAGAGCCCCACTAATCCCCCAAGTACTCCCCAGGGGCTGCTATCCAGGCTGGGCAGCTGAGTCATATCTCTCCCCGATCCTGCTGCTGCCTCTGGGTCTGGGCTGCGCCGGCCGGAGCGCTAATCCGTCTGCCTGGCTCTGCGCCCACTGTGTGTGTGTGTGGGGGGGGGGGGGGGGGACAGGTGGTGTGGTGTGTCCACTGGCCCTACTTTGCTGTCAGCTAAAGGGGAGGCTTGCAAATATGTGGGATCTGTGGATTCCGCAGGAATCTCTTCCATAACTCCATACATTTTTAAATTTAATTTATTTATTTTATTTTACTTTTATTTAACCAGGTAGGCAAGTTGAGAACAAGTTCTCATTTACAATTGCGACCTGGCCAAGATAAAGCAAAGCAGTTCGACAGATACAACGACACAGAGTTACACATGGAGTAAAACAAACATACAGTCAATAATACAGTATAAGCAAGTCTATATACAATGTGAGCAAATGAGGTGAGAAGGGAGGTAAAGGCAAAAAAGGCCATGGTGGCAAAGTAAATACAATATAGCAAGTAAAACACTGGAATGGTAGTTTTGCAATGGAAGAATGTGCAAAGTAGAAATAAAAATAATGGGGTGCAAAGGAGCAAAATAAATAAATTAATTAAATACAGTTGGGAAAGAGGTAGTTGTTTGGGCTAAATTATTGGTGGGCTATGTACAGGTGCAGTAATCTGTGAGCTGCTCTGACAGTTGGTGCTTAAAGCTAGTGAGGGAGATAAGTGTTTCCAGTTTCAGAGATTTTTGTAGTTCGTTCCAGTCATTGGCAGCAGAGAACTGGAAGGAGAGGCGGCCAAAGAAAGAATTGGTTTTGGGGGTGACTAGAGAGATATACCTGCTGGAGCGTGTGCTACAGGTGGGAGATGCTATGGTGACCAGCGAGCTGAGATAAGGGGGGACTTTACCTAGCAGGGTCTTGTAGATGACATGGAGCCAGTGGGTTTGGCGACGAGTTTGAAGCGAGGGCCAGCCAACGAGAGCGTACAGGTCGCAATGGTGGGTAGTATATGGGGCTTTGGTGACAAAACGGATTGCACTGTGATAGACTGCATCCAATTTGTTGAGTAGGGTATTGGAGGCTATTTTGTAAATGACATCGCCAAAGTCGAGGATTGGTAGGATGGTCAGTTTTACAAGGGTATGTTTGGCAGCATGAGTGAAGGATGCTTTGTTGCGAAATAGGAAGCCAATTCTAGATTTAACTTTGGATTGGAGATGTTTGATATGGGTCTGGAAGGAGAGTTTACAGTCTAACCAGACACCTAAGTATTTGTAGTTGTCCACGTATTCTAAGTCTGAGCCGTCCAGAGTAGTGATGTTGGACAGGCGGGTAGGTGCAGGTAGCGATCGGGTGAAGAGCATGCATTTAGTTTTACTTGTATTTATGAGCAAGGGTTGTTAACACAGTGTCCAAAGAAGGGCCGGAAGTATACAGAATGGTGTCGTCTGCGTAGAGGTGGATCAGAGACTCACCAACAGAAAGAACGACCTCATTGATGTATACAGAGAAGAGAGTCGGTCCAAGAATTGAACCCTGTGGCACCCCCATAGAGACTGCCAGAGGTCCGGACAGCAGACCCTCCGATTTGACACACTGAACTCAGAGAAGTAGTTGGTGAACCAGGCGAGGCAATCATTTGAGAAACCAAGGCTGTCGAGTCTGCCGATGAGGATGTGGTGATTGACAGAGTCGAAAGCCTTGGCCAGATCAATGAATACGGCTGCACAGTAATGTTTCTTATCGATGGCGGTTAAGATATCATTTAGGACCTTGAGCGTGGCTGAGGTGCACCCATGACCAGCTCTGAAACCAGATTGCATAGCAGAGAAGGTATGGTGAGATTCGAAATGGTCGGTAATCTGTTTGTTGACTTGGCTTTCGAAGACCTTAGAAAGGCATGGTAGGATAGATATAGGTTTGTAGCAGTTTGGGTCAAGAGTGTCCCCCTTTGAAGAGGGGATGACCGCAGCTGCTTTCCAATCTTTGGGAATCTCAGACGACACGAAAGAGAGGTTGAACAGGCTAGTAATAGGGGTGGCAACAATTTCGGCAGATAATTTTAGAAGGAAAGGGTCCAGATTGTCTAGCCCGGCTGATTTGTAGGGGTCCAGATTTTGCAGCTCTTTCAGAACATCAGCTGAATGGATTTGGGAGAAGGAGAAATGGGGAAGGCTTGGGTGAGTTGCTGTTGGGGGTGCAGTGCTGTTGACCGGGGTAGGAGTAGCCAGGTGGAAAGCATGGCCAGCCGTAGAAAAATGCTTATTGAAATTCTCAATTATGGTGGATTTATCAGTGGTGACAGTGTTTCCTATCTTCAGTGCAGTGGGCAGCTGGGAGGAGGTGTTCTTATTCTCCATGGACTTTACAGTGTCCCAGAACTTTTTTGAGTTAGTGTTGCAGGAAGCAAATTTCTGCTTGAAAAAGCTAGCCTTGGCTTTTCTAACTGCCTGTGTATAATGGTTTCTAGCTTCCCTGAACAGCTGCATATCACGGGGGCTGTTCGATGCTAATGCAGAACGCCATAGGATGTTTTTGTGTTGGTTAAGGGCAGTCAGGTCTGGGGAGAACCAAGGGCTATATATGTTCCTGGTTCTAAATTTCTTGAATGGGGCATGTTTATTTAAGATGGTTAGGAAGGCATTTAAAAAAAATATATACATACAATACATACTCATCGACCAGTGCACCAAGATTAATCGCACTAGAATGTTGGTTACCCCTGTGTAGCCACATACCCCCTGCTAGTGACCCCTTTTCTCCCCAAAAAGCTACCTAGTCCCCCACTGTGACTCATGAACATTCGTCCCGCCGCTCTCGATTTCTTCCTTTTGTGGCATATTTTTTTACATTTTGATTTTGACATTTGACTGCATTGTTAGGAGCTATTAACGTAAGCGTTTTGCCACACCGCTATAACACCTGCTAAACTGTGTACACGACCAATAAACTTTGATTTGATTTTGGTTTGAACAACAAATATCTGCTTCCTTCCGAGCTTGTTGTTGCTGTGGCTGGCCTATGACCAGGCTAGAGCATATCTCTGCCCTTCCGAGGGATCTGGATGTGTACATATGAAAGACTGGCCATCTGGTGACCCACTCACCCCTCCCCTAATGCACACCATGATATCCCCAATATCACTGACCACGTGTCGTCTCAAAGTGACCGTTCATCACATTCTGCATGGTGATGGTGATTGTCTCATTTTCATTCAGCACAACCTTCAATATATTGGCATTATTTTTATACCACATAACACAATGCCACAAGCCCCAGTCATGCTGCAGCCAAATAGAATACAGTAAAAGTCCCCTGTGGTCCAAAGACTGAGATAAGAGGCGTAGCAGCTAGCTAGCTCAGCAGCTAGCTGAGCGGACATGTTTGTTTTGTCTCCCAGAGGAGGAGTGTGTGTGACTCACAATCGCTCTTCCCGCTCCAGCCAGGCGACAACCGTGGCAGTGAGCTTTGCTCCGCAAGAGTCTTTAGACTAGGACCCTGCCGCTACCCCCACCCCACACCAGCATGCGTTGGCCACACCGCCATTGTTCCAGCTCAGCAACTTGGTTAGCCGACCTTGGGCCCCTCGGCAGCCACCTGTCTTCTGCCTCCCCCGCCCCAACACACAGACAACATAATTACAGCCAAGCTCGGACTGACCAAGAGAGGGACTGAGAGATGGAGATAAAGTGTGCATGGACACAGAGAGAAAGGCAGAATCGGAAAAGGACCCTTCTGCATAATCACCCGTCCCCCTTCTCTTACTGGTTTAATGGAATATCCCGGCCGGCAGACTGTAGACAGGGATTAACCCTCTCCTGGCTTGCCCCCCCTCCCCCCAGTCTGACACTGCAGGGATGATATGGCAGTTTTGTACGCAACTGCAACAACCCCCATTTAGAGGTCTGCATTAGTGTTTAAGAGATCGGATTTATTGCTCTCTGTTTCGGGTTATTACAATGCATCACACACAGCGTAACTCATTCCCTGGCTTGAGTGCATTGGACTGCACTGAATAAAGAGCCGTCCTCTCAGCCGGATGCAATGAGGTGGAGGAGGAGGAGGAGAAAGCTGTGTGGGAGGAATCTCAAATGGTGCAGCACTTTGGCAGCCATCCACCTAGCAGCATCTATATCACAGGGACTGTTTCTGTATGATCAGTTTTTGGGGGTCGGGGAGAGTGAGAGAAAAGGGAAAATAAATCCCGGCTCGGAACCAGAGGCAACCGGTCTTTTTATGATGCCTAATCATTATGATGGTAGTGTTTTAATCTCAGTCCGTGTAGCAGCAAACTGAAGGTCAACCTTATCATTAGGCTACTTTGATACGGACCAGCAATGATCTTTGTTCTCTCATTCCCTCTACCTGTATGTATCCTTTCACATCTTCACTGTCCTTCCACCACCATACAAGCCAAGGTCAGGCTATTACTCTGTTTGTGCTTAGTCACTGTCCACTAAGCAGTTCACACTCCTTTTCAACCCCACAAGCGAGAGGGGAAATTGCTTTCTGATTGCTTCAACATCATTTGTGAATAGTGACAGTAGTGATTCCCTGTGGGGCACTGAAGGGATTTGTAAGCTCTTTCTCATTACATGACAGCTGACTGGTCCACAATTGTTTCAGATGGTTTCTCTTTACCTGGCAAACCTGTATTATTAAATGTAAAAACAAAAAACGGGATATCAAATCATGGTGTCTTCAGATTCCCGTGTTTCACACTGAATGACATGATCTTCTTTCTCCTGCAGACATACTCTGGCCTCTTCTGTGTGGTGATAAACCCCTACAAGTACCTGCCCATCTACTCAGAGAACATCATAGAGATGTACAGGGGGAAGAAGAGACACGAGATGCCCCCTCACATCTACGCCATCTCAGAGTCTGCGTACAGATGCATGCTCCAAGGTAAGTCTCAATTGGTTATGGTTTATCCCTCCCTTTACTGCAACCATCAATGTCACTGCACAAAATATGCGCATATGCTTGCTACACAGGGAAATTGTATGAATGATCTGATTCAGTCTACTGGAACCAGAAAGTCAAAGCCAATTTACCCGGTTGTTTTGGGATTAAGGCTGTTGTTGAGAGGCAGTCAACTGGTAGGTACAGTACATACTGATATTAGGACAGGCTTGTCTCTACTGTGGCAGGTGCACTTATCTCCCAGGTCTGTGATGTTAATTGGAGCCTGTTTGGATCATTTGTCATGTTAATTGTACAATGTCAGTTCCCATAGGGCTAGATGTTGTTGTGTTTCAATTTAAAATGTTGCTAGGGGATGAACAGATATTGGGCCTTTATGTCATCATTTTAGTTTTGTTATTTTGTTTGGGGGCGGGGGCTTCTGTAAATTGTCAAAATGTTACCTTTCGGGGTCCGTGGGGCGACGCATAATTGGCCTAGCGTCGTCCTGGTTAGGGAGGGTTAGGCCGGTAGGGATATCCTTGTCTCTAGCGACTCCTGTGGCGGGCCGGGCGCAGTGCACGCTGGCCAGGTTGCCAGGTGCACTGTGTTTCCTCCGACACATTGGTGCGGCTGGCTTCCGGGTTGGATGCTCGCTGTGTTAAGAAGCAGTGCGGCTTGGTTGGGTTGTGTTTCGGAGGACGCATGGCTCTCGACCTTCGTCTCTCCCGAGCCCGTACGGGAGTCATAGCGATGAGACAAGATAGTAACTACTAACAATTGGATACAACAAAATTGGGGAGAAAAGGGGGGGAAAAAATTAATAAAAATGTTACCTTTCCCCATGTTGCGTTTGTCAGAGCATCTCCGTTAGCTCTACTGTTACAATACTCAAGGCTTTCGCTCTCAAGTTACCAAACCAATACAAGCCACGTGTTGCCATCGCCAACGCTCATAAAAGTTGTTTAACATTCGCCCTGTGATTTACGGGATTATTACTCAATTTCAACAACTTTAGGGCCATTCATTTCACTAGAAGGCTTAATTGAAACCATCAGCTGAACCATGGTTTGTTGCATACTAAAGTCACCCCCAATTATTTTGATGTAGTGCACTGGCCAGCTCTGTATTATGTAGTAGTTGCCCTAAATTCATGCAAGCATCTCCAGCATTATGGTATCAAATGGCACACATTGAGGAAAAAGAGCTCGTGGAAACAGTCCAAAGGAGCTGGTCTTATTTCTCTGTTCATATTTCCACCTCCAGAGAGAAATTAATTTTGCCAGCAATGTCTGGAATGAGGGGAGCACAGTGGAAAGGGGAAGTGAAGGATGACTGGGTTTTTTCCATGAAGTGCTGATACCTCAGAACTATGCACTTCTCAGGACCACTATGGGCTATAAGCACCAATTGGTCTAAATCTCAGCTTGAGAACCCAAAGCCTTTAGTCACTGCAGAGAGAATCCACTTCAGACCTCTTCAGATTGCCAGAGGCTTTGACTTTGTCTCTGGCATGGTCAAAGTATGTTGACGCACCGCAAGTGTTGGGTGAAGAAAAACATACACCAAAAGCTTTATTAGAATTGCATCTGATTCCATAACACAATGAGGGTGAATCTATGTGACTCAAGTAGATTCACAATCCTGTATGTGATGTTAAATCCAGTTTGTAATAGACTTCATCCCGTTTGGGTTGGTTTTTACTCAACCGTAAATCTTCCAGGGGTTCGTGATGAGGGAGAACTTATCTCTTGCAGCGTCTACTAGCCTATAGGTTCTGCCCAGCAGGAGAAGCCTGCATGACCTTCTATTCCTCACGTCAGTGGAAAAATAGTGAAGGGCAGAATTGATTTACAAGGAGCTGCTTAAAGAAAGCACCCATTTCTCTGTCTCTCTCCATCATTCTAGTGCCAGTAACCAATCGCTTCTTTCAAACCACATGCTCCATCTTTTTCCATGGCTTTACCCTCTAATTGCCAAGGGTTCTTGGCTTTCTCTGAAGAGCTCTGTTTTTTCTTGGAATTTATTAATCACATTTTTGTCTGTTGACATTTGGTTTATTTCATGTCTTTTGTATCTTATACTCCCAAGTAGAAATAGCAACATTATCTGTCCTGTCCCAGACACCTGTTATCTGTCCTGTCACAGATACCCGTTATCTGTCCTGTCCCAGACACCTGACTAAACCAACATCATTCTCGGCAGCAAACAATCCTTCCCAGTCCCCCTTTCTCTCCCACTCTAATTTATCCAGAGTGTTTACACCAGCGTGTGTTTGTGTTTGTGTTTGCACTAGACGTCGACCGATTAATTGGAATGACCGATTAATTAGGGACGAGTTCAAGTTTTCATAACAATCGGAAATCGGTATTTTTGGGCGCCAATTTTTTAAAACAAATTTACATTTATTTTTTTTACATTTTATTTGTATTCCTTTTATTTAACTAGGCAAGTCAGTTAAGAACACATTCTTATTTGCCTTGTTCAGGGCCAGAACGACAGATTTTCACCGTGTCAGCTCAGGGGTTTCAATCTTGCAACCGCACAGTTAACTAGTCCAGCGCTCTAACCATTGCAGTCCACGAGTAGCCTGCATGTTACGCAAATGCAGTAGAAGCCAAGGTAAATTGCTAGCTAGCATTAAACTTATCTTATAAAAAACAATCAATCATAATCACTAGTTATAACTACTAATCCAGTTTAACAGGCAATATTAACCAGGTGAAATTGTGTCATTTCTCTTGCGTTCATTGCACACAGAGTCAGGGTATATGCAACAGTTTGGGCTGCCTGGTTCTTTGCGAACTAATTTGCCAGACATTTACGTAATTATGACATACATTGAAGATTGTGCAATGTAACAAGAATATTTAGACTTAGGGATGCCACCCATTAGATAAAATAACGAACGGTTCCGTATTTCACTGAAATAATAAACGTTTTGTTTACGAAATGATAGTTTCCGGATTCGATCATATTAATGACCAAAGGCTCGTATTTCTGTGTGTTATTATGTTATAATTAAGTCTGATTTGATAGAGCAGTCTGACTGAGCAGCAGCAGGCCCGTAATCATTCAAACAGCACTTTTGTCGTTTTGCCAGCAGCTCTTCGCAAGCACAGCGCTGTTTATGACTTCAAGCCTATCAGCCTAATGGCTGGTGTAACCAATGTGAAATGGCTAGCTAGTTAGCTGGGTGTGCGCTAATACTGTTTCAAACGTCACTCGCTTTTAGATTTGGAGTAGTTATTCCCCTTGCGCTGCAAGGGCCGCGGCTTTTGTGGAGCGATGGGTAACGATGCTTCGATTCTGGCTGTTGTCGATGTGTTCCTGGTTCGAGCCCAGGTAGGGGCGATGAGAGGGACGGAAGCTATACTGTTACACTGGCAATACTATAGTACCTATAAGAAAATCCAATAGTCAAAGGTACATGAAATACAAATGGTATAGAGAGAAATAGTCCTATAAATACTATATTAACTACAACCTAAAACCTCTTACCTTGGAATATTGAAGTCTCATGTTAAAAGGAACCACCAACTTTCATATGTTCTCATGTTCTGAGCAAGGAACTTAAACGTTAGCTTTTTTACATGGCACATTTTTTACATGGCACATATTTTACATGGCACACATTTTTACATGGCACATATTACTTTCTTCTCCAACACTTTGTTTTTGCATTATTTAAACCAAATTGAACATGTTTCATTATTTATTTCAGGCTAAATTGATTTTATTGATGTTTTATATTAAGTTAAAATAAGTGTTAATTCAGTATTGTTGTAATTGTCATTATTACAAATATATATCTTTTTTAAAATCGGCTTTTTTGGTCCTCCAATAATCCGTTTCGCTATCGGCGTTGAAAAATCATAATCGGTCGACCTCTAGTTTGCACAGCTCCTCTTGACCTCTTAATTATTTTTCTGGATCTTGGGGCGAGGGGCAGCTCCCCAGCGATACTATCACGGGACAAACTCTGGATGTCCATAGGGCTGTGCTATTGGTGTGGATGCACATTATGGAGCACCATCCCATGACTGTCACAACAACAGACATCATAGAGAGATGTCTGAGAGATGTCTCTCTTTCCCTCTGCCTGATATAGCTGGGAGGCACGCCAGGCTGGGAGTGGTGACTGGGACCAGACCAGTGAGAACAGAGAGGGTGACCTGCATTTGGCAGCACAATGGGACCTTTTGTCTCTGTGGCGAGGGCTTGTCCGTCCAGTGGGGGTCAGTTGTGACGAGTTGGGCAGTCCCGTTATCCAGGCCCTGCCTGGTGTCAGTTTAGACAAGGATGAAGTTCTCTCTCAGTGTGGAGAATGTGTGCATTGACACCTCAAGTAGTGTCCTCTGTGAAGAATCTCTCCAAAGTCACTGGTTGGATGTACTGGTAATGTAGTGGTAATTCCACTGTCGGATATTGCATGTGCATGCAAATACATAGTGCTTCCCCAATCATACTTTTGTTATGAGCCCTATTTGTCCCATGACCCAGTGAGTTTTTCTCATTACTCCCTTCACACCTACCAGCTTTCTCACACCCTGAGCATCTGCATGGATGCAGGGGTGGGGTGCAGGGACTGGAGACTTGGTCTCGGAGTAAGTGCCATTTCAAATCCAAATTACTTCTTTGTTTTCAGTTCATTTCACCCATTTAAATGAGGCATCGGTTTCTGCCAATAACCAATTTAGAAATGAAAGGATACCTCTCAGGACCTGAAGTTCCCATGCACTTTTATGCAGGCTTGTCACAGTGGTAGTCATCGCCAGTATAGTCATCATGGCTAACCAGCCAACCAACGGTTTGTAGGTTGGAGATTAGCAGATGCCAGCTGCTACTCTGGCCCTGAGCAGGTCTATAACCTGATTCAGTTCAGTGATTATGCGCTGGTATCCTGTACTGATTGTATGAAAATGTCGCTGGATCACTGCATAGTGTTATGGATATCATCACGGCATTATCTCAGTACCATGATTTCATCCCTAAATGTTGTGATACTGATGATAGTATCACATGTTCCTTTGGACATTGAAGTTCAAATTTAGCCACGAGGAACAGGCATTTGCTTCATGTCATGTATTAGGTTAAGTATTCATTAACATGAACAATGCACATTGGTCAACATTTCTGCAACTGTGCCAGATTTAGCCAGACGGATAAATTTCATCTGTCGTCCCTGGGCAGTTTGTTATCTTCACATTTTGTAGGCCTCACATCTTCATCCAAGGAAGTCAACTTCCAGACAGTCAAATCAAGTTATTGGCTAAAAGATGTCTAAACCTTTCCAGGGGCTAGTCATTATCCCAGCATTTCTGAGATGCCAGCCAATGGCCAGATGGAGGGTTAAATGAGGTGTAAAGTTACAAAGTCCTGGTTGTGTAACTAGGCCTCCCCACCACAACTAGACCCACACATCTGCCATGAATTACTTCTCCAGATTCTTTCCATAATCTCCCTCGTTGCTCTGGACTGATGGCGTCCAGTCAGTTACAAGGGGCTAATTTGAACATTTCTGGAACGTGTCGTTAAGAAATGCGAAGCGCTGATGTTCTCTTGAATGAAACCATGTGTTGGTTGAGAGAAGAAACACCCATGTCAGCACGGGGATTTCAAGAGTGGACTCTACTCGCATCAACGGCAACACTGTCCCTAACCAACATAGTTGTCCAACAGCAAGGTTTTGTGAGATTGAAGAGAATGGCCTCTGTAAGGACTCTCCATTGTGTTTGGATAAGCCATTAGGTCCACTCAAGGCAGATCTATATTGGCCTCATAAGCTTTGAGCAATAAGCCTTTTGTCTCATGGGAACCCTCTCCGTCACTAAATGAACTCATGTCTTTGATAATAGTCTCAAAGATAACGAAATGTTAAGTAAATGGTGTGGAGGAAAATTTCCGTGGATGGAGACCTCATGTACAATGTACGGCCTAGACTTAAAGCGATTGTGGGTGTGTTATTACAATGTAGGCCTAGTGTGTACACTCTGGGACCCGCTGCATCCCATGACCCACTTTGTACCAATAAGACCTGTAATGGTTTTTATGGCCAAAGTTCTTTTGAAAATAATCCAAGGCTTTGTGCCTAGCCCGCCTCGTCCATCCTTTGAGTACTCAAACACACTGAGTACACACAGAGATTGTTGTTAGTCTAGTGAAAAAGAGACCTGCTACATTTTTTAAGGAATTCCAAGTAGAGCCAAGAAAACACAGGCTTGATCAAATTTTCTGAATCAAATCAAATGTTATTTGTCACATGCGCCGAATACAACAGGTGTAGTAGACCTTACCGTGAAATGCTTACTTACAAGCCATTAACCAACAATGTAGTTCAAGAAATAGAGTTAAGAAAATATTTACTAAATTAACTAAAGTAAAAACAAATTGTCAAAAAGTAACACAAGAAAATGACAATCTGTTGTTTTGGTGAGTGTTCTCTTGCTTTTACCTGGTTCAGAAGAACATTGACCAAATGCAGTTATGGATGCTGAAAGTACTTTATGAATTACGGTACTGATTAATGTGTTTAATCAAATTCAATCCCTCATCCCTCATTTCCTCTACGCTCTTAGAAAAAAAGGGTTCCAAAAGGATTCTTCAGCTGTCCCCATAGGAGAAACCTTTTTGGTTCCAGGTCGAACCATTTATGGTTCCATGTAGAATCGTCTGTGGAAAGGGTTCTTCATGGAACCCAAAGCTGTTCTACCTGGAACCAACAAGGGTACTTCAATGGGTTCTCTTATGGGGACAGCTAAGGAACCCTTTTAGGTTCTAGATAGTGTACCATGGGATTGTACCATGGTACCATGGGATTTTTTTAGCCTAATAGTTGGAACAGCTTTGATTGAGTTAGCCTGCTCTGTTGCTTTTCTCATATGTTATGGAATTGCGATAACATTTGTCCCATTTCCCCCCCAATTTCCAAGTCTTTGTGGCCCTAAACTCATTCAACCTGCAGGGAATTTTTACCCTGAATATCAGCAGATTCAGCACTCCTCTGATGTTTCCAGCTGCCAAACATGGGAATGATGTCCCTGGAGACACTCTGCAGTCTGAGCACCTAAACGACTGTGCCCTCCAGACTGAAGCAGAGGTCTAGCTGTTTCTTTAGCCTCCCCTGAGATCCACGGCAGGCCCAGCAATACTGCAGCACACAGCCATTTTCCCTAGAGATATAATATGAGCGTGATTGATGTCATAAACCTATAAAGTTCTGGATTATGCTGACAATGATCCATTTCTATGGCTCTTCCCCTCTAGGGTTTTTAAAACAGCTGGCATTAAGCCGGTGGAGCCAAATGCTCCACCATCACTATGCCAACGCTCCACCATCACTATGCCAACGCTCCACCATTATTATACCAACGCTACTTTGTACCACATTGAAGAAGCTAGAGAATATCCATTACCCTTGTTTCTTGCAGTGACCAAACCTCTCTGCTGCCCATTACAGTTCAATGGCAAGGAATGCAGGGGTGGCCATTGGGCTGCTGTATATCCTCTGGGTGAATAAAGAATAAATCATTGTCTGCAGAGGCGGGAGGAGGCTAAGAGGACTCCTAATGACCCTGGGCCTGGGAGGAACAAAGCCACACAGGACAGTGAGAGGGCAAGACCTGCTGATTACCCGTTTCCTTTTCTGTCCGGGGCAGGGTGAGACTGACTGCAGCTATAGCCAAGTCATCCCTTTTCTGTTGTGTTTTTGTTTTTTGGTTCTGTAGTGACAGTTCGAGGACAGCGAGAGAGGAATGACGTTAGAACATTGAGGAATGCGTTTGATCTCACCCGTGGAATTCAGCCTCGGTCAGGCCTGGATTGAACGATACAAGGGATGGGAAATGTAATCTCTGTCTAAGTGACGTTCACAAGAGCCCTCTCAACGTTCCATGGTGTCCAAAGTGTTCAGTATGCTACATGTGCTTCTCCCTTTGAAACACCTTTCATGTTTCGTCTTGAATTGAATTTATTAGAACATCTTGGCTCAGGAATACAATAGCTTCAGATCAGGAGCCCCAGGTCCACGTTCTCCCCTTTGTTTTGGCCTTGGTTTGGACCTGGCCTCTGAAGCTGTAGATGAGATCACAATCAGTCCCTCAGTTTGTGTGACTAATGAAAAATTACTTCAAACCACTACCTGCCAAATTCCTGCGCGGTGCGGTTGGTCGCCCGTCTCGGGACAGCTGGTTCTGTTTCTCAGCCAGGACGGAGCCACATTGGCTGACCACTCATCTGAAAAAAATACACTACGTGCCGTACTCACAGTGAGAATTCCTCTCTGTGTTGTCACCCAGCATGGATTGGCTTTTGGCAGAGCTAACATACAGTAAATGAGCCCTGTTGAAAGTCCTCAGGGCCTTGGTAAGCTCTTAATAATGGGCTACTTTTTTATCATCAGACTTTCAACTGCTGGGTTTTCCCCTCAGGTCAGTCTCACGATAGGGGAAAAGATATTGAACGTCCCTAATACTTTACCAGAATGGCAGGTGTGTGTTACCTTGCATTATACTCCATGATCTAAGTATTCTAAATATTGAAGTAGGACAAGGCCTCAGGTTCTGGCTTAATTGTGATTCCCTTCCCTTACTTTCTGTCACTCCCCGTCACTCCTTCTGTCCTTGTTGTGGCAGCTGTAGTCCAGTAGTACACAACCTGTCTCCTGTAATTTATCTCACTCCTGAGGTAAATATTAAACACAGATTTCCTAAACGTGTACTGTACCAGGTGCCTTGGTCTGGGTCACGTAAACAACACACACTGAATAAATGTCCAGATGTCCGGGGCTGTCTAACTTCTCAAAATGATGAATCCGCCTAGCTAGCCTAGCCTATCACATTTCCCTTCTAAGGACCCATTTCTCAGGAAAGATCCACGTTGGAAATGGAAACTAGATTTGCTGGGTCTGTCTATTTCTTTTATTTCCCATCTGTAAGTTGATGTTGGTGGCTGAGGACCAACTCCTGGTTCTGCCCGTATCAGAAGCCCTGCCACTGCAGTGTAATGGCCCCATAGCAGAAGCCCTGCCACTGCTGTTTAATGGCCCCATAGCAGAAGCCCTGCCACTGCTGTTTAATGGCCCCATAGCAGAAGCCCTGCCACTGCTGTTTAATGGCCCCATAGCAGAAGCCCTGCCACTGCTGTTTAGTGGCCCCATAGCAGAAGCCCTGCCACTGCAGTTTAATGGCCCCATAGCAGAAGCCCTGCCACTGCTGTTTAATGGCCCCATATCAGAAGCTCTGCCACTGCAGTTTAATGGCCCCATAGCAGAAGCCCTGCCACTGCGGTTTAATGGCCGTTTCAGGGGCCAGGGGCTTTGCCTCTTAGACCCCATTCACAAGCAGGCACTCCACAGTGTTTGTTTTTGTGAGTGTTATCTTGACTGCTTTAAGCACAGATGACGGCTAACAGGGACCAGGCACAGAGGAACAGTCCAAAACCCCCTATTGACCGCCTGCCAGCTGTTTGCTGTCAAAGACAGCTTTGCAGCTTGTGAACGCCTCTCGACCAATCATAATGCCTTGCCGGAATTAACTGTTTTATAATGAGATGGTAACAGAAAGGGGGAGAGGATTGGTGCATGCAGGCTATGTCAGAGATAAACAGTGTACAAAACATTAGAAACATCTTCCTAATATTGAGTTGCACCCCCTTTTGCCATCAGAACAGCCTCAATTCGTTGGGGCATGGGCTCTACAAGGTGTCGATAGCGTTCCACAAGGATGCTGGCCCATATTGACTCCAATGCTTCCCACAGTTGTGTCAAGTTGGCTGGATATCCTTTGGGTGGTGGACCATTCTTGATACACACAGGAAAAAGTTGCAGTTCTTGACACACTCAAACCGGAGCACCTGGCACCTACGACCATACCCAGTTCAAAGACACGTAAATCTTTTGTCTTGCCCATTCACCCTCTGAATGGCACACATTCACAATCTATGTCTCAAGGCTTAAAAATCCTTCTTTAACCTGTCTCCTCCCCTTCATCTACACTGATTAAAGTGGATTTAACAGGTGACATCAATAAGGGATTATAGCTTTCACCTGGATTCACCTGGTCAGTATATGTCATGGAAAGTGTAATATTTTGTACACTCAGTGTAAATACAGTATAATCTGACGAGACCCTTAAGCACTGCTGGAGTCCTGCCCGATGTACAGGCTAATAACTGCTCCTGAGGTGTTATACTAACAAACTGACCACTCTAATGCTTTTATGGGATAGCTTTTCCATACCTCTCCACACATTGTAGACTGCAAAATTGGCCAATTCCAGCAATTCCTTGCTCCCCTGCTTGCTGAATTACAGTCAAACTGTCAACAAAGTTTTAGGATGTTGGACCTGGTCCTTCTGACTGTACAGGCCAGGGCAACAAAACCCACATCTCATTTTATTGTGGAAAGGCTGTAAACACCCAGTGTTCCTCAGTCAGCCAAATGGATAGAGCAGTCCATACATGGTCAGTACAGGTGTTCTTCGTACATAGCCAGGTATTTGTCCATATTTGGTCAGTACAGGTGTTGTCCATCCATATAGTAGATGTTAACGAGAGGCTTGCCTTCTGCCTTAGAGTCTAGAGTGAAGCCGAAATCACAAGACGCCTGTTAACGGCGTGAAAATTTGCGTGCGAGAGTAGCGAGCGTCAATTCACATACACAGTATAGCGTATGCCAATGAAAATCCATAATAAACAGTTATCTATGTTCCCTACGAAGCCCCTGAGAGTTATTGTTGTGAGTTCCTTAAATGTCCTACGGGAGCCACCGTACCTGTGCTAAACCCGAGTTGTTTATAAACAACCAAGTCTTTCTTGTTCTTCTACGTAAGCGGTCCTCAAGTTTTTCAACCATAGCCTCCCTAAGCTATATGCCTATGAAATCAACACAGGTAGGCTGCGACCTTAACTTACTTACTGCCCAATACATTATAAACTACATCTTTAGTCTACTTAGCATAGAGGAATTGTAATGATCTTCCCTAATCCTTTTGCTACAAATTTATTCTTTCTGCATTCTATCTGCTTGTTTTACCAGAATTGCTCCGCGTAGACGCGAGAAAAATAGACTTGCTAGCTAATTTAACACGCTATGACGCTGTTAACACTCGCGGCACGTCTGTTTTCACTCACTCATATGCATTCTATTTCCAGCATGAGCACACTTTTCGTTACAATTGAGCTTGAGGCTCGTGGCTGGCAGGGATGTGAACTGGAATGTGTGGAATGAGTCTGGTCACTGCATTAATCAAGCAGGGGGGGATCTGAAGGGGAGGAGGTGGGGTAATGGGGAAGCAGTCTGCCCACAGTCCACAGTGTGAGATAGGCCCTATCCCCCCTGTCTTGTGGCCGGTTGGAACTTCCCCTGGAGGAGCCAGGCCAACCAACAATGATCTTCATTTTGCTC
Organism: Oncorhynchus nerka; assembly: GCF_034236695.1. NCBI lineage: Eukaryota > Metazoa > Chordata > Actinopteri > Salmoniformes > Salmonidae > Oncorhynchus > Oncorhynchus nerka. The sequence continues at coordinate 5,261,559 of NC_088416.1, read as the reverse complement.
TGGTTTGGACTCTGGTATCTGCTGACTGACATACCACTTACTGCTCACCACACAACACTTGGATGATGCCTTTATTTGTTGCAGAGTGCATCTGCTATATGTTATCAGTGCTCAGAGTTCATTTTGAGACATTTCCTCTCTCTTTTTTCTTAAACTTGAAAACTAGACTATGCTCAATTAAAGCTACAGACCACCAGTTTGTCTTCATTATCCACCACAGCCCAGTGGATGTGTTGTACCTCTATTTATATCAAACTGGTTTCTGAGGTCTTCCTCCTTCAAAGCCACTTTGTTAACAGCAAAAGTGACCTCTGGAGCTGGGCATTCTGAAGCGAGAGTTTCCACTCCATTGCTTCTCTTTAATGCCGGCATTAGCCTTCAATGGCGGAGGCTGGCCCAGGCCCAGCGGGCCACAGGCTCACAATGAGCTCACTGTCTGTGGGCTGAGATCAGCTCCCTCTGCCCCCCTCTGCTCTTCTCTCGTTCGTCCTATCCTCCCTTGTCTCCTCTCCGTCGCAAATGCCACACGCAGAGCCACTGTCCTCAAGATGTCCTCCAATTTTTCACTTTGTCACAGGTTTGAAAGATGGTGACGTGTGTTTTGTTTTTGTTGTCTATGGTCTGTGGAGGAGCTCAAGTGGAGCCATCCATCCAAGCCTGGTGGTTAACTTGTTAATTAGGCTGTAAATTATTAAGTCATTATTCTATTATTTTGAGCATTAATAACAAAACTTTGGTACTGCCTTTTTCCCTCCCATGAGACAGTCCATTACTAAAGAATTGGCTAAACACTGTACAACTGAATAGGTTTTTAAATCATTTTTATTCTCCCTTCAAATATTTTAACAACCAATCCTATCCTATTCCGTGGAGAAGCCTCTTGAAGCCATCCAAAATAATCAAGTCATATGAAGCTGGAAAGAACACTACCAATCATGTGAATCCCATACAATGGTTCTCATGACTAGGCTATAAAACAATGTTACAGAAATAACAGCTCTGCTTGGTTCCCCATCTATGCCCAACATGGCTTCGACCCCTCAAATAGTCAACAGAGTTTTATGATCTTGGAGAGGTTGTTGAGGTCGATACATTGGCATGAATGAATGGAATTCGAGAGCGTCCTCTTGAATCGATTATATCCTTCCCGCGTCTGCAGCTGGCCAGATAAAGGGAGAGATGTTTCCACAGTAGCCTTGCTGTCTGGGCTGTGTTTGCGTCTGAAAGCGATAGGGGTTTTGAATGTAAAGGAAGACACAGGAAGGATGAGACAATGGTGTGTGTGCGTGCCTCTCAGCCGTGCGTAGAGCAGTGGATGATGACATCATACCATGAAATGCCTGTAAATCCTTGAGCATCAGTGAGAACGTGTCAAGCCAGGCCCCCGCACGTCATCAAAGCCAGGAAGAACCTGCTCAAATCAAGGAAGCTGCACTGTCCCTGATGAGCCATCCAGCTGTGCCTGAGTCTCCCCCCACCCTGTTTTCCTCAGGCATCCCTTCCTACAGAACAACCCATCTAGCTCTGGCCTCTCTCCTCTCTCCAGTTCACTCTTTCAAACCAGCTCTCTCCCTCCATCAGAAGACCGGGCCAGGACTGCCTCTCTCTGTGACATTACTGAGCCAAATTAGAATAGTTACGGCTACTGTAGTGAAGGACATTAGCATTTTGTAAGAGTTTGTGCGTGCAGCGTCTCATGGGTGAATGATTGCCCTCCTCCCACCACAAGTATTATTTTATTGATGTATATCATGTTAGCTGTGCTGGGCTGGAATCGCAAATTAGCTCATCCAGGACAGAAATGTAATCCAAACGTTCCCTCCTGAAGGTCAGGTCAAGACAAAGCCTCACCTTCAGGGAAATTGAGCAACTATTCAGGTATCATCCCTTCCTCTGATGCCCTTTAAAGGGTCTTAGTCTATTGCACAGGGATGTGTCGTTACCGTGTCCAGGGGTGTGAAAGACCTTAATATCCGAGAGACAGAGAGAGAGAGTTCCACTTCCAGTGACTCAGGAAGAGGTCATGGGAAATGTCAGTGGCCAGCCACCATCTGTAGAATCTGTAGCGGAGACGGTGAAAGGCTGTTGGCCTCAGCTCAGAAAGAAGAGGGGGAAAACCCAAATGAAAAATGTCCCGCTTCTGAGTCTGGTTTAATATCAAACGGTTTCTCAGATGTGGTCTAAAACATGATTATTTTTACGTCAAATAATTAATATTTGCGACGCAAAGCAAACATTTAATATGACCGGCTGCCCACAACAAATGGCAACATCATGCTAACAGATCCCTGTTTTGCTACATTGGTTGTAGCACTACTACTGCTTTTATTACACATCAAGACTTTTCTCCACAACCCTTTTCATCTGCTAAGTGAGGATGAATGGAGAGGCGATTTACAGTACCTACTTGAATGCCCAGCAGCAACCCAAACTCACAGCGTCAGACAAAGATGGAAACCAGTAGCACCTCTCTCTCTGTTCCTAAGAGATGGTGAAGGACCAGCTAGATTTGAACACGACACGTTACATTCGTCACTTGTTACATCACAGCAACAATTTCACATGAATTCATCGGAATGCTTTGTAGTGCACCCATCTCGCCGTCTCGTAGCTCGGGGTGAAATTCCTGAGATTATTAGGAAATCTAATCAAATCAATGTTTATTGGTCCCGTACAGTTGATGTTATAGCAGGTGCAGCTAAATACTTTGGTTACTAGCTCAAATCAAATGTTATTGGTCACATACACATGTTTAGCAGATGTTAATGCGAGTGTAGCGAAATGCTTGTGCTTCTAGTTCCGACAGCGAAGTAATATCTAACAAGTAATCTAACAATTCCCCACCTTATACACACAAATAAGTACATATAAATATATGGATGAGCGATGGCCGAGTGGCATAGGCAAGGTGCAATAGATGGTATAAGGTACAGTATAAGGTGCAGACATATGAGATGAGTAATGTAAGATATGTAAACATTATTAAAGTGGCATTATTAAACAGACTAGTGATCTATTTATTAAAGTGGCCAATGATTTGATTCTCTATGTAGGCAGCATCCTCTCTGAGTTAGTGATGGATGTTTAGCAGTCTTATGGCCTTGAGATAGCTGTTTCAGTCTCTCGGTCCCAGCTTTGATGCACCTGTACTACCTTGCCTTCTGGTTGGTAGCTGGATGAACAGGCAGTGGCTCGGCTCGGGTGGTTGTTGTCCTTAATGATCTTTTTGGCGGGCAGGTAGTTTGCCCCCGGCGATGCATTGTGCAGACCGCACCACCCTCTGGAGAGCCCTGCGGTTGAGGGTGGTGCAGTTGCCGTACCAGGCGGTGATACAGATTGACAGGATGCTCTCGATTGTGCGTCTGTAAAAGTTTGTCAAGGTTTTAGGTGACAAGCCAAATTTCTTCAGCCTCCTGAGGTTGAAGAGGCGCTGTGACGCCTTCTTCACCACACCGTCTGTGTGGGTGGACCATTTCAGTTTGTCTGTGATTTGCACGCCGAGGAACTTAAGACTTTCCACCTTCCCCACTACTGTCACTTCAATGTGGATAGGGGGGTGCTCCCTCTTCTGTTTCCTGAAGTCCACAATCATCTCCTTTGTTTTGTTGACGTTGGAGTAGCTCCTTACAATGCAATAAGCAAATATACAAATAATCAACAAAACATTGCACTGTGTATAGGAATAATCCTCAAATCAAACATTTGGAAATTAAATCATTTGGGTCATTGACGTCCATGAAAAGCTGATAAGGTTTAGCCTAGAGACAAGTGTTACTCCTTTGGTGAATACAGGAAAATACACAGCCCCTATGAAGGAAAAGATGCACCCCTGTCTTGAATGATTGACTACGGTACCTCACAGGAGTCAATCTAATTATGCATCACGATCCTTTCCGTCCACCTTTCCACTGCGCATCATGATTCTCCCAGATTGGATGGAAACTCTTTAAACCTATTAAGGCGTGTATTCCCAGAAACGATCGGGTTATTGATGTCTTCAGAGGTAAAGCTCATCTAACATAGAAGTGCTCCTCCTTGGTAGAGATACAGATTGGACAGAAGGCTGTCTTCAGGGCTATGATGGAGTTCTGATCCTGATGAGTCATTGCCGGTGTGAGCAGCTCTCTCTCTCTTATGCTATATTGGTCATGCTCTATTATAGTCCAGTCTGAGAACTCGGCACATGGCACTTAGGCTATGAAACTTCATATGGGAAATCTGGTCAGTTATGTTCCCACCTTTCCCTCTATAAACTAGCTCACTGCTAGTAGATACGATGGATACAGTCCCAAACTGTGCTTCTGGGCCTTTACTTTGGGTCAGCCCCATGCTCTGCCTCTTACTGTGGGTCAGCCCCATGCCTTGGGACTCTGCCCCCGTTAGCTGTTAACCAGAGCATCTCTATCTCTGTCTTTCTCTCTCTTTCTCCTGCCTCTTACTGTGAGTCAGCCCCATTCACTGCCTCTTACTGTGGGTCAGCCCCATTCACTGCCTCTTACTGTGAGTCAGCCCCATTCACTGCCTCTTACTGTGGGTCAGCCCCATGCACTGCCTCTTACTGTGGGTCAGCCCCATGCTCTGCCTCTTACTGCATGTCAGCCCCATACTCTGCCTCTTACTGTGGGTCAGCCCCATTCACTGCCTCTTACTGTGGGTCAGCCCCATGCTCTGCCTCTTACTGTGGGTCAGCCCCATGCTCTGCCTCTTACTGTGGGTCAGCCCCATGCTCTGCCTCTTACTGTGAGTCAGCCTCATGCTCTGCATCTTACTGTGGGTCAGCCGCATGCTCTGCATCTTACTGTGGGTCAGCCCCATGCTCTGCCTCTTACTATGGGTCAGCCCCATGCTCTGCCTCTTACTGTGGGCCAACCCCATGCTCTGCCTCTTACTGTGTGTCAACCCCATGCTCTGCCTCTTACTGTGGGTCAGCCCCATGCTCTGCCTCTTACTGTGGGTCAGCCCCATGCTCTGCCTCTTACTGTGGGTCAGCCCCATGCTCTGCCTTTTACTGTGGGTCAGCCCCATGCTCTGCCTCTTACTGTGGGTCAGCCTCATCTTACCGTGAGTCAGCCCCATGCTCTGCCTCTTACTGTGGGTCAACCCCATGCTCTGCCTCTTACTGCCGGTCAGCCCCATGCTCTGCCTCTTACTGTGGATCAGCCCCTTGTCCTGCCTTGGTGACAAGAACCCAGCCCTCGTCAGACTCACAGCCAGAACTGACCACAAAGGTCTATCTGGCATCAGTGGCGATCCACTGGAGCTCGGAGGAAGGGACTCACTGCAGAAGGGAAGGGAGCTGATGGCCTTTGTCTTATCTGTGGTACTCCAGTTCTGCCAGGCATGTGACACAGCTGAGAGGCCTGAGGAGGCGCTGATGCTGGCAGCCGAACCACAGTTAGTTCCCATGACCTCACACCTCACCACCTCCCTTACGCTCCTCTACTGCCACTCTCTGGTGCCAGCCTGGCCGGCAGCCACGACCTTGGGTTCATTTGGAGCCCACTGCTTCCGGGGACTGATTGGATGCCTCTCATTGCGTCAGTTTGGTCTGGTGGCAGACAGTTTGGTCTGGTAGCAGACAGTTTAGTCTGGCGGCAGACAGTTTAGTCTGGTGGCAGACAGTTTGGTCTGGCGGCAGACAGTGGTGTTCTGTAGAGAGTGCTTTATGTGGTGTTATACGAGTGTGAGGAATGAAGTCTTAGAAACATGATCTGGTGGTAATTACTTGGACTACAAGCAATCATTCTTTACATACTAAATGTATTATAACTTTGTAACTCTGTAATATGGTCATAATGATCAATTCTTTGCATTTATGTACCTTTTTTCTAAATGTTTTTCTTTTTCTTTTTTGAGTGGCAGTCCACAGGTAAATACGATATGAACCCAATATTAAATTATATTAATTTGTATATTGTACCTGTACCCCCCAATGAAAAAATGACAAAATAAATAAAAATGTGGTTACAAAAAAAATCACAAATATTTCCATCACAGCCTATTAACTGGAGTACAAGGCAACCGTGACAGATGTTAAGTCATGTACAGTAGCATCAACCACCAGTGTGTGTTGAGGTGTTCTGATTCTCCAGTAATTTACTGTAATCTGAAGAAATGATGCAACCCGATGTCAAATCTGGTTACAATTAATCAAATCCACTCGAGTTAAGAAAATTAAATCACTGGATCACTGTTTGATCGAAACGCAACTTGTCTGTTAACCCATTGATGCCCCTGTTCACCTCAGCCAATTAGATGAGAAGGAGCTCAGTGATTGGCTTGTTGTCTGCAAACTGTCCCAACCTCGCTGTCACTTCAAATGGGTCCCGCCTTCTTATTCCTGATTCTCTAGCCTTTAAAACAGAGTATCTCTCTCTTTCTCTTCTCTCTCTCCTCTCTTTCCTGCTGACTGTAAATCCTATTGATGCTTTGCCTTCTTCCGAGAGAGCTGTGTTTCTGTCATCAGCCTACCAGTTCAGTGATACAGGGCTCTAAAATAACAAGAAAGATGGCCTTTGGTTGCAGTATTACGCCTACCGTGGTCTGACTGAGTCTGATGACTTCATATGTAAACTGTTTTCACATAGGCTACATGTACATGATGGACATAGCCGACATACAGTCTTAGAAAAAAAGGTGTTATTTAGACCTTAAAAGGAACCCCTGTTGGTTCCATGTAGAACCCTTTTGGTTCCAGGTAGAACCCTTTTGGGGTCCATGCATAACCCTTTCCACAGAAGGTTCTACATGGAATTAAAAAATAGTTCTACTTGGAACCAAAAAGGGTTCTCCTATGGGAACAGCAGAAGAACCATTTTGGAACTCTTTTTCTAAGAGTGTAGCTTTCAGCAGGTTTACACTCAGCTTCCCTCAATTCCCCAGCCTAATAGCGACAAGGTACACTATCGGCCCTTATCTCTGTAATGCAGAGGTTTGGCACTACAAAGCTTTCATTTGAAAGACTCCTCGATTCCTCCTCCATTTTGTGTGCCTGTGAAATGTCTGGATCCTGAGGCTTTTGAAATGTTTAGTAAAATTACATTTCACTCCTGGTGCAGACAATGACCTTCAACCTGTTTGAAGGGAGTGTCTCATTTAATGGCAAACTCACCAAGCTCAGTAAAGTTGGCTATGTTCTGTAAAATGACTTTGGTGTACATCTGTCAGCCAGTGATACATTTGGTACAAGACCTCATTTCAGTTTGAAAGAGGGATTTTGGGGAATGGGCCATTGCCGATGAGTATGCTAAATGCTGACACTGAATAATTTCTCTCCCCATTTCTCTCTCTCTCTCTCCCCATTTCTCTCTCTCTCACCCCCTCTCTCTCTCTCCCACTACCCCCCCTCCCTCTTTCTCTCTCTCCTCCCAGACCGAGAGGACCAATCAATTCTCTGCACGTGAGTAACCTCTGAGCCATGTCTGCTCAGCCCTTTTCTTCTCTCTTTCCGTGTTCTGTGTTGCATGGGTTGCTGGATTTACAGGAAAGTGTCTTCTCAGTTTGATTCCTTGCATCCAGCCTGCATAGTATCATACCACACGTCACTGGTTTGGACCAGATGGTTTAGAAAGGCCATGCAGCGCCAGCTTAATTGCATAACATTCACGGCTCAATTATCTTTGTTATGCGCGTCTCTTCCTCACTTAGTAGTCCCGAAAATGAAATGGGGAAATGACCTGCTGCATTGCATTCCTGCAGAATCTATATTCAACTATGAATGAAGTGTAGCTTATTGAAGCCGACATGAATGTACTTAGCACTGATTTTAGGTCGAAAGAGGAATCAATTGAATTGAACTAGAACAGAGCCAGAGGCCCCTATAGCTATTTTAAAATGAGCAACTCAGTAACACAGAACAGTGAGACAGACACTTACGGGAAGAGAGACTTAGGCTTGGGGCAGGGAAGCTGGGAAATGTTTGGTATTTCTGGTACACACACACACAACCCCTACCCGTTGGCTGTATTCCAGTCTAGCGCCCAATATCTACAGATGACAGGAATGCTGCCAAGAAACATGTCATCGTGGCATCTCATCGTAAGCCTCTGTGACAGGCCTACACCGATGATGTGTGAAAGAGTATACAGGGTAAAGTTTCTCCAAGTGTGTGTGTGTGTGTTCTCTCCCTGCGCTGGTCTGAACCTGATCCTCCACCACCCAATATTACCATGGAACCCCCAGGGCTACAAGACATCAGTCAATAAATATGTTCCTAGCCTCTCACCATGCATGACTAAGTCTGGGGGAACATGGAAGAATTTGGATGGATGTTGGAAGTGTGGCTTGAACACTATCATAAAATCTCACATCTACTATGAAGCATTTATATGCCAACTGTGACACACACACACACACACACACACACACACACACACACACACACACACACACACACTGTAGGAGACGGTGGTCATAGCAATGTAAACGCTGCACAGAGATGCCATGTGATTATAAGTCAGTCCCTGAGAATATGAGCCGTCTCCTCTGCAGCAAGGCAAACCAACTTAAACCTTCCAGTTTAATGCCAAGCTCATGGACATTTGACGCAATCACTCACTCACGGGCTGTGTCCAAAATAGCACCCTAATGCCTAAATAGTGCACTACTTTTGGCCAGAGCCCATCATTTCAGACGCAGCCAGAAATATCCTCTGCTCCCGGTGGATATTGAGCTCAGCACTAAACACACAACTCATCAGCCATACAGCATATTCATAGTACTAGACTAGACTACCATAGGACTTCACCACATGACCAGGTAAGGTTGTTATAGTAATTGGTTTTATACTCAGTGAGTATTCAGGGGCCATGTCATTTATTTGAAGATCATCATGTCGTTAGTTTTATTTTGCAGATGATTTTGCTCAAATAGATATAACCTAGCGTTGAGCTTGAGATCGGGGAGAAAGTTCAATGTTAACCACCAGCGATTACGTAGAATGAGTACCTATTGTAAAACCACTGGTATGCATTGTGTGTTGACGTTACTGTACAGTAAGTGGTACTTGGGGATCGGATTCTTTCTGCATGGCTTGAAGAGCTTGCAAAAACATACTTCCTTGCTCTAAAGCTGTCATCGCTGTGGGTCCGTGAGTCCCGCCCTCAACCACAGCCGCTGAACTAAACTAGCTCAAAGAAAATAAACAGCACATATAGATACACAAAAGCCCAGCTACACACCGCCTCATCCGATAAACCTCTCAAATGTGGTTTATTGTCACTTCATTTGTTGTTTAGCGGAGTTGCAGGGAGCAGAGCCTGGCTAGCTCTCTCACCCCCAGCTCAAGACTGTTTATGGAGTTTCCCAAGTGCCATAATCTCCTCACATCTGCCAGTCAGAAAGACAATTCTGACACACACACACACACACACACACACACACACACACACACACACACACACACACACACACACACACGTCATTCTTCTCCATCAACTAACCCAGGGATCTGATCTGTCTTGTATGTTTTCTATCTTCTCAGAGGTGAATCTGGTGCTGGCAAGACAGAAAACACTAAAAAGGTCATCCAGTACCTTGCACATGTGGCTTCTTCCCATAAAGGAAAAAAAGACCACAGCATTCCTGTAAGTGTAAGTTTCTGTCTTTTCTTTCTCTATATTGCCCCTGCCATGTTTATCTCCCTACCACACCTCTAGCTCTCCCCTAAACCATGTTCTGAAGGCCACAGTTACAGTATGTCTTTCTATTGAGGGGTAACTGATGAAAGAGGAGAGTTAACAACTTGTACGGCCCACATTGTCCCCCTAATACCAGGCCAGTCTGATCCACATTGTCCCCCTAATACCAGGCCAGTCTGATCCACATTGTCCCCCTAATACCAGGCCAGTCTGATCCACAATGTCCCCTAATACCAGGCCAGTCTGATCCACATTGTCCCCCTAATACCAGGCCAGTCTGATCCACAATGTCCCCTAATACCAGGCCAGTCTGATCCACATTGTCCCCCTAATATCAGGCCAGTCTGATCCACATTGTCCCCCTAATACCAGGCCAGTCTGATCCACAATGTCCCCCTAATACCAGGACAGTCTGATCCACAATGTCCCCCTAATACCAGGCCAGTCTGATCCACAATGTCCCCCTAATACCAGGACAGGTTGATCCACAATGTCCCCCTAATACCAGGACAGGTTGATCCACAATGTCCCCCTAATAACAGGCCAGTTTGATCCAGAATATCCCCCTAATACCAGGACAGGTTGATCCACAATGTCCCCCTAATACCAGGCCAGTTTGATCCAGAATATCCCCCTAATACCGGGCCAGTCTGATCCACAATGTCCCCCTAATACTGGGCCAGTCTGATCCACATTGTCCCCCTAATACCAGGCCAGTCTGATCCACAATGTCCCCTAATACCAGGCCAGTCTGATCCACATTGTCCCCCTAATACCAGGCCAGTCTGATCCACAATGTCCCCTAATACCAGGCCAGTCTGATCCACATTGTCCCCCTAATATCAGGCCAGTCTGATCCACATTGTCCCCCTAATACCAGGCCAGTCTGATCCACAATGTCCCCCTAATACCAGTCCAGTCTGATCCACATTGTCCCCCTAATACCAGGCCAGTCTGATCCACAATGTCCCCTAATACCAGGCCAGTCTGATCCACATTGTCCCCCTAATATCAGGCCAGTCTGATCCACATTGTCCCCCTAATACCAGGCCAGTCTGATCCACATTGTCCCCCTAATACCAGGACAGTTTGATCTACAATGTCCCCCTAATACCAGGACAGGTTGATCCACAATGTCCCCCTAATACCAGGCCAGTTTGATCCAGAATATCCCCCTAATACCAGGACAGGTTGATCCACAATGTCCCCCTAATACCAGGCCAGTTTGATCCAGAATATCCCCCTAATACCGGGCCAGTCTGATCCACAATGTCCCCCTAATACTGGGCCAGTCTGATCCACATTGTCCCCCTAATACCAGGCCAGTCTGATCCACATTGTCCCCCTAATATCAGGCCAGTCTGATCCACATTGTCCCCCTAATACCAGGCCAGTCTGATCCACATTGTCCCCCTAATACCAGGACAGTCTGATCCACAATGTCCCCCTAATACCAGGACAGGTTGATCCACAATGTCCCCCTAATACCAGGCCAGGTTGATCCACAATGTCCCCCTAATACCAGGCCAGTTTGATCCAGAATATCCCCCTAATACCAGGACAGGTTGATCCACAATGTCCCCCTAATATCAGGCCAGTTTGATTCAGAATGTCCCCCTAATACCGGGCCAGTCTGATCCACAATGTCCCCCTAATACCAGGCCAGTCTGATCCACATTGTCCCCCTAATACCAGGCCAGTCTGATCCACAATGTCCACCTAATACCAGGCCAGTCTGATCTACAATGTCCCCCTAATACCAGGCCAGTTTGATCCACAATGTCCACCTAATACCAGGCCAGTCTGATCCACACTGTCCCCCTAATACCAGGCCAGTCTGATCCACAATGTCCCACTAATACCAGGACAGTCTGATCCACAATGTCCCCTAATATCAGGCCAGTCTGATCCACATTGTCCCCCTAATACCAGGCCAGTCTGATCCACAATGTCCCCTAATACCAGGCCAGTCTGATCCACATTGTCCCCCTAATATCAGGCCAGTCTGATCCACATTGTCCCCCTAATACCAGGCCAGTCTGATCCACATTGTCCCCCTAATACCAGGACAGTCTGATCCACAATGTCCCCCTAATACCAGGACAGTTTGATCCACAATGTCCCTCTAATACCAGGCCAGTCTGATCCACATTGTCCCCCTAATACCAGGCCAGTTTGATCTACAATGTCCCCCTAATACCAGGCCAGTCTGATCCACATTGTCCCCCTAATACCAGGACAGTTTGATCTACAATGTCCCCCTAATACCAGGCCAGTCAGATCCATAATGTCTCCCTAATACCAGGCCAGTCTGATCCACTGGTATTTACAGTACAGTGGATTAACTCCAGCCCTAGTTAATCCATATCAGATAGATCTGTATGATAATGGGGGCATAATGATTAGTGGACAACAGTGTCTTGACATTGGACATGGGCTGTGTGATGAGGTCACCAAAGGGTCAGATTCTTCTGTAGTTATATGATGCTGGTACATTACCACGGCAGTCAAAAATAGGCTCATTAAGCAATAAGGCACGAGTGGGTGGGGTATATGACCAATATATCACATCTAAGGACTGTTCTTCGGCACGACGCAACGCGGAGCTATTATAAACTGGTTACCAACGTAATTAGAACAGTAAAAGTTTTGTCATACCCTTTCGCCAATCATCATTCAGGGCTCAAACCACCCAGTTTATAAAAATGAACCCATTGATAAAATGTGCCAATATATAGATGTTTTTTTTGCATAACATGCCTGTAAATGTGTTAAGAATCCATATACATGAGCTCCTGTCCCATGATGTGTGTTGCCAAATTGAACACATCCTACAGTAGCACCTATAATGGGGTCTATAGATTGTGCAGGCGTGCCCAACCCTCTAACATATTTGCGTTTGTTTATTTGCAACAAACAGCCAGAGTCGCCTAAACCAGTAAAACTACAGGCAAGTCTTTACACTTTCTTCTCAACACCTTATTCATGTGCATGTTGCATCACCAACTTTCTACTCTCAAACGGACCTACTGCAATTTAATATATTTCTTTGTGGCTTCAGCCTGTTTTGTGAAATGGTGCCATTGGTTATTTTCTTGCACACTGTGAAGCATGTATGTGTAATGTTGACATCTGCGTAAAAATTAGACAAACAAAGTTTGGGTATTGACCCAGATTCTCTTTCTATCAGGCGGAAAATAATCATGTCGTAAGTTAACTTTAAATCTGGCATGAATATTGATGTGTATGCAGCTTTTCCATGTATACCTGTGGGTCAATGCACTGTACTGTACCGTAAAATGTGCTTGCAAATGTTGTTATTCCACACTAGATGAAACATAATCATATGCATGCCTTTGTTGTGTTTGGTTGCCACCAGTCAAAGTTTGGCAGAAATGCCGTACTATGTGAGCTATTTTTGTACAATGCAGAGTAGAAGTTGAGCAGTAAGACGTTGAAATAGAGATGAATAGAGATGAGTCTGAAGATAGACCTGAGAAACACAATCACACACACACACACACACACACACACACACACACACACACACACACACACACACACACACACACACACATGTTCTTCTATCCTCGTGGGGACCTAAAATGTGTTTCCATTCAAAATCCTATTTTCCCTAACCCCTAAACCTAACCTTAACGCCTACCCTAACCCCTAACCCTAATTGTAACCCTAAACCTAACCCCTACAAATCTATCCAAGTCCACATGGGGACGTGGGAAATGTCTTCACAAGGGAGAATTTTCCTCGTTTTACTATCCTTGTGAGGGACATTTGGACATTTCAGTTCCCCACGAGGATTAGAAGAACAAGACCAAACACACACACGGGGTCAGTTAATGGACATTACTGAAAAACAGACTGTCTGGCTGTGGTTGTCATTACAGTAGTTAGTTCAGTAGCTTAATATTACTCTCAGGGTATTCTCTTTTCAACCAGCTGCTGTAGGTTAGTTGATACTGTTAAGATAATGGAAACGGCACATGAGGGCAGATGAGCAGTGTTCTGAATTAAGATGTGATGCTCACTATGGCACACTGCCCTAATACAAGGCTAATATGAGAAACATATGGAATTGCACCTGTCAGTCAGATAGCTTCTTGGAAAGGACCTTTCAGAATAACATATCCATTCCCCTGCTTCCTGTTTTAATGTACTACTGTAGATTTCACTTAATCCGTTTGCCTTTATGTATTATCTAGTCCAATTTGTCTTTGAGTACTACCTGTAATTGTCTTCCTTGGTGTGTATGTACTGTATGTATATCCTGTATGTGTGTTTAGTATCCATGATCATTAACACTTCCTGTTTATTTCCATGGTAACATTTGACAATCTACCCATTGACTACAGAGTGGAGCCCTGTTCTATGTGAGTAGCATGTTGTCTGTCCCTCACCTCTCTCTCACCCACCGTACTCCACTCACTAGACAAGCTCAAAACACAATGGGCAGAATATCCTGTAAAGGGGCTGATATTGTCGCTGTGTACTATTCTGTATATCTGTCCCTTTTATGGGTGTCAATGGGGTCCCAATAGCAGCTTCTGTTTCTATCATCTTTGGGACACTAAACTAGTTTAGTTTTAATCCACTCCATGCGCTGTGTGGTGTCCCTGTTCTTACCTATAGTTGGCACTGCTTCTTTCAAATATCTCAGATTCGGGAAAATAAACATGACTTCCTAGTTTAATACAAACTAATAAACACGTTTCCCACTTCCTAACTGCCATATCCCATTTGAAACAATCATACACCACCAATCATAAACAGTGCATTTGTAATATGTTCCACTGTTATACTGGCAGACATTGAGCAAGACTCCTGTCAGGACCTCGTCACAAACTTCTCTCCCGCGTCCAATTTGGCTCCCGGTGAGCCTGCTGGAGAACTTTTCACTCGCGAGGTGCTGGTGCTGCCAAATAGCCATAGCAGGCTTTACTAAATAGTCAGTTGGCTTCCAGCAAGCTGGAGCTGGAGTAGGACTCTGGAGGAGAGCAGCTAGGGAGGGAGAGCCAAGAGGATCACTGCCCAGAGCTCAGCTGAACGGACTCCCCCAGGGAGAGAGGGCCATGACATGGTCCAAGACCTACAACACCCTCCCCTCTGCTTAGTCTACTCAGATCCAGCCACAGAATGCCCAGCAGGGACGATAATGGGGATTTTAATCTTCGTACCTTATTGAAATCACCACGGGGTGTTGACTGTGGATTTTGCCGTTTGTGTCTCAGTGGCAGTGCTACTTAGATCACTAATGAATCCCCTTAGAACTGCTTCTTCCTGTCTTTGCAAGTCTTTCATCTGCTCCCTGCTTTGCCATGGGGGAGGAGTTTACACAGATAAAAAGTTATTCTGACCTCCCCTTGAGGAGTGGGGGTTTGTTCCTGTTCCCCAAACCACAAACAAAAGTCCAGTTGCCTGCGTCATTCGCACTCACCCAACAGTCACTGAAGTGGTATTCCGCTTGTGGACTTGGAGCAACTCTTGAAACGACTTGTAATGTCTGTCCAGCAGTGATTCTGTTTGTGGACTTGGATAGATTTGTAATGTCTGTCCAGCAGTGACTCTGCTTGTGGACTTGGAGAGATTTGTAATGTCTGTCCAGCAATGATTCTGATTGTGGACTTGGATAGATTTGTAATGTCTGTCAAGCAGTGATTCTGTTTGTGGACTTGGAGAGATTTGTAATGTCTGTCCAGCAGTGATTCTAGTCTGTGGAGCAGATGTGACCCCACAACCCTACCTGGCCTCTTCCTTGAAGATTTAATGGGACAGTTTTTACTGTTCCTCTGGCTTTCCAGTCTCCACAACCTGGGCCAAAGCACTGCCAAAGGCCCTGACCTGACACTGATAACAAGTGAGGTTGAACACGCTACAAAGGATGTTTCCCAAGTTACAGAGGAAAGATTGAGAATAGAGAGGAGTTATTTCACAAAAGATTACATTCATTTCGTAGTCTTGTCAATGTTAACGGGATATTAAGGGGTACACGATAGCATTCTCCACAGTCACACTAACAACAACAACTCTGTCATCAACAACTATGTGTCCCTGTGTTCTTCTAGGCCCCCTACAGTAGTCGACACTGTAGTGAATAGCCTCTTAACGTGGCTATGATGGTTTCCAGACACTGTTCATCAGAATAAGTGTAATGCATTCCATCAACAGTCATTTTATGGTCTTCTTGCTCACATAAACCTGATTATGTGGTACAATACATGTCCCGGAGGTCTTCCAGGCCTGTCAGTTGTTGGCACGGCTAGTGATTAGCCTCCTTACATGACAATGATGGTTTCTGGAATCTGTCAGAACAAGAGTAACACACTCCGGAACGCTGGAATGTGGGTCAGCTTGTAATGCTCCTAAAGTGGACCCCTGCTGGTGTTTTGTATTCACCCCTTTGTTCCTACCCTCTCCCCAGTCTGGTCCCAGTCTGTAGACTGAGTTTGGCAGAGATTTGCAGCTTGTGGACATTAAACAGTCTCCATTATGTCCTCTGTTCTAGTGGTGTTGTCAAGTTGTGCCATATAGCACTGCGTTATAGAGACAGCGTATGACAATGACTATAGGAAATGGTAAGACCGCACTAACAGATCTGAAACCGTGCTATAATGTACCGTGTGTGCAATCTGTCACTGGCAGCAACAGGCTTATTCAATTCATTCCTGCCTCATTTTCAGCAGCACGAAAACTCAATGAAAACAGCAGTCGGGCTCTCTGGCCCAGCTCTGGCAGCCAAAGATCACATTACGCGTCTCACGTCTGAACGCAAGGCTGATTTCCTAACCCCTAACTCATCCCACAGACATCCCTGGAAAAACGCCACAGTCTTAAGCTATCAAAATGTGTCTGGTGAGCTTGACGTAATGGGAAAATTCCATTCCCACCTAGCCGCAGAAAAAAAAAGCTCAAAGTACGGACCATGTTCTTTTTTTGGTGGGCCATTTTGGATTCTTCGGTCATGACCAAGCCTAGAATGAGGTTCTGGATGGGATCGTAATGGGCCACCTGTCTAAACATCTGCACAGGGTCATGTCCATTAGGGTACACTGTAGCAACGGAAGATGAAAACCAGTGTTTCTTATTGGACAAGTTTGGATACCACCTTTACATTTTGGAGCGTTTCGTTCCATTTCATACTTATTGAACGTTCTTTTCTGCCCCGGCAGTCAGCCAGATAGGGTCTACGATAGGTGTGAGAAGTGAACAGAGCACCGTTCCCTCCCTCCCTTAACGGGATCTCTAATGATGACTGATTCTTCCTTATAGGCTTGAGTATGTCTCTGGCCAATAGGATATAGTGTCTCTGGCTTGTGTCAGTGTGTTAAACAGGTCTGTTTCCCCAATATCTGTCACTGTGCTAAACGAGTGAGTCCTTTTCCTCAGGATCTCTATCTCAATCACTAACTGGAGAGATATGGCCTTCCTCTCTGAGTCGCCTCATTAGCCTCAACTCATCCAGCACTCACCCATCCACCTGGCTCACAGCAGCTATCTGTCCACACGTCCTAAACCACCACGCTGGAACACAGCTGTGTACTATGGAATATATGAGACATCTGTGGCTAGATTTATTGGTTTGTCTGTTGCACAAATATACTGGTACTTTTTTATGATCGTACTGTGTTAACAGGGATTGATTTGATTAGGTTGTTTTGCAGGCTTGATGGTTAGACAATGGCTTCAATCATCAAGATGGCGCCGACAGATATGGCAGCTCTGCTTCTAGCTCCTAAGCAACTTTGCAGTATTTTGTTTCTTTTTTGTGTGATTTGACAAGCATTTCGCTACACCCACAATAACGTCTGCTAAATATGTGTATGCGACCAATAACATTTGATTTGATTTGATGCCTTTGATGTTGGTCTCGCAATAGAAAGAGGAAATGCAAACCCAGAGTCCAGATGGGTTTGAACATTCTCTTGTGGATGTGCTGCACTTCAACTGAACCATATGCAGTGTGGAGAGAGTCGTTGCAGTTCTGTTCTGTTGTGTTCCACCACTGAGGTTCCACCACTGAGGTTCTAATCCGTTCCATTCCAAACCCAGAGGTTCTACACTGAGTGACCAGACAACAGGAAGCACGTGTCGTTAACGCACAGAACAGGCCCAATTTATTCAAAGAAATTAGATTTTCTCCTCTCTCTCCCTATCCTACCATCTCTTTAGTTTTAGTTGGACGTACTGTTGTAGGATATTGAGCAGAGAGACTGTAAAGTGGTTTCCTGAACATGCTCCATTGATCACATCTGTCTTTTACAGCGTTGCAATACCTGTCGTTTCACTCTCTTTTCTACTAGTTTTTATGGTCATGAACATTACTGTGGAAACAGTGTCCATTCGCCTACATATGTTTCATGATCAATAGTCTGTGTGACACTATGTGATTGTTAGATTGACATTGACGAACATTAGAAGGGTGATAAGTCATTGTGTGTATTGGAAAAATGTTTATCTTGGGCCAAAATGTTTTTGTGCTTGTTATTTGTAAAAGGTTTAGTTGTGGGAAGGGGGCATATGTGCTTGTTATTTGTAAAAGGTTTAGTTGGGGGAAGGGGGCATATGTGCTTGTTATTTGTAAAAGGTTTAGTTAGGGGAAGGGGGTATATGTGCTTGTTATTTGTAAAAGGTTTAGTTAGGGGAAGGGGGTATATGTGCTTGTTATTTGTAAAAGGTTTAGTTAGGGAAGGGGGCATATGTGTTTGTTATTTGTAAAAGGTTTAGTTGGGGAAGGGGCATATGTGTTTGTTATTTGTAAAATGTTTAGTTGGGGGAAGGGGGCATATGTGCTTGTTATTTGTAAAAGGTTTAGTTGGGGAAGGGGGCATATGTGCTTGTTATTTGTAAAAGGTTTAGTTGGGGGAAGGGGGCATATGTGCTTGTTATTTGTAAAAGGTTTAGTTGGGGGAAGGGGGCATATGTGATTGTGTGCTTGTTATTTGTAAAAGGTTTAGTTAGGGAAGGGGGCATATGTGCTTGTTATTTGTAAAAGGTTTAGTTGGGGGAAGGGGGCATATGTGCTTGTTATTTGTAAAAGGTTTAGTTGGGGGAAGGGGTATATGTGCTTGTTATTTGTAAAAGGTTTAGTTAGGGAAGGGGGTATATGTGCTTGTTATTTGTAAAAGGTTTAGTTAGGGGGTTATGTGCTTGTTATTTGTAAAAGGTTTAGTTGGGGGGGGCATATGTGCTTGTTATTTGTAAAAGGTTTAGTTGGGGAAGGGGGCATATGTGCTTGTTATTTGTAAAAGGTTTAGTTATGTGTTTGTTATTTGGAAGGGGGCATATGTGCTTGTTATTTGTAAAAGGTTTAGTTAGGGGAAGGGGGTATATGTGCTTGTTATTTGTAAAAGGTTTAGTTGGGGGAAGGGGGCATATGTGCTTGGACCCAGTGCTTTGCTGTAATATCTCTCCTCTTTTTCAGGGTGAATTGGAACGTCAACTCTTACAGGCCAACCCCATCCTCGAGTCCTTCGGCAACGCCAAGACAGTGAAGAATGACAACTCGTCACGATTCGTAAGTAAAGAATGTATACATATTTCACCAAAATAATGCCATTTGCGAGACAGTATCGAGCTTCATTTGAAGTCTTCCCTATGTTTATAATGTATGTTCCTCAAGCCACTCATGCCATCTCACTCACTATCTCTTGCTCTAACAACTGGCACTTGAGACAGATTTAGCTGGCATGTGTGTTTGTCGTATTTTTTTTGTTTTTTTTTCACCTTTATTTAACCAGGTAGGCAAGTTGAGAACAAGTTCGCATTTACAATTGCGACCTGGCCAAGATAAAGCAAAGCAGTTTGACACATACAACGACACAGAGTTACACATGGAGTAAAAGAAACATACAGTCAATAATACAGTATAAACAAGTCTATATACGATGTGAGCAAATGAGGTGAGATAAGGGAGGTAAAGGCAAAAAAAAGGCCATGGTGGCAAAGTAAATACAATATAGCAAGTAAAACACTGGAATGGTAGATTTTCAGTGGAAGAATGTGCAAAGTAGAAATAAAAATAATGGGGTGCAAAGGAGCAAAATAAATAAATAAATCAAATAAATACAGTAGGGAAAGAGGTAGTTTGGGCTAAATTATAGGTGGGCTATGTACAGGTGCAGTAATCTGTGAGCTGCTCTGACAGTTGGTGCTTAAAGCTAGTGAGGGAGATAAGTGTTTCCAGTTTCAGAGATTTTTGTAGTTCGTTCCAGTCATTGGCAGCAGAGAACTGGAAGGAGAGGCGGCCAAATAAATAATTGGTTTTGGGGGTGACTAGAGAGATATACCTGCTGGAGTGTGTGCTATAGGTGGGAGATGCTATGGTGACCAGCGAGCTGATATAAGGGGGGACTTTACCTAGCAGGGTCTTGTAGATGACATGGAGCCAGTGGGTTTGGCGACGAGTATGAAGCGAGGGCCAGCCAACGAGAGCGTACAGGTCGCAATGGTGGGTAGTATATGGGGCTTTGGTGACAAAACGGATTGCACTGTGATAGACTGCATCCAATTTGTTGAGTAGGGTATATTGGAGGCTATTTTGTAAATGACATCGCCGAAGTCAAGGATTGGTAGGATGGTCAGTTTTACAAGGGTATGTTTTGCAGCATGAGTGAAGGATGCTTTGTTGCGAAATAGGAAGCCAATTCTAGATTTAACTTTGGATTGGAGATGTTTGATATGGGTCTGGAAGGAGAGTTTACAGTCTAACCAGACACCTAAGTATTTGTAGTTGTCCACGTATTCTAAATCAGAGCCGTCCAGAGTAGTGATGTTGGACAGGCGGGCAGGTGCAGGTAGCGATAGGTTGAAGAACATGCATTTAGTTTTACTTGTATTTAAGAGCAATTGGTGGCCACAGAAGGAGAGTTGTATGGCATTGAAGCTTGCCTGGAGGGTTGTTAACACAGTGTCCAAAGAAGGGCCAGAAGTATACAGAATTATTCTTATTATATATTATTATATAGTATTAACCTGATGGAGTTTTCCAAAACTTCCTGGAATCTTTTGATGATAAGGAAGATAAATCAATGAAGAGGAATTTATTATCTTCCTATTATTACACAGGAACATTCCAGCAGGACAAGAAATGTTTCTGCTAATCATTAATGACTGCTTTGATTCTGGATCCAGTTAAGATTAGAGAGGGTTGTTCTGTTCAGCACAGCCAAATCACTGCCTCATGCACAGGGGTAGTCTAATCCAGACCACAGGACAGTAGAGACCAAGATGAATGTAGTCTAATCCAGACTACAGGACAGTAGAGACCAAGATGAATGTAGTCTAATCCAGACCACAGGACAGTAGAGACCAAGATGAATGTAGTCTAATCCAGACCCCAGGAATGTAGAGACCAAGATGAATGTAGTCTAATCCAGACCCCAGGACATTAGAGACCAAGGTGAATGTAGTCTAATCCAGACCCCAGGAATGTAGAGACCAAGATGACTGTAGTCTAATCCAGACCCCAGGACAGTAGAGACCAAGATGAATGTAGTCTAATCCAGACCCCAGGAATGTAGAGACCAAGATGACTGTAGTCTAATCCAGACCCCAGGACAGTAGAGACCAAGATGAATGTAGTCTAATCCAGACCCCAGGACATTAGAGACCAAGATGAATGTAGTCTAATCCAGACCCCAGGACATTAGAGACCAAGATGAATGTAGTCTAATCCAGACCCCAGGACATTAGAGACCAAGATGACTGTAGTCTAATCCAGACCCCAGGAATGTAGAGACCAAGATGAATGTAGTCTAATCCAGACCCCAGGAATGTAGAGACCAAGATGAATGTAGTCTAATCCAGACCCCAGGACAGTAGAGACCAAGATGAATGTAGTCTAATCCAGACCACAGGACAGTAGAGACCAAGATGACTGTAGTCTAATCCAGACCCCAGGAATGTAGAGACCAAGATGAATGTAGTCTAATCCAGACCCCAGGAATGTAGAGACCAAGATGAATGTAGTCTAATCCAGACCCCAGGACAGTAGAGACCAAGATGAATGTAGTCTAATCCAGACCACAGGACAGTAGAGACCAAGATGAATGTAGTCTAATCCAGACCCCAGGACATTAGAGACCAAGATGAATGTAGTCTAATCCAGACCCCAGGACATTAGAGACCAAGATGAATGTAGTCTAATCCAGACCCCAGGACATTAGAGACCAAGATGAATGTAGTCTAATCCAGACCCCAGGACATTAGAGACCAAGATGAATGTAGTCTAATCCAGACCCCAGGACATTAGAGACCAAGATGAATGTAGTCTAATCCAGACCCCAGGACAGTAGAGACCAAGATGAATGTAGTCTAATCCAGACCCCAGGACAGTAGAGACCAAGATGAATGTAGTCTAATCCAGATCCCAGGACAGTAGAGACCAAGATGAATGTAGTCTAATCCAGACCCCAGGACATTAGAGACCAAGATGAATGTAGTCTAATCCAGACCCCAGGACATTAGAGACCAAGATGAATGTAGTCTAATCCAGACCCCAGGACAGTAGAGACCAAGATGAATGTAGTCTAATCCAGACCCCAGGAATGTAGAGACCAAGATGACTGTAGTCTAATCCAGACCCCAGGACAGTAGAGACCAAGATGAATGTAGTCTAATCCAGACCACAGGACAGTAGAGACCAAGATGAATGTAGTCTAATCCAGACCACAGGACATTAGAGACCAAGATGAATGTAGTCTAATCCAGACCCCAGGACATTAGAGACCAAGATGAATGTAGTCTAATCCAGACCCCAGGACATTAGAGACCAAAATGAATGTAGTCTAATCCAGACCCCAGGACAGTAGAGACCAAGATGAATGTAGTCTAATCCAGGCCCCAGGACAGTAGAGACCAAGATGAATGTAGTCTAATCCAGACCCCAGGAATGTAGAGACCAAGATGACTGTAGTCTAATCCAGACCCCAGGACAGTAGAGACCAAGATGAATGTAGTCTAATCCAGACCCCAGGACAGTAGAGACCAAGATGAATGTAGTCTAATCCAGACCCCAGGACAGTAGAGACCAAGATGAATGTAGTCTAATCCAGACCACAGGACAGTAGAGACCAAGATGAATGTAGTCTAATCCAGACCCCAGGAATGTAGAGACCAAGATGACTGTAGTCTAATCCAGACCCCAGGACAGTAGAGACCAAGATGAATGTAGTCTAATCCAGACCCCAGGAATGTAGAGACCAAGATGACTGTAGTCTAATCCAGACCCCAGGACAGTAGAGACCAAGATGAATGTAGTCTAATCCAGACCACAGGACATTAGAGACCAAGATGAATGTAGTCTAATCCAGACCCCAGGACATTAGAGACCAAGATGAATGTAGTCTAATCCAGACCCCAGGACATTAGAGACCAAAATGAATGTAGTCTAATCCAGACCCCAGGACAGTAGAGACCAAGATGAATGTAGTCTAATCCAGACCACAGGACATTAGAGACCAAGATGAATGTAGTCTAATCCAGACCCCAGGACATTAGAGACCAAGATGAATGTAGTCTAATCCAGACCCCAGGACATTAGAGACCAAGATGAATGTAGTCTAATCCAGACCCCAGGACAGTAGAGACCAAGATGAATGTAGTCTAATCCAGACCCCAGGACAGTAGAGACCAAGATGAATGTAGTCTAATCCAGACCCCAGGAATGTAGAGACCAAGATGACTGTAGTCTAATCCAGACCCCAGGACAGTAGAGACCAAGATGAATGTAGTCTAATCCAGACCCCAGGACAGTAGAGACCAAGATGAATGTAGTCTAATCCAGACCCCAGGAATGTAGAGACCAAGATGAATGTAGTCTAATCCAGACCCCAGGACATTAGAGACCAAGATGAATGTAGTCTAATCCAGACCCCAGGACAGTAGAGACCAATAGGAATGTGGCCAAATGAGGATAAAATACAATGGCCTGGACTGGTCTCAGATCTGTGTATGTGCCAACTCATCTGACTATAGTAGTTGACTAAAGCACATACAGTTCTGGGACCAGACTAATCAAATGTAGCCTTATTGTGATGTGACTCAGAGGGAGAAAAGGCAAGGCCTTGCAGCACAGTGTGAGACCTGGTTGAGGGAGACGTGGATGCAGTGAAATGGTTTGTCTGCTTTTTTCACCCTCCGTTTCTCTCTCCCTCAAGGGAAAGTTCATCCGGATCAACTTTGATGTCACCGGATACATCGTCGGGGCCAACATCGAAACTTGTATCCTTCCAAACAGCTAGTTTAAATGTTCCATGCAAGCTATGATATATTAATAATTTACATAAACTGACAGATTTTGATGAGGATTGTTGTATTATGCTAATTAGATCTGCATAAATCTACTCTAGGGGGTTAATATCCTTCTTTACTGTATAAAGGCTGCCCTTCCTTGACTGTGATGGGACAGATCTACTGGAGAAATCAAGAGCTGTTCGCCAAGCCAAAGACGAGCGCACCTTCCACATCTTCTACCAGCTGCTGGTTGGGGCGGGAGAACATCTCAGGTGTAAGTAGTCTGATATGTATCATCAGCATAACTTCAACAACCCGGACCCATATGGCCTCTGTAAAGAATAGTCACCCTCTGACATGCAGAACATTGTTTCTCTAGCCGTTGGCCTGAGGTGTCTTGAAACCCACTCAGACTCCGTGTCGTTCACTACCTACCTAGACTGTCAAAAATGCATGTTTGCCTTTTGTCCTTTGTGACCTCGGAGCAGCTATCTCGATGTCATTTCCTTTTCCTCTTTGTAGCGGACCTGCTCCTGGAGGGCTTCAACAGCTACCGCTTCCTGTCCAACGGCAACATTACCGTCCCTGGTCAGCAGGACAAAGACAACTTCCAGGAGACCATGGAGGCCATGCACATCATGAGCTTCTCCCACGACGAGATCCTGGGTACCACCATCCTCACTCTCATCTGTCTGTCTGTCTGTCTGTCTGTCTGTCTGTCTGTCTGTCTGTCTGTCAACTTTTTAAAGCCCTTTTTACATCATCACTTTACAGCTTTACTGTAATTATTATAACTTTACATGTTCATAACAGTTCCATGTATTCCAACAAACACAGAGCAGTGTGTGGCTTTCATGATAAGTTTATGATAACGTTCTCTGTGCTTGCAGCCATGCTGAAGGTGGTCTCCTCCGTGCTTCAGTTTGGGAACATCGTCTTCAAGAAGGAGAGGAACTCAGACCAGGCCTCTATGCCTGAGAACACAGGTAGCTGACATTGACCCGCTGTGCCCTCGGCACACATAACTACATTCACACCCCTGTTACACCTGTCTGTTGTCATATGTATTGATGTCAAGGAAGCTCCTCACATTCTCACATTCAGACCTTATCTTCCTCTTCCTCATCTTCCTCCCAGACCTGTGCTAACCAGCCTGAGTCAGACGTCAGAGCTCTAACGATTTAACCTTCCCATCTCTCCTGGCCCTGTCACCCACCTTCAAACAACATAATTATTCAGATTTACTCCCCTACTTTACTTAGAAGGAAAAACAAATGAAGACTTTGCCTCAACCCCGTGTGTTACTGCTGCATTCTTGGCATTTCAAGAGGAGGGTAGGAGGGTAGCAAGTGAGTGTCAATGCCGTGGCCCAGACACTTATTACCAAATGTGGAAAACAGATCTAGGGCAGAAGCAGATGTTTTTAGCAGGCTCTGCGCTGGCAACTCTACCCCTGGAAATGATACAGATTTATCATTCTTACCTCTCCAGAAGCTCCCGCCGTGACAAATATTTAAAATTCAAACATCTCCCCAGTTCCAAAAGACAAATATCATAAAAGCCGCTTTGACACGTCTTAAATCGAGTCTGTGTTGTTAACCCACGGGTGTTCTAAACAGCTGTGTGTTTAACTACCCCCTACCCTGAGCTCTAGTCCAGACCTGGGTTCAAGTACTATTTTAAGTTATTTCAAATACTTAAGATGTGGTTGGTTGAGCTTGTCTTTTGCAATGGAACCAATACAAAAGTCCCAAAAGTGCAAACCCCATTCACCTGACACTCCAGACAGACTAGAGCAACTGCTCAAAGTAATTGAAATATTTCAAATAGTATTTGGATCCAGGTCTGCTCCAGGCATACCTTAGAGTTACTGGACTGGCAGGGGAGGCAGTCACTCAGTTCAGTTCTTACTTATTATTCTTTACCATTAACGGTCAAATGTGAGCAACTTCTGGCAGAAGGGGGAGAATGTAATTCTTAGCTACCGACTATGTGGAGCTGTGGCCTGCTGCCAGTGGTATGTATTTTCTGGTGGTCTCAAGCGGTGGTCCCACTGATGGAAAGTCTATATGGTTTTTACTGTGTTTTCCCACTCACTGGGGTTTATGGGAATTGAAGGATTATAGGGTTATCCGTCGGGTCTATATAATATATATATATATATAATCATATCCCAATAACGTTTAACTCCTCAAATGTTGCTACTTCATTCCCTGCTACTACTTTGAGTCTATGTAAGGGATATTTGAGTATAGTAAAGTTATTTGTGTTGCCTGTAATCACATCTTGAGAACGAACGTTTAATGTTACTACTGTTTTCCCTTTTTTCACTCCCTCCTTTATCTCCCTCTTCCTCCTCTCCTCTACCAGCGGCCCAGAAGTTGTGCCACCTGTTGGGGCTGAACGTGATGGAGTTCACCCGGGCCATCCTGTCTCCAAGGATCAAGGTGGGACGAGACTACGTCCAGAAGGCCCAGACCAAAGAACAGGTAAAACACAAACGCTACGCCACAGAAGCTCTCCTTGCTTCACTCATCACCCCTCTATGGACTCACTGTACTGCTGACTCTGGATCAGGATAATGTTAGTACTGTGGGGTGTGGTTCCTGTCCACCTCTGTGTTAGATTTATAACAACAGAGAGGTCTAGCCGTGAGACCCCAAGGCTGAGAATGGCAGACTTACTTGCCAAGTCATACCACTGAAAGACAATCTAATAAGCAATGCATATCTCTCTCTCTCTCTCTCTCTCTCTCTCTCTCTCTACCTCTCCCTCACCTCTCTCTCTCTAGGCTGACTTTGCAGTGGAGGCTCTGGCCAAGGCCACATACGAGCGTCTGTTCCGCTGGCTGGTCCACCGCATCAACAAGGCCCTGGACCGTACCAAACGCCAGGGGGCCTCCTTCATCGGCATCCTGGACATCGCTGGCTTTGAGATTTTCCAGGTACTTAAATGCGTAGGCCTCAACAGGTACTTACAGTTTTTCTCAATTGCTAAAACACTAAAACCCATTGGCTGAACAAAGTTCTCAGTTGCCTGGACTCATTTAGCTAATTATGCAGTCTGTTGTCAAAACCTTAAACCATTTCACATGGTAAAACACAATTTGCAGATCTCACTTAGACTTTTCAGCAAAACTCTAAACACATTCTCATTCTCAAAACACATTCTGCACTCTAATGCACATGTCATCCATACTGGTAAACACGAGTGGCAACAATCAAATACAAATAGAGAACACATGTCATTGATTGAACAGAACCACTCAAAATTGATTTAACCTGTTTCAAATGATGCGACACAACCAATATAAGCCAGTTCAGAGAGCAAACAGGTTGTTGAAGGTGGGAAGGAGAAAGTCTGAGAATGGATACTGTAGTACAGTGCATTGTAGGCTGTATACTGTACAATGGACAAATTGTATGGCCCTGAACATTGTGCTTTCCATTTATTAAGATTTTGACTGGTTGAGATTTTAGATTTTGACTGGTTGCAGGTTCATATCAACAAAGAACAAGAATTACAGTATCACAGAGACAAAGGACAAGTTTGTGAGATGCAGGGTACAGTACTGTAAAAATAGGGGTACAAGGAGGAGGAAGAACAAAAAACAAAATTGCAAAGAGCAAAGCAGAGTAGTCATTTCTGATCCATTTTGAGCTACTATGATAGAACATGTTTTCGTTCACCAAAAGACAATGATGGAAAAATATGAATATTTTTTTAGATTAAAAATGTACTTCTCCCTGAGAATTGTATGTTTTGAACAATGTGTTTTCTATTTTTCGGTGTATTGTTTACTGACTGCTTGAGAGTGTATATCATTTTGACCACTTTGTTTATGATTTGAGAGCAGTGTTTGATTTTGAACACAGGTAAAACTGTTTTGAGGCGAATGTTTAATTTTGCGAGAGGAGTCAGAGGTTATGTAAATAGTGCTTGAAGATGAGGTTTTGTGTTTACTGTTTTCAGGAAATGGAGCAAGGTTTCAGAAATTGTGTTTTAGGAATTGAGAAAAACTGTAAATACATGGCAAATAAGGCCTCCACTAGGTCCCTCCATCTCTTCCAGATACAGAGAAAACAGCTAGAGAAGAGAGAGGGGACTTGGTTTAGTTCATCCTGTCTATGGAACTGGTCATCTGAATGATCTAAGGACATTTTTATGTGGGGAAATGGTCTGATTGACATTTTTGGGAAACAGCTGATCATTTATCCTGTGTACCAATTGCACTTTGAACCCATTCCCTCCTCAGGGTCAGTTATGGGAATCTCAGCACTTCTAAAAATTACTCTTGGGTGTCGTCCTCATTTAGTTTTATATCATTCACACCAAGGTCATTAATTGATCTATCACTTGATAGACAATAGTTATCATGCGAGGCTCGTTCAACAAGAGGCGAGTTCAGACGGTTCAGACATTGCTGACATGAACCTAATCGTCGATTAAAACACTCAATATCTCAAGATCACTAAATCTTGTGCTGAAATTCCAACCTGTCTGTTTCCCTTCTGGTTTGTGGCAGCTGTTTATTCCCCCACTAAGAGCCTTGGCTGCAGCGTTGTAATGTTGGGCCAAAAGAACAGGAAAATAAATCACGATCCCTGGGATCAATTTAATCATAGCAAACAAAACTCAATCAGCTGCAGTTATTGTTTTGTAAACTGTAAAAAGCAGTAGGTGCCAGTTTGAGCTGAAGACATCTTAGAAGTGGTATTCATTGGTGTTTCATAAACGAAATAAAGTAGTCTTGTTGATTTTACATATCTGAAACTCCTTACAAATCAATTTCCCCCTAGGGATGAATTAAGAAATAATCCATTTTACTGCTTTCTTTACTTTTGAGACAAAGTTCCTTGAGTTTCTGAGTTCTGAAAAAGATCAAATCAATTTATATGCCTTTCTCCTGTAGCTGAACTCGTTTGAGCAGCTGTGCATCAACTACACCAACGAGAAGCTTCAGCAGCTGTTCAACCACACCATGTTCGTCCTGGAGCAGGAAGAGTACCAGAGAGAGGGCATCGAGTGGAGTTTCATCGACTTCGGCCTGGACCTGCAGCCCTGTATCGACCTCATCGAGAGGCCGGTCAGTATCCGTTTAGTGAGTGTGTGTGTGTGTCCTCCTGTGGTGTTGTGCTGTTGTCAATACTTGGGTCATGTTCAATGAGCAGCTAACATTTTGAAACAGTGAATCAGTAAGGAACAAAGTAAACTAAAACAATTCGTTTTCCGTTGATTCACTTTTTTTCCTGGTGTGCTATTGAACATGGCCCTGTGTGCTGTCATCCTGCAGGCGAACCCTCCTGGTGTGCTGGCTCTGTTGGATGAGGAGTGCTGGTTCCCCAAGGCCACAGACAAGACGTTCATCGACAAGCTGGTCCAGGAGCAGGGCACCCACTCCAAGTTCCAGAAGCCCAGACAGCTGAAGGACAAGGCTGACTTCTGCATCATCCACTACGCTGGCAAGGTACGGACCGGTGAGATTACATATAGGTGGTGGAGGATAGTTTAAGGGATAGCTTGGTTTTTATTTGTAACCCAAAGATTGGTGTAAAAATCCAGAAAACTATCCCTTTAAAAACTTATGGCTCTGCCGTATTCCTCGAGTCAAAGATTAAACATTTACAATGCACTGGGATGTATTATAGACCGGTTTTTCTGCTGAGGCAATGTTTTGGGGCTATTTTTATGTATCCACTTACAAGTTACTTTGGTTTACGTCATCTGCACTACTTGTAGACTCCAGAGCCTTTGGTTTGTTGTGTTCTTGGAGGCACACCAGGTCCTTTCAAGCTGCGGGATTTACTTCCAGATCTTCTGATTTCTCAGAGTTTTTCCCCTGTAGTGGTCTTGGAGGCACACCAGGTCCTTTTGGAAAGCCACCGTTATAATGTGTCCTGAGGCATTGTCTGTTCCGTCACTAGCCCCTATCCTGTTCCCATCAACCTCTGGCTGCTGTATTGCTCTTGACGCACAACTTCTCCTCTATGGTATTCAAATTCCGCAGGAGTATCATCCTGGTTTTATGTATCAGATACGTGGGAGAAGGTTTGGCTAGTTTCTCTAGCGTCCAGTCAGTGTTGCGCAATAGAGACCCGGGCCCCTTTCCAGTACAGGCAGTCCTGCGGTACACCGTAACCACATCTGTTCAATATTATGTCGACGTCGTCTTTAAACACACTTTCCTGGAATGATTTGGAGTCTTATGTCATCTCTAGTGAAATGAATTTGGAACCTCAACGGTCATTTTGTTGTATATCACTACTCTCCGACAGTTCAATTCAATAAACTTTATTCATCCCTGAAGGGCTATTATTGCTTATATCTCTCTAGGCCTGGATGGCTCTGACCTTCTCCCCCCTCCCCAGGTGGACTACAAGGCAGATGAGTGGCTGATGAAGAACATGGACCCCCTGAATGACAACGTGGCCTCGCTGCTCAACCAGTCCACTGACAAGTTTGTGGCCGAGCTCTGGAAAGATGGTAAGTTATGGCCCCTGTCCTGTCCACATGGTTAACAGACAAGGAATGTGTTAGCACTGGCTTGATGATTAACAGTTATTATTCGTTAGATTGGTTAATCCATCATAATTTAGGCCTATTTGTTTTAGGGATTGTCAATGTACAATGTTTGCTGCTTATTTAGCTAACATGGTACCAATAGTAATCAGTCGGACTTCAGCCTTCTAACCTCTGTTTATGTTTTCAACCTTTTTCTGTTTTTATTTTCTCTTCTGTCAGGTGTTTTTATCCCCCTGTCTCTCTGTATCGTAGAGATACAGAACAATGTCACTAGTCTTGATGAGCCTCCAGGTGAATGTAATGACTGTAGCTGTAGAAGGTTCCATGCTTACCAGCGCAGCATCGTGTTGTCCATAGAGATAGATGACGTTTTATGTTGGTACATGCTGATGTAGATCCATGGCTAACCAGCGCAGCATCGTGTTGCTCATATAGATAGATAACGTTTTATGTTATGACATGCTGATGTAGATCCATGGCTTAGCAGTGCAGCATGGTGTAGACTACCTCCATACAGAGGCTCCCGTCGCTTCTAGGCTGCATGTCATTGTTGGTCGTCGCCAATGTCTCAGTACTAGTATAGTAGTCATTAAGTATAGTATAGTAGTCATAAGATACTGCCTACTTAGACTGAATTGGTCTGAAAAGCCTTTATTATTGTTTTGTTCAATTCAAATTATGTAATGATTATACCATGAAGAAAATACAACAAACAATAATACAGGCTTTTCAGAGCAATTTAGTCCACTTTCCGGAGAGTAATTACGGTATAGGTACCTAATCATTTGGTCACGGAACCTACTTTGTATTAGATCCATTACTGAAGTGTCTGCCAATTTACTACTTGAGAATAAGGGAGACCTAATGTCTTATACAGACAGGTGTCACGCTTCATATATCACTGTTGTTGACAACACACACAACCAAAATTATTCACAGTTATCTTCCTATTTCCGCACAATCTGTCTCGGTTCCCCGCCCCAATAGGGCATAAACCAAACATTCTCCTTATTGCTATTGCTTATACACACAAGTCATGTTAAAAAAACATTTGAAAATCTTTTTGCTTTTCTAACTGTGAATGAGGCTCTCCTCCAGAACTTATAGGCAACCTTCTATCTCCATCCACATTCCTCCTTTGTCCTTCTCCATGGACTACTTCTCTACAACCTACCATACCGTACTAGTACTCAAGCATTTTTTTATTTATTTTATTTCACCTTTATTTAACCAGGTAAGCAAGTTGAGAACAAGTTCTCATTTACAATTGCGACCTGGCCAAGATAAAGCAAAGCAGTTCGACACATACAACGACACAGAGTTACACATGGAGTAAAACAAACATACAGTCAATAATACAGTAAAAAAAAAAAAAAAAAAAAAAAAGTCTATATACAATGTGAGCAAATTAGGTGAGAAGGGAGGTAAAGGCAAAAAAGGCCATGGTGGCAAAGTAAATACAATATAGCAAGTAAAACACTGGAATGGTAGTATTGCAATGGAAGAATGTGCAAAGTAGAAATAAAAATAATGGGGTGCAAAGGAGCAAAATAAATAAATAAATTAAATACAGTTAGGAAAGAGGTAGTTGTTTGGGCTAAATTATAGGTGGGCTATGTACAGGTGCAGTAATCTGTAAGATGCTCTGACAGTTGGTGTTTAAAGCTAGTGAGGGAGATAAGTGTTTCCAATTTAAGAGATTTTTGTAGTTCGTTCCAGTCATTGGCAGCAGAGAACTGGAAGGAGACAAAGAAAGAATTGGTTTTGGGGGTGACTAGAGAGATATACCTGCTGGAGCGTGTGCTACAGGTGGGAGATGCTATGGTGACCAGCGAGCTGAGATAAGGGGGGACTTTACCTAGCAGGGTCTTGTAGATGACACAGTATGAAGCGAGGGCCAGCCAACGAGAGCACACGCAATGGTGGGTAGTATATGGGGCTTTGGTGACAAAACGGATAGACTGCATCCAATTTGTTGAGTAGGGTATTGGAGGCTATTTTGTAAATGACATCGCCAAAGTCGAGGATTGGTAGGATGGTCAATTTTACAAGGGTATGTTTGGCAGCATGAGTGAAGGATGCTTTGTTGCGAAATAGGAAGCCAATTCTAGATTTAACTTTGGATTGGAGATGTTTGATATGGGTCTGGAAGGAGAGTTTACAGTCTAACCAGACACCTAAGTATTTGTAGTTGTCCACGTATTCTAAGTCAGAGCCGTCCAGAGTAGTGATGTTGGACAGGCGGGTAGGTGCAGGTAGCGATCGGTTGAAGAGCATGCATTTAGTTTTACTTGTATTTAAGAGCAATTGGAGGCCACGGAAGGAGAGTTGTATGGCATTGAAGCTTGCCTGGAGGGTTGTTAACACAGTGTCCAAAGAAGGGCCGGAAGTATACAGAATGGTGTCGTCTGCGTAGAGGTGGATCAGAGACTCACCAGCAGCAAGAGCAACATCATTGATGTATACAGAGAAGAGAGTCGGTCCAAGAATTGAACCCTGTGGCACCCCCATAGAGACTGCCAGAGGTCCGGACAGCAGACCCTCCGATTTGACACACTGAACTCTATCAGAGAAGTAGTTGGTGAACCAGGCGAGGCAATCATTTGAGAAACCAAGGCTGTCGAGTCTGCCGATAAGGATGTGGTGGTTGACAGAGTCGAAAGCCTTGGCCAGATCAATGAATACGGCTGCACAGTAATGTTTCTTATCGATGGCGGTTAAGATATCGTTTAGGACCTTGAGCGTGGCTGAGGTGCACCCATGACCAGCTCTGAAACCAGATTGCATAGCAGAGAAGGTATGGTGAGATTCGAAATGGTCGGTAATCTGTTTGTTGACTTGGCTTTGAAGACCTTAGAAAGGCATGGTAGGATAGATATAGGTCTGTAGCAGTTTGGGTCAAGAGTGTCCCCCCTTTGAAGAGGGGGATGACCGCAGCTGCTTTCCAATCTTTGGGAATCTCAGATGACACGAAAGAGAGGTTGAACAGGCTAGTAATAGGGGTGGCAACAATTTCGGCAGATAATTTTAGAAAGAAAGGGTCCAGATTGTCTAGCCCGGCTGATTTGTAGGGGTCCAGATTTTTCAGCTCTTTCAGAACTTCAGCTGAATGGATTTGGGAGAAGGAGAAATGGGGAAGGCTTGGGCGAGTTGCTGTTGGGGGTGCAGTGCTGTTGACCGGGGTAGGAGTTGCCAGGTGGAAAGCATGGCCAGCCGTAGAAAAATGCTTATTGAAATTCTCAATTATGGTGGATTTATCAGTGGTGACAGTGTTTCCTATCTTCAGTGCAGTGGGCAGCTGGGAGGAGGTGTTCTTATTCTCCATGGACTTTACAGTGTCCCAGAACTTTTTAGAGTTAGTGTTGCAGGAAGCAAATTTCTGCTTGAAAAGCTAGCCTTGGCTTTTCTAACTGCCTGTGTATAACGGTTTCTAGCTTCCCTGAACAGCTGCATATCACGGGGGCTGTTCGATACTAATGCAGAACGCCATAGGATGTTTTTGTGTTGGTTAAGGGCAGTCAGGTCTGGGGAGAACCAAGGGCTATATCTGTTCCTGGTTCTAATTTTCTTGAATGGGGCATGTTTATTTAACATTGTTAGGAAAGCATGACACGTTATCCATACACACACACTCTACGGTCTCACGGCCACTGCGGCTGGGACTTTCGTCCCACTTACGGATCTTGCAGGGGAACACCCCCCACTAGAGACGTATCCTACATGGAACCTACCCTACACTGTAGTGTCACCCACAGAACTTGCAGGGAACTAGCTCCACTCGGGACCTATTCGTACGGAACCTACCCGTAACCCTATATTTCTATGGATCTTGCAGAGGAACACCACCACTTGGGACCTATACATACGGAACCTACCCTCCCCCGATATTTTACGACTGGTCGTAACACGATGGGACTATTGAATAAATGTAGGCTTTCTATGTCCGTGTCCTATAAATCGTTCAGCCTACGACTCTCATCTTCCCAAGATGTCAGAATGAGTTGTAACAGGTGTAGGAACTGTGTCTACCTACCTTGTTTTTGGTGCCGGCTCCTGTTTCACTGATTCGGACTCTTTAGTTCGACTGTAAATCGTGGTGAATCCTGCCGACAACGCCAACCGTTAGGTTCTGAACAAGCAGAAGCTCAAACCAAGTTTATTCACCCACTGGGTCATACAGCTGCAAAGACAAAGACATGTTTACACAAACACATATATTTATACCCTCCTACGAGGCAGAGTCAACTCCTTGCACATATTGACAGCCACTACACCTCTGTTGCTAGTCAGGAACTGAATTGGCTCCTCTCACTGGTGTACTCATGGCCCTGCCTGATGCTGGAATCTTCGTGGGCATGGCAGTGTATGTGTGTGGGATTGGACTGTTCCTTCTCACTTCATCTGACCTGATCTCGGGCCGAATTCCTCGCTCCTCCCTAACCCACGACTATCCTACCTTATCAGTGACTGAAACCAGACTGTTGCCCTTTGCCTCCCTCCTTAGGAGCCATGAGATGTAACAATAACATGTTTGACAGAATGTACACTTTCTGCACTCTTGTCTCAGTCAGTAACTTCTCATAAACTTAGTTCCTGTCCACCCTCCATTGACCCCAACATATACATTTTTTGTACATATACAGTAATCAAGAAGTTCTAGTCTGGTAACATGACTAAGTATATTTCAAGCTAGAATCCAACAATAGTGACAGAATCACACATTACTTCCCAAGCGAAGTCCATTCTTTTAATCTCCTATAGGTGGTTGTAGCATAGCCTCTGAATGTCATAGAGACAAACCAAAGATATCCCATATGCATCGTACTCACGGCTTTCCCCCGCGTTTTACAACTTGTTTCTAGCACAAACATTGCGTTATAGATCACTTTATATAATCTGTTTTTTTTGTGTGTTTTATTTATTTTTAAAGAAAATATTAAGCTAGCAAGGGGTAGGCGTATGCTTTTAGCCATTTTCTTTAACAAAAGCCACATCAATTCGAGCCCTGGTTTTAACTTAATACACTAAGCTCTTCACTGACACAGATATTTAAGGAGTGCATGGTGACTGAAGGACTTGGCTGACAGTCTGTGGATAGTAGACTATAATTTCATCTGTCAAACAGGTAGGCCTACTTCTTATATCTTGAATAGGAAGAAAAAGGCTCCAACACAAAGCCCTCTTGTTGTTAGTAGCCTAAAGTCAAATTAAAATGAAGATTGTTTAAATTAATTAGGCCTTCTTGAATTAGCATTTCAGCACCCATGCACTGTCAATCTCCACAGCTGACACTTCTTTGTAATGTAAGCTATGTAAATTACTTGACAAAGGCTTATTGTGAGGTTAGTAACTCTGATAAATAGCTTAATTATGGGCAACGAAACATTGTTTTTTATTAAAATCAATTATAGCAGTAGCAAGCTTACCTCCGGTCCTCATTCTCATCTTCACGCTCTTCCTCTCAAACTGAACAGGACATCAGTAGGGCTGGTCAGCGCACACACAAATATAGCATTTTGGGGACGAAGCTTTTGACTTGCTTCCTGAAGTGCCACCTTACACAGCACAACCATTGGTTAGGCTGCACAAAATACTATAGGCCTACACCAACAAGAGCAGGGCTCATGATTGGGACAGCCTATCAATTGCAGTGTGTAATTCAACTCTCCCTCGCTCTCTCTCACTCTACCGCACCTGCTGTCATGCTATGAAAAGCATTTACACCTGAGGTGCTGACCTGTTGCACCCTCTATAACCACTATTATTATATGACCCTGCTGGTCATCAATGAACATTTTAACATTTTGAAGAACAATCTGGCCTTAATGGCCATGTACTTTTATAATCTCCACACAGCATAGCCAGAAGAGGACTGGCCACCCCTCGTTCCTTTCTAGGTTTCTTCCTCGGTCCCTGCCTTTCTAGGGAGTTTTTCCTAGCTATCGTACTTCTACATCTGCATTGCTTGCTGTTTGGGGTTTTAGGCTGGGTTTCTGTATAAGCACTTTGTGACATCTGCTGACGTAAAAAGGGCTTTATAAATCAATTTGATTGATTGATTGATTGAGAGTGTAGCTTATTTGTACACCATCCCAGCAGCACAAAAACTTAGGAAGGAAGTACATTTTCTTCGAAATATGATGTTGCCCTGTGCTTTTCCAAGTGTGCTCTTCATGTAGCCTAGGCCTATAGTCTATGGATCATTTTATTGAGACTACAGTAGTGGCACTTGATATTGCACGCCCAGCAGAGAATCAGGGATGAGGGGCATCATCAGGCACACATCCAGATATAATAAGCAACTCATTATCGAACACTGAGCAATACACTTAGAAAAAAGTGTTCTTTGACTGTCCCCATAGAATAAACATTTTTGGTTCCAGGTAGAACCCTTTTTGGTTCCAGGTAGAACTCTTTTGGGTTCCTTGTAGAACCCTCTGTGTAAAGGGTTCTACATTGAACTCAAAAGGGTTCTGCCTGGAACCAAAAAGTGTTCTTCAATGGGTTAGATAGCAACCTTTTTTCTATGAGTGTATGACATTGAATCAATTCCAAATTACATGACCCTCCCCTGGACTAAATAAAAAAATAGTAAACCCTCCCCCTGACTGAAATTGAAAAAGCATGCCCCTCCCCCATTTTCCTCAGGGTAACAATAGTGTACATTTTGACCGCTTCCTTACAGTATGGTGGAAAGGTTAAGAGCACTGGTTATTCAGTATTCCGAACCAAAGCCTATTCTCCTTTCTGGGTTTTATTCCCTTTCCAAGGCATATATTTAAGCGTAAAGGGAATTAAAGAATTGAGGCTTGACTGACGAAAGATTAATGGCATTCATTTCCCCCTTTTATTTTTTCAAAGTAGCAGAGAATTGGAACCACATGTAGTATTTGGCATTTCTCTTGGCCCGATTCTACAGTACTATAGACGTTGATACACAGCAGGTGTGACAGTGGTACAATATCTACAGACTAAAAACTGAAAGTCTGGAACTTTGTAGGACATTCCTGGAGTTCTGTTTGCCTGAAAACCCTAGAAGCCTAATAACACAGTTGGGGGTTTGATTTTGATGAATTACCTGTATGGACACTTGGATAAACAATTGTTAATTCATCAGCATGCCTTGTATCAAAACTATTTTATGCCACGTATTGGAAATATGACACTTGTCAACACGCCAGCCCAGAAATAATGACACACCAAAATGAAATGAGGCATGTTGTGAATCTGAAGTTACGGATATGAAATGGCCCTGTGTGACTGACTGTCAGATTATGCTAATATGATGAAAAAAAGACAAGGTGTAGAAAAGGTCCCAGGCTGTGAAATGCCTTTAGTTTCATACCAAAGAATAGACCTTTAATTTGTAGTTATCCTAAAAGGTTGTCACTTTAAATGACTGCTGAAAGGAGTAGTGTGGGAACATAGTGCTGAAGAAGACCTGTTTTTACCGCTAGCAACCATCCCACCCTTCATCAGCTGTACCTAGCCTGAAGAACGTTTATGAATACAGACCCTGGAACCAAGCATGTATACTGTATAGCAGTGGTTCCTAACTCCAGTCCTCCAGTACCCCCAACAGCACACATCGTTGTTGTAGCCCCGGATAAAAACGCCTGATTCAACTCATCGATGGCTTGATGATTACTTGGCGTGTTGAATCAGTTGTGCTTGTCCGGGGCTACAGTTTTAGGTGATCCTCTAGCCCTGTCCTTGTTCCGTACCCACAAATCCACAGAGGCTGCCAGTCATACCTAGAGGTCCTCATCTGTCTACACCTTCAGCTGACACACATTGCTGCTGGCTGCTGCTACTCCCAGCTTCCTCTGTCTGCCTGCCTGCCTGTCTGTCTGTCTGTGTCTGTCTGTCTCCAAGTCCGACCCCCCCCTCTTCTAACCCCTTTCCTTCCCTCTCTCTCTCCTCGCCAGTGGACCGCATCGTGGGCTTGGACCAGGTGGCGGGCATGGCGGAGACGACGTTCGGAGCCACCTACAAGACCAAGAAGGGCATGTTCCGCACGGTGGGCCAGCTCTACAAGGAGTCCCTCACCAAGCTCATGGCCACCTTGAGGAACACCAACCCCAACTTCGTCCGCTGTATTATCCCCAACCACGAGAAGAAAGTGAGTAGTATATCCTGACATACTTTACATGTCAGTCTAACTATACCAGGCCACCTGTTCTATACTAAAGCCCACAGAAGGGGCGAGACTTGAATTGATCTCTTAACTTCAGGGTTTTCTCTGAGTATATATTGCTAGACCTTCTTTAGACACAAGGTTAATAGGTAATAGTCTTTGCTTGTACACCTGTACCAGTTTTTGTATTATTTATTTACAACACTTCACTTCATCACTGTCAGGCTGGTAAGCTGGAGCCCCATCTGGTTCTGGACCAGCTGAGGTGTAATGGAGTTCTGGAGGGAATCCGTATCTGCAGACAGGGCTTCCCCAACCGCATCGTCTTCCAGGAGTTCAGACAGAGGTAACCACGGAAACAGAACACATAACTATTGTGCTTGTGTTCTTTATCTTCACTGTGAGCAGACTAGACTGCCCTCACTTACAGTGATCTCTGGGTATATGCCCGTGTGTTAACTCCTAAAACCTCTCTATTTATCCGAGGTACGAGATCCTGACCCCTAATGCCATACCCAAGGGCTTCATGGACGGGAAACAGGCCTGTGAGAGGATGGTAAAGGGCTTCCAATGTTATCTATTAATTAACTAACACAATGAGCAAAAGTGTTGAAACTCATGAAAATATGAGTTGTGTCAATGCACCAGCCTGTTTAAAATGATAGAAATAACAAACAAAAAATATCTGATTTGCATGCTGACTTCCCTCATTTACTCGTATTCTCCTGTGTATTGTAACAGATCCGAGCCTTGGAACTGGACCCCAACCTGTTCCGTATCGGCCAGAGTAAGATCTTCTTCAGGACCGGAGTCCTGGCCCACCTGGAGGAGGAGAGAGACCTGAAGATCACTGACATCATCATCTACTTCCAGTCTGTCTGCCGCGGCTACCTGGCACGCAAGTGAGTCATTAGGATTAATTATTGATTCATAACTTAATTCATATTTATATAGCCAGACCTTCCAGACTTCCAGACTTCAAATCACTTTACATAGTAAGTACCATGACTCAGCAGCCCCACTGTCTGTCCCCTATCACTCAGTCAAGTAGGTTTAAATGTCCACCTCATTACTGAGGCATGTTCATGCCCTTTGATTTCAATGCAACTCACAAAAATGGGGCATAAGTACAGATAAGTTATGAAGTTGCTAAAACTGTATAATGTCAAAATGATACTGTATGTGTTATGTTTTGGGAGACAGCTGTGGCCAAGTTAAGTAGCTAAAGTAAAGCTGTATGTGATATCAGTCTCTTAATTATGTCTCTCCTCAGGGCGTTTGCTAAGAAGCAGCAGCAGCTGAGTGCTCTGAAGGTCCTCCAGAGGAACTGTGCTGCCTACCTCAAGCTGCGCCACTGGCAGTGGTGGAGACTCTTCACCAAGGTGAGTGGGGGTTTTACTGATGGAGCGTGCCGTGAGACCACATCTACACCCTCTGTTAACAGGATGCATATGACCATTTCTCTACACCTTATCCTATTCCCTTCTTCCATTCCTCCCTCCCCTGACCTTGATGGGACCCTCCTCCTTTTTCCCTTCCAGGTGAAACCTCTGCTCCAGGTGACCCGGCAGGAGGAGGAGATGCAGGCCAAAGACGAGGAGCTGGTCAAGGTGAAGGAGAGACAGAGCAAGGTGGAGGGAGAGCTGGTGGAGATGGAGAGGAAACACCAACAGGTGAGTTACTACCTGGAGCTCTACCTGATCCCCTTACCATGGTTCTACATCTCAATTTAGCTATTCTTCTGAAGTATGCACTGCCGAAGATAAAACAACATGTGAACTTACTCCAGCCATTGTTAATGTAGTTGGCTTCCATAGTTCATGCTGTGTAGTACTAGTTTGGCCACTGGGTTTGAAAGTTGAGTAGTACACTCGTAAAAGGGTTCTGCTGTTGTCCCCATAGGAGAACCATTTTTGGTTCCAAGTATAACTATTTTGGGTTCCATGTAGAACCCTCTGTGGAAAGGAGAGGTCGACCGATTAATCGGCATGACTTCAAGGTTTCATAACAATCGGTAATCGGCATTTTTGGACGCCGATTACATTGCACTCCACGAGGAGACTGCGTGGCAGGCTGACTACCTGTTACGCTAGTGCAGCAAGGAGCCAAGGTAAGTTGCTAGCTAGCATTAAACTTATTTTATAAAAAACAATCAATCAAAAAAGCACTGTCATTACTCCAATGTACCTAACCATAAACATCAATGCCTTTCTTAAAATCAATACACAAGTATATATTTTTAAACCTGCAGTTATTTAGTTAAAATAAATTAATGTTAGCAGGCATTATTAACTAGGGAAATTATGTCACTTCTCTTGCGTTCTGTGCAAGCAGAGTCAGAGTATATGCAGCAGTTTGGGCCGCCTGGCTCGTTGCGAACTGTGTGAAGACCATTTCTTCCTAACAAAGACTGTAATTCGTTTGCCAGAATTTTACATTATTATGACATAACATTGAAGGTTGTGCAATGTAACAGGAGTATTTAGACTTAAGGATGCCACCCGTTAGATAAAATACCAAACGGTTCCGTATTTCACTGAAAGAATAAACATTTTGTTTTCGAAATGATAGTTTCCTGATTTGACCATATTAATGACCTAAGGCTCGTATTTCTGTGTGTTTATTATATTATAATTAAGTCTATGATTTGATATTTGATAGAGCAGTCTGACTGAGCGGTGGTAGGCAGCAGCAGGCTCGTAAGCATTCATTCAAACAGCACATTCCTGCGTTTGCCAGCAGCTCTCTTAAATTCTTTTTTTTTTTTTAAATGCTTGAAGCACAGCGCTGTTTATGACTTCAAGCCTATCAACTCCCAAGATTAGGCTGGCAATACTATAGTGCCTATAAGGTATATGAAATACAAATGGTATAGAGAAAAATAATTCCTATAATAATAACTAAAACCTAAAACTTCTTAACTGGGAATATTGAAGACTCATGTTAAAAGGAACCAGAATGAATTCCATCTAAACCAACATTAACTCATCAACTGTGTGTGTGTGTGTGTGTGTGTGTGTGTGTGTGTGTGTGTGTGTGTGTAACCATATGTTCTCATGTTCTGAGCAAGGAACTTCAACATTAGCTTTTTTTACATGGCACATATTGCACTTTTACTTTCTTCTCCAACACTGTTTTTGCACTATTTAACCAAATTGAACATGTTTCATTATTTATTTGAGACTAAATAAATATTTGTATTTATGTATTATATTAAATTAAAATAAAAGTGTTCAGTCAGTATTGTTGTAATTGTCATTATTCCAAATATATATATAAAAATCGTCCGGTTAATTGGTATCGGCGGTTTTGGTCCTCCAATAATCGGCGTTGAAAAATCAGTCGACCTCTAGTGGAAAGGGTTCTACATGGAATCCAAAAGCGTTCTACCTCGAACCAAAAGGGGTTCTTCAAAGGGTTCTCCTATGGGAACAGCCAAAGAACCCTTTTTGGTTCTAGAGAGCACCTTTTTTGTAGACTTGAGGAGATTTGACCTTTCGACATTCTAATCGAATAACATCTAGAAAAGAAGCGTAGGTAAACTTTGCTCTCTATCTTCTGTGTCCCCCACAGCTCCTAGAGGAGAAAAATATCCTTGCAGAGCAGTTGCAGGCGGAGACGGAGCTGTTTGCCGAGGCGGAGGAGATGAGGGCCCGCCTGGCCGCTAAGAAGCAGGAGCTGGAGGAGATCCTCCACGACCTGGAGTCCAGAGTGGAGGAGGAAGAGGAGAGGAACCAGAGCATGCAGAACGAGAAGAAGAAGATGCAGTCCCACATCCAGGTCAGAGAGAGAGACCCATATATGCACATATGGATGCAGCATGGACACACACACGCACACACACACACACACATTACACACACACACACACACACACACACAGTTGATGAGTTAATGTTGGTTTAGATGGAATTCATTCTGACTA
This sequence comes from Oncorhynchus nerka, assembly GCF_034236695.1. NCBI lineage: Eukaryota > Metazoa > Chordata > Actinopteri > Salmoniformes > Salmonidae > Oncorhynchus > Oncorhynchus nerka. The sequence continues at coordinate 5,219,090 of NC_088416.1, read as the reverse complement.
AAACTATTGGTAACTTCAGCATTGCAATACATATCCTTGCGCTGAAGATACTGGGTGTCTCTGTTGTTTGAACGTATGTCCATTGTCTATCCATAGGATCTAGAGGAGCAGTTAGATGAAGAGGAGGCAGCCAGGCAGAAGCTTCAGCTGGAGAAGGTGACAGCCGAGGCCAAGATCAAGAAGATGGAGGAGGACATTCTACTGCTGGAGGACCAGAACTCCAAGTTCCTCAAGGTCAGAGAAGAGGGCACACTTAAGACTAATTTATACATTCTGCTTCCACATCATCCAACCATCTGCTAGGTCCTCTCGAATAAAACCAGAATAGGCATTATAGAATGTCCCCTTCTGTCCGCACCAACGCTGAATGTGGAACCCTGTGCGTTTGATTGAAGCGGAAAACATAAATGAGGGATTAGACTTGTATAGAGCCCTGAAGGGTACAGGGGATAGTAGAGATGTTTAAAATTATCTTAATCTGATACAAATTATTTATTAGAAGATGTCATGAAGGGGACGCTAAAGAACCACATGCGGCTCTGAAGCCACACATTGCAGATCCCTGTTGTAGAAAACATCTCTCCTCTCTCCACCCAACAGGAGAAGAAGTTGCTGGACGACCGTGTGGCCGAGATGACCTCCCAGCTGACGGAGGAGGAGGAGAAGGCCAAGAACCTGGGCAAGGTCAAGAACAAGCAGGAGGTGATGATGGTCGACCTGGAAGGTAAAGGCTTCACTGTGGCTCTTCCTCGATTGGTCTCCTCGATTCCTTGCTCTCTTTCTCTCATTGGAGGAGAAGGTCCAAGGTCCTTCCTGTCAGGCTTTCTTCTCCAAAACCTTTTGATGATGCAAGGAATCCAGGAAAGACTAGTTGTGGAATGGCAGACGTTCAACTGCATATAATAACATTAAAATAAGACTACAGACTGGATAAGATTAAGACTTCTCTGGTAGTGTGATTCTGCGTATGCATAGGAATTCCATTTCAGTTCGGACCACAATGACTTAATGGTTTACCAAGCGGAAGAATCTGGTTACTACTGCTTAAGTGGAATGTTGGAGTGGATACTTTTGAGTGCTGGGCCAACATCTATTTTCATCGTTTGGTTGACCCCACTGCCCCCTCCACCTTGTGTGTGTCTGTCTGCTTACGTGTGTGTGTGTGTGTGTGTGTGTGTGTGTGTGTGTGTGTGTGTGTGTGTGTGTATGTGTCAACAGAGCGCCTGAAGAAGGAGGAGAAGACTCGCCAGGAGCTGGAGAAGGCCAAGAGGAAGCTAGACGCTGAGACCACGGACCTCCAGGACCAGATAGCTGAGCTGCAGGCCCAGATAGAGGAGCTCAAGATCCAGCTGGCCAAGAAGGAGGAGGAGCTACAGGCCGCTCTGTCCAGGTGAGATACTCCCCCTCCAGCCCCAAAATGGATTCTCAGGAACGTTCATGGGTTGTGTTCAGTTTGCATCATACAAGAGAAAATGTTTTGAAACGGTGAAATCAAATGAAATGGCGGATGTACCATGTGAACGCTACCTGGATCAATAAGGGGAATTGATGATGACTAGATAAGCTTTGCCCACCATGCAAGCCTGTACCGTGCATGTTGCCTGTTCCTATGGCAACCGGCCCAACCTGCCCGGCCACCACTGTGGTCCAGTAAACCATACCGGCTAGATGTGCACCCACACATATACTCCCACTTCCATCGCCTGTCCCCATAGCAACAGTCCACTCTACAGGGCCCAAGCAGTTGAGACCCAGCGGGCACACACACACACACACACACATACATTAAAAATACCACAGTTTACTATAGAGTACTACAGTACTTACTATAGAATTGTGTAGTATATTATAGAATACTATATTACACACTGTAGAATCCCTCGATTGTGTGTAGAACTTAGTATAGAATTGTGTAGTATACTGTAGAATACTATAGTAAATACTACAGTATACTACAAACCACAAAAACACTACAGTCATGTTCACAAAAGTACTACAGTTACACACTATATTACACACTGTAGTATACCTCAATCATGTTTAGTACCTACTATAGAATGTTATAGTATACTATAGAATACTATAGTAAATACTACAGTATACTACAGACCACAAAAACACTACAGTCATGTTCACATAAGTACTACAGTCCACAAAAAAAACTACAGTAATGACTATGGTATATACACAGATTTGCAGGTGTTATAGTAGGTGCAGCAAAATGCTTATGTTACTAGTTCCAACAGTGCAGTAGATTGTAAATACTACAGTAAAGTCTGCAAAAACACTACAGTGAATACAATATTATTTAACCATAGTATACTATAGTATTTTTTCATATGGGCACATACCCTCATGTTGGCTTTGACCTAAATATTTAAAAGCAGCCACACAGTCCAGCTGCTTAGTTGTTCAGTAGCATCGGTTCACTCTAAACTAAACTAATGCCTTCCTTAGTGCAGTGCGTGCTGGTATGCTGGCTATCACCCTCACTAGAGTCATTTAATACACACGCACACTCTGAGGCAGATTGATAGAGATTGATGATGTGCTCCATCCAAGTCTCTCACTGCATTTTCCAACGGAAAGGAAAAGGAATCTCAGCTTGGGCATGGCAGCCATGACGGATCGTCTCACACCTCAGAGGGAATTGGTCACGGAATCTGTTTGCGCTTCACAGACGCTTATTTTTAATAGCTTCTGAATAGGGCTGCTGGACTCAAGGAAAACATTACCAGATATGGCTCGAAAAAGACCTGTCTCTTGGAAGAAGGAGAATGAGTGTCAACTTGCATCCAAGCATTACCTCAATTTAGCTTGATTGTTCATTTAACAATCTTTGTAATCCAAAGCCAATTCAGACCTAATTTAGTGGAAAATATTCATGAGCAACGCATTTGGTGTCACGTTCAATTAAGTCCCTTTTGATTAGGGAAACTGAGACCACATACTAATGAGCTCCTCCTCTGGCTACAACAGAGGTCATTGGCATGAAGGGGAAGTCCAATCATTTAGATGTGGCGAAATCAGGTGGTGACTGTAGCGAATTCAGGTGGTGACTAGCGAATTCAGGTGGTGATTAGTGAATTCAGGTGTAGACTGTAGTGAATTCAGGTGTAGACTGTAGTGAAAACAGTATCCCCTAAATGACCTTCTGAAATCATCACATGGTCATAGGTTAGTTGATTAAACCGTTACTTAGGCTACAGTATTTCAGTTGGAATTTTATGACTGTTTATAATTGTAGGGCTATTGAATTACCATAGTCTGGACAGTTGCTATTTGACTATAATGACTCATTAGTAGCTATATTGCTATCCATGGATTCATCAGTGTAATACCTAATTGGACATGGAGTCATTATTTGGTCCTGTCTAAGGAATGCAGGCAGGGCTCAGGAGTCAAATCAAAGTGTATTGGTCGCGTACACAGATTTGCAGGTGTTATAGCAGGTGCAGTGAAATGCTTTTGTTACTAGCTCCAACAGTACAGTAGAATGTCTCTCAAATACAATACACATACACAAATAATGAATAATCAAAACAAGAAATGACAGAATGAGTCTAATTAACAATCCAGGGTTGGATATGTTAGAGTGAGTATGTGTCAGAATCCATAATAATAATAATAGTTTAATCTAGCCTGACTGCCAGCAACAACACATATTCAATCTCACTATGGCCTCGCTCGCAATGGCATTTCTACTGACAGAGAAAGGCACAGACAGACACGGTCAAGAAACTCACTGCTCGGACAAACACACACACACACACGGCAGGCTGACTAACACACACGGGTCCTCATGAGCTCACTCGCTGTAAGGTCGATCACACTGCCACCCTGTGTTCACTGGGATTTTGTCACCACGCTGCAGTCTCACTTGCTAGGGCCTGTATGATTTTGAAATGATCAGCAATTTTGAGGGATTTAGAGAATGTGCAGTGATTTCATGTACCAGTTTTGTGTACCATGGTTTTACCCAAAATGATCCTAACATTTGGACATCTCTGGTACTATAAAAGCACTGCTCACATGAACGCCCCACAGTTAACATGATTTCTCAACTCTTCATTTAAATGGAATGTATCCTGGCATTAGCCAGCTAATCTAACGATTTCTATGTTGCTGTTTGGAATTGATTTTGGAATTGATTGGTTTGTTGTGTGTGCGTGTGTACCAGGGGTGATGACGAGGCGGCCCAGAAGAACAACGCTCTGAAAGCTGTGCGGGAGCTGCAGGCCCAGCTGTCAGAGCTGCAGGAGGACCTGGAGTCAGAGAAGGTGTCCAGGAACAAGGCGGAGAAAGTCAAGAGGGACCTCAGTGAGGAGCTGGAGGCTCTGAAGACTGAGCTGGAGGACACTCTGGATACCACCGCTGCCCAGCAGGAGCTCAGGTACTGGGAGACTGCTTGTCAGATGCACTGCTCTCTGCTGCGCTGATACGCTTATGTTTACTGTAGTCCCAATATGTTTATTTTCGGTGCTTTTAGAAATGGATAAAGAACCGGTGTAGGGTCGCACTGAAAAAGTGGCACTGTCATAGTTTGGCAAAGTATCTGCGTGTGTAACTGCATGAGGGCTATGGAGAGACACAGCACCTCAGTGAGGTGTCTTTCTAATGCCTCTCTCCTCTCCTTTCTCTCCTCTCAGGACCAAGCGAGAGCAGGAGGTGGCTGAGCTGAAGAAGGCCATCGACGAGGAGACCAAGAACCACGAGTCTCAGGTCCAGGAGATGAGACAGAGACACTCCACCGCCCTGGAGGAGCTGTCTGAGAATTTGGAGCAGGCCAAGAGGGTGGGTCTATAATCATACACCTGTCAAGTGGGACGGCAGGGTAGCCTAGTGGTTAGAGCGTTGGACTAGTAACTGGAAGGTTGCAAGTTCAAATCCCTGAGCTGACAAGGTACAAATCTGTCGTTCTGCCCCTGAACAGGCAGTTGGAGGAGCTCCTCCACTGTTCCTAGTCCATCATTGAAAATAAGAATTTGTTCTTAACTGACTTGCCTAGTTAAATAAAGGTAAAAAAATAATCTAGTAACATGTCTCATTACATGTTTAGCATGTTTAGCAGGCCTAGAGGCTAGGTCCACCATCAGACATGGCACCTGCCAACCATAACGTCGTTAGACAGTAGTAGCAACACACATGTTTAGCAGGTCAAGAGAGTGGATCTCCTCCAACGATGTATATAAACCCTAGATTGCTGATGCTATGTATTGGCCATTAAGAGGCTTTCAAGCCACATATTGGGACTCCCCAGTAAGAGCAGTCCTCCATAGGAATGAGTGGAATTCTACAGTATTTACATGAAATGGGACAAGGACAAATTGACATGTATTTAAGTATGTGTTGTCATGGGGACAGTAACATTAGTACTCTCTAAAAAGTTAACTGTTTTTATATTTTATTTTAATTAAAAAACGTATGTTTATCTTTTAATATAATGTAATTGTATGCATTAAGGTGTTTCTAATAGAATACACATGGCAAAAAACGAATGTAGACATTAATAAATGCATTTCTATAGCTTCTAAAATATATTTTTTACACTCCCAAGATGGAGGCACGGTGGCTTCAATCAGGATTCAATCAGTCATCTAATGTATATATAAATCATTGGTCGCCACCTGAGAAAATAGACCTGTCTACATAACGTCATCTCATACAGTAGTAGCACTACACTATCACTTCTTTGCTAAGCAAGCCAAGCAAGCCAAGAGGACAGGCCTAAAATTTTCTCATCTTCCCAATGTATACCACAACCCCTCTCCCCCCTCTTTCTGCTGCAGTTCAAGTCCAACCTGGAGAAGAACAAGTGTACCCTGGAGAGTGACAACAAGGAGCTGGTGAGCGAGGTGAAGGGGCTTCAGCAGGCCAAGACAGAGTCAGAACACAAGAGGAAGAAGATGGAGGCTCAGCTGCAGGAGTTCATGGCCAGAGCCACCGAGGGAGAGAGGGCTAAATTAGAACTGGCCGACCGCACACACAAACTGCAGGTTAGAGGGCAAGTCATCGGACCACGCTGTCTGTCTGTCGTCATCACTATGTGTTGAAGTCCATTGGTTTCTCAAAATGGGAGTGAATATGTCTCCATGTGACTATGAAGAGATATTTATTGACCTTTGTCTGTAGACTGAGCTGGACACTGTCTCCGCCCTGCTGGAGGACGCTGAGAAGAAGGGAATCAAGCTGGCCAAGGATTCAGCCGGCCTGGAGAGTGCGTTACAGGACACACAGGTGAGCAGAGACTCCTTATACGTCACCAAGCCATTACATGCTCTTAATCGTTGAAATCGAAGTTGGAGGTATTGTAATATGCTTTGGAAGCAATTATCCTTTGGTGACGCGTCATTATTGGAGACACTTGTAGATAATGCTAATCTACTGTAAAAACAACTTCATATCACTGTCTTCATCCAACAAGTCTTATTGTAAGTGGTGGTTAACTACTTTTGGGTCTTTGCATCTTGTGTGTGTGTGTGTGTGTGTGTGTGTGTGTGTGTGTGTGTGTGTGTGTGTGTGTGTGTGTGTGTGTGTGTGTGTGTGTGTGTGTGTGTGTGTGTGTGTGTGTGTGTGTGTGTGTGTAGGAGCTGCTCCAGGAGGAGACTCGTCAGAAGCTGAACCTGAGCTCTCGTATCCGTCAGCTGGAGGAGGACAAGAGTACCCTGCAGGAGCAGCAGGAGGAGGACGAGGAGGCCCGCAGGAACCTGGAGAAACAACTGGCCACGCTGCAGGCTCAGGTATGTACCCCACTGGCATTCTTAATGTTTCACTGCCAATAGGACAGGGTTTTCAGCGGTGAACACCCACCGTTGATATTTACTACAGGTTGTGGTAGCTAGATTTCTTACTCACGAAATAGGTATTGGGTATAAGTTGAATACAGTGTTGGGGAGAAGTAAACTACATGTAGTTATACTAGTAATTTAACTACATTTTGCAGTAGCTTGGTGGTAGTTGAACTAAATTCAAATCTAGGTAGTGTTGTCAGTAGTTAGGCAATACATTTTTTTATTTTTCAGCATCAGACCTGCCTAATTCTCTCTTGGAACATCATTTTTGTTTAATAGGCTAAATAACACATTCTGTTAGCATATGACCCTAAAGTGATCTATTCTTGCAAAAAGTAGTTTGGATGTAGTTGTCATGGAAATTACCACCAGGGACACCTGAATTCAATCTTAAATTAATCATTCTTTATTAACAGCAAGCTGGATAGGTCACAGTCAAACTAAATTACCGGTCTGAAGTGAGCTCTGTCGGGGCAGTCCCGTTAGATCTCTTATATACTGCTTACACAGACATGAATTCATCATTTATGCATGTGACAGACCAATACCTCACGAGGCTTCTTCTCTCCAAGCTGAGACCTTGAAACTGAGATATCCCTTTCTGTTCTCAAAACAATGTTCTGGGGGTACTGCCAAATTGCAGATACTGATAGTGAGGGTTCCTCCCAGGCACAATGAATCAGTCACTTGCATGAACCCAGTCAAATTGGTTATTAGAAAAGCACAAACATAAAATGTTCCTTCACATAGTGAACTACAGTGCCTTGCAAAAGTATTCACCCCCTTTGGCATTTTTCCTATTTTGTTGCCTTACAACCTGGAATTAAAATATATATTGTACTTTTTTTAAGTCACTTTAGTTAAGGAAACTATATTTGTCTTAAGGGTAGCTTTAACGTAGCTTAGCTTCTTTCAATGTGAAGTAATTGGTAGCTTGGTAAAATATATTTTCATAGTAGCTTCCCCAACACTAAGATCAGTAATGTGTGTTTTTTTTAAAGACCACTGTCATTTTCTGTATATCAAATGCTCACTCACAAAGCTGTGACCCTTATTTCCTCATGTAAGAACCACAGAAAAAAATATATAATATGAATACCATTGTCTTCTCTACCTAGCTGTTTGAGTCTAGGAAGAAGCTGGATGAGGACGTGGGGATCCTGGAGTCTCTGGAGGAGGTGAAGAGGAAGCTACAGAAGGACCTGGAGTTGACCAGCCAGCGGCTGGAGGAGAAAGCCTCCGCCTTTGACAAGATGGAGAAAACCAAGACCCGCCTGCAGCAGGAGCTGGACGACCTCATGGTGGACTTGGACCACCAGAGGACCATTGTCTCCAACCTGGAGAAGAAGCAGAAGAAGTTTGACCAGGTATCATATCATCTTCATTTATCTCTATCTTTTCCTCTATCTTGCTTCCTTTTCTCCCTCCTCTCACCTTTGCTCATCTCCTTCTCTCCTCTCTGCAAAATAAAAGTAGACCAGCCATTAATGAAGAAATGGCTGAGTTTTTGTGATTTCTTGATTCCAATGATTGCCTTCGTTAACATAACTTACCAGTAAGACATTGCTTGCCATTCTTCTTCATCACTATCTTCTCTCTCTACATTAGCTCCTGGCTGAGGAGAAGACCATCTCTGCCCGCTATGCTGAGGAGCGTGACAAGGCCGAGGCTGAGGCCAGGGAGAAGGAGACCAAGGCTCTGTCTATGGCCCGGGCTCTGGACGAGGCCCTAGAGGCCAAGGAGGAGTTTGAGAGGCTCAACAAGCAGCTGAGGACTGAGATGGAGGACCTGATGAGCTCCAAGGACGACGTGGGCAAGAGTGTACGTAGTTTAAACCCCCCGTACAGGAGCTGAAGGTTCTCAAATACCTTATACAACCCAGTCCTAAGCCTTGCCTTGGCTAGGCTCATCCAATAAGGATTGATAGAACCAAAATGTACAGGTTTTCATATGTTTCTTCCAATATGGCCACCAATCCACCCAACACAGAATGAGTGAGAATGACTGTGTTACAGGAGCTGGTAGTGTTTCCTAAATGTTGTTGGAGACCTTACACACCTTACATACAGAAGCCTTCTGTAAATTACTTTAAAATAACGCTCTCCACCCACCTCAGATTTTTGCTTTGAGTGAAAATTTGTTTGACTAATCCTATGGGATGGACTCCCATAGGAAGACCCAGAAAAGAGATGTTGCTGCTAATAGTCTCTCCACGTCCCCCTGTGTGTAGGTCCATGAGCTGGAGAAGTCGAAGCGCACCCTGGAGCAGCAGGTGGAGGAGATGAGGACCCAGCTGGAGGAGCTGGAGGACGAGCTGCAGGCCACAGAGGACGGCAAACTGCGTCTGGAGGTCAACATGCAGGCCATGAAGGCCCAGTTCGACAGGGACCTGCAGGCCAGAGACGAACAGAACGAGGAGAAGAAGAGGACGCTGGTCAAACAGGTACAGAGACGAGCAGAGAGGACTCTTTTTGGGGAGTAACATTCAGACCTCTAAGAGAAACTCAGCTGATTTAGCTAGGCCAACAGTTCGGAGAAAATAATCACCATGTTATTATATGGTCAAAAACTTTAACTTATGGACTCATTGTGTACTTCCCATCCATCTTCACCCTAACTGTTATTGCATCCGAGCAAGCTAGAACCCAAACTTCACTAGGTTTCATCACTTACTTGGTGTTTTCAACCCTCTGTAATATCTTGTTGTCTGACCCAAGGTTCGTGAGATGGAGGCAGAGCTGGAGGATGAGAGGAAGCAGAGAGCCCTGGCCGTGGCAGCTAAGAAGAAGCTGGAGATGGACCTCAAGGACCTGGAGGGGCAAATAGAAGCATCCAACAAGGCCAGAGATGAAGCCATCAAACAGCTCAGAAAACTACAGGTTAGACTTCATACAGGATTTCTGTTTGCTTGTTCCTTCTCAAGTTGTACTGAGCTAAGGGCCTCCCGGGTGGCGCAGTGGTTAAGGGTGCTGTACTGCAGCGCCAGCTGTGCCATCAGAGTCCCTGGGTTCGTGCCCAGGCTCTGTCGTAACCGGCCGCGACCAGGAGGTCCGTGGGGCGACGCACAATTGGCCTAGCGTCGTCCGGGTTAGGGAGGGCTTGGTCAGTAGGAATGTCCTTGTCTCATTGCGCACCAGCGACTCCTGTGGCAGGCCGGGCACAGTGAGCGCTAACCAAGGTTGCCAGGTGCACGGTGTACCCGCCGACACATTGGTGTGGCTGGCTTCCGGGTTGGATGTGCGCTGTGTTAAGAAGCAGTACGGCTGGTTGGGTTGTGTATCGGAGGACGCATGACTTTCAACCTTCGTCTCTCCCGAGCCCGTACGGGAGTTGTAGCGATGAGACAAGATAGTAGCTACTACAACAATTGGATACCATGAAATTGGGGAGAAAAAAGGGGTAAAATTCAACCCAAAAAAACAAAACCATTTAAAAAAAAAGTTGGGCTGAGCTATTATGTAGTATTATGCAGTTGAAGTCGGAAGTTTACATACACCTTAGCCAACTACATTTAAACTCGGTTTTTCACAATTCCTGACATTTAATCAGAGTAAAATTTCACAAAGTAGATGTCTTAACCGACTTGCCAAAACTATAGTTTGTTAACAAGACATTTGTGGAGTGGTTGAAAAACTAGTTTTAATGACTCCAACCTAAGTGTATGTAAACTTCCGATTTCAACTGTAGATTATAAATATTGTTGCAAAATTCTGGTAACTTTTCCAAAATTCCAAGAATCTTCCAACCAGGAATTCTGGGAATTTTGGAAAAGTTAGCAGAATTTTGCAACCCTACAAAGTCAATCTTTTTTGCCTGATTAATTAGGAACTCCTGGTTGTCTGATCTTTGATAATCAGCAATATTATTTTTTACACCTGTATCCTTTTATCAATAAAATGGACTGGCAGCCTCTTCAGGTATGGTATCTGTGCTTGTCTGTCCACTGTGTAGTCAGCTTTAATGTATCCTAGATTAGAATATGTCCAGGACTACCAACGTCTGTATTTAGATGACATCCCTGATGCTCTAAACTCATTTGTAGCTTCCCCGCTGGCCTTACACTATTATATTCAGTATAGCTACGGGGTTGGGGTCGGTTCTATTTCAATTCGGGAAGAAAAACTGAATTTCAAACATTTTCTCATAGGCTGCATTTACACAGGCAGCCCAATTATGGGCAACAGATTGATCTGATTGGTCAAAAGACCTGTGTAAATGCTGCCATAGAGGAGTATTGAGGAAAATCTCATTTGAAATGGAGTTGACCCCTAACCCTGCACTGTTGCCCCAGACCAGTCTTACTCTTTGCTTTGCCTTGCTGCTGCCCCCTGCAGGCCCAGATGAAGGACTACCAGAGGGAGCTGGAGGAGGCCAGAGCATCCCGTGATGAGATCTTTGCACAGTCTAAAGAGAACGAGAAGAAACTAAAGGGCCTGGAAGCTGAGATCCTACAGCTGCAGGAGGACCTGGCGGCTTCAGAGAGGGCCCGTAGACACGCTGAGCAGGAGAGAGACGAGCTGGCCGACGAGATCTCAAATAGCGCCTCTGGAAAGTGAGTAGCTACATTTTGCTGATTAATGATCAAATTCAAGCATGATATTTTTACAGATTTATTGGTGCAATATGCAGAAATCGCTGGTTGCTAACATTGTAACAGTTCACCTAATTTCAGTTTCTGTGACAAAACAAGCAATGTATCATTGTACCATCTAAACCGCTATGAAATATATTTTCAATAACCCAAAATCTTGTATTTTCAGCTATTTGAAGCTGGTGTACAAAACTGAAAGTAAAAGACGTAAAAACGAAACATAAGAACGGGAAGCATAGAAATTGCACACATAGAACAGATCTACCGCTTCTTAGACTTGCTTTCAATGAGAATGACAGATCTATAACTCTCATTCCTATCTGAATTTGGTCAGGTCACCCAAAAAGTTACATACTGTTGCTTTAAGTGGACCAGCAGCCTTCCCCCCCTGATTTCTATGCTCTGTTCTGTACCAACCACATCACCGAATCATGAATTTGTTTGTGTCAGGTCGGCCCTGCTAGATGAGAAGAGGAGGCTTGAGGCCCGCATCTCGCAGCTGGAGGAGGAACTAGAGGAGGAACAGAGCAACATGGAGCTGCTCAACGACCGCTTCCGCAAGACCACCATGCAGGTACAGTACAACTCTGACATTGTCAAACACGTACACAGCTCATGAAGGTACAGAACAGATAAAACTCTCCTTAAACCGCCATTGTCTCTTGATGTTTTGAGGAGGAGATCGGACAAGAGGAAAGTACTTTTGAAATTCATTCATACACAGAGACGATTCCTGGACCATAGAATGTAGTCTCTCTATGGTCTGGAGAGTAGCCTATAATAAACTGCACTAACAAGTAGCACACCAGACTACTTCCTGGGACCCACAACTAACGGTTTTATATAGAGATGGACAAAGAGTGATGACCCTCTCTCCCTTTATTCCCATTTCTCTCCCAAGGTGGACATCCTGAACACTGAGCTGGCTGGGGAGCGCAGTGCGGCCCAGAAGAGTGAGAACGCCCGTCAAGGAATGGAGAGGCAGAACAAGGAGCTGAAGGCCAAGCTGGGAGAGCTGGAGGGGGCAGTCAAGTCCAAGTTCAAGGCTGCCATCACCGCCCTGGAGGCCAAGATACTGCAGCTGGAGGAGCAACTGGAGCAGGAGGCCAAGTAAGAAGCCTTCTATATACTGTACTATATAGACATCATAATGGGGGTCAGAGTTTAAAGATGGGAGGTTACCTAGAATTAAATGTAGGCTTCAATAGGTGGACTCTAGCTCATATACTCATTGTAATGATTTACCCATACTCAATAGACCGCTAGAGGTAGGAGTTTCACCTAACCACAGATCTATAATCAGATTACAAACTACTCCAAATCTGGACCTTTAAAGGCCCAGTGCAGTCAAAAATGTGATCTTCCTGTGTTGTGTATATATATTTCCACACTAGGAGGTTGGAATAATACTGTGAAATTGTGAAAATTATGATAATGCCCTTTTAGTATAAAGACAGCTTGAAGTTTCAGCCCATTTTGGTGGGATGGAGTTTTTGCCTGCCTGGTGTCATCACCATATGGTAAATTAGTTAATAGACCAATAAGAAAGAGTACCAAACTTTTCTGCCAATAACAACAACAAAACAAGTTTGCCCCTGACAGTCCTAGCAAAATTCTTGCTTGAGAAATTGCTCTTTGCTAAGAAGCTATTTTGTTTTTGTTTTGGCCATTTTAATTGAAAATAATCACAGTAAGGTACTTCATTGTTACCCAGAAATTATCTGATATTGAGATATATATGACTTCATTGGACCTTTAACAATAGGGAGTTGAAAACATACAGTACCGTTCAAACACACTACTTGCCTAGAGAGTTTTCAGCTATACTTTTGGTGGCTGTTTATTTACCACAACAGACAGATGCTGGCACTAAGACCGCACTCAGTCAGCTATATAAGGAAATAAGCAAACAGAAAACCACTTACCCAAAGGCGACGCTCCTAGTGGCCGGGGACATTAATGCAGTGAAACTTAAATCAGTTCTACCAAATTTCTATCAACATGTTAAATGTGCAACCAGAGGGAAAAAAATTTAAGATCACCTGTACTCCACAGAGACACGTACAAAGCTCTCCCTAGCCCTCCATTTGGTAAATCTGACCACAACTCTATCCTCCTGATTCCTGTTTACAAGCAAAAATTATAGCAGGAAGTACCAGTGACTCAGTCTAAAAAAGTGGTCAGATGAAGCAGATGCTAAACTACAGGACTGTTTTGCTAGCACAGACTGGAACATGTTCCGGGATTCTTCCGATGGCATTGAGGAGTACACCTCATCAGTCACTGGCTTTATCAATAAGTGCATCGAGGATATCGTCCCCACAGTGACTGTACGTACATACCCCAACCAGAAGCCATGGATTACAGGCAACATTCGCACTGAGCTAAAGGGTAGAGCTGCCGCTTTCAAGGTGCGGGACTCTAACCCGAAAGCTTACAAGAAGTCCTGCGACGAACCATCAAACAGGCAAAGCGTAAATACGGGGCTAAGATTGAATCATACTACACCGGCTCCGACGCTCGTCTTATGTGGCAGGGCTTGCAAACTATTACAGACTACAAAGGGAAGCACAGCCGCGAGCTGCCCAGTGACACGACCTACCAGATGAGCTAAATCACTTCTATGCTCGCTTTGAGGCAAGCAACACTGAGGCATGCATGAGAGCATCAGCTGTTCCGGACGACTGTGATCACGCCGACGTGAGTAAGACCTTTAAACAGGTTGACATACACAAGGCTGCGGGGCCAGACGGATTACCAGGACGTGTGCTCCGGGCATGTGCTGACCAACTGGCAAGTGTCTTCACTGACATTTTCAACATGTCCCTGATTGAGTCTGTAATACCAACATGTTTCAAGCAGACCACCATAGTCCCTGTGTCTAAGAACACAAAGGAAACCTGCCTAAATGACTACAGACCCATAGCACTCACTCATGCTTTGAAAGGCTGGTAATGGCTCACATCAACACCATTATCCCAGAAACCCTAGACCCACTCCAATTTGCATACCGCCCCAATAGATCCACAGATGATACAATCTCTATTGCATTCCACACTGCCCATTCCCACCTGGACAAAAGGAACGCTTATGTGAGAATGCTCAGCGTTCAACACCATAGTACCCTCAAAGCTCATCATTAAGCTAAGGATCCTGGGACTAAACACCTCTCTCTACAACTGGATCCTGGACTTCCTGACGGGCCGCCCCCAGGTGGTGAGGGTAGATAGCAACACATCTGCCACGCTGATCCTCAACACTGGAGCTCCCCAGGGGTGCGTGCTCAATCCCCTCCTGTACTCCCTGTTCACCCACGACTGCATGGCCAGGCACAACTCCAACACCATCATTACGTTTGCAGACGACACAACACAGTGGAGTGATCACCGACAATGACGAGACAGCCTATAGTAATAAGGTCAGAGACCTGGCCGGGTGGTGCCAGAATAACAACCTATCCCTCAACGTAACCAAGACTAAGGAGATGATTGTGGACTACAGGAAAAGGAGGACCGGGCACGCCCCCATTCTCATCGACGGGGCTGTAGTGGAGCAGGTTGAGAGCTTCAAGTTCCTTGGTGTCCACATCAACAACAAACTAGAATGGTCTAAACACACCAAGACAGTCGTGAAGAGGGCACGACAAAGCCTATTCCCCCACAGGAAACTAAAAAGATTTGGCATGGGTCCTGAGATCCTCAAAAGGTTCTACAGCTGCAACATCGAGAGCATGGTTGCATCAATGCCTGTACGGCAATTGCTCGGCCTCTTACCGCTAGGCACTACAGAGGGTGGTGCGTACGGCCCAGTACATCACTGGGGCTAAACTGCCTGCCATCCAAGACCTCTACACCAGGCGGTGCCAGAGGAAGGCACTAAAAATAGTCAAAGACCCCAGCCACTCCAGTCATAAACTGTTCCCTCTACTACCACATAAAAAGCAGTACCAGAGTGCCAAGTCTAGGACAAAAAGGCTTCTCAACAGTTTTTACCCCCAAGCCATAAGACTCCTGAACAGGTAATCAAATGGCTACCCAGACTATTTGCATTGTTTCACTCTAAGGTTGTATTCGGCGCACGTGACAAATAAACTTTGATTTGATTTGAAAAGTTTGGGGTCACTTTTTTGGGGGACATTTCCTTGTTGTGTCCTTCAAACTTTTCTTTCGTCAAAGATTCCTCCATTTGCAGCAATTACAGACTTGCAGACCTTTGGCATTCCAGTTGTCAATTTGTTTCCTGAAGCACCTCCCACAAGTTGGAGTGGCTTGATGGGCACTTCTTAAGGTACCATACTGTCAAGCTGCTCCCACAACAGCTCAATAGGGTTGATATCCGGTGACTGTGCTCTGCCACTCCATTATAAAACAACATTATAGCATGTCGTTGCAAAATGGAGTGATAGCCTTCCTTCTTCAAGATCTGTTTTACCCTGTACAAATCTCCCACTTTTACCACCAACAAAGCACCCCCAGATCATCACATTGCCTCCCCATGCTTGACAGATGGCGTCAAGGACTCCTGCAGCATCTTTTCATTTTTTCTGCATCTCTCGAATGTTCTTCTTTGTGATCCGAACACCTCAAACTTAGATTCGTCTGTCCATAACACTTTTTTCCAGTCTTCCTCTGTCCAGTGTCTGTGTTCTTTTTCCCATCTTAATCTTTTATTTTTATTGGCCAGTCTGAGATATGGCTTTTTTTTTGCAACTCTGCCTAGAAGGACAGCATCCCAGACTTTCGTCTTCACTGTTGACGTTGAGACTGGTGTTTTGTGGGTACTATTTAATGAAGCTGCCAGTTGAGGACTTGTGAGTCGTCTCTTTCTCAAACTAGACACTCTAATGTACTTGTCCTCTTGCTTTGTTGTGCACCGGGGCCTCCCACTCCTCTTTCTATTTTGGTTAGAGCCCGTTTGCGCTGTTCTGTGAAGGGAATAGTACACAGCGTTGTATGAGATCTTCAGTTTCTTGGCAATTTCTTGCATGGAATTGGGTTTGTTTCTCAGAACAAGAATAGACTGGCGAGTTTCAGAAGAAAGTTCTTTGTTTCTGGCCATTTTGAGGCTGTAATCGAACCCACAAATACTGATGCTCCAGGTACTCAATTAAAGAAGGCCAGTTTTATTGCTTCTTTAATCAGCACAACAGTTTTCAGCTGTGCTAACATAATTGCAAAAGGGTTTTCTAATGATCAATTAGCCTTTTAAAATTATAAACTTGGATTAGCTCATTGGAACACAGGAGTGATGGTTGCTGAGAATGGGTCTCTGTACGCCTATGTAGATATTCCATCCATAAAAAATCTGCCGTTTCCATCTACAATAGTCATTTACAACATGAACAATGTCTACACTGTATTTCTGATCAATTTGAGGTTATTTAATGGACAAAAAATTAGCTTTTCTTTCAAAAACAAGGAAATGTCTAAGTGACCCCACACTTTTGAATGGTAGTGTATGAGGTTGCCTAATGTGGAGTCTTTCACTACATCCTGATGCAAATGTATGTCCCCATTAGATATGAGTCAGTCAGGGTGACACTATTTACACACTTTCCCGTTATCACTCTTTTTCCTCTCAGGGAGAGGGCAGCAGCCAATAAGATCGTCCGACGCACGGAGAAGAAGCTGAAAGAGGTGGTGATTCAGGTGGAGGATGAGCGTCGCCATGCCGACCAGTACAAAGAACAGGTGAGTGGTCGTTTTGGGTCCACAGTGAACTTGAAACAGTCTGTTCTGCCTTTTAGAAAGGGTGAGTTAAAGGCCATGGATGCCAGGTTAGCTACTAATTCACTATAATCAGTGTCTCTGTGTCATCTGTGCTGAAGCTCTCTCTCTCTCTCCTATTCCCACCCACGCTCTTCTGTAGCTTTGGTTCTCTCTCTCTCTCCTATTCCCACCCACGCTCTTCTGTAGCTTTGGTTCTCTCTCTCTCTCTCATATTCCCACCCACGCTATTCTGTAGCTTTGGTTCTCTCTCTCTCTCCAATTCCCACCCACGCTCTTCTGTAGCTTTGGTTCTCTCTCTCTCCTATTCCCACCCACGCTCTTCTGTAGCTTTGGTTCTCTCTCCTATTCCCACCCACGCTCTTCTTTAGCTTTGGTTCTCTCTCTCTCCTATTCCCACCCACGCTCTTCTGTAGCTTTGGTTCTCTCTCTCTCTCTCCTATTCCCACCCACGCTCTTCTGTAGCTTTGGTTCTCTCTCTCTCTCCTATTCCCACCCACGCTCTTCTGTAGCTTTGGTTCTCTCTCTCTCCTATTCACACCCACACTCTTCTGTAGCTTTGGTTCTCTCTCTCTCTCTCTCTCCTATTCCCACCCATGCTCTTCTGTAGCTTTGGTTCTCTCTCTCTCTCTCCTTATCCCACCCATGCTCTTCTGTAGCTTTGGTTCTCTCTCTCTCTCTCTCTCTCTCTCCTATTCCCACCCACGCTCTTCTGTAGCTTTGGTTCTCTCTCTCTCTCTCTCTCTCTCCTATTCCCACCCATGCTCTTCTGTAGCTTTGGTTCTCTCTCTCTCTCTCTCCTATTCCCACCCATGCTCTTCTGTAGCTTTGGTTCTCTCTCTCTCTCTCTCTCTCTCTCCTATTCCCACCCACGCTCTTCTGTAGCTTTGGTTCTCTCGCTCTCTCTCCTATTCCCACCCACGCTCTTCTGTAGCTTTGGTTCTCTCGCTCTCTCCAATTCCCACCCACGCTCTTCTGTAGTTTTGGTTCTCTCTCTCTCTCCTATTCCCACCCACGCTCTTCTGTAGCTTTGGTTCTCTCGCTCTCTCTCCTATTCCCACCCACGCTCTTCTGTAGCTTTGGTTCTCTCGCTCTCTCCTATTCCCACCCACGCTCTTCTGTAGCTTTGGTTCTCTCGCTCTCCTATTCCCACCCACGCTCTTCAGTAGCTTTGGTTCTCTCTCTCTTATTCCCACCCATTCTCTTCGGTAGCTTTGTTTCTCTCTCAATTCTTCTGTCTGTCCCAAACTTTTGTCTTCAAACTTTAATTTCCATCCTTGTTTTTCCAATTTCTATCCCACCTTTTGTCTATCTCCCCCCTCTTCTCCATATCTCTCTTTCTTGCTCTCTCGCTCTCTGTGTTTTAATCTTGAATTGGCCCATGAATTTGCTATGTAAATACATTGAATTGTGCCAATAAAATTATAATTCTCCCCCTGTCAGTTGGAGAAGGCCAACTCTCGTATGAAGCAGCTGAAGCGTCAGCTGGAGGAGGCTGAGGAGGAGGCTACCAGAGCCAACGCCTCCCGTAGGAAACTACAGAGGGAGCTGGACGACGCCACCGAGGCCAGCGAGGGCCTGACCCGCGAAGTCAACACACTCAAGAACCGCCTCAGGTACAGCCTCTCATACACTTCACATAGTTATTTATGCCCATCGGCGTTCCCTCTGCCAGTTTCTTTAAAACAAAGAAGACATTCATTGTTATCATTTCCCGTACATGTTCATCAACACTCCTATAGATGCAACAGGACACACACACTGTCATAGATCTGTGGGTGTGACAAATGACCATGTATGTATTTGCCTGTTCTCCTCAGGCGTGGAGGCCCCATCAGCTTCTCGTCTAGCCGTTCAGGCCGCAGCCGGCAGCTCCAGATCGACGGAACCTCTGTGGACAATTCTGACGACGACGCCGACAGCCGCGCCAGCGACCACAACGACACGCAAGCCTCCAACCAGACCGAATAGACGCTCCCTGCTAATCCTACCAACCCTATCGATTAGCCAGCCTGGCAGCATGGTGACTACAACACCTCAGCCTCTCCATCTGTCCACGAGTCAACAGCAGGGAGAACCAGGGTCCTGTTCATTAGGAACCAAAACAGAAGAAAACAGTCTGAAACAGGGAAGGACTACCTGGATTTGACTAATAAGAACCGCTCGTTTTCATTTTCCGTTGAAAGATGCTTTCAAGCGTTTTGCTACGGTGTGTTCTAATGAATACGACCTAGACCACCCCACCCCCCAGAAATGCTCCCTACCTAAGGATGACGAAACAATTACTCCCACTTGAGCGGCTTACTCTGCCTTACTCTAACGTTACTCTAACAATATTCCTACTCTACTCTGGCTAGCTGCTCGGCCCGGCGAGTGTCCCAACGATCTTAATATAGACCTCCCTAGGCGTGGAATTATGTGCTCCACTTCAATGAATATGTAAACTTATGTACAAGTGATTTTTACTTATGAACTATGCGTGTGTGCACATGTGTGTATGTAAGGTATGTGTATGCCCCTGAACGCCAAACTGCAAGGAAAGGAGCGAAACTAGGAAATGTTCACTTTTGTCATCCTCCTCCCACATGAAACAAAACATTGTCTTGTAATTCAAGTGTGTCACCAAATGTAAAGCCATCATCTCTCCCCTGGCTTAAAGCAGGCCTAACAAAACTCTGTCCTCTCCGATGATAGTCCTATTCAACAGTAGGTCAGAGGTCAATGGACTGCCTCCGCTTCCCTCATTGCATGAGTCTCTTCCTGATGTACAGACTATTGTTCCGCTTCTAAACACTACAATGAAACAAGATGGTGGATTCACACAAGTCTGACCTGTTCTGGAAGAAAAAAGTGGAACGGAAAGGATGTTTTAACTGTGAAAAGATTTTCTCCACTTGCCACAGCATCTCGTCACAACACTTTAAAAACAATTGGTAACTGACTTCTTATAGGAATCGCATAGGTCATGATTGACGTTTTTTGTTGTTGTATTTTGACTAATTGGAACACTATTTTTCCTGTTGTTCAGGAAGAAGGGTTGAAGGCAGTGAAGTGTGGTATGTTTAGATAGATGGTCGCTGGCGTACGTATCACAGAGAATCGCTGGAAACTGCACATAACTGCACAATGAGTGTTCATATGCCCCTGTAACTGGAGCCAGGAAACCCCAAGCTTCTCTCATGAGTGGTCCCATGATGTACAATACAGCCTCTTAGTCCGAGCTTCGATTGAACGTGTAGTTTGGCTAGCTAAAGCCTACTTCTCAGAGCAAGGGAGACTGCCATCTCACTTTGTTTGTGCCATGGTTTGGTAGCAAAGTAGGACCCCCAACTCTCTCTTATAATACGTTGACACACCAACTACCAAGCACTTAGTATTCCTAGATATAACAGCCTTCTATTGGGGATAGCATCTCAAAGCTCTAAAACTATTAAGCCACTCTTAACGTCCCAGAAGGTCCATATCCATCAGCGCTCTCTATTGTTCCTTTGGCATCTCTGTTCAGTATAAAAGAGGGTAATGTATGGAAACTGCCACTTTCATTTGACTTTTACGCCAATGTTAGCTCAGCTGTAATGACATGTTTCTTTAAAGTGCCTTAGACACTAGATAAGAACATTAGTGGGTAATGCACGGTGTACACCTGTATTAAACAGAAAGACGTGTAGGTGAGCACCTGTATTAAACAGAAAGACGTGTAGGTGTACACCTGTATTAATCAGAAAGACGTGTAGGTGAGCACCTGTATTAAACAGAAAGATGTGTAGGTGTACACCTGTATTAAACAGAAAGACGTGTAGGTGTACACCTGTATTAAACAGAAAGATGTGTAGGTGTACACCTGTATTAAACAGAAAGATGTGTAGGTGTGCACCTGTATTAAACAGAAAGATGTGTAGGTGTGCACCTGTATTAAACAGAAAGATGTGTAGGTGTACACCTGTATTAAACAGAAAGATGTGTAGGTGAGCACCTGTATTAAACAGAAAGACGTGTAGGTGTGCACCTGTATTAAACAGAAAGATGTGTAGGTGAGCACCTGTATTAAACAGAAAGACGTGTAGGTGTACACCTGTATTAAAAAGAAAGACGTGTAGGTGAGCACCTGTATTAAACAGAAAGACGTGTAGGTGAGCACCTGTATTAAACAGAAAGACGTGTAGGTGTACACCTGTATTAAACAGAAAGACGTGTAGGTGTACACCTGTATTAAACAGAAAGATGTGTAGGTGTACACCTGTATTAAACAGAAAGATGTGTAGGTGTACACCTGTATTAAACAGAAAGATGTGTAGGTGTACACCTGTATTAAACAGAAAGATGTGTAGGTGTACACCTGTATTAAACAGAAAGATGTGTAGGTGTACACCTGTATTAAACAGAAAGATGTGTAGGTGTACACCTGTATTAAAAACAGAAAGATGTGTAGGTGTACACCTGTATTAAACAGAAAGACGTGTAGGTGTACACCTGTATTAAACAGAAAGATGTGTAGGTGTACACCTGTATTAAACAGAAAGACGTGTAGGTGTACACCTGTATTAAACAGAAAGACGTGTAGGTGTACACCTGTATTAAACAGAAAGACGTGTAGGTGTACACCTGTATTAAACAGAAAGACGTGTAGGTGTACACCTGTATTAAACAGAAAGACGTGTAGGTGTACACCTGTATTAAACAGAAAGACGTGAAGGTGTACACCTGTATTAAACAGAAAGACGTGTAGGTGTGCTGTACGTGTTACATAAAAACCTAACGAGTCAAACCTGGTGAACGGAAAACAAACACTTATTTTTCTTCTTCTTTGTCTTGTGTATTTTTGCTGATGTTTCATATCATACCCAGTGTGCACCTCCTCTCCCGTTCATATACCTGTAGCAATGTCTCCATCGGTAGTGCGTGTGTGGGTCAGAAATCAGTGTTACTATTAACTATGTGAGATGTGGAGCCTTTTGCTCCCCCTTCAAGAGCAGAATGTGATTTCATTTGGTTAAAAGCTTTAACATCCATGATGTAGTTTTACTTGTGTTTGTATTATTATTCTCAGACTGGCTGTTGACGACCAGGCTTTCATTACAACTGCAAATACACCACCACCCCCATTTTATTTCTTGTTTGCCTCCTGTATTTCTAGACTACAGAGATTTTTTTTGTAAAAGAAAATAAAGAATATTCATTGTAGAAATAATATGATTCCAGTTTGTCCTGAGCAGAGGAGCCCCTATAGACTTTCAATTCAGTCAAGCATGTTTCTCTCCCCAAATTGGAGAGCACAGTGGCTAGCTACGCCTGAAGGGCATGGACATATATGATGGGTTGTTCTAGGGAAGTGGTCGACCAGGCTGACCAGGCTTTCATTACAACTGCAAATACACCACCACCCCCATTTTATTTCTTGTTTGCCTCCTGTATTTCTAGACTACAGAGATTTTTTTTGTAAAAGAAAATAAAGAATATTCATTGTAGAAATAATATGATTCCAGTTTGTCCTGAGCAGAGGAGCCCCTATAGACTTTCAATTCAGTCAAGCATGTTTCTCTCCCCAAATTGGAGAGCACAGTGGCTAGCTACGCCTGAAGGGCATGGACATATATGATGGGTTGTTCTAGGGAAGTGGTCTAAATTCAGTAAGGGGTTGGGAATAGTTAGAAAACAAAAGCTGCTCTGTGATTTGAACCAGGGACCTGCTTCAGATGGCAACCCAAATGTTATACTCTCCACCAGCTGGGGGGCAACATCATTGGCGTAGCCAGAAACTTGTCAGGTGGGCCTGCATCAATTTGGGTAGCTAACTTCCTGAAATTTTGCCATCGGGCAGAGGAAAATGTGCTGTTGTATAGCTCATCTCATGCTATTGTACACATTTTGCCATGAGCCTGAGAGAAAATGTTGCATTTTTAGAGCGGATTACAGCTCAAATATAGGTGTTGATTGATAAAGGTACTGGATTATGAGTTGGCTTGTTTGCTAAATGAACAAATGAAATAGGCAGTAGCATGGTGATTATAGCCATAGAAGCACAGTGGCAAATGGCTCAATGCAGTTAAATTCATGGATTATTGGGGGTGTGGCTTTGTTAGTTCTTTTTGGCAACCCATCCAGTGAGAGTGAATGTCAATCCAGGTAATCTGTTCTGTTATATTATATTGAATCAAATCTGACTAACCCAATGCACTGCTTGCTATGAATTCTATCTGTTGGTATTTGCATATTTAGGTAAAAAGACTGTCCTGTTTGGAACATTTGACAAGAGCAGATTTCTTTTGTTGTTGCTCAATCTGAGTGGGTGTCCTGGGCAGGTGAGCGGAAGGGCTCTACCACATGGCTTTCACCCGTCCTGTCATTTCTAATAAGTTACTTTAAGGGAGGAACAAAGGATGCACTTTTTAAAGAATCCAAACCGGGCCAAGAACTGGGAAAACTCCAGAGCCTTCCACAAAGCTAGGGTCTGTTGTTACCTGGGAAACACCGGCATGGGTGAGAAAGGTCAAAGAGCAACACGTGTAATGATGTAATTTGACAGTAAGGGCTCGATTCGATCCGTTGAAGATCCGGGATATAGCGTGATTGAGGTTTAAAGGCAATGTCTACGCATTTGCAGGAGACTGCATTCACAGTAAACGCTGGTGACATCCACTCAATAGGAAATTACCTTTACATTTCAACCGCATTGTGGCACGGATCTTAAACCTTATGGATTGATTCGAGCTCTGACCTTTCCATGGTACAGAAAGTGAACACGAATGTTGACATAATTGAGGGACTGTACAAAACATGGACTTATGACAAACGTATGAAAAAAATGTATTGCCACGTCTTAAGGCTCCAGAGTGCCTCATCGTTTCACTTGTGGCTCCCAAATGGCGCAGCAGTCTAAGGCACTGCATCTCAGTGCAAGAGGTGTCACTACAGTCCCTGGTTCGAATCCAGGCTGTATCACATCAGGCAGTGATTGGGAGTCCCATAGGGTGGCTCACAATTGGTCCAGCGTCGTCCGGATTTGGCTGGGGTTGGCCATCATTGTAAATAAGAATTTGTTCCTAACTGGCTTGCCTAACTGGCTTGCCTAGTTAAAGAAAGGCTAAATAAATAAAGAGCGTTTTAGTTTGCGTGCACGACTACCGGCAAAACAGTTCGTCTTTCAATCACCTACTTCTGCAAACCAATGAGGAGGAGGCAGGACTTGCAGCGCGATCTGCTTCAGAAATATGAATGAGTTCTATTTTAGCCCTTGGCGTCGCAGACGCTCGTTGGCGTGTGGGTGCAATAATTGAATAACATGGATTTCGACATTTATTTTGCGACGTTCGCGCACGCGACGTGTCCGGTCTGGTCAGCATGTTAAGGCGGGAACATTGTCTTTAAAATCCGATATACAGACAGAGCCCTTACTTCCTTTAACAGATGTCTCGATAGCATAGTTTTGCCCTACCTTCAGGACTTCCTTCTTTTGAAAGACAGCTGTCACAATGGAGGACGGAAGAAAGGGAGCACAAAGAAATGACTCAGGCCCTATTGAAAACCAACTGTATTTTATTCCATAAATCGACACACAAAAATAATCTACAAAAGAGACCGAATTAAGTAACCAGTTAACATGAAATGTAATCTTTACCCGCCCCAAAAGCACAAAAGCTTTAAAATGTCACCTCCTGCTCGTCACAGAAAGAAACAACTTTTCACCATGACATCCTGACAGACCACAGACGGACAACACTCATGGGTACATTTCAAAGAGAAGGTTGATAAGAAAACACGCACACTGACCAAGGCACCCCATCTACATGCTAGGAAACTCATCTTTGGCGCCATCCTTGGTGCAGTTGGTCGACATTCATACTGACATTGGAAGGAGGGATGAAGGATGATAAGAGATGGACAGAGGCAAGAAAGCCAGAGGTCCCTCCCCTGACTTTCTCCCCCAATGGGTTTTGAGAAGACTAGGAGAGAGGAAGTGAGGAGAATGCTATTGAGATCTTCCCAGATATAGGAAGAGAGTAAGGAAGAACAATTTCTAGAGGTATTCAGCAGGTGAGAAGGGAGAGTTCTTTAGATGAGGAAAAGGACTCAGACATACATACACACAAACATTCACAACTTCCAAAAATACATTGACAGCTGAGTAAGAGGTTGAAAGCCAAGCGACGACTTGCACTTTTGCATTGAAGCATTTATAGTCCTGCATAGTTCTTTAATTAAACTTACAAACTAAGGCGTTTTGTCATATTGAGTTGAGTGTTTTGAGTTGATAGTTTTTTTACAAAGTTAATTAATTACAATAAAATAAAAAAAAGTTCAAGTAGGCTACAATCTCGCATCTCTGTCCCCTCGCTCACACTCCACTCCTCTTTCCAAAAGAGTCTAGCTTTTACAGTTCAAGTTTTTTCTCCAGAAAAGGTCCAGTGTGATTATACAGCACCAAAGACACGCTGAGCAAGAGAGGGGAATATTCACTCTCTCAAACACACACAACAGAGAAAAGGGGGTATGCAATTTGCACACACACAGCACAGACTGACCTGGAAAGAAAATACAATATAATATATGTAGGTTGTGTACATACACACACACACACACACACACACACACACACACACAATCTCACCGGGCACACTCATACCTCTAAATATTTTTTTTATCCCTGTGTAAATTACAAATAATTTATCAATTTTTATATTAGCTATACTACCTTAACAGTCAGTTGTGGGGAGCAGAGGCGACTTAAAAACACTATGGACACGCCATCTCACATCGGAGACAAGTTAACAACTACCTTCCTCAGACAGTCAAGACAACGACCCAAAAATAATTTATACTCAAATCTGCTTTAGACGAGAAAAAATAAAAACAGACTTAAATTCAAATGAAATGACTTAGCTAACAGCGTGCTCCCTCTCCTGGGTGGTTTTCATTACGGAACAGACACACTGGTAGCGTTTGCAGGTCGAGAGTACTTTGCACCTCTGAACAGAGTGCCAGCCATAATTTGCAACCTGATTCTACATGTAGAATCGAGCGAAAATGTCAGCAATCAAACCCTCACCGGTGGGGTGGTCCGTGAAACAGACCGCGCCAAACAAGCGGCAAATAGATCGACATTCGTTGCGGTATGTGCGCTCCGTTGGTGCACAACATAGCAAAACTATTTTTAAACGAAAACCAGGGTTCAGGCAATCCTTCCTTGTTTCTCTATTTGTTTTTCTACGTTTGGAGCCTAATGAATACGACCCTGTCCTCATTCCACAGTGATAAAGGTCGGTCATGTAAACATGTTGACAAGAAAAAAATGTAAGAAAAGAAGTTTCATTATCATTCACCCCAGGTCCATTTTATACCCCGTAATCATAAAAATACAGTTCAATTAAATTCAGAAATCGTCATGGTGAGGGGTAATCGATTCTTCAGGTCCATATTGAGGGAAGAAGGCTCCTCTCCCCGGTATTATTACATCATTGTGTCCATCTGTCCAATCAAAGTGATCCTAGTGGACATCTCGATGTCACTCTCTGTCCCCGTCTCCATTGGTCAGTGGGACTTCCTCTTCATGTCGCCACCCTGGCTTTGGTTCGCATCTGAGGTGTGGGGGGGGGGGGGGTTAAAATAATTTGTTACATCATGTGTAAATACATGATGCAGAAAAATACTGAACACACAGGGAGGAGATGCTTCATCGACAGACAAGACACATGCTTCTAGTGTTAACTTAGTCATGCAGTAATACGGGCATGCAGATCACCGCTAACATTGAAGCAGGCAGACAGGTTGGGAAAGAAGAATTTACAGCCAAACGGTGAGTGAGCGATATCAACATGACGCAGGGAATGACAACACAAATAGAAGAAGGGAAGAGGGAGGTAGAGGGAGGTAAGGGAGGAGGGGGAGAAGTACTGGAGGAGGAGGTGTGAAGTTTACCTGAGAAAGCAAGCTGCAAGTGAGGAGGTAGAGCAGCCTGTGACCCTGACTGGAGACTCTTATACAGATCTGAGGAGAGATGGAGGGAGGGATGGACAGATGAGAGGAAGAAAGAGTGAGGAGGTAAAAAAAAGGGAAGAATGAAGAGGGGGAAGGGGTTGAGGAGAATAAAGGTGAGAAAAGGAACATTAAGAGATGAAAGTAGAATTTGAGTAAAAGATAAAAATCAGAAAGTGAGGGCAGATAAAGGGGAGGATGGATGGATGGACGGTGGGGGAGAAGGAGTGAGGGATTGGATGAGAAAACGAGACGGGCGGGGCAAGAGGGTTACAGTGAGAAACCTTTAGCATAGGCACATTAGAGCTGATTATACTTCAGTGTGGATCCACAGCACACACACACACACTGCACACCACAACACTGACCATGAGTAACACAAACTAAGACTAGATGAATCTCAAGGGACCACAAATAAATCTAGCTGCGGCTCCATATATTTTGCCATCTTAATAAACACTGATTTTCTTTGTCATTTGATCAAATTCATCCGATAAAATGTCATACTAATGAAGTAGTAAGTTATGTAAAGACTTTTACCACATCATGATGTACAGTACAGACTTTCTCAGTGGTATTAAGAGCCCTAAAAGTTTTACTGAACCGTAGAGAACAGAGAGAACAAATGCTATATTTTTGCTCCTATAAATTTGCATGCCCGGTGCTTTGAAAGATCACAGTCTTGTGGAACCACTGCCAGTTGGGCACCGGTTGCCAATTACTCACCTATTAAGTCGCTCTGTGAGAGGCTGTATCCTGAGTTGGCGCCCGTGCCCAGGCCGCTGACCCCCGGAGGAGTGAAGTTGAGCAGCGATGGGAACTGGAAGGGCAGTGAGACAGGCACTAGCCCCCCCAGCATCCCAAAGCCAAGTGGCCCTCCCAGGAGGGGACTGCCAGCTGACACCTAGGGGGAAGGGGGAGGGAGAAAGAGAAAAGGGATCAGGTGACTCAACTTGGTGACATAAAGTGCCTGACACAATCTCTTCTGTTCTGACGACGTGGCCAAACCTTTGCAGAACAGACTCAAAACTCAAGCGAGAAAAATGCAGTCAGTATGTAAGAGGTGCTTCTCTTGATCCTGTTTTTCACACTTCTTGGCACTTTCTGGTCACATGTGATTGGCTGACTCACCTGCGTCAGGTGTGAGGTGACGGAGGGTGTGGCCATGGTTGCCGTGGGCACCCGACTGCCTACAGCCTTGGCTCCGCCCACGGCCCTCTGTCTCTGTCCGTGACTGGTCGAGACTGTGCCGGAGGGGGAGGGGCTGTTGTCCGGGCGACTGGTGACGGGCGACATGCGCATGGGGCTGCTGTTGGAGGTAGCGCTGCTAACGCTACTACTGCTAATGACAGACGGAGCCTTCTGGCTTCCCGCGAAGCTATAACTGCCCTGGCCCGACTTCACCTGACCCCCACCTTGGACACTAAATGGGGGGCGGAAGCTGGCAGTCTTGGGGGACTGGTACTGGAGAGGGCTGGAGATCATTTGAGAGTGAGAGAGAAGGTTGGAAGAGGAGGAGATGGGAGGAGGGGTGGGGGCAGGGGGCGAGGGGTGAGCTTGATGATGGGGGAGGAGTTGTTGCTGTGGGAGGACTTGGTGAGGGTTGCCTGCATGGGGGTGATGAAGTTGGACTGGTGGTGGGGCTTGGATTTGCCCTGGTGGTGGGAGGGGACTGGGAGGGTGAGGAGCCCACCGTGGAGGTGAGGTAGGAGGGTTGCTGGGGGCTCTTGGAGTTGAGCTGCTGGGGGCTCTTGGAGTTGAGCTGCTGGGGGTGTGAGTGGGAGTTGGTGGCACGGGACTGAGGGGAGGAGGAGGGCATGTTGCTCATCATGGCACCGCCGTTACTGCTGTTGCTGGCTTTGACACTGCTCTTCCCCAGTCCTGGTATTGCCAACCCCATGCCCAGGCCGACCTTCTGATGGGGGGGCAGGAGCGGAGAGGCTGTGGGAGGGGGACGCTGCTTGGTGGGCGGGGAGGGGGACGACGGTGGGTGGAGCTTACTCCCTCCGGTCATGCCCCCTTGCCTGTGTGTGGCGGTCGCCATGCTGACATTGTGTCTCTGAGTCTGTCCCATAGAGCCTGCCCCTTTCATCACGCCGTACACTCCGTCGGCGCCACGAGACACCAACGTGGCCCCTGCGAGCTGCATGCGAGCCGACGACGCCGTGGAAGTGGAGGGAGAGGTAGATAGTGTGGTCTTAATGTTGGCCATCGATGGCATCGTCGACGAGTTGGCGTTTATCTTGGAAAGAGAATGTGAGGTGAGTAGGGAAGACGAGGGGGAGTAGTGAGGGGTGATGGAGGGTGGGGAGGAGTTTGGGATCTGGAGAGGAGGGGGGAGAGGGGGGAGGTGAGGGTGAGGTCAGTGACGCTGCCGTGGGGACCCAGGCCCTTGGCGGCTTGGCTGAGGAAGGCGAGGGCGTGGGAGACGGAATCCAGGGAGGGGGCGCGGAGGTCCTCGTCCAGCGAGTCGGACAGGCAGATGGGCTCAGAGGGGGACGAGGAGGTCCCTCGGGCCTGGATGACGGAGGGGGTGGAGGGGATGTGGGGGAGAGAAGGGATGGTGGCGGTGGGGAGATTGGGCCTCTGCTGGATCCATTGGCCTTCCTGGAATACAGGGAAAGGACAAAGGTTAGCATTAGCCCCGCATCAGAACACATGGCACCGCAAGTAATACCAAATAACCATCTTGTAGAAAAGGTTACAAACGTCAGTTGAGAGTGAAGAGATTTCACTGACCTTTGCTTTAGCCCTGGGGGTGGGGACCATCCTTTTCTTGGCCCTGGACAGAGAAACCAATGGTGTGTTAAGTTAACATCCGCACAGGAATGCTAATCCATCTGTCAATCAATCATCTGTTTATTCAGATATACTGTACATCTTCTATCCATATAGTCTATACATCCCATCACATACTCTGTGTGTGTGTGTGTGTGTATATATATATACTAGTCAGGATTGAGGGAAAGATGAATGGCGCAAAGAGATCCTTGATGAAAACAAACATGTGTATGTATGTATGTATGCATGTATGTATAAAATATACACACACACGGAAAGTATTCAGACCCCTTGACTTTTCCCGCATTTTGTTACGTTTCAGCCTTATTCTAAAATGGTTGTCCTTCTGAAAGGTTCTCCCATCGCCATAGAGGAACTCTGGAGCTTTGTCAGTGTGACCATCGGGTTCTTGGTCACCTCCCTGACCAAGGTCCTTCTCCCCTGATTGTTCAGTTTGGCTGGGCGGCCAGCTCTAGGCAGAGTCTTGGTGGTTCCAAACTTCTTCCATTTAAGAATGATGGTGGCCTCTGTGTTCTTGGGGACCTTCAATGCTGCAGACATTTTTTGGTATCCTTCCTCAGATCTGTGCCTCGACACAATCCTGTCTCGGAGCTCTACGGACAATTCCTTTGACCTCAGCGCTTGGTTTTTGCTCCGTCAACTGTGCCTTTCCAAATCATGTACAATCAATTGAATTTACTACAGGTGGACTCCAAACAAGTTGTAGAAACAAGAATGATCAATAGAAACAGGATGCACCTGAGCTCAATTTCAAGTCTCATAGCAAAGGGTCTGAATACTAAATAAGGTATTTATGTTTTTCTATTTTGAATACATTTGCAAAAGATTCTAAAAACCTATTTAGGCTTTGTCATTATGGGGTATTGTGTGTAGATTGATGAGGAAAAAATTGTATTTCATCAATTTTAGAATAAGGCTGGAACGTAACATAATGTGGAAAAAGTCAAGGGGTCTGAATACTTTCCGAAGGCACTGTATATTTATACTCCGGACTCCGACATTGCTCGTCCTAATATTTCTAAATCACATGATTTTACTTTTTAGATTTGTGTGCATTGTTGTGCATTGTTAGATCTTGCTGCACTGTTGGAGCGAGGAACACAAGCATTTAGTTACACCCGCAATAACATCTGCGAGATATGGATATGCGACTAATAAAATTGGATTCCATCTGTCAATCAGGCATATATACAATAAAAGGTAGAATTTCCATTATAAAGCCAACTTATTTATAAGGTCCAACTACAGTGGAGATAACTTACATGTTGACAGTGAGGTGACTGTGTACAACACGGCTCTCCTTGAACAGCATCCTGGCCTGCATCCAGCCCTTGGGCCACAGTGGTTTGACCTCGTTCTCCATGAAGGCCTTGAGGTAATCCTCCACAGAGAGAGAGCACTGAGACGACTCCAGTTCATAGCAGCTCAACTTCACACGCACCAGGTTACACAGCAGCGACCTACACACACACACAGAGAGAGAGAGAGAGAAATTAAGAAAGCTTACCAATCTATTATCTTTTCAAATCAACCACTTCCTGTATGACTTAGCTCGAGAATTTAACTTTAGTGTCTAGGCCGGATTACTATAAAAGTACTTTGTGACAACTGCTGATGTAAAAATGGCTTCATAAATAAGATTTGATTGAGGGCAGTGGATGGGCCGTCACCTGAGCTTGTCGTCCCAGACAAACTTCTTCCGTGGGCCCATCATCCTCTTCCCCGGCTTCCCCTCATCCTCCTCCTCTGATCCGTTCTTCTCTCCCTCTCCAGGCTGCTGCCTGCTAGGGTCCAACACACACACCTCAGTACCAACATGTTCTAACAACCTCAATATATACCCGCAGAGGCAGAGATGCATATAAATGAAAGCAGTGATGAACACAGGCAGAGTAGAGCACTAAAAATAACCAAACACCCATTATGGATAAGCGATATAGCATTACAGTATACCAGGGGTACTCAACTACTCTTTAAGAAGGTCCGGTCATTCAAATGTCCTAGGTGGCAAAGGTCAGGATGGATTTTTGTCATTTATCAGCGTAGTAACAAACCCAACAACCCCAAACTGTTCAAATTGGTCACATCCTTCTTGTTGTTGGAGAGAAAATGTTGCCGTTTTAAAGCTAATTTCCTGCAATTCTACACATTTTGCCAAGTGTTACCTGAGTGAATTGCTCAACAAAATTAATGGGGGCCCGCTGGGGGTCGAGGCCCCTGGGCGTACCCATCTACCTAACATGAGCTATTTGATCAACTGGACATTTCTGACAGGTACTAAATCGAAATCGCTCTCTGTCAGGGAATGACAAACAGCCTAATGCAACATCAAATGTAGAAACATGTCAAATGTAAAGTCGGGACCCGCGCGGTCCGTATTGACCCCGTTCTGGGTCCGCATCAGGACCACAATCCGCCTGTTGAGTATGGCTGCAGTACACTATGGAGTATTGTAAATCTTCTTACTTGGCAGCCTTGACCATGCAGTCCATGCTGTATCGTTGGATCTGCTCGGGCATCACACTGCACACAGCCAGCTTCAGCTTCAACAGGGGCGTACGCAGACGGTCGTCCTGGATGTTGAGGCTAAGCTTCCTGAGGCGTTTGAGAAGGGCCTCTTTATTGCAGGGCACAAACGCTTCCAGGTGAGAATACACCTCCCCACGGAGCCCCATCGGCTGCTCCTGCACCTGCAGCTCAATACTGGGGGAAGAGGGGAGGAGGAGAGAGTGGAGGGAAGGGAGAGGAGCAACAGAGAGAATTAACAGGAGTGAGAGAAAGGGGGGATGGAGAGAGAATGTTGGTAATCAAGGAAAGGGGATAAAGAAGAGACGACAAAGAATAAAACAATTTTTGCGTGCGAGAGAGAAAGATGTTGGGAGAAATGTAGAACAGAGTGGGGGTGAAAAAGACAGGAAAAGAGATGAACAATCGACTACAATATCAGCAGTATGACACATTCAGGGTGGAGACGGAGAGAGATGTACAACGTGTCAAAAGAATGACAAACTCACTCCAGTAGGATGTTATTCATATCCAGGGTGAAGAACTTCTTCCTTCCCTCTTGATCAAACTGACGAGAGGCCTGTGAAGAAAGGATGTTGGTGAGCATACAGTCTTCCATAGAAAGACGCACAACAGCAAAAAGGAGCCTTCCGTGTCAGTTTCAAAATGGCTGCACCGTCATCTTGCCAGTTTTTCGCTCATCCTTGATTGGTCACTCTCTCTTTCTTCTCTCTCCCTTTTGGCCACCTGTTGTCTGTTGCTAGTCTACCTTTCTTTCATGTGTTTTGCTCTCATCCGCTCTTCCTTTCTGCTCTGCTCCTCTCTAACCTCTCTTTGCATTTTTACCACCCTGTCAAGAAATGCATTACAAATCTTCCAAGAACTGAAACACTATTTTAAGAGATATCACCTTGATCATGGTTGAAGAAAATGGCTGCCACACATTTAAACTGTACAGAATTCCAGGAAGTTACTCAACAATTAAATCAAGGGTTGATAAACATCAAATAAACAAATAAATCAATCTATGATAAACTGGAAAAGCCCCATGAGTGTGACTCACCGCCCGTAGGTCCTCGATGCGCTTGATGAGGGGGGCGGGCAGGCCGTCAGGGAGCGGAGGTGGGTGTAGGAGACCCCCTGAAACCCCCAGCCCCCTCCCTAACCCGCCCCCACTCGGCTTCGGCCCTGAAACTCCAATTCCCATCAGGCCATTCTCTCTCCCGGGCGTGGCCACGTGCGGATTAGCCGAGCTGTCCAGAAGGCTGAAGTCCAGGTCACCCAGAAGATCCTGGAGCTCCTTCTCATTTGCCGAGCCCAGCAGTGACATCATGGCGGGGTCCGCGGTGAGCTCGGCCAACGAGACGTCGTTGTTAGCCGCGTTAGCGTGCAGGTGGGAGTTAGCCAGCAGGTGGTTGGCTCGCGGGGCGTTAGCCACGGAGCTACCCACGCCGGAGTGGGGCGCGGTGGGGTTCATCTTCCTCATCTCCTGCTTCTCCCGGGTGAAGCGGCGCAACATGGCTGCCAAGCACAACGAGTCCTTCATCAGCTTCTTCCTCTTCTTCTTCTCTGGCCGGTGGATGTTCATCAGAGACGACACTCTGGGTCAGAAAGACAAGAGAGAGGGGTGAAGAGGGGAAAGAGAGTGGGAAGAGAGGAGAGGGTGAGAGAAGGAAGAAAGAGGAAAGAGAGAGAAAATAGTGAGGTAAGTTATGATGTGTAATCTCGAAGACAAGAAACCTATAAGCAAGGCAATGTCTTGTCAATATGATACAAGGAAAACAACATTCTCATAATAGCCGCCGGTCTATTTCTGGGAATACGAGTATTTATGGCAGCGGAGTGATCAGCTTATCAGAGCGTAGCTAATGTAGCCTTTGTTAAGGACACTTGGCCTGTCACACAAGCCCACGGGCCATTCAGAGAGAGCATCACAGTGTGTCATGTCATAGTCAGACATATCTGTACATGGGGAGGAATGAAGAAAAATATATGTATATGATGAATTCGTCTATTGTATTGCTGAAGTATGCTGAAGTGTATACATTTCAATTTCAGTGCACATTCGGTAGGGTTTGACACGGGGAGGTATGAAAACGGATTCAAAAACCATTACAAGACATTTTGAGGAATGGTTCTTGAAACATGCTCAGTTCTATCTGAGAAATATGCATAGAACCACAATGTCCCCTTAGATGATTTGCTCTTACAGCAAGAACAAAATAATCAGAATTATTCAGCAACCATTCTATCTCATATTGCAATCTGTGAAGGTACAGACATGCCTGACAGGCACAAGAAGCTGCGATGTATCCATCCCATTATCCTATCATCTCACCCTGGTTTGGGCACTCTGTTCTTCCGGGGTTTCTTCTCCTCCGAATTGTTTCCTTCTTTCCTCCTTCGTCTCTTGATCACTTGCTCCTCGCCACCCTTCAGCTCCTGCTAACACCGGAAGGCACAGACACAATTCATGAAAAACCAAAACAACCAGTTGGATAAACACAAATAAAGCATCCGGGATGGGGTCAATTATTCTAGTCAGTTCGGGAAGTAAACAAAAATTAACAGAT
Organism: Oncorhynchus nerka; assembly: GCF_034236695.1. Taxonomy (NCBI): domain Eukaryota; kingdom Metazoa; phylum Chordata; class Actinopteri; order Salmoniformes; family Salmonidae; genus Oncorhynchus; species Oncorhynchus nerka. The sequence goes on along the minus strand of NC_088416.1, from coordinate 5,184,133 downwards.
TTTATCATTGATTTTGAAAATAATTATAATTTCTGTTTACTTCCTGAATTGACATCACTGAAATGGAATTGACAACAACTGACTAATACAGTGTAATTTCACTGTATACAATACTTCATGCCAGAATCCCACCCTTACTCTGGGTTTCACATCCTTGCCCCCTTCCTCTCCCTCGGACTCGGAAGCAGCTCTGAACTGCAGCGTGCCCGTGTTGATGTAGAACCCGCCCAGCTTGGTAGTCAGGGAGGCCGGGACCAGCTCGTCATACTGTCACACAAAACAAAATGGCAGCCGTTACATTCAGAGCATAGATGCAGAATACAGAGTAACTTCAATGAGTGTCTGACAACAACAAAAACATGTCACACCGGTGAATGTAGGTTAGTGTTTATGGGGCAAGGTTGATTGGTTGTGCGAATTGGTGCCGTGGTTGATTGACAGTCTTAAGCACGCTCCAAACAGGAAGCAAAACTCCAGAGCGGAGTTCGCCAGAATAGAGCAGATTCCTATTTTCTCCACCTATAATACAGCCTAACATGCCTTCTCCACATGAAGGGATGTAAAAGGTCAAAAGTAAAAAAGGGATACTTACAGCCTCTGAGTTGTCAATGAAAGGGTCGGTCTCGTCGTAGCCGAAGCCGATGTCAATCAGATCCTGCATTCTATCCTTTCTCTTCTTCTTTCCAGGTGCATTCGCATTGCCCTGTGTCACAGAGGATACATACTTTCACATGTACATACTGTATAACCAGTAGTCATAAACGAGAACAAAATGGCTTATAACCAGATACAACAGGTTTATAAACTAGTACAACTAGCTATTAACCGGATTTTAAAAAGTCAAACTAATCTTAAAACTAGTATCTTACAAGTGGCGTTATTAGAGCACAAGGTTTTACCACGGCTCCAAAAAAATGACGTACATATTTGTTCTCAAACTTCTTGGCCAGGGCCTCCACCTGCAGTCGTTCTCTCTCGTCATCGTTGAAAAGGTCGCTAGGGTCAAGGGCAGGAGGCAGGATAAAAAGAGTTGGAGTCTGAGTTGGGGCTGGGGCTGGAGGAGGAGTGTTCTTTTTTGCCTAGAAAGCGGGGGAATGGGTGAGGAAAAGTGTAACTACTGGAACAGAAATGGACTTACCCACAATAAACAAACAAAGTAACAAATAATATTGTGTTGTTATTGTACCGGATGTAAATCACATTGTCATGCAATCATATTGCTCAAATAGCATTGGTGAATAAGCATTTGGTATTTAGATTTACAACTGGTTTATAAAGTTGTGGTATCACTTGTAATTATACGTTTGAGAACAATATATTATACAGTGGCGCAAAGAAGTATTTAGTCAGCCACCAATTGTGCAGGTTCTCCCACTTAAAAAGATCAGAGAGGCCTGTAATATTCATCATAGGTACACTTCAACTATGACAGACAAAATGAGAAAAAAATCCAGAAAATCACATTGTAGGATTTTTAATGAATTTACTTGCAAATTATGGTGGAAAATAAGTATTTGGTCAATAACAAAAGTTTATCTCAATACTTTGTTATATACCCTTTGTTGGCAATGACAGAGGTCAAATGTTTTCTGTAAGTCTTCACAAGGTTTTCACACACTGTTGCTGGTATTTTGGCCCATTCCTCCATGCAGATCTCCTCTAGAGCAGTGCTGTTTTGGGGCTGTTGCGGGGCAACACAGACTTTCAACTCCCTCCAAAGATTTTCTATGGGATTGAGATCTGGAGACTGGCTAGGCCACTCCAGGACCTTGAAATGCTTCTTACAAAGCCACTCCTTCGTTGCCCGGGCGATGTGTTTGGGATCATTGTCATGCTGAAAGACCCAGCCACGTTTCATCTTCAATGCCCTTGCTGATGGAAGGAGGTTTTCACTCAAAATCTCACGATACATGGCCCCATTCATTCTTTCCTTTACACGGATCAGTCGTCCTCGTCCCTTTGCAGAAAAACAGCCCCAAAGCATGATGTTTCCACCCCCATGCTTCACAGTAGGTATGGTGTTCTTTGGATGCAACTCAGCATTCTTTGTCCTCCAAAGACAACGAGTTGAGTTTTTACCAAAAAGTTATATTTTGGTTTCATCTGACCATATGACATTCTCCCAATCTTCTTCTGGATCATCCAAATGCTCTCTAGCAAACTTCAGACGGGCCTGGACATGTACTGGCTTAAGCAGGGGGACACGTCTGGCACTGCGGGATTTGAGTCCCTGACGGCGTAGTGTGTTACTGATGCTAGGCTTTGTTACTTTGGTCCCAGCTCTCTGCAGGTCATTCACTAGGTCCCCCCGTGTGGTTCTGGGATTTTTGCTCACCGTTCTTGTGATCATTTTGACCGCACGGGGTGAGATCTTGCGTGGAGCCCCAGATCGAGGGAGATTATCAGTGGTCTTATATGTCTTCCATTTCCTAATAATTGCTCCCACAGTTGATTTCTTCAAACCAAGCTGCTCACCTATTGCAGATTCAGTCTTCCCAGCCTGGTGCAGGTCTACAATTTTGTTTCTGGTGTCCTTTGACAGCTCTTTGGTCTTGGCCATAGTGGAGTTTGGAGTGTGACTGTTTGAGGTTGTGGACAGGTGTATTTTATACTGATAACAAGTTCAAACAGGTGCCATTAATACAGGTAACGAGTGGAGGACAGAGGAGCCTCTTAAAGAAGAAGTTACAGGTCTGTGAGAGCCAGAAATCTTGCTTGTTTGTAGGTGACCAAATACTTATTTTCCACCATAATTTGCAAATAAATTCATTAAAAATCATACAATGTGATTTTCTGGATTTTTCCCCCTCATTTTGTCTGTCATAGTTGAAGTGTACCTATGATGAAAATTACAGGCCTCTCATCTTTTTAAGTGGGAGAACTTGCACAATTGGTGGCTGACTAAATACTTTTTTGCCCCACTATATACTCAGCATAATATGCAAATATGTAACAAAAAAATAGTGAACTACTGTACCGTGCAATGATGTCTGTACACAACACTGAGTGTCTTGATAACATAACACCGTCATTTTACATAACTCCCTGTAGGCAACATCCTGGTACTTCCAAACCTACTCCATCTATTCAGCACTGACTGATCTTCTATATGTCACCCATAGGAGGCTAAACTCAACTGAACTGGGGCACTTCTACGTGCCATATTAATGGCTGTATGACTGGTGTAAACTAACAAGAGAGTTGGCAAGTTAACAAGAATTGTAAACATACAACCTTTATCACTGCATGTGAATAAGGAGTGCCTACAACTGTAATCTTGACGTGCCGTTCGAGTTGAGTACCAAGTGATTTGAGTGAATGGTTTAATGAATGGCTGAGTTAGGGTCTTTTGTGTGAAGTCCATGACTGGTCATTTCCTCCTCCCACCGACCACGCTAGTCCGTGGAAAGACAAGATACACACCCACGTTCATATCCTATCTTATAACAAGTCCCCACTAACCAAGTTAATCAAATCAACTGGTGTTGATCCATGTCTTTCTTGACCAAACAGAAGGAGTCATACCTGGATGTTTTGGATGAGTTCGCTGTAGTTAAACTCGGCCGACGATTGATCGCTGGGCTCAGACAGAGATAGGTTCAACCGCACGGTAATCCGTTTTCCTTCAGCGTTGTCCTTGTCACTACTAGTTTTGCCGAAAAGCCCACCGCCACCATCTGCCCCGGACGCTTTCGTTTCGACCTCACCATCCGCATCCAAGTCGATGTCGGCCTCGTCATCCTCCAACCGGCGTTTCCTAGTCTCCGTGGCTGATCCCGCAGCGAAGGCCGAGAGGGTGACAAATTGTACTTTTCTCGGTTCGGCCATTTGGATGTGCTGCCTGTCTGAACCTCGCTTCGGACAGACAGCGACAGCGCGAGCTACTTCGCGAAACTACTTCAAATTTGCGAATTGAATGGGTTTGCGCGAAAATGCAATGTCTATTTAGTGGCTAATAAGATGTAAGGGGGTCGTCCGCACCATTCGAACTGAATTTCAGGGGATGAGATGGTCGGGGAAAAGTTGTTTTTTCGGTAGCTACTTGCATCCTCAATTGCTATGGGATCGAGACATTCAAGTTGGCCATCTTGGATTTGAGGAGTAAATAAAATATCAGAGCGAGGTCACTGGGCCTGCGCACACAGACAAAACGGAAGTAGCGTGAGCGAGGGGGGTTATCATAGCCAATCACTGCATTTGCCCCCATTTTAATCCCGCCCCTATCACAATAGGCGACAATAAGAACATCTGAAGAAGATGGCACTAGTATTATGACCTTAACGGAGATGTCTTTTGTGAAAGGACATCTTATCAGATCATAGCCCATGTCACCAGAATCATTTTGCTCACTAATATAGAAAATGGATGGGAATCTGTTTTGATGGCATTCTTATGTCATCCATTCAGTCAGTGCTGAAATGCTGAATTGTGGGTTTTTCCACAATGACCTAGCTACACACACAGTACATCTCAAACTGAACCAAATAAGCCAGTTGGGTGACTCTGAGTTACCGTCATGGGCACTGACGACGCAACACAAGCAAACATTGGTGGACACCTGTTGAAATTGATTTTTTTTGTTGCGTTCAATTATTTTGTAGAGACACTGCTTCCTTTAATTTAGATGATTAAGAAGTGTATTAGCAATAGGGTATTTTGGACTTCAAAAGACAGTACATGTACCATTTCATTCAAATGTATGCCTATTTGTGTCAGTTTGCCCACAAAAAAACAACAACATCATGACAGAAATAGTGAATGTATATAGAACAAACAATAGAGAGAAAAAGGTCAACAACCCTTTATAAAGAGAACACTGTTTAATACTTGTATCAGCATCATTTGAGTAATACAAAATAAACATTTGAATACAATTGATTGGCGAGATGGTACAGAATTATATACATTGCAAATAAAACATGTATTACATGATATAAATACTGTGACACATGTACAATAAAGCACATCAATACACATTGTGCATGACTCATGAGAACATGTTATTTTATAGATTTTCATTAGTAAAGTATCTGATAAAAAAAATGCACATGTAAACCACATATATAATGTAATAAGTGTATTATGTGAGTTAAGCACGTTATGACATTGCTATGTCAGAGGAACCCTGTTGTCTTTGGCCCATTTCCTCAGAGCTCTGATAATGTACTCCACCTGGGGGTTCTGTGTGCTCCTCAACAGGGGCAGCACCTCCTTCAAGGTTTCCCTGTGGAACCACAGACAATGGTTCTTAGTGATGGGAAGTTAGGAACAGGTCATATTGTACAATGGCAATTTTTTCATAACATTACCATCATGGTTGTTGATAAAGTAAAAAAATGTAAGTGCCTGAATCACAAAAGTCACACTTTACCGTGCAATGCAAATTACTCAAGGTACAAAAATGATGTGCCAAAACATCTCTGTGGAGGACATGATTTTCATATTTGATGTGTTGTGGACTGTGTAGGGGACAAATCTTTAACACAGACAAGTGTTGGTATCAAAATTGGACTTAAGACTAAGAAACTTAGCCAATACTTACTTTGGCTCTCTGCCTGCCAGAATGAGCTGGAAGATTCCGACACAAGCCCCTCTCTTGCCCTCCCAGTAGTTGGAGTCGGGATCCAGTTTCTCCAGAGTATCGAATGCTTTGGCTGCCCAGTAGAACTGACCCATCTGAAAGCACAGACCGACAGAGCAACATTTAATTGCAATGAATATTGAGAAAGCTTGGCCTTTGCTAATCTCGTCCCCAGTCTATTGTGGAGGAAGTCTGGTGCGGGAGATTAAGCCATTGCTGACTTGTGGTTAGCCTGGAAACTAAGTTAGTAGAGAGAATAGTAGTGAGCCTCACCTTATAGCAGTCATTGGCAATGAGTTGTAGGAGGCTGAAGGAGTCTGGCGAAGCCCCCATCTTCAGATACAGCTCCCAGGCTAGCCGGCCTTTCTGGTTCATGATGTCTGAGCGAGAGGAGAGACAACACTATTTAGAAAATATATTTATTCAAATTAACTAGTCATATTTTGTTTCTTAGATCATGCATGTAGATATCGTATTGATGTAAAAGGTATTGAAATTGTATTGACGAAAAATGGATAATGTATTTCAGACTGGATACATACAGCAGCGAGTCAGCCAGCTCAGGTATACATAGTCAGTCTTCATCTTCTCACCCTGGATCAGCAGAAATATCTGAGTCCAATATAAAAGAATGTTACAACATGAATTTTGAACTGATTCAATACACTACTCATGCAAGCAGAAAAGCATTTTTCTATGTTGACAGGATGTACCTCCTCTGCTTCTTTGTAGTTGCCCAAGGCAGCTTTGGCCTGGGCATAGTTGAAATTGAACATATCCTCGGTATAGAAGTAACTCTGTTAATGACAAACCAAAAATAAACAAACAGAAATAATGCTCGCCTCCTTTTCCCACGTATACATGTTATTTCCACACCAATCCATAAATATGTCAAGCACTCAAATGCAAAGGAAAAGAAAAATGATTGCGTATGTGTGTGGAAACATGCCTACGTGGTGTACTGTCCTAGTGCTACATGCTTTGGGCCATGCAAACCTTGACTGAGTTGAGGTAGATGAGAACGTCTTCAAACTGCCTCAGAAGGAAGAAACAGGAAGCCATACACTGTCTTCCAGGTATCGTGTCTGAGGAGAGCGAGATACAGACATTGAGACAAAGACGCACATGCTCACTCACACGCAGACATACACACACACACGCTAACTCCTAGCTTCTTGGTTGAATCGCTTTAGATTCATTCATTCACATTACCGCATTCGCTGGCTGAGCCTCCGACCAGCTGGAAGAACTGTTGAGCGATCTTCAGGTGATCCCTCTGCAGCAGAGATACCGGCAGGGACGAGGAGGGAACAGAGACTGCTCGTCAGTCAGATTTCATATCAGTGATGATCTTACTAAACCAGGTTTATAAGACATTCCTAATCTACTCAGACATTTCTACTGTGTGGTCCTAGGGGGTTTTCGGGTAGTTTGTCAAACACTTACTCACCGATCCAATTTCTTGACCCAAAGCAGCATTCACCACTCCTTTCAAAATGTACTCCTTAAATAAATAGATTGTGTTAAGACACTGCATGTACGCTATTAAGGCTTTAGTCTTAAAACAGCGAGACTTCCTCTCATGACACCTGATAATGTGAAACTATTACTACCTGTGGTGTGGTTGGCTCCAAGTCTTTTATGAGGGTGTAAGCCTCTTGAACATCATCTGAAACATAAAGATGCACATTACTGATGACAAAATAGCCATTCAACTTTTCAATGTAAGGATTAGGATTCAAAGACAACCACCAATGGCTAAGACCCACCTTGTCTGAGGTAGTAGATGACCAGGTTCAACCGAGCCTCAGAGATGACATCAATCAACGGGGGCAGCACCTGCAACGCACCCTCCCCACCACGAAACACCACCTGGGGTTAGGAGGTCAAAGGTTATAGAGCATGGGGTCACTGTCATGCAAACACAGTCACACAACAGAGGTGGTGGAACGGCTTACCAGGTTATGCCGGATAAGCTCCTTAGCAAACTCAAAGGAGCAGGAGGAGATGTCTATGAGGTTCTTTAACTCAGCCTGAGAGAGAAAAGAACAAATTGAACCACATTATTTATTGCTGTACATGACAAGTGTAGGCATAAACATCGACTGTGGATGTCAGGCAAACACGCGTGTAGATGCATGGCAGTCTGTTTTGACCGTTGACGCATACGGAGTTGCTTTACCTCGGCTGCCTTGCCGTTGTACAGCCTGAAGTGGTTGCAGGCCTTGAGGTTGAGAGCGATGGTGGATTCAGGAATACTCTGCAGATACACAGCCAACACCTCTTGGGAAACATCATAGTAGTCCAACTTGTAGTAGCACAGCGCTACGTACACGTTAAGAGCCAGGAAATCTCTGGGGTTAAAAGAAAAATCAGTAAATATGGTAAAACATGCAATAGCTAGTCCCACAGCTCACATTGCATTCTTGAATAGAAGTCCTTGTGCATCTTTCTCTCTTGCTTTTTGACTGCACCGTCCAATATAATACACCATCTTTCTCCACTGCAAAATAACTACAGACGTCTCCCTCCATCTTCTTGTCTCGGTCTCAACACAATGAAATGTGTCCTTCCAATTTTCTAATACTTCATCCTAAATATATGGCGTATAGTATGTTTACTGTATATAGTTATTAGAATTTACAGTATAATTGACACCGACTCATTCAGACAATCCACAATACCCATTGGTACTAGTGGGACCACTGTAATCTGGCATATGAGGGATTTGTGGGACTATGCTCTTGCCTATCAGTGATTTTGATGAAGGGACATGGGAGAAAGGTTCAGTATAAGTACCTATTCTGTAGCAGGATGCGTTTGTAGATGTCGATGGCCTCCTGGTAGTGTGACCTCATGTAGTGGATGGAGGCCAGGCTCAGCTGGTCCTCAGTCACATCCTCCAGGTTCTGGTGGAAACCCATCAGCTTCTTCTCATCGTTGAACTGGGAACAGAGAGGAAAGGCATGGCTGGTTTGGTTGGTTTGCCACCTACAGTGGCATACAGTTGCATTACAAAAAGAGAAAAAGTACACTGAACAAAAATATAAACATGTAAAGTGTTGGTCGCATGTTTCATGAGCTGAAATACAAAATCCCAGAAATGTTCCATATGCACAAATAGCTTATTTTACTCAAATATTGTGTATAAATTTGTTTACATCCCTGTAAGTGAGCATTTGTCCTTTGCCAACACAATCCATCCACCTGACAGATGTGGCATATCAAGAAGCTGATTAAACAGCATGATCATTACACAGGTGCACCTTGTGCTGGGGACAATAAAAGAACACTCTGAAATGTGCAGTTGTGTCACACAACACAATGCCACAGATGTCTAAAGTGTTTGAGGGAGTGAGTAATTGGCGAACTATTGCCAGATAATTGAATGTTAATTTCTCTACTATAAGCCGCCTCCAAATATAATTTTAGAGAATTTGACCGCATGTCCAACCGGCCTCACAAACGTTGTGGGGGTGAGTGGATTGCTGATGTCATCGTTGTGAACAGAGTGCTCCATGGTGGCGGTGGAGTTAGAGTATGGGCAGGCATAAGCTATGGACAATGAACACAATTGCATTTTATAAACGGCAATTTTAATACACAGAGATAATGTGACGAGATCCTGAGGCCCCTTGTTGTGCCATTCATCTGCCGCCATCACCTCATGTTTCATCATGATAATGCATTGACCTATGTCGCAAGGATCTGTACACAATTCCTGAAGCTGAAAATGTCCCAGTTATTCCATGACCTGCATACTCACCAGCCCTTGGTTCTCTCCAGACCTGACTGCCCTTGACCAGCACAAAAACATCCTGTGGCGTTCTGCATTAGCATCGAATAGCCCCTGTGATATGCAACTTTTCAGGGAAGTTAAGAACCAATATACACAGGAAGTTAGGAAAGCTAAGGCTAGCTTTTTCAAGCAGAAATTTGCATCCTGTAGCACAAACTCAAAAAAGTTCTGGGACACTGTAAAGTCCATGCAGAATAAGAGCACCTCCTCCCAGCTGCCCACTGCACAGAGGCTTGGAAACACTGTCACCACCGATAAATCCACTATAATTGAGAATTTCAATAAGCATTTTTCAACGGCTGGCCATGCTTTCCACCTGGCTACCCCTACCCTGGTCAACAGCCCTGCACTTCCCACAGCAACTCGCCCAAGCCTCCCCATTTATTTTTCACCCAAATCCAGATAGCGGATGTTCTGAAAGAGCTGCAAAATCTGGACCCCTACAAATCAGCCGGGCTAGACAATCTGGACCCCCTCTTCTTAAAATGATCTGCCAAAATTGTTGCAACCCCTATTACTAGCCTGTTCAACCTCTCTTTCGTATCGTCTGAGATTCCCAAAGATTGGAAAGCTGCCGCGGTCATCCTCCTCTTCAAAAGGGGGAGACACTCTAGACCAAAACTGCTATAGACCTATATCTATCCTACCCTGCCTTTAAGGTCTTCGAAAGCCTACCGACCATTTCGAATCCCACCGTACCTTCTTCGCTATGCAATCTGGTTTCAGAGCTGGTCATGGATGCACCTCAGCCACGCTCAAGGTCCTAAACGATATCATAACCGCCATCGATAAGAGACATTACTGTGCAGCCGTATTCATCAACCTGGCCAAGGCTTTCGACTCTGTCAATCACCACATTCTTATCAGCAGACTCAACAGCCTTGGTTTCTCAAATGATTGCCTCGCCTGGTTCACCAACTACTTCTCTGATAGAGTTCAGTGTGTCAAATCGGAGGGGCTGTTGTCCGGACCTCTGGCAGTCTCTATGGGGGTGCCACAGGTTCAATTCTGTATACATCAATGATGTCGCTCTTGCTTCTGGTGATTCTCTGATCCACCTCTACGCAGACGACTCCATTCTGTATACTTCCAGCCCTTCTTTGGACACTGTTAACCTCCAGACGAGCTTCAATGCCAAACAACTCTCCTTCCGTGGCCTCCAACTGCTCTTAAATGGAAGTAAAACTAAATGCATGCTCTTCAACCGATCGCTGCCCTCATCTGCCTGCCCGTCCAGCATCACGACTCTGGACAGTTCTGACTTAGGTATTTGTAGTTGTCCACATATTCTAGGTGTCTGGCTAGACTGTAAACTCTCCTTCCAGATTCACATTAAGCATCTCCAATCCAAAATTAAATCTAGAATTGGCTTCCTATTTCGCAACAAAGCATCCTTCACTCATGCTGCCAAACATACCATCGTAAAACTGACTATCCTACCGATCCTCGACTTCAGCGATGTAATGTATAAAATAGCCTCCAACACTACTAAACAAATTGGATGCAGTCTATCACAGTGCCATCCGTTTTGTCACCAAAGCCCCATATACCACCCACCACTGTGACCTGCCAACCTCTTGTTGGCTGGCCCTCACTTCATACTCGTCACCAAACCCACCGGCTCCAGGCCATCTACAAGTCTCTGCTAGGTAAAGCCCCGCCTTATCTCAGCTCACTGGTCACCATAGCAGCACCCACCTGTAGCATGCGCTCCAGCAAGTATATCTCACTGGTCACTCCCAAAGCCAATTCTTCATTTGGCTACCTTTCCTTCCAGTTCTCTGCTGCCAATGACTGGAACGAACTGCAAAAATCAATGAAGCTGGAGACCCATATCTCCCTCACTAGCTTTAAGCACCAGCTGTCAGAGCAGCTCACAGATCACTGCACATAGCCCATCTGTAAACAGCCCATCCAACTACCTCATCCCCATACTGTATTTATTTATTCATTCATCTTGCTCCTTTGCACCCCAGTATCTCTTCTTGCACATTCATATTCTGCACATCTACCATGCCAGTGTTGAATTGCTATATTGTAATTACTTCGCCACCATGGCCTATTTAATGCCTTACCTCCCTGATCTTACCTCATTTGCACTCACTGTATATAGACTTCTTTATTCTACTGTATTTTTGTTTATTCCATGTGTAACTCTGTGTTGTTGTATGTGTCAAACTGCTGTGCTTTATCTTGGCTAGGTCGCAGTTGTAAATCAGAACTTGTTCTCAACTAGCCTACCTGGTTAAATAAAGGTTCAATTAAAAAAATTCAATATATAAATATGTCACCTATGAGCATGTTTGTGATGCTCTGTATCGACATGTACGACAACATGCTCCAGTTCGCACCCATATCCAACAACTTTGCACAGCCATTGAAGAGGAGTGGGACAACATTCCACAGGACACAATCAACAGCCTGATCAACTCTATGCGAAGGAGATGTGTCACGCTGCATGAGGCAAATGGTGGTCACGCCAGATACTGACTGGTTTTCTTATCCACACCCCTACCTTTTTTAATGCATCTGTAACCAACAGATGCATATCTGTATTCCCAGTCATGTTAGGGCCAAATGTATTTATTTCAAATGGCTGATTTCCTTATATGAACTGTAACTCAGTAAAATATTTGAAATTGTTTCATGGTGCATTTATATTTTTGTTCAGTAGAAGTATTGACACTTGGGAATTGTGTAAAACATGATTTTATGCAACCGTTAGAGCTGAGCGATTCATCAAAATGTTGGCTATTTTTCAGTCTTTAAACAGTTCAATTATTTGAATTCCATGTTGTGCTCAATGCGCAGTTTCTCCAGAGATAAATTAAATCAAGACCAAACTGTACGATGTAGTAAAGGGTTGTAGTTTCCAAAAAGGCCAATATTCTACATAATTAACACATTTTCTGTGCTAAACTAACTACAATGACCATAATCCATTGCGTGCCTACTTGTCCGGTCTGAGACGGAGAGAAGAGACAGAAGAACATGCGATCGAGAGGGATAGAGAGCAGTTGCTCCGTGACGTATCTCTACCTGAAAATACATGATCTATGATTGATAATTGGTATTCAGCAGTCATAAAAGTATGCCTTATTTACTTTGAAGAAGTACTAAAATAGTTTTGTCAGACAGCATAGGTAGCAGCTCTATAGTGATGAGACGATGACTTGGAATTAAATAATAAAGTCATCAAATAGACCTAAAATAAATGTAATATACACAACAACTGAAATATTTTATTAAAGTAATGTGAATAAATTATGGTTAATAAGTGATAAACAGTAATGGGCAGTCACTATCATCATGGGACTTACACTAATTGTTTTATTCTGTGTTCTTACAGCACTAAAACCTACATAATGAGTAGCGCATTTAATGTCTAGAAAACAAGTGTTGAAATCAAAAAACGTTATTATTTTGAAATAATCTAACCGAAACTGAACCGACCTAAAGTGGCTGTTCCACTGGATGTCATAAGGTGAAAGCACCAATTTGTAAGTTGCTCTGGATAAGAGCGTCTGCTAAATGACTTAAATGTAATGTAAATGTAAAAAGCTCTAAAATCGCTCAGCACAAGCAACTGTACAGAAGCAAATAAGAAAGACTGATGAGAAATACACATTAACATATTAAAGAATACAGAAAGGTAACAATTCTGACCTTATGAGCCAAGTGGAAGAGCAGGCGATTCTGAAGTGCACACTTTGGAGCTACAGGAAAAAAAGAGGGAATACCTTATCGACTAGGGCAAGAAACAGAAACCGTAGGATGAAAAACTACAAAACATGTTTGCTTTAATACTCACCCTTGTTTGCATCCTCTTCTGCCTCCCTGTAGAGTCCCAGGAAAAACTGAGTGCAGGCCAGATACACCCACACCTCCCCTGGTTTTTCTAACCGGAGTGTCAAGGCCCTGTACTCCTGTCATTGAAATAAATAGACATACACTACCATTCAAAAGTTTGGGGTCACTTAGAAATGTACATGTTTTTGAAAGAAAAGCACATTTCTTTGTCAATTAAAATAACATAAAATTGATCAGAAATAGGGTGTAGACATGGTTAATGTTGTAAATGACTATTGTAGCTGGAAACAGCTGATTTTGAATGGAATATCTACATATGCGTACAGAGACCCATTATCAGCAACCATCACTCATGTGTTCAAATGGCACATTGTGTTAGCTAATCAAAGTTATCATTTTAAAAAGGCTAATTGATCATTAGAAAACCCTTTAGCAATTATGTTAGTACAGCTGAAATCTGTTGTTCTGATTAAAGAAGCAATAAAACGGTCCTTCTTTAGACTAGTTGAGTGTCTGGAGCATCAGCATTTGTGGGTTCGATTACAGGCTCAAAATGGCCAGAAACGAAGTACTTTCTTTTGAAACCCGTCAGTCTATTCTTGTTCTGAGAAATGAAGGCTATTCCATGCGAGAAATTGCCAAGAAACTGGAGATCTCGTACAACGCTGTGTACTACTCCCTTCACAGAACAGCGCAAACTGGCGCTAACCAGAATAGAAAGAAGAGTGGGATGGCCCCGGTGCACAACTGAGCAAGAGGACAAGTACATTAGAGTGTCTAGTTTGAGAAATAGACGACTCACAAGTCCTCAACTGGCAGCTTCATTAAATAGCATCCGCAAAACACCAGTCTCAATGTCAACAGTGAACAGGTGACTCCGGGATGCTGGCCTTCTAGGCAGAGTTCCTCTGTCCAGTGTGTGTTCTTTTGCCCATTTTTCTTTTTATTGGCCAGTCTGAGATATGGCTTTTTCTTTGCAACTTTGCCTAGAAGGCCAGCATCCTGGAGTCGCCTCTTCACTGTTGACGTTGAGACGGGTGTTTTGTGGGTGCTATTTAATGAAGCTGTCAGTTGAGGACTTGTGAGTCGTCTGTTTCTCAAACTAGACACTTATGTACTTGTCCTCTTGCTCAGTTGTGCACCGGGGCCATCCCACTCCTCTTTCTATTCTGGTTAGAGCCAGTTTGCGCTGTTCTGTGAAGGGAGTAGTACACAGCGTTGTACGAGATCTCCAGTTTCTTGGCAATTTCTCGCATGGAATAGCCTTCATTTCTCAGAACAAGAATAGACTGACGAGTTTCAGAAGAAAGTTATTTGTTTCTAGCCATTTTGAGCCTGTAATCAAACCCACAAATGCTCATGCTCCAGATACTTAACTAGTCTAAGGCCAGTTTTATTGTTTCTTTAAATCAGAACAAAAGTTCAGCTGTACTAACATAATTGCAAAAGGGTTCTCTAATGATCAACTAGCCTTTCAAAATCTTAAACTTGGATTAGCTAACACAATGTGCCATTGGAACACAGGAGTGATGGTTGCTGATAATGTGTCTCTGTACGCCTATGTAGATATTCCATTAAAAATCAGCCATTTCCAGCTACAATAGTCATTTACAACATTAACAATGTCTACACTGTATTTCTAATCAATTTGATGTTATTTCAATGAACAAAAAAATGCTTTTCTTTCAGAAACAAGGACATTTCTAAGTGATCCCAAACTTTTGAACAGTAGTGTATGTGTCATATAGAGCATTGTAAAAATGTCTTGTCTTCAGACAAGAATGAAATTGACTGAACACACACCTACCTCCATTGCTCTCTTGTAATCACCCAAGTGAAAGGCACAGTAGCCAATCCAAAGGTCTGCATGCTCCTCTTTTTCTCCAACATCTCGCTGAAACTGGAAGACAAACCAACACATCAACAGTAGGACTCAGTGCTCTCGCTGTCACACGCACACACCTATGCAACTGTAATAAGGAAACAGAAAGACCTTATAGACAGCGCCATATCAAGAATGAGTAAGGAGAATGTTGAGAGGACACAGGACTTTCACAGATCACATATCTTCTGTCACATTTAGTACAGAGTTGCTCATCATTCATTTGCTGATTGCACATGACAGCTAGCTACATGATTTCCTATCTGGCTACCTCTAACAGAGTTTGTGCCCCAAGGTAGTCTCTCTGGTTGAGGTATTCCTCCAGGCGAGGGCTCTTCTTGGCTTTGTTTTTCTTCTTCTTCTCACTGACGCTAGCTGCAGAATCTCCACCTACTGCTGGCTTCACCCGAGACAGAATCTGGATGGAGGTGACAAGGAAGAGAATCCTTATTGTGGACATGACAGCAGACAATTTGTTTACTAAAGCGGGATTCAAACAATATTTGTACATTTGGTAAGATAGACAGTCATGTTTTAATGGATGTCGTGTAACTATCGCAGTTATCCTCTGTTAAACTAGCTAACTGCAATTACTTTAAAATGAACCTCTTCACATATCACAGATCGGTGAAATAGACTTTGGTTTGGTAGCTTGCAAGCGACAATGATTCATCTAGAAAGCTAACTAGCTAACGTTAACTACATAGCAATACTTTTAGCTAACCAACAAGTTACGCAACTAGTATGCTAACTTGTAAGACTTACCATGACGGCACAGCAGTTACTCTTGCATAATGTCACTGTTCAGTATGGAGAAATTGATTATAGCTAGATAACAACACTAACGTAAATTAGCTACACGTTAGCTAACGTTATTACTATTATAAATGTTCTAGCTAGAATTAGCTTAGCTGTCTGGCTGGCTATCTAGCTAACAGTGAACCAACAGATACGAAAACAAAAGACACCTCTTCGCTGTCTAAAATTGTAATCAAAGAATAGCATAGGGTGAACGAAGAGCATCAAACTAGCTAACGTTAGCCACTAGCTAATGGAACATCTGTGATTTCATTGCCGTGTGGGGATTACGCGTGTGTTGCCTAGCAACGTCGTTCATCTTCACTTCAGGATCACATGTTGAAATGTAAATTGAACTCTGGATTTAGCCCCGTTGTCGTGCATGTGTGATAACACCCCCAGAAAATGTAAAGTGCCGCACACAGCATTGAAATACAGTGGTTTCGTTATGTCTACAGGACAGCCCCAGTGGCCTAATGGATAAGGCACTGGCCTCCTAAGCCAGGGATTGTGGGTTCGAGTCCCATCTGGGGTGATAATATTTTCACCCAGAAACTGCTTTGACCATCACGTTAATTTGGTGGGCATATAAACGTGGAGTCAGTCTTGCTAAAGGCGGGTTGGGTTGCTTGACAAGTGCACATAAATGCTGTTCATGTCATTTAAATGTAGTCAATTTGGTGTCACACTTTCCTCCCTAGCACACACCTGTATTTTTTTTTTTTTACCCGGATGGTCATTATTAGTCAGGTGTGTTTTCTGGGGCGAAAGTGTGACCCCAATCAGGCCCAGGCCTGCTATATATATGGAATGCCTGATCCATAATCAAGCCACCATTTTTATTTTATTTTTTATGGACACGATGGCAAATACGTTCAAATCTGCCAAGAACCTGTTCTGCACAAATTCACAACACAGGAGTCAACTGTCTGTTATTCACCTTTATAGCTAGAATCCTAAATTTAAACTAAGCATTGTAATAGTTTAACTAAGCTCATTATCCATTTATAAATTATATTCTTCAAATCAACCAAATGTGTATTTATCATTCAATTCAACAACTAGTGATGCTATCTTTAAATATAATTTTAAACTTTTTTTTTTTTTTTAAAACCTTTATTTAACCAGGCAAGTCAGTTAAGAACAAATTCTTATTTTCAATGACGGCCTGGGAACAGTGGGTTAACTGCCTGTTCAGGGGCAGAACTGAACAGTCTATATAACATTTGTATGGATTTCTGATTTGTGTGTACGTATACATTGTGACTCCATGTTTGAGTGTTGAAGGTCAAACTGAAGAAACCACAAGAGTAGATGACAGATGAAATTCTGTCAATGAAAAAAAAACAATATAATAAACCCATGTATTTGTAAATCGACCTCACCCCAAGAAAAATAGACAAGTTTAAAAACAATAAGCCAAGTTTATTGACGTCACTGTTTACAGCACAGCTTTTGACTCGAGTGATCGACACCACTTAGGACCAATCAGCGGAGGCACCACCCCACTCGGTAGCCTGGGCAGTGGGGGCAGCGGACCAATCCTCTGTGGCAGGCTGGGCACTCCAATCCTCTGTAGGAATACAATCATGCGTGTGTGAGAATACAATCAATCCATTCATCATAGACATTTCCACAGTCAAGAGAAATTGTGTTTCTCCCGACAGGATCCGCAGTGAGGATTTGATGCTTCACTACAGGTTTATGAGAGAACTACTCTACCCCTCTGTGTTGGTCATATAGGACATTTTAGGCCCTAGATGGGCAAAAAAGGGGCAATACTAATTTACTTTCAGTAGAACTCACCAGCAAAGCCTTCAGCTGCAGCTGGGGCCTTGGAAGGAGCAGCGGCTGAAAAGAAGAATTAAACAAAGTTTGAGTCAAATGTACTCCGGTAGCCATTTTGTTTTGTGATTGTCAAAATGTGCTACTCCATCCACCTTTACATTTGTGGCCTCCACTCCTGTGTATTCATCGCTTACCCTCGGTGAAGCTCTTACCCTCAATGCCAGCAGGGAACTGCTGGATGGGCACAGAGGGCACTGCCACTCCCTCGGACCAGTCGGCCACCTCGGGCTGGGCGAAGTCGGCCGTGGGGGCGGTCCACTCACCCTGGAACTCCTCCTTGCCAACAGCCTTCTCGGCCGCGGCCTGCTCCTCCTTCTCAATCTGGAACGGGACGAAGAGGTTACAAATTAGGGTTGTGACGTTACAATTTGAGTGAGAGCTCAGGTATGCAGGCACCACAGGTATATGGATTCTTAGCGCAAGCATACAACATCACATCAGAAGCACATTTTGCTTCAAGTTATCCCATCACTGATTGAGATGAGTCAGTTACGGTTTCAGACTGCCATCTCACCCACAGTGATGGTTTTACTATTCCCTTCCAACGACAACTCACCCAGTCACTGACCGGACTAAGCAAGTGCTTTTAGAAGGGGAATGTGCATTCGAGGTCTCCGAACTCAGTTCCTGAATAGCTACACGGTGAGCAGGTTTTTGTTCCAGTCCAGCACCAACACATCTGATTCAATTAATCGTGGTCAAGACAGAGGACCATGATTAGTTAAGTTGTATCAAACAATTAGTGCAGGACTAGATCAAAAACTTCAAACACTCAGCTCTCCAAGACCAGTTGAAAACCCCTGGTATAAACAGTGTGTGAACCAGTGTCCCAGTATGTCAGTTACCTCCTCTGGATCTCTGTAGAAGTAGAGATCAGGCATGACCTCCCAGGGGTGTTCCCTGGAGATGGTGCCCCTCATCCGCAGCACCTCCCTAGACAGCATCCACCACATCAGACCAACAGAGTGGTGGCCCTGGAACACAAGAGACAAGTCAGTTATACCTAGATTTGTATACTAATGCACTGATGATTATATGCACCGGCAACATTCAGTCATACAGAGACACGAAGGCCATCAACAGAATTGATCAGTCTAAACTAGTAGAATTGGTTAGTGGATTAACTGATACCCAGTAAAAACATGACTACGTGGGAGGGCGTCTTCGACTACTGACGAGGAAGTGCGAAGGAAACTCCCTAGGAAGGAAGAGTCCCAGTAGGGTTCATGGTTGTGGCTCAGGTCACTATCAAACTCCAGTCATGGGGCAGCAGCCCTACTGATGTTAGCGAAAACCCGGCCAGATCACTCTGGCACACTTCCGACACCTGAACACAGACATCAGACCGTGTCAGGCTTTAATTGTGTGCTGCATATTTTCATCAGTTGACCAATATATCGGCGGAAGTTCCCATCTACCCTTTCACTTTGAGGAAACACTATTGAGGACAAAACTGATATGATATGCTGTTCAAGTCATTCTCTCTCTTATTCACACACATTATATATACATATACACATGCATAAAAAAAAGTGAAACCATTAGAACATATATCTGTAGTCTATGGCCTGTCTGTACCTTGTTGTTGCAGGGGATGGCGATGTCCACATATCTGAGGGGAGAGTCAGTGTTACACATGGCAATGGTGGGGATGTTGACGTAGGAGGCCTCAGTCAGGGGCTGGTGGTCGGCACGGGGATCTGTCACGATCAGGAGGCGGGGCTCACGGAAAGCAGCCTGGATCTGATTGGTGAAGGTTCCGGGGGTAAAACGACCGTGGAAGGTGGTGGCGCCAGTGGCAGACGCAAACTTCAGCACAGCCCTCTGGTTGGAGGAGAACAGGGAGTGGAGTTACTGGATTGGCTAACAAGCAGGAGGTGACTCAATCAAGAATATAACTTAGCGGTAATATGGTATGTTTGGTTGTGGCTCAGGTCACTATCAAACTCCAGTCATTGGGCAGCAGCCCTACTGATGTTAGCGAAAACCCGGCCAGATCACTCTGGCACACTTCCGACACCTGAACACAGATGTCACAGTGCCAGGCTTTAATTGTGTGCCGTTTAGCTAGTCACTCACAATTACATCAGGCCAACTGACCTGACCACGGTAATGGTCATCAGGACACACCAGTAAATGAAAACAAGTTTCTTATTGGACAAGTATAGATAGTACCTCTCCTCTTTAGAGTGTTCACTTCCATTTTGCGCTTCCTGAACATAACCCAGGAGAAACTCTGGGCCCTCGACTATGTCAGGTGAGCTAGCAGTGGGGGTCTCACCTGTCCAGTGTTCCTGGAGGAGATGACGCAGACATCAGCTGGGTTCTCAATGGCCACGATGGCACGGGCAGCCAGCAGCAGCTTCTCCCATGTCTTCTTCAGGTTGATGATGTACACACCTGAGGGGACAACCAGTTACATGTTGATACTCGACATGCATACAGCCATAATCAATGAAGAAAAATACTGTACCGATTAAAACTGACTGAGGACTGGTGTTTCACCAACATTGAGATAATTCTCTATTGGATAAATGTTTGAGCTAGAGAAAAACATTCAATATTAGAAAGATGTTCCATCACTGATTGAGATGAGTCAGTTACGGTTTCAGACTGCCATCTCACCCACAGTGATGGTTTTACTATTCCCTTCCAACGACAACTCACCCAGTCACTGACCGGACAACGCAAGTGCTTTTAGAAGGGGAATGTGTATTTCAGAGGTATCAACAACTCTTGATCATATAAACTTATGTGCAGACTATTGTTCCAGCCCAGCACCGACACATCTGATTCAGTGTATCATGTCAAGACTCAAGACCACGAATAGTTGAATTACGTATGATAATGCAGGGCTGGAACAAAAGCATTCACATCCTCCACAGTCAAAATATGTGCGAGGTCAGGAAGTCTTCAGACCATAAAGTGACAAATAGCCAGGGATCTCGTATTCCTCCACTCACCATCACTCTTTCTCTTGTATGTGTAGTGCTCCATCTGGAAGTCCATGTTGGTACCTCCCAGGTGGGTCCCGGCTGCCAGGAACTTGAGCACATCCTCCTCCTTCATCTGCAGCACATCCAGACCTCCGGACATCGTGACCACTTTTCCTAAGTTACGAGTTATGTGGAAAAGCTGGCGGGGGAGAAAAAAAAGAGAGGAGACCGGTGAGATGTTGTATAAAAGGTAGGGAAGCAGAGAATGGTTGCAGTTGGAACTGAGGGGTCATTGTGGCTCAGGTCACTATCAAACTCCAGTCATGGGGCAGCAGCCCTACTGATGTTAGCGAAAACCCGGCAGGATCACTCTGGCACACTTCCGACACCTGAACACAGACAGACCAGGCTTTAATTGTGTGCTGAACAAACTATCAAAACGGCAATGCTTATAATGATTTAGTGTACTTATACAGGCACTTGTCATGGGGACATGGATTCCGTTTCTAAAAAACAGAATTTACAATTATTAAATCAAAATATTGTTGCCATTCCTTATGAATGACATCTGATCTCAGAGTGATGATCGGTTTGAGCATGTGGGGAAGAGGGGCGGCGGGTAGCCTAGTGGTTAGAGGGTTGGGCCAGTAACTAACCGATAGGTCGCTGGACCGAATCCCTGAGCTGACAAGGTAAAAATCTGTTGTTCTGCCACAAGGCAGTTAAACCACTGTTCCCTGGTAGACCGTCATTGTAAATAAGAATGTTCTTAACTGACTTGCCTAGTTAAATAAAAAAAAGTGATGCAATGTTGCTGACCAATTCATTTCAATAAATACAATGTTGCAAAAGAGCATTACACTGATACATGTGTGAAACTAGTCTGGTTGGCTCTATGGATGTTGATTACTTTAGTTATTAGTATCCAGCTTCCTCAATGGATTTCACGAGCACGCATGGCTGAACTAGCTACTAGTGCTAAAGTTAGTAGTAGCCATGGCTTATGGCCTAGCTGTCTAACATGCAATTCGCTATTTACAGCGGTTGTATTTATACGGATATAGGAAACAATCAGACACAACTTCATAATTGAAGGTAACAAGGCTTTAGTATTTGTCTCCGCAACTTTTATCTCAAGAAAATAGTAAATTGTTATCTCACCACGAGACAACGCCGTATGGAGTTCTGTACCTCACGGTAAAAGAGAAAGAGAAACGGAAGTGACGTCTTTATATACTGTAAATTCCACCAATCATCTTCCATTTCCTTCTCCGGGATGAAGAGTAGAAGAATTCATAAAAAGGTCGATAGATGGTAGTGAAATCATTTGAGTCTAAAGTGCTATGAGAAAGGGCATAAATTATGATGAGAAGCAGTTGTCACTTCAAATTCAGTTAAATCTATAATTAAATACTGTAAAGTTCATACCAAGAGATCATGCCATCACCCCATATAGTAATGATTGATTGAACGCTTTATAGTCTTGTAAAATTATAGGTTGCCATTTTGAGGTACTTATAACTTTGAATATTTTGATGGCACTTCAATTAAGACGTTATCCAATTCGGTAATGTTCAAAGGGAATATAAAATCAACTGCTTTGAAATGAAATCAATTCAGGCCACATCATAAGAAAGTGATTCATTACAGCCGGTTCCTGCCTGGGATGAAATACATAGTCAGTCAGGAGAGAGAAGAAGAGGAACACTGCAGCCCGCCTGGTTTGCAACCTTCCCAAGTTCTCCCGCTCCTCCGCACAATCCACTGGCTTCCAGTCGAAGCTCGCATCCACTACAAGACCATGGTGCTTGCCTAAGGAGCAGCAAGAGGAACTGCCCCTCCCTACATTCAGGCTATGCTCAAACCCTACACCCCAATCCGAGTACTGCATTCTGCCACCTCTGCATTCTGCCACCTCTGGTCTCTTGGCACCTGAAACCCTACCTTTTCAAAGAGTATCAAATAATTCCCTTCCTCACCTCAAGGAAAAGTGTACTTACTCTGCCTGTGATATGTGGTTGCCCCACCTAGCTAGTTTAAGATGAATGCACTAACTATAAGTCACTCTGGCTAAGTGTAAATGTAGGAAGTAATGAGTCATACAAGACTATATCTATCTATATCTGATGGCTGATAATCCACTGAAAGACCAGACTTTTCTGTGAACTCCCCTCACTCTTTTGATATATCATCACTGTCTTGGTTGACAACCTTACTCTGCTTTTATCGGCCAAGTCTATTTGCATTATGGATTGGTACTGTACTCACTGGTGTATGTATTTCTCATGGTTATGCATGTTATTTTAACAGGGGCAACTGTAAAAGTGTGAGAGCAAAGATAGTAGATTGGTGTTTCAAGAAAGATCTGTCCTACTTTGCAAGGACTCTGTGCTGTTAGAGAATACTTGCCAAAGATGTCATTTAAGAATATGTTTACCTAACCTGTCTTAGGGACTGTGTCCTTGTGCATATCAGCACGTGTCGATCAACCTCTGATCACGATCCCCCTCTCCCCACATCAGAGAAAGTCAGCTGTGGGGCTGTCTAGTGTAGTGCCTGTCTCTTCCTCAGGACACATGGACCCCGGTGTTCTGAGGACATGAGCTGTAGCCTGTCACTGTCTGTTATGTCAATGTGGTGTTGCTTTGTAGACATCAGCGGGCTATACAACAAATTAGGATCAATGAGTTAGCCAGCTAACTTTGATAAGCAACCAGAAATAACTATTGATCTTCTGGTTCATAATAAAAGCTGAACTTAGGTGTTCATTTGTTGAATCAATTAGATCATGCCCATCTCATGCTTGTTTTAATAAAAAAATAAAAGCTTAAGACTATTTAGGCAAGTCAGCTGGTTTTCTCCTTGATCAGCATTGTAGTAAACCTCCTGGTACTGAGATTTGAGCCTGATAATACAGCAGCTCAAGGTAGACACCCACAAAGGATGATGACATGATGAACCAATGTTGAAGTTAAGCTAGGCAAAGATTGAATCAAATAAACATCAGGAATTGTACAAAAATGGGGGGAATTTTATTCACGTAAAAACAAAAACAGGCACAGCATCAGTCTGAGCAAACTCACACACAAAATATTGACAATAATAACAGACCATATACAATGTAAAGTCACAATATCAAGGACAATAGTGATGATACTCGCCAAGGCAAAAATGTTACGGCACAGGACAATTTGGTGGTAAGAGTTGTTACTGTGTTACAACAACAAAAGACACAGACAAGGGCTGAAGAACTACCAATTCGCAAGAAAAGTTAATCACCCCAGTCCTTTTACCAGCCGCTAAGGGGCTTGAATGAATATGTGTTGAATTCTAAAGTGCATTCACTTACTGGCATTGAGCTAGGGTTAACTCTGTTTCCCCTCTCAATGACTCAAACTACACTCAGTGGCCAGTTTTAGGTACACAACCCCCTTTCATAAAAATGGTTCGCTCCTACAGACAGTGAGTCACGTGGCCGTGGCTTGCTATAAAAAGCAGGCAGACAGGCATCGAGGCATTCAGTTACCAGTCGATTGAACGTTAGAATGTGAAAAACGAGTGACCTATGCAACTTTGAGCGTAGTATGGTGGTTGGTGCCAGGCGAGCCGGTTCCAGTATCTCAGAAACGGTCGGCATAATGGCCTTTTCACTCACAACAGTGTCTCGGGTTTATGGAGAATGGCGCGACAAACAAAAAACATCCAGTTAGCGGCCGTCCTGTGGGTGAAAACAGCTGGTTAATGAGAGCGGTCAGAGGAGAATGGCAAGAATCGTGCAAGCGAACAGTAGGCCCACAAATGGGCAGATAACAGCGGGAAATGGCATTCAGAATGCACAACTCATCTATCCTTGCCAAGGAAGAGCTACTGCAGCAGACCACACTGGGGTCCACTTCTATCAGTTATAAACAAGCGCTTCCAGTGGGCACGTGATCTCCAACACTGGACAACTGAGGAGTGGAAAAACATTGCCTGGTCTGACGAAACCCGGTTCCTGTTCATTCATGCTGATGGCAGAGTCAGGATTTGGCGTAAGCAGCATGAGTCCATTCCCCCATCCAGGCTGGTGGCGGTGGTGTCATGGTGTGGGTAAAGTTTTACTGGAGCACGTTAGGTCCCTTGACACCAATTGAGAAACGTTTCCACGCCCACAAAGAATTCAGTTTGTTCTGGAAGCAAAGGGGGTCCGACTCGGTACTAGATGGATGTACCTAATAAACTGGCCACTGAGTGTATATTGAAGCTGTTATGTCCTTTTTCATGTGTGTGCATAAAAAGCAAAAGCAGTTGGCAAACAGTGATTGTAGTGATGGCATTGAGTGAGTAGCCCTGTGCTACTAGTGCACCAATATATATTTAAATCAGTTTCTCTCAGCCATCTCTGGTCCTAGAAGCTTCAATAGGGCTCTATACACGGAGTATTCCAAACATTAAGAACACCCTCCTAATATTTAGTTGCGCTCACTCAGTGTATATTTTCAATCTGCACAATGCTTTTCAATATAAACACATCTCTTTAAAACAGACGTCATGGGTTTTTATTTTTGAACATGGCACACTGGACACTGTGGGTTAAAAAAGATACACGTGTATGGGCTTCCAAAAACAAACTACTCAAAATACTGAATACATAGGCCTATTCATTTACAAAACTAACAAGAGACCATCCAGGACCATGGCTGTGCATCACTGATATGGATTCCTATATTTAGCTGGGTAGTGTACATTAGTGCACACCGTCGCAAAATGTTTTGCATCGGAAAACCAGATTTTATGTTTCGTATAGGACAAGATCAGCTAGTCCCTCCGGTTTGCTTTCTTTTTGTGACTACTGAATCTGGCCCATGTAATACAGTGATGCTGAAGCTGCATGTTCATGATCGTGATGTTGACTATTGTCTCACAATGCTACAGCCTAAAGGGGGCCAGAGTTGCATCGTCTGGGTTCCAATGGGATTGACTAGAGCCAATTATCCACCAATGGCTCTGGGATTGACTATCATTACTGGTTAGATAAAGCACATCCGGTCTACAACACTGCAACCAGAATGGAATGCACTAGAAATGTTATCCCAGTTTAATTGGGTATAGAGAACACCCACTGTACACAATTTTAATATGGCTAAGTATGCCAATGGCAAGTTTCTAGTAGCTAATTATGCAGTTGCAGTATAGAAAATATCAGCCTAGTCTTTTGCTACAATGCACAGCAATATTGTCTTGATTGTCCAAGCTAGTAATAAATGGTTTTAGTCAAGTCAGTCAGTCAATAAATATTGTATTTCCTTCAGTCAGTCGATAGGTCGCAATAATCACTGTGCTGAAAATGTAGTCTGCCGGTCATGGCACAGGGTTACTTTGTCCAGTCCACTACACTTTTCTAAATCAAAGCTGCCGTTTCGTCTTGGGAGTGTTAGAGACGTAGATGTTAGTCACAGTCCTAGACAGTGAGTGACAGTCTCTTGTCACCGGAGTGGTATCCATAGTAGTCAGTCTGAGAGGGTCTCCCCCATAGAAATATAATTAAATAGATCCCTATGGTCTCCCCCATAGAAATAGATAGTTCTCTATGGTCTCCACACTCAGAGGGGGATCAGTTCAGTTCTCAGCAGTGAGGGAATGTCATTTAAGGTCAGGGTTGACAATGTAAGGACATACAAACATTCACAATAACTCTCATAAACATCCAACATGTAAAACACACACACCTTTCACTCTTCCGTGCCACCGACACCCACCTCTTTGTTTTTCCCAAGCTAGTTGCTGTGATAAACAGTCCCTACACCTCTTCTCTCTCCCTCCTTCTCACTTTCTGCCCCCTCAAACTGCTGCTTTGTATAAAAACAAGTCCCCACGTCATTCTTCCTTTATCAGTTCCTCCCTGACTCCTCTCCTCAGGACTTGAGTCCCATGCGGGCCATCAGCTGTTCGTAGACGGTCCAGGCCATGGCTGCCATCAGAGTCCTCCTCAGAGAGCGTGGCACAGCCCCACGGAAGAAACCCCTCAGACCATGCTCCTGAAGGAGAGAGAAGAGTTCACTGTTCAGTTGGTAAATACAGTAGTGCGCGCAAGAAGAGATGTTCAGTCGCTTTTGGAGGAACATTTACGTTCAATAAGAAGTGCTTCAAATCCATAGCTATATCTCAAGGATTAAAATACCCTCAGAATGGGAAAAATTGGAAGACCAAGAATGGGACCTTACACACAGGAAATGAATCATGTAGTGTATATTTTCATTAAGATTCAGTCCTCACCATGTAGATGTAGCGAATGGCGTCCTTGGTTGTCCAGTGGGAGGGGCTGACCTGGATGTGAGTCTTGACCACGTCAGCTGGCTGGGTGACCACAGAGGCTAGGACTCCAGCCATCACCCCACAGCCAAAGTTCCCCAACGGGGCATAGGGCGACGAGCTCACCTCTGAGGGAAGAGACCGCACAGAGAATGTCAGACCTACCCGGGCACTAATAGAAAATATATGTCATTATTCTGGATTACTCGGAATTCAGTGCAAGCAATACCCCATATGGCGTTTAAAAGCTTTTTACACTAACAGACACCAATGTAAAGAAATCTTGCTGAAGTAACACACTTGACTATTCAGTGTGTCGGTGTGACATTTTGTGGTCTCTCCCTCTTCCCCTCCTCTCACGACTGTATCCTCAGGGCATACGAGTGTGTTTCTCTTACCCGGTGGCAGGGACCTCTTGGCCTGGCTATAGAACATGACGTAGATGCCAGAGAAGGGGGCGTCTCGGAGCAGTGTGGCCGTCAGCCCGGAGAACAGAGCCCTGGGTCCCTCCGTCTCACACACGCTCTTCAGAGCTCCCAGGACACTCACGTAGTTGTACCGTCCGCTCTGCGCAACACACACAGTAATACAACACATTCTACACTACAACACAGTAGATCACGTAGTTGTACCGTCCACTCTGGAATACCTACAGGTTACCACGAGGGTTGGGGTCGGTTCCATTTCAATTGACTGAATTGAAATGGACCCCAATGCTGAATAAAGCGGAGTCTGCTGAGGGGAGGACGGCTCATAATAATGACCGGAAATGGAGTCAATGGAATGGTATCAAACACATGGTTTTCATCGGTTTCATACCTTCCCAGTCACTCCTTTCCGGCCATTATTATGAGCCGTCCTCCCCTCAGCAGCCTCCGCTGACTGAATACTAACTCAACACACAACAACTAGCAACATTTAAACACTAAACCAGATAGATATCCACCACCTCTGGAAAACAACGGAGCCCCATTAATAAACAGATGACACATCATAGTCATACAGATTAAGAAACTAGCAGGCAACATAGTTCCAGTAAACATTTGTAGTCGTGACACATCCTCTATGCACAGCTAGATGCTCAGTCCTTATAAAACCAACACAACAGCATTTATTCAAATGCAGATAGAAGCGTTTAGTTCCCAAGGCAATCAGCTCTACCGTCAGATAACCTCTCTCTCTGCTCTTTCTCTCCTGTCTTTTCCCTTTATCTCCCCCCCCTCTCTCTGCAGTAGCAGGCTGCTAATTCTACCATCATCCTCCCTCTAATTATACCTTCCATCTCCAGCCCACAGACACCAGAAATATCCCAGCCTATCTGCTAGAGCTTGTTCTATGCTATTACTGAACCAACAACTCCTCCCCTTCCTCCTTTGTTTACTTCCTGACTTCATTCTTCCTTTCCTCTTTCACACACATTCTGAACCATTCTTCATCTTAATTCATACATCCTTCCACCCCTTTTCCCCCCATCCATTCATGCCCTAATCCATCCTATACATACATGGCTGTAGCAACCCTCACCTCATCCTTACTCCTCTCCATCCTACACCACTCCCTCAAAGTCTTTTTCCATCCTCATATAGCTGTAACAACCTCTCTCACACTCAACCATACCTTAATCACAGCTCCTTCCCCTCTCCATCTTTTATTGTAGTCCATCCCCATTCACAACACCTAGAAGAAGCTCTCACCTCGAAGCGTGTCTTGATGACGGTGACAGGCAGCATGCAGACACCAGCCACGGCCCTGGCCCCGGCCCCCAGCAGCACAGCCTCCCCAGCGTTAGGGGCCCGGCCATCCTGGAAGTAGTGCTGCTTCAGTGAGTAGAAGGTAGAGAAGTAGATCCCTACGCCTGGGATACAGCGCACAAACGACTGGGGGAGAGAGAGAGAGAGAATGAGTGTGAGGAGAGTGTGTTAGGAGAGCGAGAGGTCAAGATTTAAATTGTTTCTACCTTCAAGAAGAATTCAGCTACAATGGCGAAGTGGATAAAAATGTCAGAATTCAGATATGACATCCACTGATGTTTTTTAAACGACGGAGAACGACATGGTTCGACGGCAATAAATCAGCACAATCAACTTTTTGGGGTTTTCAAATTGCCGCTGTCTTGGAGCGAGAATTGGAATCATGTGCACTGTGCTAATGAGGACACAATAAAAGAGTTAATGAGAGCCATGTACAATTCGGTGAAATGCGCAAACGAGGCATTTGTGATAAGTACATGGGGCCGCCACCTCTGCTATTGTTCACACAAAAGAAAACAGTTGTAAAAAAAAGTCCTGTCGTTTTTGGAGAGCGACGTGATCTGCTAAGAAAGCCCGGTTCCTAGAAAAAAGATTCACTAAACCAAAGTGATACACTAAGCCAGACTTCGTACACAGACTGTGTTAAAACAGGGAAAGTAAACCACAAGGCGAACAGGGAAGCCAGACTGCTTCGATTAGATTCTCACCGGTGACACTCCCTTCCACAGGCCCAGGAAGGTCTCTGTCCGAATGACCTGGACAAGCACTGTCATCATCCCCACCTTAGGAGCTCTGAGACAGGAGATAAATACATGGTTAAACACACAACATTCATTAAGTTAAGAGAGTGGATAGTTGAAAATAAGTGGAAGTCTACAAAGACAGATTCACCTGTAGATTTGTTCCCAACACGTCTTCGGGGGTCAATTCTAGTGAGGAGTTATAAAGGATAAAGTAATCCTTCTCTCTCACCCCCCTTAAAAGACCTAGATGCACTATTGTAAAGTGGCTGTTCCACTGGATGTCATAAGGTGAAAGCACCAATTTGTAAGTCGCTCTGGATAAGAGCGTCTGCTAAATGACTTAAATGTAAAATGTAAATGAGTTGTTAGCATGGAAGTGTGTTCAATTAGCATATATGGGCCAAATGAGGGGATTCAAACTGTCTGAAAGCTACTGAAGAGGGATTCTACACTGCAGTGTGTGTGTGTGTCTGGATCAGTGTTTATGCAAGTATACATGCACGTGTGTGTGTGTGTGTGTGTGTCTCTGGCTCTTTCTGTGTACGTGTGTCCTACAGACTAGAGCTGGGATGATAAACCCAAAATTACCGACAAAGACTTCGAACTCATACCGAAGCAATTTTGCTAATGTCGGTCATTTTCGGGGATTACACAATGTTCCTGTGTGCATTAAACAATAGCCTACGGAGCGGCACAGCATATATGAAAGCAAAAAGGTATAGAGAAAAGCTACACGCTGCGGAGCTCAACACTTTCATCTATGCCGTTTCATTCGAGCCAATCAGAGCCGTGTTCTATCCCAAGCTCCCAACACCTGTTATTGGCAGTTCTCCCAAGTGATGTTGCGAGTGGCCTCGTTCATTGGTGATGTTGCGAGTAGCCTTGTTCAAATGAACGGAGACAAACAAACTGCCGTCCCAGAAATCCAAAAACAATCGCGGCCAAAGATGGATGCTGTGTTGGTTGTTTGTGCCCATTTCGGTTTTTAACCTAGTGACATTGAGCAGAGTGAGGCGATGTGCTTGAACTGTCGCACAACTATAGCAACCACTCGAGGTAACACCAACAACTGTTTCCACCATTTGAAACACAGGCAGGTAATAGAGCATGACGAACGCATGGAGAAGAAGAATTAGACAGAGGCCAACAAGTGTCATGACTAGGGCTGTTATGAAATGTTGCCAGCAGGTGATTGTCATGCAAATAACTGCCTGACTAATGGTAATTGACTGTTAATTAACATAAACGTGTTTAGCATTTCTGGCTACCACACATAGCCTACAAGCCACTGATGCAGACCATAGCAACATCTACATTTTAAAAGTCAATTTAATATTGCTTTCAGCCTTACAATAAATCCATTATTTATTTTAGGCAGGTCTAAAGAAACATTACAATATGAAGAAAATGTAGCCCGTTTAAGAAGAACAGAGTGACTTAAAAGGGACAATGGAGCGCAGAGTACCGGCCATTAGCAGAAGTTAGCGAGTTTGGTAAGCTATCAGCGGCATCAAAGTGCAGTTTTGGAGCCTAGTTACCGTGACTCAACGGTCACGTGGAATTTGACTGTGGTTATGACTGTCGGTGTGGCGGTAATATGGTCACTAACAGCCCTAGTCATGACATGAGCAGTGCCCAGGGACAACACAATAAGGAATCGTTTGCACACACAACTTACTATGCAACACACACTAACCGATGGAATGAAATGACAGATAAAGTACCACATCGCAAAAGAAGATGGTTCACAATCTGGACAAGAAATACAAAATGTACGAGAAATGTCATGCCAAAATAGCATCGGAGCTGAAACCGGTCGGTGCAGAGCACTATTTGGCAACAACAACTGATATGTGATCCAGTAGGATGGTGAAGCCCTACATGTCATTGCCACTGCACTACATCGAAGCTGAAGCTGCGCAGCAGGTGCCTGTAGACTGCCTACTTTGCAGTCTAAAAGTCCATTGTGTTTGGAGCAAATAACATGCTGCAATTACCAAACACCAATAGACTAATGGAGTTCTAAATACATTTACATATAAAATCACTTTCATGTCTTTATAAGAAATAAATGCAAAACTAAATAAATGTTTAAAATATACAGGTCTCTTTCTGTAGCAGCGTTACGTCATCTTTTAAACGCTGGATCACCTGGTAACCAAATAACTTAATAATAATGTATTACGGCCATTTCTTTGACACAGTGTACATAGGGTGGAAATGGAGAGTAACTGTGCACCTCCCCCAATAGTAAATAAAAAAAATAGCCACCCCCCAAAAAAGGGTCAATTTATTGGCGATATGGATTGTTGTCCGTATTGCCGAGCTCCACTACATACCCAGGCTTCATGATGTTCTGCAGGGTCTGCAGGCGCGTCTTGACCAGGTCCAGAGGCTGGAAGAGCAGCGTGGAGCAGGTGCCGCTCAGGGAGCCACACATGAAGGCCTTGAGAGCTGGATGCGCCTGAGGGGGGGTGGGGGGGGCATGGAGAGAGAGCGAGATGGGAGAGAGAAGAGGGTGAGAGAAAAAAAGGGGACGAGGGATAAGCACACTTCCACACGTCGTTGTGTGTGCCTGATGCTACATGCACGGGCATGCAGGAAGGCAATACCGCACATTCTGTTTGAAAACACAAACGATCCCCTAAAAGGCTTTGCACAGTACAGAAACATGTTCATGATGTATGCACAAGTACACACAAGTACACACAGATACAACAAATTGCAACGACAGCCACAGAACACAGGCGAGCGCCCACACAACCAGTGGTGATGGAAATGCGTGCAGACAGTCGACACACAAACAGAGGAGCTGTCATGGCGAATCACATCGAGACTCAGCGTTATCATTATTCACACGTCTGACAGACAAATACAGAGGGGGGGGGGGTTGTACACAGACAAATGCTAAATATAGCTAGAGACGGTGGAATAAATGGGACACACACTGACAAATGCCAACACACACACAGGCGCACGTACGTACATACACCATTGCACTGCACACTCCCCTTACCCATCTGGATAAAAGGAATGCATATGTGAGGATGCTGTTCATGGACTACAACTCATCCTTCAATACTATAGTGTCCTATAAGCTCATTACAAAGCTCACATCCCTGGGTCTGAACTCCTCCCTATGCAACTGGGTCCTGGACTTCACCACCCCCAGGTGGTGAAGGTAGGCAACATTACGTGCTCGACACGGATTCTCAACACGGGGTCCCCACAAGGGTCTGTCCTCAGTCCCCGACTGTATTTCCTGTATACCCACAACTGCATGGCCTCACACAGTTCCAACTCCATCAAGTTCGCTGACGACGCGACAGTAGTAGGTCTGATTACCAACAACAACGACATGGACTACAGGGAGGAGGTAGGCACGAACGGCGTGGTGCCAGGTAAGCAACCTCTCCCTCAACATCAGCAAAACAAAGGACCTGATTGTGGACTTCAGGAGGAACCAGGCTGGACACATCCTCATCAACTGGGACACCGTGGAGACGGTCAATAACTTTAAATTCCTCGGTGTACAAATCACACGATCACCGTGGTGAAGGCGGCACAACAACTTCAGGATTATGAAGAAATTCAGCCTCTCCCACAGGGCCCTCAGTGTTCTACAGGAGCACCATCGAGAGCATACTGTCGGACTGCATCACAACCTGGTAAGGCAACTCCACCGCCTCTGATCGTAATGCACTTCAGAGGGTGATACGTGCAGCCAAACGCACCACTGGGTGCACACAGTCTGCCCTCCAGGACATCTACAACACCAGGTGTCGCAGGAAGACCAAGAAGATCATCAGGGACCCGAGCCACGGCCTGTTCTCCCCGCTTCCATCACTCTGACGTGGGCAGTACTGGAGCATCATGGCAAAAACTGGAAGACTGGCCAATAGGTTCTACCCCCAGACCATCAGGCTGCTGAATAGCCACCACTAGTCAGCTACCTACTACCCCCTCCCCCCTGGCTGCTCCCCCTATGGACAGCCCCCCCCCACAGCTGTCTTTTACTCTGCCCCCACCCCAATGATATTCATCACTGTTGCAGTTAATATGTATATTCTTATTATTATTTCTATTGTTTAATTTAACTTGGTCCCCAACCCCCCTCAATGGTAATTTAGTCTGCCTGCTACTCTCCCTATGGTCACCCCCACAACAGTCTTTATTCTGCCTCAATGAACATGTATTCATTCATCGCTGCTACAGTTATGTATATAGTGCTATTTCTATTGTTGTTTTTTATGACCATTTTCATTGTTTTATTTCACTTAGTTCTGCAACAGATGTTCACTGTACCATCCAACTACACCTGCAACCCTGTACATGTGAATTTTAAACACTCAATCTGAAAAACACAGGGACACACAAACATGTATACATACGCACACTCACAGATGGCACACACAAAGACAGATGCTGACAGGCGTATGATGCCGAACCTCAAATACTGTAATCATGGTGATTAACAATTATTTTTAAAAGCATGTAGACACAAATGCACAGCAGCATAGCATAGCATGAAAACGCATCCACACTGGCACTTGACAGTAACACACAAACACCACTGGCTATCCTCCCTACCTTTCCCAAGATGCTTGAGGGTTTGCCTCCTTGAGAATCCTGTTTCTGTTGCATGTCTCCCTCTTTCACCTCTCTCTCTCTGTGCTGCTGCTACGAACAGCATATTACAAAATAAGTCATCTCCATCTCTCGCTTCCCTCTCTCTCTCTCTAACACACAATGGTTTGCTGCTGCTGCTACCTCTTCTCACCCCCACCCCAGCTTCATCCACATGCTTCTATTGGTCTCTCTCTCTCGCCGATTCGCACATACACACAACAGAATTGCGCCGCTCTCTCTCCTCCCCTCTAAATCGCTCTCTGACAAATTTTGTCTCTATGAAATGCGATGTATGAGTCATGCAGTGGCTGTGTCGCTGTGTGTATGTCTTTCTGTGTGTGTGTGACACTAAATATGGGTCACTGAGAATTGGATGGTGGTGGGAGTCTGTTTATGCAAATGAATGTGTGACTTTCAGCCTGTGTGCACTACACTGTCTTCCCCAGGCCTGGATGACATAACCAATGTAAAATTAGTGTAGTAGAATATTACAATGTTTGCACAGAAAATACAACTTTCTCAGTCTATGGCAGCCTCCTTTACCCTGACGTCACAGGCTTAGTCTTACAACCCATTATTCTCAACATTACAAAAAACATGTCCTATTTTTCTAAAGAATGCAATGACAACAATGAACAATGAGGGGCTGCCTGTAGAACATAAAAGGGTGTTGGGCCTCACCTCCATGCACTTTGGTAGATTTCAACTCCTTACTTCTGGAGAATATAGTCAAATCCTGCCCATGACCCCAGGCATTCAGACCAAATCTTTGCAGAAAACGAATTTTCTTGAAAAACAGTGCAGATGCAAAGTTTGCTAACAGAATAACAGTTTGTGCCATCATTCTGTTACCACCAAACGCTGTATCTGCAATGTTCAAGTAAATGTGTTTGAGTAAAATGTTTGTTGGAAATTGTTAAAAGTAGTCCTTGTGTACTGAGATGTATGGTTTGTTTAACTTTGCAATCGTTAGTTTTTATTTGACATTCATTTTAAAGCTGCAATATGTAACTTTTTGGGTGAAAACCAAATTCACAGAAGTTGATTTATAGATCGGTCATTCATTGAAAGCAAGCCTAAGAAGTAGATATGCTCTATGTGCCTTATTTCTATGCTTCCTGTTCCTAAATTTCGTTCTTGCGTTGT
Organism: Oncorhynchus nerka; assembly: GCF_034236695.1. Classification (NCBI taxonomy): domain Eukaryota; kingdom Metazoa; phylum Chordata; class Actinopteri; order Salmoniformes; family Salmonidae; genus Oncorhynchus; species Oncorhynchus nerka. The sequence continues at coordinate 5,148,919 of NC_088416.1, read as the reverse complement.
GTCGTTTTTATACACAAACTACAAACATCAGATAAAATATATATTTTTGGTTATGGAAAAAAACATTTCACTGCGGTATATATGGGTAAAAAAACAACAAACGATTCCCTACACGTTTGTCATATAAACTGAAATTAGGCGATCTATTACATTTTTAGCAACCAGGAAATGGCGGGACGTTTTTTGCATAGTGCGCCTTTAAAGTGAATATTCTGAGACTCGGTATCACTGTCAGTCAGGTTAGCTCGCTTGTATAGAACCAAAGACAATACCCGTGGACTACACAGTCCTCATGTATACATGTGTCGCTAACGTTACTAACTTACCAGTGCCAACTCCATCGTTGATGCTGATGCAGTGGATGAATCCTGAAGGAGCGATTCGAGCGCCTCCTTCCCTTCTCTTGCCGTCTTGTCGCTGTTTGTTTACAGCCCCAACTACAGTGAGAGGGTGAATAACTATACCAATTACATACGCATGTCAACATAATGAGGTAACGTTTTGCAAAGACTCGCTATAGCCATTCAACTATAAAAAGAGCTACACCAGGTCCAACTGAATACAGAACTTAACTAACCCTACCGCTTTAGCTATTGAAAATGGACACGGCACATAACATACCTTACCTGGCTTTTGACGTTCGCTAGGGACCGATGACTTGGTTCATTTCAAAGACAGTCATTTTGCCGGTGACAGGCTACAATAAACAAATCAGTCACCACACCAGATAGCGAACTGTTAGCTGAACAAAAAGCGAGCTAACGTGTAAGCGCGAGCCTTTTGAGTAAAATACTACAATGGTGTTCAGGTTAAAGAAATAGTCCCGTTCACTCGTTAGGTAGCTAGCAAACTGTCTCACCAAAATGAAGGACGCTAGCTAGCTGTGCTGACTTTGCTAATGTAATGCTAGCAAAAGTAGTTGGCTGGCTTTGTACTAAAACGTTTGACTACTCACAGATACCAAAGTGTAGCTATCTAGTCGGATGTAAATTCACAATATTTAACACGTAGACCACAATGCAGTTGTTGCCATGCACCTTGTTTCTTGTCGGCGTTGGGAAATGTCAAACCTGAACCGTCAGTGCGACATGCGCAACTTCCCCCACGTCGCGCCAAGCCCCTCCTCTCTACTCGGTACCAGTCGGGGCCAACTGGTTGTGAACCGGTTTCATCTCGCTTTCTCCACTGCAAAATGTGCAGTTGGAGGGAAGCATATGCAATTTTTCTAGTTCTACTCCTTGAACCCTCTTGTGGTGTACTTGAGGACTGCATGTGTGTAAATACAGTAGCTAATTTGTAGTATCACTCCTTTGTATAAACCTCCAGCTGTGTTCCGGTCGAATTGTACAGATTTACACGTTTTCTCTCTGAAAAATGTAGTTAATTTAATCTGATTGTCATAAGGTTCCATGACTTTATCCACACAGGGCATCTGAACACACAAAATACATGTTGATGATTTTCATTACATTTTGGGTGTTTTGTTTAACTTTTGTACAGCCGTAGTGTTCCTGGTCATTAGAAATGAATGGGTGAGACTACAATTAGTGTATAAAATTGAGTTCAGGCACATGCCCATTCATCAGAGGGACACACTTCCTCTCCCAGACCCCCACATGCATGTGTTTGAGCACACATACACACACCTCAACTCCCCTTCTTGCCTTCCATGGCAACTCCCACAGGAACCTTTCCCCAATATAATTTTTCCACCATGGGAACCACACCTGTTGGCATTCTCACAATCACATTGTTTCAATAATATATAGAACTTTTCTTGCAGCTCTGGTATATAAAGACTTTTTGATGCTTTGCTCACAATTAATTCTGTGGCAGCACAATGACCAAATGGTATACTGTATGTGAGGCTCGATGTCTTTGATCATGACACTGGTGAGGAGAGTCCTTGTTAAACTTTGACACAAATTAGTCTGATAAATAGCACAATAAGTTTCATCTGAGTATTTGTTAGTCAATAATCCATACATTATTCTTACTCAAAATCGAGTTGAGGCATACAGGCCATAAAAAGCTAATAGAAGTTCAAAACATGTAATGTTCACAAGAACTTCAGTGGTCATTGGACCGGGAACACAGAACTAACATACAACAGGAGGGTGAAAGGATCATACCCCCCCCTCCATTTTGACCTACCCAATTCTAACTGCCTGTAGCAAGGATATGCGTACACTTGATACCATTTGAAAGGACACACTTTGAAGTTTGTGGAAATGTGAAATGTAGGAGAACACATTAGATCTGGTGAAAGATCAAGAAAAAAAATACAAGCACCCCCCCAATCTTTGAAATGCAAGAGAAAGGCCATAATGTACTATTCCAGGTTAAGCGCAATTTAGATTTGCCACTAGATGGCAGTGTGAGCAAATTTGACTGAGTCAATGAACCAATGTTTTAAGACCGCCCAAATATGCTTAATACATTTAAGTTCATAACTGGGCACTCTCAAACAATAGCATGTTATTCTTTCACTAATAGCTACTGTAAATTGGACAGTGCAGTTAGATTTACAATGTAAGCTTTCTGCCCCAATCAGATGCTAATCACATGCTAATCACATTAGCGCAACCGTTCCGCAGGGAGAACACCGATCGCGTAGAGGTTAAAACTGTTTATTCCGTTAGTGATGCAGTGAATGATATTCACACTAATTTCAGGGTTACAAATATTGCAGTCATTTCCATTTAAAATATAACTTTATTGAAACATAGCATCTGATAAAATACAAAATACTCTGAAATAAGTCAATATACCCCTCAGTTACAATTAATTAAACCTTGAGTGAAAATTTAGCAAAAGCAGCCATCCCCCACTATATCTTGCAGAATATCTATAAGCGCTCAATAATTAAAATATGTGAAAGTGCGATAAAAGCAAATGAAAGTGACAGAGCTAGATTAAAAAGAGTATCTAGTCTTCGATATGAAGTAGAATTCACACCATGTAGTATTCACAGCCACCCATGTGCAAAGAACAGTGTGCCATCTAACCCACCACCCTTCTCCCTATTTAGCAGAGCACATGGATCAACTCAAAGCAGTCAATTTCAAGACACCAATTACTATCGGAAAAGACCCCTCCCCACACACACACACACTTCAGCATAATACGATCCCCAAGTGTTAAGGCTGTAGTTATTCTCAGTGCACAAACTTTACTCCAGTGTGACCATTACATATAAAGTGCAGGCTCTATCAGCAGATGTAATAACTGTGTGCAAACCTCATGTACTAACGTGATGCAAGTACTACAATATGTGGATTAATAGAGAAGTATAGCTGTGCGTGCAGAAAATAGCAGTAAAAAAAACCCACTAATAAACCATATTAAATTACTGCATTCATAAAGAAAATAAATCCATATGTGCACAGCAAAAGACAGCAGAAACAGTATCACACAAGTTCAAGGTTTTTTTTTTTTGGTGTATTCTAGCCACACTAACAATTTAAGCTGCTAAACCATGTCTGAATAATATACTTTGTATAATGTTGAAGATGGCAGAGTACAAAAATGGATCTAGAATGTCACATACATTTGTAAAAAATGTTTTAAAAAGTCACGTTCATAACAAAATATATCAATTTGGCCACAGATTTGTTTTGCACAAACTGCGTGGTACAGATTTCAAATGTGCATTTAGTAAATCCAGGAGAACGATCTCAGATCTACCTGAACAAAAACAGATTGTCAAAAATGGACATTAAAGAGAATAGTATAAATCTTGGTATAGAATTATTTGTATGATCGCAAGCATGGCTGAATGAGCAAGTCACATTTAAATAGTGCATTCTATAGCTATGAGAGATGTTGCATTTCCAGTATGGTCCCTGTAAAAGTTGGCTGCTCTCCTGTCACGTTCATCTCACTCCGGTAGAGGCTTGGCTGCGTCGTCGCTGGGCAGATCCACCTCCTCATCACTGTCCCCCATGGCCGTGCGATTCATGACACGGCGCATGTTTAAAGGCAAGTCCCCGCGCCTGCAAAGAGGAAAATCAACCACAGAGATATTTGGTAACAGGTTATGACTGTGCAATTACTTAAAGTAATACATTGAGATCCTTTTATGCTTGTTCAAAGTCAGGCCCAGTAACGCATTGTATTTCTGTAAGAAGGTGCCAAAAACATTATTTGTGAGTTCAGAATGTTGCCAAAAGAAATGTTACAAATAGATCTAACACAATCCCCTATTCTACCTGACATGCATACTCTACACCTGGGGCAAAAACCAAACCGTGCACCCAGGGCGGGCCACAGGACCGAGTTTAGGAAACCCCACACAATCCGTTTCTAACTAAACCTTGTGCAACACTCCACTAATGAATATAGGTTGGAGGGACGACCATACCGGAGCTTGCTCTTCAGGGTGCTGACCTCTCGGGTCACGGCGTCTTGCGACTCAGTGGCATCCTCAAGCTCCCTCTGCAACTTCCGGCGGTTGGCGTTGGCCCGTGTCACTTCCTCCTCTGCCTCCTCCAGCTGACGCTTTAGCTGACGTGTGCGGTTGTTCGCCTTGTCCGCCTGTGGAGTACAGGCAGAGGATGTTCGATCAGTGGCTGCAAATCTATGTATCCTTCATCTATGGAGGCTATACAGTAACTGTTCAAGGTGGTTCAGGGGCTGCATCTATACAGCATGTGGTTTCTGGTTGTTTTCCAGATATCAGAGCAGATTCAGGACAGGTCCGCACAGATTATCTGGGGTATATTCATTCGTCGGTTTCCATTGGAAAATGTTTAGTCTGTTGCAAAACATTTGTTTTGTAACAGAAACCGTTCACTCCAAACAGAAAACATTTTGTAACAAAAGAGTTTACAGAACAAATACAGTTAGGCCCCTCTCCCTTTACTTCAGATTGTTTTCCAACAGAAACATTTACTGTTGGAACCAATCTGACTAATGACCATCCCAGACCTTTACAATGCATAGAGATTATACAATCTGCATCCGTCATCTCGTCTGGCCACATTGCACCTGGGACTATAAACACACCCACACCACAGGAGGTCGGTAGCACCTTAATCGGAGTGGACAGGCTCATAGTAATGGCTGAGGCAGAACGGTATCAAATACAAACATATGGCTTCCATGGGTTTGATGCCATTTACTCCATTCTAGCAATTCAACAGCCTCCACTGATATACACCCACGGTGCTACTGATAAAGGGGTAACTGATCTACTTCTATGCAGAGAGGACCCACCTCTGCTTTGTACTGCTCTGTGTTGCGTCTCTCATCCTCCACCTGCAGCAGCACCTCCTTCAGCTTCTTCTCAGCGCGCCTGACCAGCCTGGACGATTGCTGACGCTCCCTTAGAACAGAAAAAAAAGTCAAGACATGACTCATGTAACGGGGCATTTTCTCCTAACCTGCTTCTCAAAATTCATAGGAGGTCAAAGGGGAGGGACCGTGGATCCTCTCCTACAATACATTGAGAAGGAAGCAAGGAGAGAGGCCGTGAGGAAGAACCAAGGGAGACAGAGCCAATGGTTTTTACTTACTTGGACTCCAAGTCCAGTTGCTCCTCCAGCTGCAGTATCTTGGCCTCCAGGGCAGCGATAGATGCCTTGTACCTGGACTTCACAGTCTCCTCCAGCTCCTGCAGCTTGAGCTTCAGCTCCTTGTTCTGCCGGTCCAGCTGGGCCTGGGTCCCCTCCAGGCGCTGGGCGGTACTGCGCTCCGCTGTCAACTCCGTGACCAGCTGGTCGGTCTAGGGCAGAGTGTGTAGAGGTATGGAAAAGACTACGCATCGAGATGAACTGGACAATGTTGTGGCCAGCCCATAACTTTAAACATGATGCATTTGTCTCAATTGAGTACTTCTACTATAAATAGAGCTCTAATGATTCAGGTTGAAACACTACATAAACAGAACTCAATTATTCTTCAACCAGACTCCCTCTTCCCCCTTTCCCTTTGACTAACCCAGATAAAATTGAAATACTTTCTTGGTGCAGCTCCTCAGCTTTGCGATCAGTTCATTACCTGCAGCATATTTCTCCTCAAGCGGTCGTTGACCATCTCTGTGTTCAACTGCTCCTCCTCCAATTCCTCCTCTAGCTTAGCGATACGAGTATCCAGCCTCCTCTTCTCATCCACCGTCAGGGAACTGAGTGCAAGGGGGTGAGAGATACATTTTGGTTGGGAAGAAAGCCACCACCACAGAAATGGCAGATTCCGTGCAAATTTAATGCAATTTCAGTGTTTCTAGGGAGGTGTGTGAGCCGTACTTCTTAGCGTTGTGGCCGGTGAGCTCGTCCTGCAGTTCGTCCCTCTCTGTCTGGGCCTGTTTCTTGACTCGCTCAGCAGACGCCAACTCCTATGGAAGATTGAGAGGAGTCCGTCATGAGGAGCATAAGAACATGGACAGTGGGGGTGGAGACAGCGAGCGAAGGAGACCTGCAGACAGACGGGGCATACCTCCTGGAGACGGATGGTGTCAGCCTCTATTGCCTTGAGCTTCTTTTCGTGCTCCTTGGCCATGTTGAGGGCCTCTTCCCTGGAGAGACGCAGATCCTCCAGCTCCCTCATCTGATCTTTCAACAGGGCCTGTATAGGAGGAGAGAACCACAAAGGACTGAGTCAAGTACCACAGACTGTAGGGCTTGGTGTCACCCTACCGAAAAAGACTGCACACGGCCTAATTTATAGTGAGTCGTGAACGGCGTTTGCGTCGGTGTAAACCTTCTAGCAGCTGTTAAAACACGTCTTCAGCTCACTTGTGGTGCATAGAGAAGGTTACCGTGTGTGCGAGATCAAGCCACTAAAGAAGTTAAAACCAAAAGCAAAACACATTGCTCTGCACTCAGGTAATTACTTCCTGCCAAAAGTCTAACATGGTTTGTTCAAGGGACCAGCTCTGACCCCTCTGGTTCTAAACTGAGACCAACTCCATTAACTAGGCCTATGTCACAAGCGCCATCTGATATGCAAGCGCCGATGAGACTTGGAGCAACCACCAGGGACAAGTGAACATTAACCAACTTCAGAAAACTCACTAGGAACAACCGCGTTCCCCAACACCTCTTTGCTCAGCCCAGAGTGCTCACTGGAGGGAAACCGCTAGCCACATCTTCACTTTCCTCCACCTTAACAGGAGACGCACTAGGCCTCCATGCGACAGGAACGTTCAACCGCAAGTGACAAAACCAGTGGATCTGGCCCTTCAAAACTCTGTTTAAGCTCCCGATTCTCCTCAAAAAAAAAAACAGCAGCGTCACCCCGCAAAACCCAGATCAGGTCTTCCAGCGGATTCTCACAAGCATCACAACTGGGAACAGTCTCCTTCACAGTTTAGTGAGACAATTGTCAGCTACATCTGACACCTAACCAAGCTCACGGTCAGCCTGCTGAGGAACCACAACCTTAAATAGACACATGAATCTCTCAACATGCAGAAGGCATATCTCTGCCCAGGTGGTCTCAGCTAGAGACAAGAAACATTTTCTGGGAACCACCATCTAGTTCAGGCAAATAATGTGTCAATTACAAAAAAAAATCCTACATGCAGCAACACTAGCGGACAATCCTGGAAATGCCAGTAAAAGCAGAGTAATTCAAAAATCACTGCCCTCCTGTGTGCGTGCCTCTGTATTACCTGCAGTTTCTTCAGCTGTTTGAGGGCCTCGTCACGACCCTTGTTGGCCATGCTGATGCCTGCCTCCAGCTCTCCCAGGTCCGCCTCCAGCTTCTTCTTAGCAGCCGTGGCCAGGGCTTTCTGCCGGCGCTCATCCTCCAGCTCAGTCTCCATCTCACGCACCTGGGGAACATCACACAGAGCCAAGGTTGTGTTTAGTAGGTTCAAGTTTTTTTTTCAATTAGCATTTCTTATTGGATAAGTAGTCTCTTCTGGTTTCAGACTGTTTTCTTCCAATTGGTATGTAATGAACACAACCACAGTACCTGTTTGACCAGCTGCTTCCTCCGCTCTTCACCCTGCTCATCTCTGGCCTGCAGGTCCCTGTCGGACTGGGCCTTCATGGCCTGCATGTTGACCTCCAGACGCAGCTTGGCGTCCTCCGTGGTCTGCAGCTCATCCTCCAGCTCCTCCAGTTGCACGCGCATCTCCTCCAGCTGTTGATCCATGGCCCGCTTCGCTTTCTCCAGCTCGTGGACCTGCACCAAGAGAAAAGGATGAATGAGTGAGTTTGGTGCATTCACATTTTGCGGCGTTTGGAAAAGTTCCAAACTATCCTCAAATCCTCCCGATTTGCCACCTTAGCAAAACACATTGGAGAAGGTCGGACTGGGCTTGCATTTTTAGGAGTCTAGAAGACAGGACGCAATGAAGCGAGAACTTGAGTCACCCACTATCAATAGTTCCACTATCCTTCTAGAGAGTTCTACAACATCTGTGATCAGACTTACACTTTTACCGACGTAGTCCTTCGATGAGACCAGGTTCTCCATCTCTGCCTTGAGGACCTTGTTGGCCCGGTCCAGTTCACCCTTCAGGTCCTTAATGGTCTCCAGCTCGCGGGTCAGAGTCAGGGCCCGCGTTTCCTTCTCCCTGGCCTCTGCCTCAGCCCGGTCCCTCTCCTCAGCATTCCGGCTGGAGATGGTCTTCTCCTCAGTCAGCATCTGTTATCGGGACAGGCGAGAAGGTATTTCAGTAAGACAGTGGAGTCAAATCTAATTTTTGTTTTGATTTGTGCTCAAAGCAAATTTGAACCGGAAATGATTGATCAATACATCATATGATGCATAGATCAATCATTACAGGTTCATTTTATGAATCGCTTGTCATGGGCCAGTGAGTCAATCTAGCAAATAAGCCTCTAAAAACAGGGTTATCTAGTCCTTGAGGGCTGCAGTGGTTCCAGTCTTTGGCCATCCAGGAGCAGAGGTGCTCACTGCCCACCTCTGCTATAGAACCTCTATGCCATTAATCACCCATCAACCCATTCACCTGGTCAAACTTCTTCTGCTTCTTCTCCAGGTTGGACACAGTCTGCCTGAGGTTGTCCTGGTCCACCATCATGTCATCCAGCTCCTGCTGCAGACGGGTCTTGGTCTTGTCCAGCTTGTCGTAGGCCGATGCCTTCTCCTCCAGCTGTTGGACCACGCCCTCCAGCTCCCGCTGCATCCGTTTCTTGTTCTCCTCCGCCCCCTCCAGGGACTGGGTCTCCAGCTCCATCTTCTTCTTCATCTCCGTCAGCTGAGGGTAAGAGACGTGTATGAGATGTTTGGTAGCGAGGTAAAAAAGGGGAAAGGAAGAGATGCACATGACATGAAGAGCTGATTGGTCACGCTAAAGCATCAAGGTCGTGTCAATATGTAAAATACATGAAGTGCCTCAGACGTCATGGTCTGCATGTCCTGGCGTACAAGGTGGCAAAGTTCAAGCAGGGGATTTGATTGAGAGAATATAGAAAGACTTCTGTAAGCATTCGGTGAGGTGTGTAATACATGCACAATAGGGGCAACAAAACTGGATAGTATTATGGAGGTAGAGGGACAGGAAGGTGCTAGAAACCTGCGCTTGGAGGGTGTAGAGCTGGTACTAACCTGAGCTTGGAGGGTGTAGAGCTGGCACTAACCTGAGCTTGGAGGGTGTAGAGCTGCCACTAACCTGAGCTTGGAGGGTGTAGAGCTGCCACTAACCTGAGCTTGGAGGGTGTAGAGCTGCTTCTCCGTGTTCTTCTTGCCCTGCTCCTCTTCCTCCAGCGTCTCCCTCAGGCTGTTCTGGTCATCCTCCATCTGACGCAGACGAGTGGAGAAGGAGAGCTTCTGACGCGTTTCCTCCTGGAGCAGCGCCTAGAAAAGAGGACAAATGGGCGGGAAAGAAAGGTTACAGTGTGTGTGTGTGTGTGTGTGTGTGTGTGGCCATTTCTAAACAGCACAACATGGGCGTGTGTGACCGTACCTGTACATCCTGCAGTTGAGACTCCACAGTGGAACAGTCTTTAGTTGCCTTGATGGACTTGCCCTCCACCACACTCAACACGCTGTTGACGTTGTCCAGCTCAGACTAGAGACAAGACACAGGAGGAGGATTTAGCCACATCAATCCATTATCCCTAATATACAAAATCACTATCATCCATTATCCCCCTTGCTTTTACACTGCTGCTACTTGCTGTTTATCTATGCAGTCCCCCCTACCAACATGTACAAATTACCTCTACTAACCTGTAGCCCCGTACCCCTGCTATATAGCCTCTATTGTGATTGTGTACTTTAATTTATTTAGTAAATATTTTAACAATGAAGTTCAAGAAATGGAGTTAAGGGCTCGTAAGCAAGCATTTCACACACTACCTGTTGTAGTCGGTGCATGTGACAAATAAAGTTGTATAACGTTCATCTAGCCATCCACCAACCCAACATAATAATACTTTGAAATTCCCATTCATCCACCCTCTTACCATTCCCTTTCCCCATCAGCTACAGCCAAGATCCAGTCCACACCTACCTGCATCTTGGCCACCTTGTCAGCCAGCTCCTTCCTTTGCCTCTCGCTCTCAGTGTGTTTGATCTGCAGTTCCTGGACCTGGGTCTCAGCCTTCTTCCTGCGCTGCTCTGACTCACTCTTCCCCTGGTTCAGGGTCTTCAGCTCGATGGCCAGCTCATTATGTTCGCTTTCCATAGCCTGCTTGGCTTTCTCCACTGACGCCTTGTTCTGAACGAGCAGACACATGGGCAGGAGGTTACACAGGCGGTTCTCTCCCGAAATACTATAATGTACAGCTTGTTTAACTTCAGAGAAAGCTCATGTTGTACACACAGATGAAGACTTCAATATGAAATACAAACTGTTACAGTTGAATGTCATGGGCTGACCGGTTAACCGTCAGGTAAATATAAAATGAAAATAAAGACTCCATTCACACGGTCATGTAGGAGAACCATATGCCTCCCCTCAAAAAAGAGGACTTCCCATAATGCCTACACATGAACAGTATAATTCAGTTTAAGTGAGTTCTCACCCTCTTGGCCTGCTCCAGCTGTTCGTTGAGCTCGTCGAAGGCCTGGTTGTGTTTGTGCCTCATGTCGGCCACCTGCAGCTCGTGCACCTTGGCCTCGTCCTCCAAAACCTTCTTGAGCTGGGTCACCTCAGTCTCACGCTTGGTTCTGAACAGGATGGAGGAGAAAGAGGGGAATAGCACCATAGGTCTTCAAATGGGTAATTGTCTATTACTAAAACATTTACGCATAGCAAACCACCATCTTGCTGTCCTTCACCAACTGTGTGTGTGCTCCCAGTACCTGAGCTCCTGCTGTGTTGCAGTAGAGTCCAGTGTGTCCTCCAGCTCAGTCTTCAGAGCCTCCAGCTCCTCTCCCAGGTCCCTGCGGTGTTTCTCAGCCTTGGCCCTCGCAGCCCTTTCCAGCTCCAGGTCCTCCTGCAGCTCAGAAAGCTGGGCCTCCAGCTCCCGGATCTTCTTCTGGGCTGTGTTCTTGGCCGCGGCCTCCTCCTCAATCCTGGAGGGTGGTGGGGAGCGAAGGAGGATGGGGGTTAGAGTGTAAAGCATTGAAATTAAAGTCATACAAGACTATTTTGTAGACTTTGGTTTTACTGTATGGGCTCAATGAGATCCTAACAGCAGATCAAACTTTCAATGGAAAGTAAAATCTTGTTCAGGCCAACCAAATATGGGCCGCAAGCCAATTGAACATGGCCTGCGTTTTTCGTCATACACGCAGCGTATAATGAATCATTTCGAAAAATGTCAAAAATACTTTTGATACACAATCAGAAATAGAATTTATGGCCTTTCTCCAATCATGAGTTTCTCCTTCCCTCACCTGGCCAGAGCAGCCATTAGCTCCTCCTCCTTCTTGGCCAGTTGGGCTCGGAGCTCAGCTATCTGGGCCTGCAGGTCAGCCATCTGGTCATTCAGCTCCGTGGAGTCACCCTCCAGCTTCCTGCGGTTCTTTTCAAGCTCTTGACGACTCTTCTCCTCCTTCCTCAGCCGGTCTGGTGAGGGATGGGAAACCAGGGTTGTCTCAATCATTTAAAGTGGTCTGTCCGAGTCTCAGATTGCTCTCACCGGCGCGTTTCAGATCAGTACAGACGAAGGAAAAGTGGTTCACCTCAAACATAGAATTTATGTCATTGTCGGTCTATGGTCCACCTACCCTCCAGGTCAGTGATCATGGCCTCGTGCTTGTTCTTGAGTTTCTGCAGGCTCTTGGACTTCTCCTCCTCCTCAGTCAGGTTGGTGGTGAACTCGGAGATACGTTCCTCCAATAGCTTCTTCTCCTGCAAAACAAATAACCCCACACACGGTCACACGAACAATCCCAGAAGGTTACACAATGTCTGAACCATAAGAGCAACACCGGATATTATATTCAAAGATAAACACCTAGTCCCTGAATGCCAAACAGTAATTTACTCTTAAAAACAAGTCCATGATTACTTGCTTTATTGCTGGAAAGAATTACTGCCCAAGTGATTATTTTATTCTTCCAGCCATCTGAAAAGTTAAAGCATCAACTTGTACTACAAACCTTATTGAGTTTGTTGTTCTGGTCATCCAGCACCATGACATTCTCCTCGATCTTCTTCAGCTTGGCATCGGTGGTCATCTTCTCCAGCTGCAGCTTCTGCCTGGCTGCCTCCTCCTCATCCAGCTGCTGCTCCAGGTCCTATAGAGAGTGTGAGAGATGGAATGTTTTATTTCAGATGTTTTCACCTCAATTCCTGCCATCACTCCATTCCTCTCAAAGTTCATTAAGTTCCACACCCTTTGAGGGTGAAATGGAAGGGAAAATGAAGTGAAAATTGACAATTTGCGAAGGCAATTTAATAGGAGAAATAATGGTAATATCTTACTATTTACATGTGACTGACAGGTTTGGACCACAAGGCTTAATTAACAAGGGAAAGTTAGTCCACCATAAATATATATATATTTTTAATCTACCGTAATGTTGGTCTGCATCTTCTTCCGCTCGGTCTGTAGCTGGGTGACCCTCTCCTCTTCCTCCTCCACTCTGGACTCCAGGTCGTGAAGGATCTCCTCCAGCTCCTGCTTCCTGGTGGCCAGCTTGGAGCGCATGTCCTCCGCCTCGGCACACAGCTCAGTCTCTGCCTGCAGCTGCTCCTGCAGGGCTACCTTCTCTGCATTCAACTGGTGGTGGTGGGGCGCATGTGTTATGAACAGGGCAATGATGCAAGGCTGAAATGCTAGTTGGTTTACGATACTATGGTGTTAAACAGTATGAAAGTTACTCACTCCATCCAGCGACAATGTATAAGACACTAGGGGTGAGTTCCTGGACATATTAAGCCTTGGACTAAATAGCAAACTCAATGTAAGTCGCTCTGGATAAGAGCGTCTGCTAAATGACTTAAAATGTAAATAGAGCATCTCAGTTAAACCCTTTAGTCCAGGACTAGTCTGTCTGGGAAACCACCCCAACAAGTCATATTGAAACGCACCAATTCATAATCATTCTAAGTGGACCAGTCAAATCAAAATCTAATTTATTTGTCACACATGGTTAGCAGATGTTAATGTGAGTGTAGCGAAATGCTTGTGCTTCTAGTTCCAACAATGCAGTAATAACCAAAGAGTAATCTAACAATTCCAAAACTACTACCTTATACACACACACACACGTGTAAAGTGATAAAGAATATGTACATAAAGATATGAATGAGTGATGGTACAGAACGGCATAGACAAGATGCAGTAGATGGTATCGAGTACAGTATATACATATGAGATGAGTAATGTAGGGTATGTAAACATTATATTAAGTAGCATTGTTTAAAGTGGCTAGTGACATATTTCACATAAATTCCCATCAATGCCCATTATTAAAGTGGCTGGAGTTGAGTCAGTGTGTTGGCAGCCACTCAATGTTAGTGGTCACTACCTTACATTGGGGCTCAGTCCAATTCATAGAAATAGAATTGCTAGAAGGGACACTCCATACCTGTTGCTGCTTGGCCTCAAACTCCTGCAGCTGCTCCTCGGTCTGTTGCTGCCTCGCCTTAGTCTTCTCCAGCTCATCCTCCCTAGCCTGCATCTCCTCCTCCTGCCTGGTCACCTGCAGCAGAGGCTTCACCTGGGGGAGTAGGGGAAGAGGACGGGGACTCAGGACAACGCAGGTAGCTGAGGAGTAGGGGATGAGGTCTGCAACACTGATATTAGGATGCTCCCATATGGATTTGCAACAGTGCGTGTACCTTGGTGAAGAGCCTCCACCACTGCCAGTTCCTGAGTTTGAGGTAAGCAGCACAGTTCCTCTGGATCACCTTCATAGCAGTCAGCTGCTGCTGTCTCTTGGTGAAGGCTCTGGAGACAGAAAAAGAGAACCTCAAATCAACCTACATGATGTTATTGGAGTATGAAGCGCTCACACACACCAACTAATACACAGTATAAAACCATAAGCCAAACCTCATAAGTAACCTGCTAGTTCCTGCTCTAAGTGACGAGTTCCTTACTTGCGGGCCACGTATCCACGACACCAGGACTGGAAGCTGATGATGATGTCAGTGATCTTAATGTCCCTCTCCTCCTCCAGGTGGGCCAAGACGCCAGCCCGGAAAAACACCTTACTCTGGCCAATCCGGAACAGGTTGGAATCCAGCTCCAGGGCCTTAATCTGGGAAGAGGAAAGAGAGAGGATGACATTTGGAATTCACATTGGAAGACTGGTGAACGATGGTTTGGTCTGACGCCTCTTACCATGAGCACACAGGCTTGTTTACCGTCCATGAATCCCTTGGGAATGGCGCTGGGAGTGAGGATCTCATATCTGGGAAAACAGGAGAAGTTTAAGAAGATTAGACACTGATAAGCAATAACAGGCTAGTCTGCTCAGTGAAGCTGATAAACAGGAAGGAGATGACCACAAAGACATGTTTCCGTGGTTACCTCTGTCTGAACTCCTGGAAGACGATGCGGTTGGGGAAGCCCTGTCTGCAGATACGGATTCCCTCCAGAACTCCATTACACCTCAGCTGGTCCAGAACCAGATGGGGCTCCAGCTTACCAGCCTGACAGTGATGAAGTTCAGAGTCAGGATTTTAAATATTATTTTTATAGTACATGTGCTGAAGCCTGTGCCTCATATTTATCGTTTATCATATATTTATTATTTAAGTTTAGTCAAAATCACTCATTGAGCAATGGAAGATTTGATGACTAGACACAATACCTTCTTCTCGTGGTTGGGGATGATGCAGCGGACGAAGTTGGGGTTGGTGTTCCTGAGAGTGGTCATGAGGTTGGACAGCTGCTCCTTGTAGAGCTGGCCCACGGTGCGGAACATGCCCTTACGGACCTTCGTGGCCCCGTGTATCCCCCCGTCAGACATCCCAGCAACTTTGTCCAGGCCCACAATACGGTCCACTGAGAGAGAGAGAGAGAGAATGAAAAGGAGGAACAGGATCATAGAGAACACTCAACTCATCTTTCCTGCAGTTATTTTCTTGCACCGTGTACTTCCACAGTTCAAACACACAGAAAGGTTGCTGCAGTTCTATTGGCCAACACCAATCATGCAGTTCTATGTACCAACAGTAAGTGACACACTATTAGAGTCTACAGCCCAACCCAGTTACTTTCTAGCCCTGTGGAGGCTGCTGAGGGGACGGCTCATAATAAATGGTTATCATGCATTTGATAACCATCATTATGAGCCGTCCTCCCCTCGGACTCTCGTCAGCTCTCGGTATCTCGAGACTTGCCGTCTCTCCAGAGCTCCGACACAAACTTGTCAGTGGACTGGTTGAGCAGCGAGGCCACGTTGTCATTCAGGGGGTCCATGTTCTTCATCAGCCACGCATCTGCCTTGTAGTCCACCTGGGGAGGGGGGAGGAACCATTTTGTGATCACATGGCTGACCTGTCAAGTTGTGGTTTAACCCATTTGCTCAGGTTAACTAGTTGCTCCTACCCTCTACTTTTTTGAACATTTTGTTAAAAATGGCGCAACATTTCAGCGCCCTGCTACTCATGCCAGGAATATAGTACGTTCATATGGTTAGAATGTGTGGATAGGAAACCCTCGGACGTTTTTAAAACTGGTTAAATCACGACTGTGGCTATTACATAACGTGCGTTACATCGGAAAGCGCAGGAAAACCTGATCACAGAAAATGGAAATAAATATCCTTGCGCCACTTCCAGCAATTGTTAACAGTGAGCCGAATTAGATAAGACCGAGCATTCAACTCCCACAGCATCCCCATGTAGTCGAGTATCTTGTGAATTTAATCCTCTTTGATTCTTGGTTGAACCGAAAGAGGGGCACGACGTACCTCCGGTCTCCGCCCAGATCATTCCGGAAGAGCTCTCTCCTGAAATTTTTTCCAAGACGACAGCTAATGATATGTACATCGCCTACGGATGAATTTTATCGCTTGTTAACGTTTACTAATACCTAAAGTAGCATTACAAACGTATTTCGAAGTGTTTTGTGAAAGTTTATCGTCTACTTTTTGAATTTTAAAAAATGACGTTACGTTGTGAAATCGCTGTTTTTTTCGTTTATCACACAGTCTACATATAACGATATCTTGGCTTTATATGGCCCGATTTAATCGAAATAAAGACCCAATAGTGTTTATGGGACATCTAGGAGTGCCAACAAAGAAGATGGTGAAAGGTAATGACTGTTTTCTATTTTATTGTGCGGTTTGTGTAACGCCGAAATGCTAATTATTTTGTTTACGTCCCCTGCTGTGCTTTTCTGTTGTAGTGTATTGGTGCATGCTATCAGATAATAGCTTCTCATGCTGTCGCCGAAAAGCATTTTAAAAATCGGACTTGTTGCCTGGATTCACAACGAGTGTAGCTTTAATTTGATACCCTGCATGTGTATTTTAATGAACTTTTGAGTTTTAACTAATACTATTAGCATTTAGCGTAGCACATTTGCATTTCCAGAGCTCTAGTTGGGACGCAAGCGTCCCAGGTAGAGGTAAGAGGTTAAAGATCAATTCTGGCAAAATTCCCTGGTTTTTCAGAAATCCCAGTTGTAGGATCTCTGAAAACTTTCATAAAGTACCAAATTCTGCCACCCAATTAGTGATTGATAAAGATACGCCACGAGTGGTAAACTGACTTTTCCAGCGTAGTGGATGATGCAGAAGTCGGCAGAGTCCTTGAGTTTCTTGGGCTTCTGAAATTTGGGGTTGTTGCCCTGCTCCTGAACCACCTTCTCCACAAAGCTCTTGTCCGTGGCCTTGGGGAACCAGCACTCTTCATCCAGCAGAGCCAGCACACCAGGAGGACTGGCCTAGGAACAGAAGGAAAGGTTGGGGGGGGGAAAAAATTATCAGCTACTTGTGGAGACACTAATTCAGTGCATGTTGGGTTGTGCAGGACATTTAAAAAAAATATATATATATTTTTTAAACAGGCCAACTTTAGGGGATATTGACTTGCAAACTTGAGCATTTTTCCCCAAAACCAATGCATTTGGTGACAGGAGCCAGGTAAACGAAACCAAAGGATGGATTGCTGTTTATGTGGTCCAAAGACAACGCGTGTAATTTGGAACAGAACAAATCACATAAGCCTCAGGTCCATTTGGGAAGAGGTCGTGGCAATATACTAACATGCTTCTCGATGAGGTCGATGCAGGGCTGCAGGTCCAGGCCGAAGTCGATGAAACTCCACTCGATGCCCTCCCTCTGGTACTCTTCCTGCTCCAGGACGAACATGGTGTGGTTGAACAGCTGCTGAAGCTTCTCGTTGGTGTAGTTGATGCACAGCTGCTCAAACGAGTTCAGCTACAGGAGAAAGAGGGGAAAAGACAGAAGGTACACATTCATTAGACAGACCTTTTTGGTGGGAACTCAGAAATGAAAAGTTTTAACGAGAGAAAGCAGTAGAGATGTCCACGCACCATCTAAATAGAGATGAAGATACATTTTGAAAACCAATTGACCACTCACACCAAGCCATTGTCTTGTATTCAATGACCAACAAACCCCTTTCCCACGACCTTCGGCTCACCTCAAAGATCTCAAAGCCAGCGATGTCCAGGATGCCGATGAAGGAGGCTCCCTGTCTCTTGGTTTTGTCCAGGGCCTTGTTGATCCTCATCACCAGCCAGCGGAACATCCTCTCGTAGGAGGCCTTGGCCAGGGCCTCCACCGCAAACTCAGCCTGCTCCTGGGTCTGGGCCTTCTGAACATAGTCCCTGCCCACCTTGATCCTGGGGGACAGGATGGCCCGGGTGAAGTCGGTCACGTTCATGCCCAGCAGATGGCACACTTTCTGGGCCGCTGAGGGAGAGAGAAAGGGGTGGGTGAGTGGGTGGTGTTGGATGAATGGAGAACGTACGTGATTGTAGAAGCCATGAAGGAGGGTTGCAGGAGACAAAGTCTAATTAAGAACCCAAGTTGTGGAGTAAAGGGTACACACTTGTTCCAACCCAGCACTAACACCTGATTCAATTTTATCAAGGAGCTCTTGATTAGTAGAAACAGGCGAGCTAGTGCTGGACTCATTTTTGTTTGTTTTTAATGAACCTAGTACCAGTCCTGGGAGAACACCAGAAATGATTAGTGAAACAGATGTAAAGTACCTGTGTCGTCAGGCATGGAGGCCTGGTCAGAGTTGCGCTCCTTCTTGAAGCTCATGTTCCCCAGCTGGAGAACGGCGGACACAGTCTTCAGAAGACCTGATGGAGAACAAGACCAATTAAAATCACAATTTACCAGTTATTTACATAAGTTGCATTGATCTGTAAACAGCTACTTGAACACTTTAGTTTTACAGGCCAAGAATCAGGCGTGACAGGGGTGAGTTAGCGTACCTATCCGCTCCTCCTCTGGGATGCTCATGATGTTGAAGGCGTCCATGGTCTCTACAAACAGGTCACGGTCCTGCTGACCAGGGATGGTCACGTTCCCGTGGGTCAGGAAGCGGTAGTTGTTGTAGTCCTCCAGACACAGCTCAGCTGGTTAGAGACAGAACACATTTATGTCTTATAGTAAGGCTTATAAATGCTTTAGTTATTACAAGTTAAAGCATTATACCTGCAGGCTTTAAGTAAAGTGTTACTGGATATAATTTTATTTAAAATAAAGATTTTACAGTCTAACCATCATTATAATAATGGCTGGCATGTAGCCTAGCGTTTAAGAGCGTTGGCCCAGTAACCGAAAGGTCGTTGGTTCAATGTGTCCTTGAGCAAGGAACTTAACCCTTAATTGTTCATCTTAGTCACTTTGGATATGGGTATTCTGCAAAAAAAAAAATTTAAAACGACAAATGTAATAATTGCCCCCCCCCCCCCACAAAAAAAATGACATTGGTTAAAGATGAGTTTGTTGCTCACTCACAGCGCATTTTGTCCCCAGCTCCTGTGAGCATGTAATAGAAGACATGGAAGGCCCTTTCATCCTTAGCCTGCCGGATGGCTCTGGACTTCTCCAGTAGATCTGGCAACATGGTTCGTCAAGACAAATAAACCACCATAAGACAAAAATATTTAATAACTTATTGGTTGTGTTAAAGTGACAATCCTTAGTTGCTACATCAACTTTTGGACGTATAAAACAAATTATATGTACCCATTGATACTTTAATAACTTAAAATGCCTCATGAGCTTATCCATAGTGTTTAACATTACGTTTGTTTACAAACATTGGAGTCAAACGAGCTTATATTTTGGGTTCTGAGACATGGCTAAAACCAAAAACGGTGCAATCCTGGATGGGCAGTCCTTGCATCTATAGCTCTGGCCATGAATTTGTTTATTTATCCAGGCCCATCCCTCAGCTTTTTCAACTAATTATTATAGCTTGAAGGCATATACATGCACACGTATATACACGCGTACATACACACACTTCTAGTACTATGAAGACGCATTGATTGAAAGGATACAAGTTTCAATGTTGGCTCCCACAATGTATCCATTGACGTCAAAGTTGATCCGGATGAACTTCCCCTAGAAAGAGCGAGAGAAAACAGGTGGTGGTGGGGTCACTGGATCTAGTTACAGTCAATACTGGTCTCTTGTCATTAACACAATTGCGAAGACATAAAAATGTTTTTAAAAGTGCTTACGAATCTGGAGGAGTTGTCATTCTTGACAGTCTTGCCGTTTCCAAAGGCCTCTAGGATGGGGTTAGCCTGCAGAAGTTGTTTCTCTAGCTCCCCCTGGTGACAAATCATATACATGCAGTATATTCACTTACAAATATACTCACACACACAGCAAATGTTATCATTATGGCAGACGGAAGGCAGGACGACTCAACATGAGCATTCATGCAGTAAGATGCTGCAACTACTTCATTCATTGCTACAAGCGTTGCATTTAATCTCTGCGAGAAGCATTGGGAGCACCCGATTGACTCCACGTGTTAGTCGTGGAACTGCTGCCATGTTACGCACATGCTGCCATCAGCATGACGTAACAGGAAGCGGGATTCATTGGACCAGGCAATGTTTTCCCATGTGATCGCGTGGCACTGATGGGAGTGGAACTGTGTGGTTGTCTGCTGTCTGTAGGAGTAAGCCATTTTCATGAACAGGGTGGTGTACCAAAAACTGGCCACAGAGTGTGTATTGCCTTCTATCAGTGTTCATCATAGACCTATATAAATTAGCAGGTGTGCATGGCTGTAAGCAGTAAACAGCAGGATATGCTACCATTATGATACAAACCAAAGTATGACCCCCAGGGAAGCTATTACTTCCTAATAAACCCCCACATTCATGTTAAATGTTGCACATTGTGACACCAGACCGGTTGCCCCAAGTACAAGCAGCACACACTCCTGTCCACAAGACGAAAACAAAAGATAGGCCCTTAAAAATCATGCGAGAGAATTCAAGACCGTCGCTGAAATCCCAAGACAGCACACAGGCGTGTAAGACCCAAAACATAAAATCAACTTTTGTTGATGACCCCCTG
Source organism: Oncorhynchus nerka (assembly GCF_034236695.1). NCBI lineage: Eukaryota > Metazoa > Chordata > Actinopteri > Salmoniformes > Salmonidae > Oncorhynchus > Oncorhynchus nerka. Next base: position 5,128,063 of record NC_088416.1, on the reverse strand, counting down.
TTCTAAGACCAACCAGATGAGGTGGACAAAGGCCAGACAAACATGATATTGGGTCAGCCCTTTACTACTAGTGGCCTGACTCATAAGCACTTTACTGATGGCTAAACACCTGCTAGCTACACAGCTTAAATTTGATTCTAGGGCTGCGTTTACAAAGCGGACAATTCTGATCTAACCCAACACATCTCAGATATTTTTCCGATCCGATTGGTCTTTTGAACAATTAGTGAGAAAAAAAAAATGCAGATCAGAATTGGGCAACCTGTGTAAACAGTCCGAAGCATTGTTACTTGATCTGCTTTACTATGCAGTCATTTGAAATACCATGCAGTACTCCTTCAGGCCTAAATCTCTAAAAGGTGTTAGTTAAGCTTACGATATAACACGAGGATCCTTCACCACGCCTCAAATACATCATTTCACCTGTACATTACACAGCTTGCGGACAGACTGCAGTTAGTAGAACATGCATGTACATGAAGGGAAACCGCGCTGGCGAGCGGGAGAGATGGCCATTAACTCACATGTGCTAACGCTGCACCCTAGAGATGGGAACGATGGGTGGAGAGAGAAAGAGAGCGAGAGTTTAACACAAATACTTGACATACAGTTCAAAAACAAACCGTCACCCAACTGGAAGGGACGAATGACTCCATGTTAATGGATGGTTGAATTACAATCCCCCAGTCAGCAAATGGGCCCCTACTCATACAGTGCTGATCAAGGATCAGGTCACCCAGTCCATGTAATTTCACTCATATAGAGAGCTAAAATGCAAAAACTGGTCCTAGATCAGCACTCCCTCAGGCACTTTATGAATACGGGCCCTGGTGACTGCAGGGAGGCGAGGCAGGCAGGTCCAGGCCTGAAACAGCAATGTTAGGAATACGGAACTACCCCGACTCAGGGAATAAGTACAGGGGGGGGTGAGAACATGAGCAGCAGAAGAGGACAACTGCAGAGGACAGAGAATGGAGGTGTAGGGAGAAGGGGAGCGAGGAGGTGAAACGGAGGGCTGGTATTGACCTGGTCTTTCTTCGACTTAAAGGAAGAGGCAACGTGTGCCAGATACTGGATCACTTTCTTGGTGTTCTCAGTCTTCCCAGCTCCTGATTCTCCTCTGTAGGAAAGAGAGAAAAAGGGAGAGAAATTACATAGAAATGAGAGGGGGAGGGCGAGATTACAGGAGTTGCTGATTGAAGACGAGAACAGACGGCAAAAAAACATCGAATAGGAGCTAGACAACACGCACAAATAAAACACGGGGAAGATTTTGAGCAGAGACATAGCTTACGTGCAGAGGATGGACTGATCTTCACGATCTGAAATAGAAGACAGAAAATACATGTGAGTGTGTGTATGTGTATGTGGGGGGCGCACAGGTGTGTCATCACTTTCTCTCACCCTGCATCATACTCCTGTAAGCGGTGTCTGTGATGGCATAGATGTGAGGGGGCATCTCGTGTCTCTTCTTGCCCTTGTACATCTCTATGATGTTCTCTGAGTAGATGGGCAGGTACTTGTAGGGGTTTATCACCACACAGAAGAGGCCAGAGTACGTCTGAAAGATACAAGGGACTCAGCACACAGGCAATAGTAACCATCTGCACCAAGATTGTGACCGGAATGTCTCACAATATGGCAAAAGACGAACGTGAATAATATGCAGTTACAAAAATCACTCGTTGTCCGGAGGGCTGTGTATTTATCAGAAATGTACATTTCTCTGGGCAAGGGTTTTACTGTATACATGTGTTAAATATGTGCATATGAAGCATGCAAAACAACTCACGTAGATGAGGCCAGAGTAGTAGCGGTCCTTGAGGTTGTGCAGCACCGAGGCCTCGTTCAAACACGTGAGCTCGGCCATGTCCTCCACCTTACTGAACTTGGGAGGGTTCATCTTCTGGATATCGTCCTTGTTCACGGTCACCTTCTTGCCTGTGTCGGCTAGCTCCACCACACACTCCTCTCCCTTCTCTTCCTTGACGGAGCCGGCCACGAACCCCAGCGTCTCCGAAGGGATCCATACGAGCTTCTTGGTGGCCCAGTCGGCCTGGTCTAGGGGGTTGGCGACCTTCCCACCATCTCTGTAGAGGAACTTGTCCGCTTCCGACATGGCGGCTGTAGGACGAAGACGATAACAACGGTAAGACCACACCAGGAAGTAGGCTGGAGAAAAGGAACGTGAGCCAGAACAGTGGCTGTAGAGTGAGAGGAAAAAGACGAGTCATGGAAACACGCGGTGAAAAAAAGAGACGATCATTGTTTGAGCCAGGAGTTTGTCCTGAACTCATGACCGGCCCTATAGAGTTCAGCTTCTCCCTGTACAACAATTTATTTGCTTCTGACATTAGCTTCTGATAATAATTGATTTGCTTCTGTAGGATGGACAGGGAGTCCAGAGAAAAATGCAGAGCTAACTAAGACGTTTACGGCCCAGCAAAACTATTTTGGTGGAAATGCCTTACTTTAAAGTGAGGGGCACTCAACAGTATGCGGGTGCAGTTCGGGCCGTTGCAAAATGACTAAAAGGTACAGTTCCTTGGATCTAATAACGTCGAGACAAAGTTGAGTGAAATGTTTAAGCGTATAATTCACTCAACCCATTAAGGTTCAGGTCATATACAAAACATGCGATTCCCAGTTTGCTGAAAATGCATTGCTATGCGTCGCATAAACCAGCGTTACATGAAACGTGCTTCTCTGGAATATTTGCCTTGTCTGCCGTGTACGAGAGGAGGCGCACACACCCCCCGCCGGCACACGCTCACACACGGCTGCAAGCTAGAGGTTGTACTATGAGGATGTATTACGAGGATGATCCTCTGTAAGCTCGGTAGATTGTCCCCATGAGACGTAAGAGGCGTTATGGACTGACTTTGCCAAGCATAAACTGGATCAGACTAAATAGGTTGTGACAATCAGGAATTGTGTAAGCACACGTCATTGGATTCCCACAAACACAGTGAGAGAGACACACCTTTCTATTGTGACCTTTGGCCTTTACAAGCTAGTCTTTCGCACTCCTGCTGCCCTCTACAAGAGGAGACAACTTCTGGGCATTGACCTGGTGCTCCCTACATACACGGTCACTTGTCTCTCCTTCCACTGTGCCATACGTGCATTTTAACCTCCCCCTTTCGTTTACCTGACCATCCCATCTTCCAAACAGGGTCACATTCTCATATTTCTTCCTTAACCAAAACAGAACACTCCCACTATTGCTTGACGCCCGATGAAGCTGACAATGTCTTAAAATGGACACCGGACAGTTGAGCACTTTAACACCACATAGCTTTCCCAGTATCATGTTCATCACCAAAACAGAAGAAAATGGAATGAAACATGAAGGGACTACCTGAACTTTGTCTAATAAGAAACGCTTGTTTTTTTGTTTGTTTTGTTGCTAAAATGTTTTGCTACGGTGTGCCATAATGAATGCACCCCAGCTGTCACGTTATTACATAACATTGTCTTAAGGACAAGTAAATAGCGGTGGACTAATCAGAGGAAGACAAATGAGGACTTCCTTTGAAGGGGAACAGTATACAGGACAGCCAGTGAGGAATGTCTGGAGCAAGTTTAGACAGACATTTCATTATACTCATCCACACACAGACCACACCCTTAAGAACTGATACCATGTCTGAGAAAAGTCACTCTTCAGGTTAAATTGACAACGACACAGACAGATCCACAACCTAATACTTCCCCCTTCTATCACAGGGCCTGAATTCATAAAGTGTCTCAGAGTAGCCCCATTGCTGATCTAGGATAAGGTCCCACCTGTCCTAAATCTTTTCATTATGATCCAAAAGGCTGATCCTAGATCAGAACTCCTAGTCTGAGGCGCTTTATGAAAACAGGCCCAGGTATTCTAGGTCAATTTCTATTTCCATCTGCTTGCGTCTCCAGCCATGACCCTTTCAAGGGTGTGTGCGCATGCTCATGGGCCTCAGGCTACAAGTACACCCTACAACGCCCAGTCGTAACCAGTTTTTCCTCCATGGTAACATTCATTCCATTCCAGGTCAGATCAATATCGTCAGGATTACATCATCTGTACAGGGTTGCCTTGTCCACCATTATAATTCTAAACCTCTTAGGCTGCATTTACACAGGCAGCAAAATTCAGATCTCACCAATTTGTCTTTTGCCCAATTAGATCTGATGTGAAAAGATCTTAGGTGACAGTTCAAAAGAACAATAAGTGGGAAAAAAAATCAGAATTGGGCTGCCTGTGTAAACGCTGCCTTATACTGTTTGATCGCTAATGAGGCTGTGTCCAGATCTATCAGCATATATTGCAAGGTTCTCTCCCACTTCCCTGCAAAACATCACGTGTTGATTATGTCAGCCAGTGCCCGAGGTGGTGACACTAAACAGTGAGTCTAACCCCCCCCCCATCAGGGAGAAAGTGTAAAATAACAGGGACAAAGAGAAAGGGGGGGGGATAGAGGGATGAGAGCGAGGGATGAGAGCGATAACATCCAGGTGTCTAAGTTCATTATGGGCTCAGACTGATGCTCTGATGAAAGACAGAGGGGGAGGAGGATCACCTCAAGGATCTGTGTCCATGCTGTTGGCTGTCCACTACATGTGCCAGCAGGAGTGGACTACTAAACCAGAGTAAACCAGTGTGAGTACACAGCTTAAAATCAGGACTAACTGTTCCCACTCATAATGACCCACGCATGCTAGCCTGATCCCAGATCTGTTGGTGCCGTCTCACCAACTCCTTGTCACTCAGACCAAACGTGACATTGAGTGACAAGAAGTTGGAACAAAGATCTGGGAACAGGCTAATCTCAAGCAAGTAAGCCCCATCTGAAACACATAGGAGGAATGGGTTCTCATGGGAGACATGAAGAAATGCAGACAAGACGACCATGAGAATGTGACACTTTCACAAGTGCTAACTTTGGGCCAACTTCCACAGGAAGTTGCGTGATATGGTGTTGCAGTGTTGACACATGCATTTCCTGAGGGTCTTATTGCCTAACTTCAGTCTAAAAAGGACACTAATGACATCTACAATTGATGGTACCCATTGTCATACAGTGTTAGAGGATCAGAGTGTAAGCCCGTACAGTGGGCTGTGACTGCCAAGGATTTCCTAGTCACCTTTCAACTCGTGACTGGCCTGCCAACTCAAATGACGTGTCAATTAAAGGGCAATTACACCACTTTTCAACCTAATTTCCATCGTCTCCAGCACAATACCAGTGTAGGTCTACATATGTGAAAAAGGTACAAATATAAAGTTTAAAAGTTGCTGAAGCTAATAAATGAGGTTGAAAAGTGGCGGAATTGCCCCTTAGACACAACTCCTTATCCATTCACTTGAGGGACCCCATCATGGTTCTTCTTGCAGTTGCCCCATTAGATTGCCGTGCATTGGGTCCAGACCTGGATTTAAAAAGTACTTGAAAAGAGAAGGTAAGAAAATGCTAACTAGTCCTATAAACCAGTGGGGGGGAATTTGGCGGCCCGGTAGCCAATGCTTTGCGGCCTAACGGCTGCTATAAATCCTGTAAGGCAACTCATCCAACTCTGCTACCGACCAGTATCATTTACCTAGGTTATGCCGTCATTGTGTCAAAACTGTAACACAGCATAATAAAGTCCTACAGCTCAAGCTGCTGCAGATGGCGGTGGCATGTGTCTGTCTGTTAAAAGGGCAGGGGGAATCCAAGCTAAAGACTGAATGGATGCCAGGACGACAAGTGCGTAGAGGTGTTGAAACATGATGCTGAGGACAGCAGGGCAGGTCTGTCCAGAGATGGACATTGGCTAGTGGTGACCTCAGACCTGGTTTTAAACAGTATTTGAACGATTTCAAATGCTATCTGGGCCTAATTGCATGGCACACTGGAACGGTCCCAACAGTGCAATCACCACCCATCTGGCACTCCAGGTAGGCTTAATGCACCCCTACTTAAAATCTTGACTCTTGGGTAGATGTAACATAGTAAAATGTAATTTCGGGATACTCCAATTAGTATGATATGTAACACCTCAAATGGTATGCATTAGAGGTCGACCGATTAATCGGAATGGCCGATTAATTAGGGCCGATTTCAAGCTTTCATAACAATCGAAAATCGGTATTTATGGGCGCAGATTTATTTTTTATACCTTTATTTGACTAGGCAAGTCAGTTAAGAACACATTCTTATTTTCAATGACGGCCTAGGAAGTGGGTTAACTGCAGATTTGACAGTTAACTAGTCCAATGCTATAACCACCTGCCCCTCGTTGCACTCCACAAGGAGACTGCCTGTTACCTTGGCTTCTACTGCATGCACGTAAGTTGCTAGCTAAACTAATAAATAAAAAAATCTATCATAATCACTAGTTTTAACTACGCATGGTTGATGATATTACTAGTTTATCTAGTGTCCTGCGTTGCATATAATCGATGCAACGCTGGGAGATGCTTTAACAAAAGCGCATTTGCAAAAAAAGCACAATCGTTGGATGACTGTACCTAACCATAAACACCAATGCCTTTAAATTAATACACAGAAGTAGATATTTTTAAACCTGCATATTTAGCTAAAAGAAATCCTGGTTAGCAGGCAATATTAATCAGGTGAAATTGTGTCACTTCCCTTGCGTTCATCGCACGCAGAGTCAGGGTATATGCAACAGTTTGGACAGCCTGGCTCATTGAGAACTAATTTTCCAGAATTGTATGTAATTACGACATAACATTGAAGGTTGTGCAATGTAACAAGAATATTTAGACTTAGGGATGCCACCTGTTAGATAAAATACCAAACTGTTAAGTATTTCACTGAAATAAACGTTTTGTTTTCGAAATGATAGTTTCCCGATTCGACCATATTAATGACCAAAGGCTTGTATTTCTGTGTGCTATGTTATAATTTAAGTCTATGATTTGATAGAGCAGTCTGACTGAGCGATGGTAGGCAGCAGCAGGCTCGTAAGCATTCATTCAAAGAGCACTTTCGTGCATTTTGCCAGCAGCTCTTCGCAAGCACAGCGCTGTTTATGACTTCAAGCCTATCAGCCTAATGGCTGGTGTAACCGATGTGAAATGGCTAGCTAGTTAGCGGGGTGCACGCTAATAGCGTTTCAAACATCACTCGCTCTGAGACTTGGAGTAGTTATTCCCCTTGCTCTGCAAGGGCCACGGCTTTTGTGTAGCGATGGGTAACACTGCTTCGAGTGTGGCTGTTGTCGTTGTGTTCCTGGTTCGAACCCAGGTAGGGGCGAGGAGATGGACAGAAGCTATACTGTTACACTGGCAATACTATAGTGCCTATAAGAACATCCAATAGTCAAAGGTATATGAAATACAAATGGTATAGAGAGAAATAGTCCTATAAATACTATATTAACTACATGAGCAAGGAACTCAAACATTAGCTTTTTTACATGGCACATATTGCACTTTTACGGCTAACACTTTGTTTTTGCATTATTTAAACCAAATTGAACATATTTCATTATTTATTTGAGGCTAAATTGATTTGATCATTATTACAAATAAATAGCCGATTAATCGGTATTGGCTTTTTTTGGTCCTCCAATAAATCGGTATCGAAAAATCCTAATCGGTTGACCTCTAGTATGTATCCATTTCATATGTTATGTTACGAATTCCAATTTGTCGTAAGCAACATTAGCTAGGTGGCTAACGTCAGCTGGGGTTAGGGGTTAAGGTTAGCCAACATGCCAAGTAGTTGCAGAGTAGTCAGAAAGTTGCTTAAAAACGCTGAAGCTGTCCGTGATGAGATTTGAACAGAACCATTGGGTTGCTAGACATTCGCTTTATACGCACGTCCGCCCAACCACCCTACTTTATTTTTTTCGCCTTAAGTAACCTTCCGTCATACACAACTATAACATATCATACTAATTTGAGTGCCACAGATTTACATTTACTATGTTAGGTGTAGTCTGAGACCAGGCTTCTCCATCTAGTTAATGCCAGACACTCCTAGTACCTGCATTAACAACTTTAGTATCTAGGGAAAAAGTGGGTTGGGGAAGTAACCAAGCAAGATTGTTGATGTGATTGCAAAACAGATATGCATGTACTAATCATATAAATCTATTTTAAGGTGTGTATGGTCTAGTCCTCAAGGAAGGACTAGATTCCTACCAGGAATATTGCATTCTGCTACATAGCACAGACAGCCAAGTGGCCTGAACTGAATACAGGTTTGGCTCAAAATTTGAATGCCACACCTTACCATACGAAACAACTCAAAACACGAGACCCAGTATTTCAGGTGGCAAAACCACTTGAATGTGAGTGTGCAAATGTTGTATCCTTAGGGCAGATCCATAACAGGGCCTGAATGCATTTTGTGCTCCCACCAACCCATGGTCTCAAATTCCAGCTTCAAACCAAGACAAGCAAACATAATTTAAATTGGCAGTGTTGGAGAGAATTGAACTCAATTTAGTCCAATAGTAATTTAAATATGCAAATGTATATTTTCCAACTTCAGACCTGCCTAATTCTCATTTAGGCAAAAATATATAAACCCCCCCCACATCTGAAATGTCAAGACTACGAATAGTAGTTAGAGTGAATTTCGGGTAGCTTTAGTGTAGCTCGCCGTCTTTCAGTGTGAAACGATTGGTAGCTTAGTAAACTGTTTTCAGAGTAGCTTCCGCAAAACAGTAAATGTGTCAACGTAAAAAGTGCACTACTACAGGGTTGATGGCTGTGGTTTGGAATAGCCAACAAGTTTGGGCAGCAGAGCATAGGATGAAACACTGGCTGGGTGTTGTCCTTGTTAATGACTTGTCATGACATGGGGAAGTAATCATAGTTTGTACAGGTAGCCTTGCAGAGTCTACCACCCAGGTTAGCTTTACTCAAACGGTGTCCCCGTGCAAGCTTGACAGGACTAATGTGAAATGACTAGAGAGAATACCAATATCAAGGCCCAATCAACTAGCAATGTAGTTTTCAATCTGTCCTAGTGTCCCCTCTTTACTACCAGCGACCACGTTCACACCGGAAGCAGTGACGACGGATATTTAAAAGGATACCTTGACGTCGAGTAGTACGGTTGCTGCTTGACGCCTCACCTTTCGATCTACATTCGCAATAAAAACGACGAGGCGCACATGAACGCAGAACTAATAAAAATAACCTACTTGTCTGTCGTCGCTAGTAAAGCTTCCCGCAACAGACTTCGAAGTAAGCACTAACATATTCCAAGTAAATCTCATTCCACGAGGATTACAGAGGGATCGACAGATAGGTAACCTTGATACAAAATAAAACGTACCTTCTGCTCGGTTGTCGGCACTAGGGAGTGAATTCGGTTCCTCTATCGGTTTCCGTGTATGCAAAGGCAACTCATTCCACGCGACACCAAACTCCAAAAACCGTACTGCAGATGCTTCCCTTCTCAATTATCTCCCTTTCTGTTGTCTCTGCGCCGGGCGTGGCTGAAATAGGGTGGACATATCGAAACTATGATCCGCCCACTTTATCATTCACAGGTGAGACGGGTCTGACTGCGACCCGCGTCCACGACAAGACTCGGTAAGAAACGCCCAGGGAACCCCCGCCGCCTCTTGTATTGGCTCTTGGCTACTTACATTTGAGTCATTTAGCAGATGCACTTATCCAGAGTGATTTACATGAGTAATTAGGGTTAAGTGCCTTGCTCAAGTGCACATCGATAGATTTTTCACCTAGTCAGGTCAGGGATTCGAACCATCGACCTTTTGGTTACTAGCCCAACACTCTTAACTGCTAGGTTACCTGCTGCCCTTGTTGCACCTGTTACTTCCTTGTAGCATTTTAGCAAAGCCTAACCCTTTTTCCTAACCATAACCTCATTCTCCTATCCCGCTTAGTTCTCCAACCTGACACATTAATTATCTTAACCTGCTATTTTAATTATCCTAACCTGCTACATTAGTTCTCCTAACCTGTTACTTTAGATCTCCTAACCTTCTACTTTAGTTGTCCTAACCTGCTACTTTAGTTCTAACCTCCTTTAATAATGATCCTAACCTGCTAGAACAAGGAAGTAGCCAGGAGCCAATAGAAGAGGTGACAGGGCTTCCCTGGGTGTTTCAACTCGGTGCAGTTCAGAGGATGCGGGTCCCAGTCAGACCATATTGTAGATAGGTATTTGCGCCGCCCCCTCCATGTATCAACCAACATCATAATAATGTGGTAGGAGAAATAGGGGGGGATTTGGAGGGATGATCATGCATATCTATCCGGTTGTTTTGGTGAATTATCACTTTTGTCAATTCCAAAGAATAAACTACCAATACTTTAGCACCATAGTCAAATATCTAACACTTATCTTCAGCGGCAGACCTCACCCAGGCCAATAAATATAGCTATTAACAGATCTGTTTGTTACTTAACCATAATGGATGGTAAGGCTTGGGAAGGGGAGAGGAAGGGGTGTTGTGACAGAAGGTGAGCATCTGATCTGAGAGAGGAGAGTATGTGTGGAGAAATGCAGGAGTCTTGTCTGTACCTGCCCTTCCTGTGATTTTCTGCCCCAGGTCTCAGAAGGATTGGGGGCTGGAGGGGGGGGACAGGTGGGGGAGACAGTAGAAGTTTTGAGACCTTTAGTTGTTGGGAAGTGGGGTGTAGAAAGGTCGGATCTGCAGCCACTCTGAACATGGCCAAGGTGGGTTGGTGTCACGAAAGATGCTACAACACCATCATTAGTGTATTTCTTCATCAATGTGATTGAAAACCTCATCATACAGGGTACACCTTTGCTTATTTTTTTATCATGTATTAAAAACTAGGTAAGCATTTGCGTGCATGTGTCACACCCTGGCCAAGAGGTGCTGTGACAACTCAATTCAGTATAATAGTCACTTTACCACTACCTACATGTACAAATGACCTTGATTAACCTGTACCCCCGCACATTGACTCAGTACCCCCTGTCTATAGCCTCTTATTTCAGTGTTATTTTAATTTTAATTTCTTTAGTAACTAATTTCTTAACTCTTTCTTGAACTGCATTGTTGGTTAAGGGCTTGTAAGTAAGCATTTCACAGTAACTTCTACACATGTTGTATTTGGCGCGTGTGACAAATCAAATTTGATCTACACACCCTAGGTTGACACCAAGCGCATAGGGGCCACTGAATAACTCATAGCACAGACCACACCGGTTGTTTTAGAATGGGCTTGAGTGGAAGTACATGGAATGAAAGTCTGAGACAGGTCACAGTTTATTTCTCACTCCCGATTTCAGCTTCCCTAAACCAAGTTAACTCTACCCAGAGAGGAAGAGACAACGAGAGAGGGTTTAAACTCCCGTCAAACTCGGTCCACAATAAGCAGACCACCTGCCTTCCCGCTTTTTGGACGACTCCCATTGTTAGCCCAGAGACAAGATCATCTTGTCATATATACAGTATCGCTGCTCTACCTTAACAACAACAAAATTAAGGGAGGATATAACACAAAACAATCAAATCAAACAAAAACAGGGTTGTGTGCAGGGAATGCATTTCATTTTTAACTCAGATCATCATTCCTCAAATCACATCACACTTCTCTTTGCAAAACCAAGGCTTCAAAGGCACTCTGCCACAACCTTCACTAACCGTCTCTTCCCCCTAAAGTAGCCACACCTCAAACAAACTGAACAAGCGTTATGAAGAGACAGGGGAAAACCAGTCAGTCAATCACATGTTTCAACGAATCAGTTAACAAAGACTCAATTAGGAGCACCTGGGCCAGTGCATGCACAGTAATAATAGGGCATTCGTCACACTGGTGACCACTTTTCGTCCAGTCATGAGAGAAGAACTAACTGCAAAGGCAGTGGTTTCCACTAACTTGGTATTTTGACCAATCACATCAGATCGTTTCACATCAGATATTTTTCAGATCATCAATCAGATTTGGGCTGCCTGTGTAAACACAGGCAATGACAGAGAGCCAGGTAAGATGATATGATGTGCCTCACAAACCGATCTGGTTAAAAAGCACACAAACGATTCAGCAGGTAAGAGTATGAAAACTACCCCCAGGCATGATTCACTAATCCCCAAACAAACATGTACTAATCTGTTTCAACCATTCAGAAGGAGATACTATCTTCTACTTTCTCAGTTCCCCCAATGTAGGTGTTTGTGTGACTTCTCTACCTAATATGGTCAGAGGGCCAGAGAACGAGTGAGAAAGAGAGCGGTAAAGGGAGGTGTGGTTCATTGTTTGTTCTGTGGTGTCAAATTACTTTTACAACCCTGTTATTACCCCATCCCCCTCTCCTCTCCTTCAATCAGCCTGGCATCAAAGATGAACAGATAAGCTACAGAGGGCAGGCGTGTTGCAACTAAAGTGAAAGAGAACTGGAGAAGGGTAGAGGGCAGTGCGAACGGCCCAGTACATTACCGGAGCGCCAAGTCTAGGTCCAAGAGGCTTCTAAACAGTTTCTAACCCCAATCCACAAGACTCCTGAACTTCTAGTGAAATGGCTACCCAGACTATTTGCGGTGCCCCCCCCCCCTGCTACTCTCTGTTGTCATCTATGCATAGTCACTTTAATAACCCCCCTGAATATAGCCTCGCTATTGTTATTTTACTGCTGCTCTTTAATTACTTGTTACTTTTATCTCTTATTCTTATCCATTTTTTTTTAAACTGCATTGTTGGTTAGGGGCTCGTAAGTAAGCATTTCACTGTAAGGTCTACACCTGTTGTATTTGGCGCATGTGACTAATACAATTTGATTTGAAAGAGTCACCAGCCACCACTGACACATGGACATATGGTATATACTTATTGCATATGGTATCTGCAATTTAGTTCAACTGCAGGGGAGAGATATTATGCAGGTAGATTACCTGAGATTAACACCAGTCATCTTGATAAAACCAACCAGATTTACAGGTTAAATGTGAGGAATTTGTCTGTCATACAGTATTTCACTTCACAGTATTATTTGGGTGTGTGTGTGTCACTTCACTCTTAATATCCTGTTAGTCAATTTTGTACGACCACAGTGCATGGTTTGATGTAACACTACATAGGTTATGATGTAACATCCTGTCATCAGCTTCTGGACAACATAGGACAAAACAGGTTAGACAGTGTCACGGGACTGTTCACATTAGTGGCTTTAACATCCCATGTAGAGGTATTAGTGCAATGAATCCTCCAGAGAGAGAAGATCATGCTATATCACTTTCACAAGCATCCAAAGACTGTTATTGGAAGGAATGTCCAGCCATGTAATGTGGTTGAGTAATTTCACTGAGGGGGAACTGCAGACGCTGCACCCAGGGATGTGGAGCTGAGGCTGGGGTGGAGTGAGAGGGTGCATGGATGAGCCGCTTCTGGACGTGTTTCTGCACATCCTTCTCTGCTGTGTAGAGAGAGAGAGGGAGGTGTGGCGCTGGCAAACTATGATGATTCAGTAGAGTAGTGTTGGGGTTCTCATCACGTTGAATGAACAGGGCTCCCTCCTGTGGACAACTTCAGAAACTACAGGTACAGTAAAAGTAGTTACAGGAGAAATCCTCTCCTCTACCTGTTATAAAATAAAAACAAAATGTTTGCATTAATTTAGATTTATTATGCAGTATGCATTTGAACATTTCTTTAAATTGAAATGACATCCCATACCATCCTGTCTCCATAGGGCATCTTAAGGAAGATAAAACAAACCTTTCCAACCAAGGAATTATTCTTTATATTCATCCGTGCAAAATAGCAAAACCCAAGCTAATAAGAAAGGACAGTACAGTTCATTATTCATGTCCGTAATTAGAATTTTCCATTAGGATTTTTTCCCTCTTTGTTCAGTGATAAAAAAAGGCTTTAAAAAAGCCAGTGGTAAAAGCTAAACAAATAAATAAAACTAAATTGGCAACAAACAAAAAACATTCAGTGCACATTTGAATGGATTTAGGAAGGACATCTCTCAGGCGAAAAGAGTCCCAAGTTTTGCAGCAGAAAAACAGACATAGAAATGATTTATTATATACATATTTCTGAGTATTAACAGGTGTAAAGTATGTATCATGTCTATATAGTTATTACTAAGATTAGACTGAATTATTCTGTGACCATTTGAGGGCAGGGGTGTCAAACTCAATCTATGGAGGGCCTAGTTTCTGCAGGCGTTTGGTTCTTCCTTTCAATTAAGACCTAGACAACCAAGTGCAGGGAGTTCTTTACTAATTAGTGACCTTAAATTCATCAAGTAAAAGGAAGGAGCGAAAACCAACAGACACTTGGCCTTCGTGGAATGAGTTTGACACTTGTTGGTTAGGGAGTACACAGGACCCCATGCAAGCATTAGGCAAGTAGGGAGAGGGGGGTTTCTATACTAAAAGGTCCATTGGCAAAGTCTCCCCTCCAACGTTTTTAAACGGTTAAATTCAGGTTAAAAAGGCATTGTTATCCTCTGCTTGAAACAAGCAGCATACAGTAGTAGCAAGCATGGTGGAAACCATTGACACACACCTCTCCTCTACACATGTTCACCTCCCTACTTCAAACATCCAATAATGTACACTGAACAAAAATATAAACTGCAACATGTAAAGTGTTGGTCCCATGTTTCATGAGCAGAAATAAAATATCCCAGACATTCTTAATACGCAAAAAATTGGTTTAAAATCTCTTTGTGAGCATTTCTCCTTTGCCAAGATAATCCATCCACCTGACTGGTGTGGCATATCAAGTAGCTGATTTAAAAAGCATGATCATTACACAGGTGCACCTTGTGCTGGGGACAATAAAAGGCCAGTAAAATGTGCAGTTTTATTACGAAACACAATGCCACAGATGTCTCACGTTTTGAGGGAGTGTGCAATTGGCATGCTGACTGCAGGAATGTCCACCAGAGCGGTTGCCAGAGAATTTAAAATGTTCATTTCTGTACCATAAGCCGACACCAATGTTGTTTTTGTGAATTTGGCAGTACGTCCAACCGGCCTCACAACCGCAGACCACGCCAGTCAAGGACCTGAACATCCGGCTTCTTCATCTGCGGGACCGTCTGAAACCAGACCCCCTGACAGCTGGTGAAACTGAGGAGTATTTCTGTTTGTAATAAAGTCCTTTTGTGGGGAAGAACTTATTCTAATTGGCTGGTCCTGGCCCCCCAGTGGGTGGACCTATGCCCTCCCAGGCTGCTCCCCTGCCCAGTCATTTGAAATCTATAGATTAGGGCCTAATGAATTTCAATATGAACTAACTCCCTTACACTTTTGAAATTGTTGCATGTTGTCTTTATATTTTTTGTTCAGTATACATCAGTCTTTCTACCGTTTGTGCGCAGCAGCGGTTTTGTACCTGTCATTTCTTTAGCAGTCTTTTACATCTCTCTCTCCATTCAACATCAATACTACTACTAGCAAATAAATCGTAATGACACACACACACACACACACCTCTCTCCAACTTCCATCCACGTAATACCCATGTGTGTCTGAACAGAGAACAGTGTACCATCAATGAGAACCTCTCCTGATTATGGACAGACAGGACATGCAGACAGACAGTCTGAATAGGGCCAAAGCATTGGAGCTGAAAGCTTTAAAGAGACCAGGTGTTTAACTTCAACCAAGTACTAATGTGTTCCCTGTGGTATGAGGGACACCCTTTAGTCACCCCAATAAAAGTATTTCAGCTTTGGCAGGAGTGGAGTGGTGGGAGGGAAACAGAGTGGTGGGGTCCCAGTCGAGTCCATCTTCAGATTGGAGAGGGTCCCATTCATGGTCCAAGTCACACTGGGCTTCCGGGTTAAGGGTCAGGGGTTAGAGTGGGGCTCTCCATCACTGTTCCTGGAGAGCTCTCCAGTAGGTTTTCAACCCTTGATGTAACTAACCTGATTTATTTGATAAACCAGCTAATTATTAGAATCAAGCGTGGTAGATTAGGGTTGAGGGAAAAAATAAGTATTTAAGCTACAGTAGCTGCAGAAATTGCCCGACATCAAACTCTCATCTTCCACCTCTTAGTTTTTGGACCCAGAGCCTGTCTCTTTTTCATTTTTCCTCTCCTCCTGTCAGCAGTCGGAGAGCTCGGAGTAGGTGTTGGTGTCACCTTCTGTTTTCCTCCGCTGGCGGACTGACTTCTCCTCATCCTAGAGGAACAACACACAGACAGTCACTACTAACAGCAGGGTGTGTGAGTGTGTGAGTGAGATTCTGATGTCTGTGTGTTACACGTACTGCCTGGAAGACTCCGTTCTGGCCCCACTCTCCGGGGGAGAGGTCATCGAGTTCCTGTTCCCCCTCTTCTTCCTCCTCCTCCTCTTCCTCCTCCTCTTCTTCTCTCACCGTGTCCATCCCGTCCTCCTCATACTCCGTCAGGCAGTCCGACTCATCCCCCGCTGTGGGACACACAGACACAGTTATGCACTATGAAAGAGACTAGCCATACGGTAGCACAAGCAACAAGACTGAAGATTGCCATGTGATGCACTACATGACCAAAAGTATGTGGACACCTGCTCGTCAAAGATCTCATTAAAAAATCATGGGCATTGATATGGATTTGTGCCCCCCCTTTACTGCTATAACAGTCTCCACTATTCTGGGAAGGCTTTCCACTAGATGTTGGAACGTTGCTGTGGGG
Source organism: Oncorhynchus nerka (assembly GCF_034236695.1). Taxonomy (NCBI): domain Eukaryota; kingdom Metazoa; phylum Chordata; class Actinopteri; order Salmoniformes; family Salmonidae; genus Oncorhynchus; species Oncorhynchus nerka. The sequence continues at coordinate 5,111,481 of NC_088416.1, read as the reverse complement.
ATTTGCTTCCATTCAGCCACAAGAACATTAGTGAGGTCGGGCACTGACGTTGGGCGATTAGGCCTGGCTTGCAGTCGGCATTCCCAATTCATCCCAAAGGTGTTCGATGGGGTTGAGGTCAGGGCTCTGTGCAGGCCAGTCAAGTTCTTCCACACTGATCTCGACAAATAATTTCTGTATGGACCTCACTTTGTGCACAGGGGCTTTGTCATGCATAAACAGGAAAGGGTCTTCCCCAGACTGTTGCCTCAAAATTGGAAGCGCAGAATCGTCTAGAACGTCATTGTATGCTGTAGCATTAAGATTTCTCTTCTCTGGAACTAAAACAGGGGGCTATAAAACAGCCCAGACCATTATTCCTCCTCAACCAAACTTTACAGTTGACACTATGCATTTGGGCAGGTAGCATTCTCCTGGCATACGCAAAAACCAAATTCGTCCGTCAGACTGCCAGATGGTGAAGCGTGATTCATCACTCCAGAGAACGCCTTTCCACCACTCCAGCCGATGCTTGGCATTGCGCATGGTGATCTTAGGCTTGTGTGCGGCTGCTCGGCCATGGAAACCCATTTCATGAAACTCCCGACGAACAGTTCTTGTGCCGATGTTGCTTCCGGAGGCAGTTTAGAACTTGTCGTGAGTGTTGCAACTGAGGACAGACGATATTTCCGTGCTTCAGCCCTCGGCGGTCCCGTTCTGTGTGATTGTGTGGCCTACCACCTCGCGGCTGAACCGTTGTTGCGCTTAGATGTTTACACTTCACAATAACAGCACTTACAGTTGACCGGGGAAGCTCCAGCAGGGCAGAAATTTGACGAACTGACTTGTTGGAAAGGTGGTATCCTATGACGGTGCCACGTTGAAAGTCACTGAGCTCTTCAGTAAGGACATTTTACTGCCAATGTTGGTCTGGAGACTTTATACACCTGTCAGCAACAGGTCTGGCTGAAATAGCTGAATCCACTAATTTGAAGAGGTGTCCACATACTTTTGTATATATAGTGTCTCTCTCCATGTATATTCTATCGTAAAGGAGCTACAATTTAAGTAAAGATACATTCATTCAATATTTTTTTTAAAGGTGACCAGGGCCTGTATTCACAAATAGTCTCAGAGTAGGAGTGCTGATCTAGGATCTTTCCAAATAAATCTTATTCATTATGATCTGAAAGGCAAACCTGATTCTAGATCAGCAATCCTAATCTGACAGGCTTCATGGACACTGGCTCTGGAGCAGTGATTATTATTTGATTTCAGGACACTTGGAAGAGTCAGGACACGGTAAAGAGGGAAACAGAGAGGAAGGGGAAAAGCTCAAACCCTTATCGACGTTGCTAGTAGGGTTACTGCTCGACCAGACTTCGGTACATTTTCCACTTTATAACAGCCTCTTACCCTCAGCAGCATCAGCGTCGGGATCGACGTATGTCTGAACCGGCTCAATCCTGGACACGATCTCAGCCAGGTCAGTGAAGTCTGACCCTGGACACGTACACGACTGGAATACAAACAAGATAATGTCATTATGTTAACGAGAATGTTAGAATTCGTGTAAAATGTACCAACGAACACAGCTTAAAACAAGAGAATGTCATGGGAATGTTATAATAACGTTAGGTAAATGTTATGTTAGGAGAATGTCATAATGTAAAGACTGTTATAATAACGTTAGGTAAATGTTATGTTAGGAGAATGTCATAATGTAAAGACTGTTATAATAACGTTAGGTAAATGTTATGTTAGGAGAATGTCATAATGTAAAGACTGTTATAATAACGTTAGGTAAATATTATTTTAGGAGAATGTCATAATGTAAAGACTGTTATAATAACGTTAGGTAAATATTATGTTAGGAGAATGTCATAATGTAAAGACTGTTATAATAACGTTAGGTAAATATTATGTTAGGAGAATGTCATAATGTAAAGACGGTTATAATAACGTTAGGTAAATGTTATGTTAGGAGAATGTCATAATGTAAAGACTGTTATAATAACGTTAGGTAAATGTTATGTTAGGAGAATGTCATAATGTAAAGACTGTTATAATAACGTTAGGTAAATGTTATGTTAGGAGAAGGTCGTAATGTAAAGACGGTTATAATAACGTTATAGAAATGTAACTATGTGTTAATGTAAAGTGGAGCAGCTGTGAGATGGTGAATGTAAAGTCTGTGACGTGTGTGTGTGTGTGTGTGTGACTCACGTCCGCCTTGGTCTTGCTGTCGTTGTAGTCTGCCGAGCGGTGGTCCTTGAGCATGTTGTCGATGATGTCACCACGGGCCCAGCCGGTGAAGAGCAGCTTGCCGTGCTGGTAGCCCACATCCTGACAGAGAGGACAGGTTAGCCTGGGGTAACAGACCATGTGGTACACTAACAAGCTACTGTAGCAATAGAGTCTGGTGGAGACCAAGCTACAAAGATGGTCTTTTACCGTGTGATTTGTTAGCTATGAACAGGAGACTGTATTTTACCAAACTTCATGTCAGCTGTTATCTAACATTTTATTTTCTCTAACAATTACATTCAAAAAAAGAGATCATGAATGTAAAATACATTTTGAACATATCCCAGAGCCGGCATAAGGAGACGAGACAGAGGTGTTGAGAAGGAATTGTGGAACTCACGTAGATCTCGTCAAACTTGCCGAAGTCCATTGTCTTGAAGCGGTCGATGGGTGGTCTGATGTACTCGCAGTAGGCACTCTTCTTCACCACTTCCAGCTGACGTACACACGACACATAGGCCAGCCTGGACTGGATCTCTGCCATGTCTGGAACCTGGGTGGGTATAGACGATAGGGTGTGAGAATGTGTGAGTGTGCATGGAAGTGCGCGCGTGTCGTTGTATGGGGTCATTTGCATTGATCATCATACCTTCACTTTCTCTGCCCAGGGGTTGATCCGTTTCCACAGCAACCACCAGCCCGACAGGCTGTCGCCGTAGTTACAGAGGTCCGTCTCGTCCTGGCTACCTACGTCGATGGCGATGACAGTCTTGGCGCCCATGTTCCTCGCGATGTCCGCTGTGGGACGTCACGTTGTGACACACACACACACACACACACACAGACGTACACGAGCCGGCAGCAGGGACGATAAGGAAAACCCAGTCTGGGGTTATTGTGGTTGTCTCCTAATAGGAACGTTGTCCTTCATATACTTTATTACCATATTCAAACTCACTCCACCAGAAACAGACATCCCAATTGGCTGGATTATCATCAACTGGATAATCACATCAAACTTCACTTCATTTCCAGTTGTATACAGTGCATCTACTCATGTCGCCCTACTGCACCTCAACATTTTTTCTGATGGTCCCAATGTTTGGGTGAATTCTTTACTCCACGTTTTGTTCACTCCTGCATGGTTGATAATGCAGCCTTGGTGTGTGTTTATGGTGCGAGTCCCAGACAGGGTTTGAGACCAAGTAAACCCGTGAAGGGTGCAGGTCTCACCAGTACACTCCACAGTGTTGACCCAATGTGTTCAAGGAACTGGCAGGCAGCCTAGCGGTTTAGAGTGTTGGTCTAGTAAACCAAAGGTCGCCGGTTCGAATCCCCGAGCCGAATAAAAATCAGTCAATGTGTCCTTGAGCAAGGCACTTAACCCTAATTTCTTCTGTAAGTTGCTCTGGATAATAGCGTCTGCTAAATGACAAAATTTTTAAAAATTAGCCACGCCTACATTTTGAAGAGTAAACGTATCATTTGCGTTAGTTCTATGGGTACTAGCTATCTAAATCCATCATAAACACTAGATGGTGGCTATGGCATTGGGCCTCTTCTGCCTTTTAGAATGTGAGACTAGTCATTGCTTTATCCCGATAGACACTGGGTCCAACTCTGTGGGTGTGTCCACCCAAATCATCAAATAATCACACGTATTGTAGACCTCGAAGCCACCCGACCATGTGGCACAAACCACAAGGAGATTCCACATCTAAAATGAACCTAAATCAGCCAAAATAGAGAAGGAGGATGTTCAACTTCATCAGGTTTGTGAAACATGGTTTTGTGTTTCATTGTTTTTCTTCTGCACGCTACAATGCCGACTTCCAAGAGGAGATAACAGTAGCATAGAGAGAAGAGGGACATTTGAGTAGCATGCAGAACTTTTTCTTCTTCTTTTTTTCTCCCCAAGTTGTCTTTTTCCCCCAGCTGGAATGCAACAGGCAATCAATACATCCATTTGGTAGAACTCCCAAATTGGTAACATCCTATTGAATACCAGTTTGTTGAGGGACATGATACTGCGTTTCGTATTCAAATTGGAAGGGAATGTACTGTCAGAGCCGACTGGTGTCTAATAAGTCACTGATTTAGAAGCATGGGCTTTTATTGTGTTTTATGGAATTGAGAACGCTAACTATATATTGTTTGTAAGTTGCCTAAATCACAACTCTATCAACACCCCAATAATTTGAGGAATACGGTAGGCCCCGCCCCTTTAGATGTTCTCAGCCAGTAAGACACCAGGAAGCCTGACTAACAGACACATAGCATTCTGAAACTCTGTTGATTTAGTGCTGATTTAAAAAGCTGGACAATGGGATACTTGGGATACTTTGTACCGCCAGTGTCCACCATCACTAACACTTGACTCTCTGTTGTATTTACTCCCATCTGATTAGGTAAAGATCTATCCTGAGCTGAAAGCATGTTACAGAACAATTTCAAATTCACTACGGGGTTCACTTACATATTTGTTTTCCCCCCCTCAGTCAATTGCCTCTATGGCTATATTTTGAAAAGATTGTTGGCAAATTAAATTTGAACATTTTGACAATGGAAATGACTTGAACGCTCATTCCCACTGCTCAGATGGTAGAAAAAGCAACTGAATTCGGTCAAACTGTCCTCTTCACCATCGTCAATGACAGCCCCGACCCATGGATGATCTCGCAACACCCCCCCCCCAACTAACTCTGAAAATGTCCTACTACCCCTTCCCTCCTCCCTCTTTCCTATTCTCCTCCTCATCATCATCTACTTGCCTGGCAGGTTGTTGATGTAGCCCCCGTCCATAAGCAAGTTGCCATCTTTGGGGTCGCAGAGGGGCGGCAGGTACCCTGAGAGGGTCATGCTCGCCCTCACATAGCGCCACAGTGACCCTGTGAGCCACACCCAGGGGGAGGGAGGGGATAACATCTCAATAATGTTGGTGTAACTTCAGGTTAGTCATGCGTTTTGGCAGCAGACCACGGCCCCAAACCAAAGGGATGCAATCCCAATTGGTTAACCCAGAGGTGGGTAACCGCCAAAGGGTTAGCCACGGGATGTGAATGTGGTGCTGCTCAACCTCTCAAATTGCTTCTGCATCCCCTGAAACACCTTGCCATGCACAGAGACCTGTGTGTGTGTGTGTGTGTGTGTGTGTGTATCAGGTCTAGGCACAGGGGTATGGGTGCAGCCACAGAGTATCAAGGGTTGGTTCGATCTCCAGACTCTGTCCCCAACCACAACCTTATGCTCCCTGTGAGTTAACCCTTGTGAAAGGTTATCGAGCCAAAGTGAAGCTTTTGTTTTTAGAACCATTTATAAAAAGTGGTGTGTTTTACAGCACTTTGGTGAAAACATACAAAAAGGGTGAAGAAAACAAAAATCACCAAAAATACAGGTATGAGGAACCTTTTTAAACCTCGCCTTCAGTTCCCCGACTCCCCAACTAGACACAAGGAGCACTGGAGGTTGGTAGTCTGGTCACAGCATTTGGAGATCTCTCAGACACTAGTGAACATGTTAGGGGCAACCAGCCAGCCCTGCCCAGAGCTGTGGTCCTGTAATACCACTCCGGACCAGCAGAGGGCAGGGGGAGGCTGGGCGCTGCATGGATTGGAAGGAGAAGGAGCACCAGAGGAAGAGAAGGATGCCGCTGTGTGTGGAGTTTGAAGGGGACATACGAGACTGAAGAATTTCAGTGTGGAATCATTGAACTGAACTAGTTCGGGACTTAGAAGTACTAACAAAACGCATAGTCACCATTTTCAGCCCACATTTAATTTGAGGCTTCAGTCAAGCCCTTCACTGACAAGAGTGATGGAACTGTATGTTCGTCTATGGGCATTGGTAGGATCCAGAACACTTTTGGCATCTCGCTAGAAAAAGCTAAAGGGAAACGGGTAGCATCAGCAACACTGTCATCAATATATATGTAAAGAGTAGATCTATAGAAGTGTACAGTACACAGACACATGCACATACATGGACAGGGGAGGTGTAGCTGCTGGGGGAGGGGGGGGTACAAATGGTTGACAGAAGCCATTCATAAGCACTGCTCGGTATGACGACATGGGATCAAGCTATGGACGAACGGACAGACAAATGGACACAGAAAAAACTACTACTGACCACATAAACAAAACAAAAACATGAAATAGCCTATATGGTGATCTTCTCTGACCTCAACACAAAACCTTTATTTCCCGACACCATAGGATCAGCTTCAAAACCCTGAAGAGAACGCTACATGTTGTGTTCCTATAGCTAGGTCGATACGCAAAAAAGCTATAACCTATGGACCTACACTGACAAACGAGTGACTGAGACCCAAGCTTTAGAACGTGGGAAACGACAAGCAGCAAGCTGCGTGGAAAGGCCTCAGGGAAATGCCTGTGTAACATGCTCAGGAAGAAGCAGGCGAGTGAGTGTACACTTGGTGTGTAGTATACCAGCCAAGTGCAGGAGAACTCGGGAGATGAAGTGGAGCAGCATGGAGAACCAAAAACAGGGAGGGGGCGGGGCACCAAAAGCAGGACCATCATGCACCTCTCTGTCTGACCCATGGATATGTACCTGCATGAGCAGAGCCTCACTGCCAATCCGGAGGCATGGGGAGGGGCTTACTGACACTGGGAGGGCGGGACAAAGCCAATTCGGAACTGTCGTGTGTATGAGTGTGAACTATTGAAGCCAAATTGAATAGAGAAGTATTGGTGTTAAGAATGGGTGGTTCTGGGTGTAGGGGAGCGAAACATTGCATCCCCTCCACTCAGACACCGAAATATACACTGTATTATTAGCCTAGCTTTCCTTCCAAACCATGGGTTCCCAATGTCCGACTGGTCAGGTGGGGTTAAGGTGAGACGGAACATGAGGGGGAGGGAGTGGTTGATTGTCGGTTGTTTCAAGGAGCTTAAGGTAGAAGTTGCCCCTAACCCCAGATCTGGGATCAGATGACATAACCTCAATCCTAACATCAACCATCAGGTGGGTGAAAATAATATGACCCTGTATCAGTGGTCAGGAGCAACTTCGACCACTCCTTTTTGGGGTTGAGACGGATCGGGGTTTGAACTTTGAACTCTGACCTGGGACATTGTTAACATAGCAACCATCCACAAGCAGGTGGCCATCCTTGGGGTCGCAGAGGGGAGGTAAATAGGGGGTGTAGGAGGCACTCGCTCTAACATAGCGCCACAGCGAGCCTGTCAGAATGGAAGATGGAGAGGGGACATCAAACATGGACAAATAGCCCCACGTCACACACAGACAGAGAGAGAGAAAGAGAGACAAGGAGTGAGACAAAGGAGAGAGGAGAGATTAGGGTTCCACATTGACAGAAACGTTCCCAAAGTTCCCGTATTTGTTGGGGAGATTCCAGTTGAAGAATTCTCAATTGATTCTGGGAATCCTCCAACCGGGATTTCTGAAAAACCTGAGAACTTTGGAAAGTTTCCGTCATTTTGTAAAACCTAGGAGCAAGACAGAGCTAGAGATGGCCAGATATATAGAGAGAGTGAGGGACAGAAAAGAGCAGGAGACAAAAGGGGCAAAACATGTCCAGAACGCTCGATGTATACAATCTAAAAACGTAAAACGACCTGAAATTGTATCTGACGTATACAATATAAAACCCTCAGTGAACATGGCCAGGTAACATAACACAATGTTTCTAGAAGTAAGTAACCAGAGAGGCCAGTTCTTGAAGTAAATACCCAGAGAGGCCAGCCCTAGAAGTAAATACCCAGAGAGGCCAGCCCTAGAAGTAAATAACCAGAGAGACCAGTCCTAGAAGTAAATAACCAGAGAGGCCAGTCCTAGAAGTAAATAACCAGAGAGGCCAGTCCTAGAAGTAAATAACCAGAGAGGCCAGTCCTAGAAGTAAATAACCAGAGAGGCCAGTCCTAGAAGTAAATAACCAGAGAGGCCAGCCCTAGAAGTAAATACCCAGAGAGGCCAGCCCTAGAAGTAAATACCCAGAGAGGCCAGTCCTAGAAGTAAATAACCAGAGAGGCCAGTCCTAGAAGTAAATAACCAGAGAGGCCAGTCCTAGAAGTAAATAACCAGAGGCCAGTCCTAGAAGTAAATAACCAGAGAGGCCAGTCCTAGAAGTAAATAACCAGAGAGGCCAGTCTAGAAGTAAATAACCAGAGAGGCCAGTTCTAGAAGTAAATAACCAGAGAGGCCAGTTCTAGAAGTAAATAACCAGAGAGGCCAGTTCTAGAAGTAAATAACCAGAGAGGCCAGTTCTAGAAGTAAATAACCAGAGAGGCCAGTTCTAGAAGTAAATAACCAGAGAGGCCAGTTCTAGAAGTAAATAACCAGAGGCCAGTTCTAGAAGTAAATAACCAGAGGCCAGTTCTAGAAGTAAATAACCAGAGGCCAGTTCTAGAAGTAAATAACCAGAGAGGCCAGTTCTAGAAGTAAATACCCAGAGAGGCCAGTCCTAGAAGTAAATACCCAGAGAGGCCAGTCCTAGAAGTAAATACCCAGAGAGGCCAGTCCTAGAAGTAAATAACCAGAGAGGCCAGTCCTAGAAGTAAATAACCAGAGAGGCCAGTCCTAGAAGTAAATAACCAGAGGCCAGTCCTAGAAGTAAATAACCAGAGAGGCCAGTCCTAGAAGTAAATAACCAGAGAGGCCAGTTCTAGAAGTAAATAACCAGAGAGGCCAGTCCTAGAAGTAAATAACCAGAGAGGCCAGTCCTACAAGTAAATAACCAGAGAGGCCAGTTCGAGAACTAAAACAGATAGCACAGAGGACTGTAGATGACAATTACATTTTTTAAATACAGATAGAAAATAACTAAATAGCATCACAGCATTAATATTACAGTGAATTTTAAACTAATAGTTAAAATGGTGTCATCCATTTACTCTCCTAAACCACTCAAAAGGAACCATGAACACCGTAATCATGTATTAGTTCAGAAACCTCATTGGAAAATGGAGACCTGCATACACTGAGTGCACAAGACATTAACACCTGCTCTTTCCATGACATAGACTGACCAGGTGACAGCTATGATCCCTTATGATATCACTTGTTAAATCCACTTCAAAATCAGTGAAGATGAAGGGGAGGAAAAAGTTAGAGAAGGATTTTTAAGCCTTGAGACAGTTGAGACATGGATTGTGTACGTGTGCCAACGGGCAAGACAAAAAAAATGTAAGTGCTTTTGAACGGGGTACGGTAGTAGGTGCCAGGCGCACCGGTTTGTGTCAAGAACTGCAACGCTGCTGGGTTTCACGCTCAACAGTTTCCCATGTGTATCACGAATTGTCCACCACTCAAAGGACATTCTGCCAACTTGACACAACGAAGGGAAGCAATGGAGTCAACATGGGCCAACGTCCCTGCGGAACGCTTTCAACACCTTGTAGAGTCCAGGACTTGTAGAGTCCATGACTCGACAAATTGAGGTTGTTCTGAAGGCAAAAGGGATGCACCTCAACATTAGGAAGGTGTTCCTAATGTTTTGTACACTCAGTGTATTTCTACTCTTTCCCAGGCTATCAACAGCCACAGTCGTCCTGTTTGGTGTTTTGTTTAGAGTGTAAGAATTATTATTAGCTTGGTTAGATAGATAGCAGCCGACAACAAACAAGAAAATTACTACAAAATGCACCAACATTCTCGGAAAAAGGGATCGCGAGAGAGAGAGTGATAGAGGGAGACCAGTGAAAGAGAAGTAAGAGTTAGAAAAAGATGAAAAGGAAGATCTATCTTCAAGCCAGGGAGAGTTAGCTAGCGCACACACACACACACACACACACACACACACACACACGCAATCTATAAACCTGATGCTTATGACCATACTCTAAAAGCCACCATCTTGCGACTAGCGTAATATAAAAAAAATAAAGACTAAATAATGCTACATTTACACAACGTCGAAGAGACTAACATTCATTGGTTGGCTTATGGAAACACGGGGTGTTGCATAAACGAAATAGTGCCACCGTGAACACAAAGTCCTTGCGTTACGAACGAGCCAACGGTGTAACTTCCAATGTTGGAAAACCCTGAGGTTGGTGTTAAAAAAACAAAAAAAACGTACTCGGCTTCAGAAATTGCGATCTGGCCATGTGTGAAGTTCTCTAGGTACAGATCTAGGATCAGCTTCCCCTCCCCCAATACTAAACTTAACCATTATTGGGGGAAATACATAACTGATCCAAGATCAGCGTGTTGGGGCAATTTCACTCTATTCCTGTTGTAAGCCTCCAGTAATGGGAATTTAGAGCTGTATGAAAGAAAAGCACATTGGGAGAAACTATGGGAAGCGAGGGAGGGATGGAGGGAGAGGCGTAAGGGTGCAGAGGGGTAAAGCAAATGAAGAGTGTTCTGGATCCTACTTGTTGACGCGGACAGGGGTGGAAGAGACTAGCACACTACATCTATAGTACACTAGCCTGGCCCCAGATCTGTTTGTGCCATCTACCCAACAATAACCATAGAAGATGGCAAAACAGATCTGGGACCAGGCTAATAGTAAGCCTATACAGCAGATGGTGAAAGTGTCCCCATATGAGCAAATTAGGGAACATTAGGGAAGTCACTGTGGCATGGTTTGTTTGGTGTTGTTTTAAAGACACGTTTTAAACATAAAACAGATGTGAGAAAGGTAGGAGGAATAACCTGAGAAAGAGAGCAATAGAGATGAGCAGTGGGAGTGGACTAGGCTGCGTCAACAGGAAGTGACATTACACTAGGGAGGAGGAAGGTGGAGCGTTGTAAAGCTTTGCTCTCGCCGTTAGTAAACATGCCAAGTGCAGACAGGCATTGAAGATATGACTGGAGGACCGCACAACCTTATGACACCCCAAATCCAGGATCAAGGAGGACTCATTTGCTACATTTGCCTATGTGGCCTAAAATCAGTACATAAATAACATAGGTTACTTTCTTTAAATGCCTTTGCTCTTACAAACTAGTGGACATTACCGGTGATAACGAATGCATGCAACATGTACTAAGACTGGATTTTGGGGGGGGGGGGTAGGTTTCCTTCCACAAGCCAAAAGGTGACCCCAAGAGGTCAGCAGGGGTCGTACCCCCAGCCTCTAGGTCTATTCTAGCTACAGTTAGTGCATTTCTCACAGTCAGTCATGACATACATACACAATCCATATATTAAGTGTCAGTCAGTCAGTCAATGGAGGAACATATTAAACAAGCAGGGAACAGAGGATGTTGCTCTAGCATACCAGCTGTATGACCTCCCGATTAGTATTATACATCTGAAACGCATGCAGAATCTAACCAATTGATCTAAAACGCCACAGTTTAACCCCACCTAGGTATCTTAAGATGAATGCACTAACTGTAAGTCGCTCTGGATAAGAGAGTCTGCTAAATGACTAAAATAAAATAAAAATGTAACATGTACAATTAAGGGGCTGGGATTTTAGTCCCATAACCCATACTCTGATACAGTAAAAACCAGGGCGTTCTCATCTAAATGATCTAGCTGTTATCGACAAACGCAGAATGACATTAGGAATGAATGATCATGTCAATCCCACGTTTGTTCTCAGTCATATTGGGCCGTACAAGCGTGAGTGGATTGAGTTATATAGCGATACATATGGAGTATATATCTAAATAAAATATCTAACGTGTGTGTGTGTCTCTGACAGCTTGAGAGTTTTCCTAACAGCTATCCAATTTCCACTCAAAATCGCGTAGAACTAGGACAATTACTTCTGTAGTGCGGTCAAGACAACTTCGAAATCTAGTCGTCCATTTCTAAACAGCGATAGAGCAGAGAGAAGGAGGGGCCAGCGGTTAGCTGCCTGTCACTCACCGTCTTGGTGCACACGCATGGCGGACGCCGTGATGTCAGTAGTCACGTTGAAGTAGGGCAACCACAGGTCCTGATATGGTTACATAGACCACACATTCCATATGAATTGGAATAAGGAACGTTCAGAGGGATATATATTATGTAGAACAAATATGCCTCTCCAAAATGTGGAGTAGGTATCAACATCAGCTCTATTCAAGACATCTCTATCTGCAACTGTTCACAAGGTTTGCCGACTGAACCTATCCCAGTTTCCTTCACAGACAGACATCTCTAGTAGCACTGACAGATAGTGTGACCTCTCACCTCAGCCTGCTTGTCCTGGAACACTTTGGAGATGCTGGTGTTGAAGGCGGCGCCGGTGAACATTGAGGTGATGGGATAGGTCAGGTCAAGGATGGTTTTGAATACGGAGTTCATCGCCTGTAAGGAGGGAGGGAAGGAGGTTAATAATGAGCGTGTCTGATGTCGACATTTCAGTCGGAACCGCACAGAATCACTGATCCACAAATCAACACGAGTGATTCTGTGTCTCGCCGTGCTCAAACTGATCCCCTCTAATACACTACATGTCACCTGACAAAGGCATGTGCCAAATAGAAACAAGAGAAGTGCATGATGGTATAGCGGCGGGAGGATCAGACCTTGGACCACTCGCGGGCTCTCTGCTTGGTGCGCACCGCACTCCTCTCCTCGGCGTACAGCGCCCCGATGAACGACCCGATGGACGTCCCGCCCACGATGTCGATGGGAATCCCTGCCTCCTCCATAGCCTTGATCACTCCCACGTGGGAGCAGCCTCTGCAAGAGTGACAGAGACAACAACCAATCAGAGAGAGTAGGAAACTCACTCTGAGGACTGCATTTCTTCCACTTCTTTCATTAATTTGAAAAGATCCGAAAGAACCTGACTAATTCGAGACTACAGATACCCTGAAGGACATTAATGTTACAAGAAATCTTGATAATAATCAACAGAAGACTGGACTTCTCATGCAAAGAGCTGTGGTCCCATGACGGTCATTGAAAACATGCATTTGATGATGTCGATAGTGTGGAGTAAAGCATGTACTACTTGATCATCTACAAACGAGAGTCTAGCACAAAAGAGAGTCCACTGACCTGGCACCTCCTCCTCCCAGCACCAGAGCGATGCTGTTGCCAGTCAGTACCCGGGCCAGCCGAGAGAAATCACTGTGTCTGTCCGCTGTCTTCTCACACACCTTCTCATACACCTCCCTCTGCCCGCACACCCACACACGCACGCACACACACACACACGTTGATTTCAGATGATAATCTGAGCAATTTGTAGGCTTCCATGCGCTAGAGACGAGAGCTTGTCCAACCATTCAGACTTGGGCCTGGTTAGCGACAGTTGCTATCCACCGAAGCGCTGTAAGTGGTTGGTAAGCTTGTCAATGGATCATTTCCCCAAGACGACCTGGGCTGGGATTCCTAAAGCCTTTGTAGCTAAAGCACTATGTTATTTCTCTTGAAAACCAAAACTCGTGTTATTCGTAGAACAGCAAAGGGCTTCATTTTGAGCCGTCACTCGGTGCAGGATAAAACAAAAACATATATAGATTGGATGAAGAGGACATGCTCAACAGGCTATTAAAGTATCCATAAAACCTTTGCTTGCAAACAGACTAGCCTCCTCTCTTACTACATCGTCAGAGCTCTCTTTACAACCGTCCTCATCCTCAATCTAACGGAGGAACACAATCAGATGTGTGCAAAGGTCGGTGTGTAACGAATGCATAAACGGATGAAAGAAAAGCACAAAAAAAAAAACGAACGAAAGTTAGAAAGAGAAGTCATGGCATCTCCCCAGGGAGTCGCACCAGTTTTGAGGGGCTGCGTCGTGAGAAGACCCGGCGGGGGCAGCGGAGGTGGAGGTGTCCGGAGCACCAGCTCCTCATGTTGAGCCACTCTACGGTCCTGGAGGGCCCCGAGCCGTCCTCTTTATGGAGCAGCACCAGCTGTTTCAGGGCCCTCACCGCAGTGTTCTCCAACATCTGCTCCAACTAGAGAGAGACAGAGAGAGAGAGAGAGAGAGAAAGAGGCATGGTTAGATACAGTACTAAAGGATAAGATGCAGTCATAACTAGACTGTTTAAAAATAAATATCTCTACAAATAAGCTTAAATATGAGGTTCATGTATAATTTCACAACGAAAGTTTTAAATTGAACAAATAAATGTAACGAGGCAGCTTGTAAGTAGAGTAGCTTCATAGGTCAACCAATCCTCCAAACATTGAGCCCAAATCAACCTCCAGCTCTTCACCCAGTCTCTCCTACCTGTCCCAGCGCAGGCTCCTGTTCCCCCAGGCCCACGATGAGGATGCAGTCAGCCTGTCTGATGCAGCGCTGGGTCCAGGGAGTCATACTGCTGTCTGTCTGGTACAGGACTATCCTGTTGATGTCTTCCTGCTGGGCCAGCCAGCCAGACAGACGGTACTCGTGGATACTGTTACGAGGGGAGAACGAGAGTTAAGAACAACCAACTAGTATGGATACAGAGGGAGAGAGGAAGAAGAGGATAAAAAAACGGACCTATCCAGAGCGGAGGCCCCCAGTCGCTCTCTGATGATGTCACTGGTCAGCAGCAGGGTAGGTCCTACACATCAAGGACAAATAGAAATATGTCTAATATTTCCAAGAGAACAATTTATGTATATAAAATTGAATATCACGTTCGCTCAATGTAACAATTTAGTTAAGGAACAGAATAGAACAACTTTATTGTCCACAGAATCTACTCACATTAGGCAGATGTAACTATTAACTAATATGAAACAAGACGTTCAAGTCATAGTAAGTTTTGATTGACAGTTGCTATGCTAGTCTCTAGAGGCGTGTACCTATGGCACTGAGGGCGTGGCTGAGCTCCAGGTTGAAGGCATTGATTGGCACCTCGTCACAGATGGGCAGTACGGCCACAGTGGACAGGTTACTGGCCGGGTTGGTGACGTCAGGGCTGGACGCTACGCTGGACAGGCCGAGGGCAGAACCTGGAGAAGTACGGGGTGAGAGAGAGAGAGTGTAATACATGGCTTTATCTAGAGGACAAAGAGGGCAAGTGTGTGTATGCATACAGTACATGCCTGTGTACACACTCACCTGAGAATGGTCCGCGGGCCTGTTGCAGGTTCCCCAGGATCTTCTGTCCCAGCAGGTGGATCAACCTGGTGACCACCTGTGGGTACCTCCTCTTGATGTTGTTGAGCGTTCCCTCTGGGAGTTTGACCAGCTCTGTGTCTCTGACCGCGTGGACCGTAGTGGCTCTGGGCTGTCGGGTCAGAGCCTCAACCTGGGGAAAACAGGAGGAGATCGTAAGAGCTCCAAAACCATGGGATTTAAAAAAGGTATAGTGTCCCCAATGATCTAATACAACCCAAACATACACTATACACACAGGTCTAATATAAATACATGAGGTTGACTTTATTCTGAATATTAGCTTTATAAACTAATATAGTGACAACATATTATGCCTTTACATAGAAGACCAGAACGATGAGAGCTGTAGAAATGGGCCAAAGTCTCACCACTCCTATGAGGTCTCCTCGACCGTACTCTCCTACCAGCTCCTTCTTCCCGTTAGCTTTACGTATAACAGAACGCAGACGTCCGTTCAGAACTATGTAGGTGCAGTCCGACTGGTCATCCTGCCTGGAGATATGAGGAGAGGAGGTGGAGGACAGTCAGTTCAGTTTTCATCAGACCTCCCTCCCCCCCCCAACAAAAAAAGAGTGTTTTGGTTTCAGGACAGTGTACAGTTGAGCGTGTCTGTGCAAGGCTAGAGTTTGAAACGTATGAAAGAAAAATACCTTCAGATAGGTGATATTGTCAGTCAGAAAAACACCAGTACAGTTTTTCTGGTCAAATTAAAAATACTGCCATAAGAGAAGATTTGTCCAGATACCTATAGAGGGCTCTGCCGGCCTCCACAGCCATCCAGTCTATGGCGAAGTCCATCTGTCTGACGAAGGGGGACATGCGGATGGCTACGGTGTGGGCTGCACTCAGAACCACACTGGGCTGTTCCCTCATGATCCTAAAGACAGGGGGCAGCACAGAGCACACCAGATCAGGAAAAACACACAGGCAGTGTCTCCGGGGAGAGGCAGTCACTATGCTTAAATATCACAGCAACTGATAAACAAAGCTAGGGTTAGGGAAGTGTTTGCCACTTTCGAACCACTTCCGTCTTTTCTACCATGACCAGATAGACAGTAATAACCAGCATCTTATCAACAGTGAGACAGTTGTGACATAGAACGAGAAACGCATGTCTGGAACTGAAGCCAACCTACTTGTAACAGATGTTTTAATAGTCAACAGTCAGTGACTACGGGTATATTTAAATTTCATGTAAACATCCTGCATTCCTCTATTTCTAAACCCGAGTTAGGCTTAAACTAAATGGTCCAGCTCAATGCCCAGACTGTGAACGATACCCCTTTCACACAGAAGGGTTTAGCCCAGGGGTAGGAAACCCTGTTCCTGGAGTGCCACGGGTACAGCAGGATGTTGTTCCAACTAGGCACCACACCAACTGAGCTAATTGATCAGTTCAGCACCTAAATTCAACACAGCTGGTCTTCCAGGTCGGTTAAATCAAAAACAGGAAGTGCCTGCAGCGCTCCAGGACCAGGCTTGCCTAACCCCCCCACACCCCCGCTTTAGTCTATCTCTAGTCTGGTCTCTACTAGACACCTACTCGTAGAAGTCAGACTTGGAGATCTTGAGGAAGGTGCAGTCTCGGTTGGCCTTGATGGTGAAGATGAGGGGCTCTCCAGTCAACACGGCCAGCTGGCCCACCATCTCACCCGGCTGGGTGACAAACAGACACACCGCATCCTGCTTGTCGATCATCCGCTGGTACACGTGGAGGCAGCCGGACAGGACGAAGTGGAGACTCACATCCTGAGAGGAGAAGAGGGAGTTCAGATTTCAGGTCTCATGTTTTGTTTTTGTGTGTTTAGAGGGGTTGAAGAGAGGCGAGTAGAGGAGGGGGTAAGGAGCTGGGGAGGGGAGAATAAAGTGTATGGGAAAGAGAGGGATTTGGAGGGGAAAGATATCAAGGAAAACATTAAGGGATGATAGGAATCTGTGATATCAAAAATCTATAATGTTTTGAAGACTTCTCCCTCATAAAATTGGGGGATTAAACAGTCAGGTTGGCATGGGTTGTCATGACGATGTAGAAAATGTTGACTTTGCAGCTGGCCCATCTAGCGGAAATCGCTCAGTTCTGCCTCCATGGCAGGATGACAAACGTCAATCTGCATTCAAACAGAGGAGAGGACATCTCTCCAAGCCTCAGAAAAGTACCTGGTCTCCTTGTCTAGCCAGCACAGTTCCTGCCTTGGCGTGGTGCAGAGTCACTCTCCCATTCAGCAGAGCGGGGTCCTGGCAGAAGAAGGAAAAAGAACAGAACGAGAGAAAGAAAGAAAGAGTGAGACAGCGATAGAGGGAGGGAATGAGGAAACACTCTTGGTGGTGAAACAATGTCTGGATTCCCCTTTTGCTCTCCTGGGCTGCAAATCAAGAGGGTTGGCAAATATATAGACGGAGACAGAACTTTCGATATCGTACATTTCAGATGCTCGGTTCCAACCATAACAGTAGATTGTGAAATGGAAATGTAAGAAGCTTCGATAAAAGGAGTCAGAGGGAGAAAGTGCTGGTTGATGTCCAGTAAGGAGACATGTTTTGAAAAGGGGAGGTACTACTTGTCCAATAAGAACACTTTGGGCTTTGCATTTCCAAATATCTTGTCTAGACATGGTACATTAGCCCAAAGGACAAAGTAACTTGGTGACAGTTTTTTAAACATAATAATCAGGTAAATGCCACATGATTACATTGTTACTAGAGTCATGGTTACATAGATAGCAACCATCTACTGACCATGTACTAAGGTTACTAAGCAGTAGTTAGTACTAACCTCTATCCTCATGAGTTTGAGGAGCTCCTTCAGGGCCTCCTCGAACAGGGCAGGGCTGGGGCGACCGGGGACGGGTCCTGGTCCTGGTGAGAACTGGTTGTCCGGAGCCCCCTCCTCCTCGGGGTACAGGTACACCCCCGACGGCACCTCGTCTACAGTCACCCTCCTCTCCCGCTGGTCCTGGGAAAGAAACAGAAAACATGGAGAGACATGAATGTCAATTACAGTAGACTGTGCCTGGTCTACTTGGAAGTGCAGATCTGTGATGTACAAAGATAAGAGTTAGTGGTCTACTTTGAAGTGCAAATGTGTATTTTAGTGCACTAGGATGACTGTTAGTGAATAGATAAACTGTTGAATGACAAAAAAATGTCTGTTTGGATTTTATTTCAAATGTAAATACATATTCTGAGATGTCACTAATATCCAACCTTGTGTGTGTGTGAACACGCGTATATACTGACCCGTGAATAGGTGGGTGGTGTGTTGCCGTCCTCAGCGGAAACTGAGATCCGTCCCCTCTCGTAGGCCATATCGAAATCCGACCGCAGATTCTTCTGCATGCCTGTGTGTAGACACCACACACACACACCACAGAAATCATGTTAACACAAACACGTGTAAACGCCACAGTCAACAGTCTGAGAAGCAACAGAGGTAAGTTACATACTAGGACCATAAAGCACACTAATGTCAAATGTCAAGTCAGGTCACTAACATGCAGTAAAAACTGGCCTGAAGCCACAGAGCTGAAGTTACATACTAAGAATGCAGATGTTAACACACAGACAGAGAGAAAAGAACGGAAGAGGACAGAGAGAGGGATCGAGAGACCGACAGAAAGAGTTAGTCACCGGCGATGTCTACAGGCATGGAGATGGTCCTGCTGAGGGTTGGTGGGACTGTGGCTCCATCCTTCCCAGGATCTGGTGCGTCCTTCATGGCGGCCTCGCGGTCCTCCGCGGGCACGGTCAGGCTACCGAAACGCTTGCCGTGGCGCTGGGGGCTGGTGCGGGGCACGGGGTGGGGGACAGGGGCAGCAGGCGCAGGAGCTGCATCTCCTATAGGGAGGACAGGACAGGGGCATGGGAGAAAGAGAGAGCGAGAGAGAAAGAGAGAGAGCGAGAGGAGGTTAGGGTCAATGAAGACAGGCTAGCGTTGAATTAGCAATGTTATAATTACCAGGTCAGCATTGAAAAGTGATTAGCGGTAGCATTAGCGGTGAATGACTCAGTCTGGTAGATGAAGTAACAAACAGAATGTCCATGTGTGGGTGCGTGTATGTTTGAGGATCTGGGTGGTATGATGAATTGTGGCACTGTGTGTGTGTGTGTGTGTAAGGGGAGCTTGACTCACGTGGCTAAAGAGCTCGTTGGTGAGCCCTAGGTAGTTGTGCAGCGCCAGAACGGTTACTCTTTGGAGACGAACCATGATGATCTGCATGATAAGACCGAGGGAGGAAAAGGTCACATGAACATCAAGAGAAAAAACACACGCCCACACCTGGTGACAAAACACACACACACACACACACACACACAAAATGCAGCTTACCTGGACCACCCGCACCAGGCTCTCAGGGTACTTCTCGAAGATGGAGAGGAAGGCCTCGACAGGTAGACGCAGTACGGTGGACACCTCAGCCGCCCGCGCCGACACCGTCCTGTACGGCTTCTGGTGTCCCTGAAACACACACACAGTGATAAGGTTCACACACACACACACACACACACACACACACACGCTCTCAGAAAATACTGTAACTCAATATTGGTAACTTTACAGACATTTTGGAGACTTGAGACATTTTACAAGTTCCTATTTTCAGCAGTAAAGGGAGGGGAAGTTTGTGTTGAGAGTGGTTCTCACATGCTAGTTAGGTGTACCTGAAACAAACACAATGACAAGGCCCTTTCAACGCTGTCCTATTTATTTAAGTCAGTTAAGAACAAATGCTTATTTTACACTGACGGCCTACCCCGGCCATTGCAGTGACTTGGGTGAAGCTTTTTTTAAATGTCCCTGTGACCCACGCACTGAACTACTCAGCAAAATGTTTATAGTCACAAGCCAATAAGAGGGAACTAGCAGAACCCACCAGCAGAAAGCATTGCTTTAGAGACGTCTTCCACTTCCTTTTGTCAGCCGTAAAGCAAGGGTTCCAGGATGTTTGTGTCAGGTACTTTTCCCAAGTCTAAATATAGGAGTTAGATGCCAAATCCTCTGGACTCTGAAAGGGTCATGTGTCTAATAGTTCACTGTATACTTCCCACCAAGAGTAAAAGCGCACATAAGCCACACTTGTCATATCATAGTGCTTCACGATATAACATTCAATTGCAAAATCATCATGACTTTGATACGATTCAACTTCAACAACTTCAACGCTCGACTTCCCTGACTTGTTCCTTGACTGAGTTCAAAGTTCTGACTGAAACGTGACACAGGGACAGACAAAAGGGGGGACTCAAACAAGAAACGACACGTGGCTGGTGGTTTAGGGAGTGTGCAATGCGGGACAGGAAGTGGGCGTGTCTCACGGTGATGACGTCCAGGATGCTGAGGAGGCTGTGGACACTGTCTCCGGGGTACACCTCCTTCACCACGCCGTCCTTGCCGTCCTACAAACACACAGGGGCAAAACAGAGTACGTCATAACAAATGAACATGGGACAAAAAGGCACATACGTTTGTGTTAAAAACAAAGCACAACATAACACAGGCAAGCAGTACAATTGACAGTTATCGTGAAAACATTCTGTTCATGTTAAGTTATTCCAATCTTTGCCCAAATGCAAGTTCATCGTGGCCATAACTTTCTAAATTCAGAGATCATTCCATTTGATCCTTTTCCTCCATATTGGGATAATCGGAGTCAAAAACGAATAGGTGCTAATCATTATTTAATGACCTACAAGAGAGTTAATTGTTAGAGAACTGTAAGCCCCTTATGAGAGTACCTGTTTACTCGTTAGCATGGGTGGAGGCTCAATTGTACAGAAGGCAACAAAAAAAACTAAAAAATGTAAATGCCTGGCCATTTGTGTTCATGAGAAACATACACAGGTGCACAGACACACACACTCTCCCTCTCTCACCATTCCAGTAAGGCACAGTTCTAGTTTTCCGTCCTGCACCACGTAGATGCTGCTGTCAGGCTGGCCCGGTCTGAAGACGTACTCTCCCTGTTGAAACTGCAGGAACACCATGTGTTTACACAGCTCCAGGAACAGAGGCTTCTCAAAGTGGCCCAGCACACTGCGGGGGGGGGGGATAGAGATGGAGAGATTAATACACACAAAAAAGTGATTGACTGACCTACGTATCACCTTGCATCATTAATAACTACTCAATATTATTTGAAGATCAGTCATGATACATGGTGGTTTGATACTTGAACACACACGTCTCCTCCATATAGATAAGAACTCCACAACATCTTCACACACACAGAGAGTACACTCTACACACACACAAACAAACTCGGAGAAGTCACTACGTACCGGACGTTCTTGAGCATGTAGAGCACCTCGGAGGGCAGGTGGGAATTGGCCACGTCAAACTCCGTAAGGTCGGCCTCCAGCACTGAGGGAGGAGGCTCCTTAGCTACCAGGGTGGGCACCTCCTTCTTAAAACGCAGAATCCTGGAGGGAGGAGAGGGGGTGGAGAGCAGGATGAGAGAGTGGGAGGACAAATGTATAAGAGACTATTGTTCTCTACTCTGTAGTCACTAAGTTTGTTAGCATCATGAATTAGAGTAGAGTAGACAGGGTAAACCGTGTTCACACACTTTTTGGCAATGTTGAGCATTTTCTGCTTCTTTTTGAGTCGTGGGCGTGTGGAGGAGGCTGTGCCCACCAGGGAAGAAGTGGACTGGGACACCTATGAGAGCCAGAGGTCAAAGGTCAACTAGGACAAAAAAGACACATTGTCGAACAAAAGGGTACCATTTTACTTTGCTAGAAACCCCAAAACGCATCCCACCACAGCCACTAACCTTGCGCATGATCTTTCGCCCATAGAACATGACCTTGTCCCGCTTGCGGAATCGATACTTGGGGGCCTCCTGGGCTTGCAGGTCTGTGAGAAGTTAAAACATACATATAATAGAGATACTAGAGCACGGACACAAACAGTATGGCAATGTGAGCAAGATAAAGTACCAGTATGAACATTTTAAGATACATTATAGCATTGTATAGCAAGCTAAAACCATATATTCACAAGCAGTTGACTGGGCGATTGTTTGGTCAATAGGCTGTTGTTCGACCAAGATGTTGTTTTAGTTCAGCAGTCGCAAATGGATAAAAAAAAAAATCCATGGCACATGAGACACCGGTCTGATTGACGCCTGTCTCAGTGGACTAATCCAATGAGGAGGCCGTGGGTATGCCACGGTCCAAGATGAAAGGGGGTGTGGCTAAAATGCATGTCTCTCTCCAGAATGGGCTCTCCCGCCATTTCGTATAAATTCATTGTTTCATAACTTAATTGTGTGAATTCTTTGCCCTTTGATTGTGTCTATCAATTCCCCATTACATATATCACCAGTAGTAACATACATTTAACGTTAATTCCCAATCTACAATGTTTGTTTGGTTATGGTAATTTTATGGTAATATTATTATTATTAGGTCTACAGTCGTTTACTGTTCTCATTGTTGGAGTGGACACATTGTTCGCAGTGCTCACAGCCTATGCTACACTTCTGAGAAAAAAGTTTTGGTTAATTTCATTCCATTGTTTTTTGTTTAGAACACTCCTGTCAATGTTAAGTAAGGACGTGCACCTGATTACACATATAGAAGTAGGCCTAGGCTACCTGGCCTGCGTGCTAATGGTGGCCTATAAAATGTGCCCATTTGGGGATGTCTGAAAGTATTTCTGATTGTCTTAACTCACCACCACTAATAAGCTGTAGAGCTTCTCAAAGAAATGCTTTCTTCACCTCAAACAGAACGTTAACAAAGTCTGGTTTTAGAATCCATTTAGAACGACAAGTTTGTCAATGCATTTGAAAAATATTTCCAGCGCTCTCCCTTTCGATAACCACTCGGCATGAAAGGGAAACATCTAATGCTCTGATCAAGTGGAAATGTCATAAAATACCTGGATTACTTCTTATCCTTTGGGAAACTGAGGGCCCAGAATATTTGATACAATGTTACAAGTTTGCTAGCAGGAGCTTCAGGCTGGACCCAGTTGATACAATGTTTCAAGTTCGTTGTAGACAGGCCTTGCATTGCCAATGTAATTGATAGGATACTTAGATTTAAAAATCAGGATATTTTATACCTGCTGGATGCAATGTTTTTATTTATTGGCTTTATGTAGGCAACTTGTACATAGTTGGCAATAGAAGTTACTTTTAGATTTGTATCATTTTCATTTAGATAGAATTTAAATTAACCACATGACAATGATTTTGAGATACAAAGACTCTCAAAGAAATTAAATTAAACTGTCACGAAAACGTGCATATGAAAATCAGAACTGGCACGCAGATCGGTAGACATGGTAAGATAAATTGGTACTCCAAATCAAAAAGGTTGCCGACCCCTGGTGTTGCCTATTAACGGCAACTTCAGGAGTTTAACGGCAGAATCTGCAAAGGTGAGCGGGGGGGAGGTCAGGAAAAGTTTTAGGCTATCTTGACCTCTGGCTTCCTCTTGAGTCATTTGTCTTAATTATTTAAATCAAACAGCGTGCTTAAAGCATCAGACAAGCTTAGTACACATAGATGATTTTATTAAAACACATAGGGTGTCTATACACTACATGACCAAAAGTATGTGGACACCTGCTCGTCGAACATCTAATTTCAAAATCATGGCCATTAATATGGAGTTGGTCCTCCCTTTGCTGCACTCTTCTGGGAAGATTTTCCACTAGATGTTGGAACATTGCTGCCGGATCTTCCTTCCATTCAGCCATAAGAGAATTAGTGAGGTCGTGCACTGATGTTGGGCCTGGCTCGCAGTCGGGGGTTCCAATGCATCCCAAAGGTGTTTGATAGGGTTGAAGTCAGGGCTCTGAGCAGGCCAGTCAAGTTCTTCCACACCTGGCATCTGCCAAACAGATTAGTTTGTCGGACTGCCAGATGGTGAAGTGTGATATATCACTCCAGAGAACACTTTTCTACTGCTCCAATAGCGGCAACCTTTACACCACTCCAGCCGACGCTTACAGGCTGACTACACCGCTCAAGTCGCATGCGCAAGCGTTGCAAAATAAATTTAGAAATCTATATTATTCAATTATTGTGCGCCAACAACCATCTGCGTTGCCAAGGGCTAAAATAGAAGTCAGTTCTATTTGTGAGGCAGCTCGCGGTGCAAGTCCTGCCTCTCCCATCTCCTCATTGGTTTATAGAAGCAGGTACCCACGTGCCATCTCCTCATTGGTTATACCCACGTGGGTTACTTAAAGACGAACGAGGTCAGTGGCAGTAATGCACCTAATTTATGAAAGTTGCCAATATAAAGTCAAGAGATGAAAAAGTCTAGGAGGAGAGATGACTAGAAACTATTTGGTTGACCGTTTTATGTGTGGCTTAATTGTCGGCGCAGAGGACCTTGTGCATTTCAGGTCAAATAACAACTCAATGTTTATTTCCCAGGACAAATTAGCTAGCAACAGCAAGCTAGCTAAATAGGTCAAATTAGCTAGCAAGTGCAAGCTAGCTAGCTAAATTGACATAAATGTTCAATGCGTTTCGACCGGTCCCCAAATTAATGTAATTGGTTCAGAGTTTGTTTTGATATTTTAACCTGCGTGTCGTCATCAAGTTTGGTGTGGGGGGACAAAATACATTTATGCGCGGTGGCGCACACGTGCAGCCGGTTTGGGTTCTGTGTTAGCATTGCGCATGGTGATCTTAGGTTTGTGGGCGGCTGCTTGGCCATGGAAACCCATTTGATGAAGCTCCCGATGAGCAGTTCTTGTGCTGATGTTGCGTTTTTTGCACGCAACAACACTCGGCGGTCCCGTTCTGTGAGCTTGTGTGGCCTACCAGTTCGCGGCTGAGCCGTTGTTGCTCCTACACGTTTCCACTTTACAATAACAGCACTTACAGTTGACCGCTGCAGCTCTAACAGGGTACAAATTTGATTAACTGACTTGTTGGAAAGGTGGCATCCAATGGTAGTGCCACATTGAAAGTCACAGAGCTCTTCCGTACAGGACATTCTACTGCCAATGCTTATCTATGGAGAGTACATGGATGTGTGCTTGATTTTATACACCTGTCAGCAACGGGTGTTGCTGAAATAGCTGAATATACTAATTTGAAAGGGTGTCCACATTCTTTTACACTCAGTCTGACAATTTTTTGGTGGTTCGGGGACAGCGCTAGAAAGCTCTTAGGTGTAAGTGAAGGGCAATCGCTAGTGTAACTGAAGCTAGCATTTATTTCATTTTATAGTTATCGAAGAAAATGCATTGGAGAGAGAATTTGACACGTACTTCTGAGCTGGATCCTCCGCAGTATGAAGAAGATGAGGATGGCGATGAGGATTATGGCGATGCCCGCACCAATCACCATCCCCATCATCTAGAGAGAGAGAGAGAGAGAGAGAGAGAGAGAGAGAGACACACACAGAGACATGGACAAAGAGCGACATGGACAAAGAGCGACATGGACAAAGAGCGACATGGACAGAGATGTAGAGAGACAGACAGAGGGAGATGTGGAGAGACAAAGAGAGAGAGAGAGAGAGAGAGGTGTGCAGCAGTTGATTAGAGCATAATTACAACGGCTTCATGGAATGAAACACTGCACACCAGACTACAACATACGAACTAACCATGCTAGTCTGTAGCTCTTCCTCCACAAACGCCTTGATGTTGTTAAACCCTTCCTGTTGGTAGACAAAAAAAGAGACGTGAACAACCGTATAAAATAGCCTATATACTATGTACTGTAGACAGGGAGATTTTTCCCGAGCTGGGAAAGCTCCGTTACTGAGTTAAGTAACTGACGTATAAAGGAATTCAGGGCTTGGGATTTGCCATGCCCGGGGAAAAGAATGTCAGAGAAGGAGGAATGATGACGTAAAATTGTTTCATCTGGGTTGAATCAGGTCTGGATGACAATTTCCAGGGGGGGGGGGGTCTTAAACACATCCAGTCACCCAATGTGTTGAGTTTGGCCTAACTATTTATCAACACCCTCTTAGGTCAGCACCCCTCTTGCTCTTTCTTTTTGTTCCCCCCTTCTTCTCTCAGTCCCTTCTTACCCAGCTTAACTCAAAAAGCTCCATATAAATATATGGGACAACACAACTCACTAACAATACTTTTAATGATGATGATGATGATTATTATTATTATACAGTAAGCCTATTTGCCTTCTCTCAATGTGGATTGAGTTGCCGTGCGCCCATGTCAGCCTGGCTCTGAGACCAACAATAGGAACAGTGACTGTCTGCTGCTTTACTCTGCTGCACCAGACAATAACACAGAGCTCATTGAGACATGGTGCAATTTGGCTGTGATCATCTGACTATACTGTACACAGCTGTGTGTGTGTGTGAGTGAGTGAGTGAGTGAGTGAGTGAGAGAGATAACAAGTGAGAGAGCCAAGAGAGATGTATAACTCCTATGCCATACACACCCACACAGTTGGGGACCAAAGCAGAGAAATGACAGTGAGAGTCTCTTATCTTTTGAGGTCTCTAACTCTAAATCAATAGGACACTTCTCTCCAGGAGGATATCGTAGAACTTGAGTGATGTCCTGCCAAAAGGACCTTCCCTGTTCTAATTCCTTCACTGATTAAGACTAGGCCCTATATGACTCACTGAAGGAGTGGAGATCCTAGCTCAGAGATAAGCTTATTTACAGTTTTGCTGCAATAGAAAGTGTGTGTGTCTGTGTGTGTGAGAGAGAGAGAGAGAAGGGGATGGTTGAGTTGACCACTGGTCACATAACCAATCAGATAGTGTATAACTATGGGGCAAGGCCAATGGGCTTTTAGTACTCTGGCTCTCAGCCAATCAGTGACTGAGCTGGAGCGGGAGGGCAGTCAGTGCTTATTGATCAGGAGAACAGACAAAAGAAAGGACTTAGCTGCAGTTATTGATGAGAAGTTGGTTATGGTCTGACAGATGGTGGATACTGCACATACTGCAGAAGACATTTCGGTTCAATTCATACAGTTGTGCAACAGACTAGGTATACACACACACACACACTCTCTCTCTCTCTATGGGAGTGGTACTGTAGTAGTTGGTGAGGTCAATGGGGCCATAGTAAGTGGTAGAGGACAGGATTGTGTGTGTGTGTGTTCTTACGTCCAGAGAGGCATTTGCAAGTTCTTGGCTCTCTTGTTCCGAGGTGCTCTGTCCCATTCTAACCCCGCCTCTTCACCAGGCTGGTCCATCAACGGCCTCTAAGGAGACAAAACAGGATGTTGGCATTAGACATGCAGGCTACTGTTTACGTCACTCACTCACTCTCTCACACAAGTAGTAAAGCAAATAGCTTTTTAGTAGCACGGAAGATAAACCTGGACTTTTAAAAAGAGCAATGACTTATAAAATGATACTAAATACTATCTAGTATGCATTTATGACTCATTGCTCTTTGTGAAGGTTGTCCAGGTTTAGGGCTGCAAAATTCTGGTTGGAAAATTCCCTGAATTAGGAGGCAACAAGCAGGAATTCTAGAATACTCCAACCAGAATTCCTGGAAAACCTGGGAACTTTGGGAAAGTCACCTATCCATGTTTCTGAGAGGTACTGCTGTTTATAGATACATACTGTATATGTGTATATGCATGAACAGCAGAGCCTCTCAGCCAATCCCCATCAGTTCCCCTCCCCCACTGAAACTGGCAACATGATCATCTCCCAGTCCCAAACCGAGTTAGAGATAATAACAGTGCTCCAATGACACACAGGTAACGTCCCAAAGGGCATCCTATTCCCGACACAGTGCACTACTTTTGAACAGAGTCCTAGTCAAAAGTAGTGCACTATATAGGGAATACAGTGGCAGTTGGAACACATGATCCAGAGACAGACAATCCTACTGTGCCCAGATGGCATGGTACCAATACCCCCCCTCTTCCCATGAGCATCTCCCTGAGGGCTGGTCCTCTAAGAGCGTTTACCCCCCCCAATCCCTATTTGGGTTATTCAAGTTCCTTGGTGTCCACATCAACAACAAACTAGAATGGTCCAAACACGCCAAGACAGTCGTGAAGAGGGCACGGCAAAGCCTATTCCCCCTCAGGAAACTAAAAAGATTTGGCATGGGTCCTGAGATCCTCAAAAGGTTCTACAGCTGCAACATCGAGAGCATCCCGACCGGTTGCATCACTGCCTGGTACGGCAATTGCTCGGCAGTTTTTACCCCGAAGCCATAAGACTCCTGAACAGGAAATCAAATGGCTGCCCGGACTATTTGCATTGTGTTCCCCCCCCACCCCAACCCCTCTTTTACGCTGCTGCTACTCTCTGTTTATCATATATGTATAGCCATTTTAACTATACATTCATGTACATACTACCTCAATTAGCCTGACTAACCGGTGCCCCCACACATTGGCTAACCGGGCTATCTATATTGTGTTCCGCCACCCGCCAACCCCTCTTTTACGCTACTGCTACTCTTTGTTCATCATATATGCATAGTCACTTTAACCATATCTACATGTACATACTCCCTCAATCAGCCTGACTAACCGGCGTCGGTATGTAGCCTCACTACTGTATATAGCCTGTCTTTCGACTGTTGTTCTATTTTTTTTACTTACCTATTGTTCACCAAAACTTTTTTTGCACTATTGGTTAGAGCCTGTAAGTAAGCATTTCACTAAGGTCTACACCTGTTGTATTCGGTGCACGTGACAAATGCACTTTGATTTGATCACTCCTGGGATTTAGGCCTAGCGACGACCAATGAAACTCCACCTCCATCTGTTCCCTTAATTTCGCCACTTTACTTTTCTTCCTCCCACTCCCTCCATGTATCACTACATCACAGCAGACATTCCATACCCCCCACCATCTCTCCTAACCCATGTGTTGACGTAAATAAATGCAAGTATGCAACCCAAACAAAGTCTTTATAGGCCACACACTGAGCACAGACAAACAAGCAGCTAGCTTAGCATTCAAACTAGACCGATTTAATCAGAATGGCCGATTAATTAGGGCTGATTTCAAGTTTTCATAGCAGTCGGTGATCTGCATTTTTGGACACCGATCATGGCCCGATTACATTGCACTCCACGAGGAGACTGCGTGGCAGGTGCTAGCTAGCATTAAACGTATCTTATAAAAAACAATCAATCTTAACATAATCACGAGTTAACTACACATGGTTGTTGATATTACTAGTTTATCTAGCTTGTCCTGCGTTGCATATAATCGATGCGGTGCCTGTTAATTTATCATTGAATCACAGCCTACTTCGCCAAATGGGTGATTTAACAAGCGCATTCGTGAAAAAAGCACTGTCGTGGCACCAATGTGTACCTAACCATAAACATCAACGCCTTTCTTAAAATCAATACACAAGTATATATTTTTTAAACCTGCATATTTAGTTAATATTGCCTGCTAACATGAATTTCTTTTAACTAGGGAAATTGTGTCACTTCTCTTGCGTTCTGTGCAATAGAATCAGGGTATTTGCAGCAGTTTGGGCCGACTGGCTCGTTGCGAACTGTGTGAAGATTATTTCTTCCTAAACAAAAACAGCCAACTTCGTCAAATGGGGGATGATTTAACAAAAGCGCATTTGCGAAAAAAGCACAATCGTTGCACGAATGTACCTAACCATAAGCATCAACGCCTTTCTTAAAATCAATACACAGAATAATATTTTTTTAAACCTGCATATTTAGTTTAAAAAAATCATGTTAGTAGTCAATATTAAACTAGGGAAATTGTGTCACTTCTCTTGCGTTCATTGCACGCAGAGTCAAGGTCTATGCAACAGTTTGGGCCGCCTGGCTCAATGCGAACTAATTTAACATTTACATTACATTTACATTACATTTAAGTCATTTAGCAGACGCTCTTATCCAGAGCGACTTACAAATTGGTGCGTTCACCTTAAGACATCCAGTGGAACAGCCACTTTACAATAGTGCATCTAAATCTTTTAAGGGGGGGGGGGGGTGAGAAGGATTACTTTATCCTATCCTAGGTAACATTGAAGGTTGTGCAATGTAACAGCAGTATTTAGACTTATGGATGCCACCCGTTAGATAAAATACGGAACGGTTCCGTATTTCACTGAAAGAATACAAATTTAAAAAATCCCGAAATGATAGTTTCCGGATTTGACCATATTAATGACCTAAGGCTCGTATTTCTGTGTGTTATTATACTATAATTAAGTCTATGATTTGAGCAGTCTGACTGAGCGGTGGTAGGCAGCAGCAGGCTCGTAAGCTTTCATTCAAACAGCACTTTACTGCGTTTGCCAGCAGCTCTTCACAATGCTTCAAGCATTGTGCCGTTTATGACTTCAAGCCTATCAACTCCTGAGATTAGGCTGACAATACTAAAGTACCTATTAGAACATCCAATAGTCAAAGGTATATGAAATACAAATGGTATAGAGAGAAATAGTAATATAATAACTACAACCTTAAACTTCTTAACTGGGAATATTGAAGACTCATGTTAAAAGGAACCACCAGCTTTGATATGTTCTCATGTTCTGAGCAAGGAACTGAAATGTTATCTTTTTTACATGGCACATATTGCACTTTTACTTTCTTCTCCAAAAATGTGTTTTTGCATTATTTAAACTAAATTGAACATGTTTCATTATTTATTTGAGACTAAATTGATTTTGATGTATTATATTAAGTTAAAATAAAAGTGTTCATTGTCATCGACCCTATTGTTGTAATTGTCATTATTACACATACAGTGGGGCAAAAAAGTATTTAGTCAGCCACCAATTGTGCAAGTTCTCCCACTTAAACAGATGAGGCCTGTAATTTTCATAGGTACACTTAAACTATGACAGACAAAATGATACATACATACATACATACATACATACATACATACATACCCATTAATCGGATGATTTTTGTATCGGCTTTTTTTGGTCCTCCAATAAATCGGTATTGGTGTTGAAAAATCATAGTCGGTCGACCTCTAATTCAAACCTCCATTGACTGCCACTGAAGCTGATCAAACATACCCTAGCTAGGCTAACACAAAGATATTTAGCCATAAAAGCTAATGTGATATGGTTAAGGCCTACTACAGTACATTCGGAATGTATTCAGACCCCTTCCCTTTTTCCACATTTTGTTACATTACAGTTTTATTCTAAAATAGATCAAATTTTAAGAAATCCTCAATCTACACACAATACCACAATACCTTTTTTTATGTTTGCAAATTCATAAAAAATGAAATACAGAAATACCTTATTTACATAATTATTGAGACCCTTTGCAATGAGACTCAAAATTGAGCACAGGTGCATCCTGTTTCCATTGATCATCTTTGAGATGTTTCTACAACTTGGAGTCCACCTGTGGTAAATTCATTTGATTGGACATGATATGGAAAGGCATACACCTGTCTACATAAAAAGGTCCCACAGATGACAGTGCATGTCAGAGAAAAAACCAAGCCATGAGGTCAAACTGAGCAATCGCGTGAGAAGGGCCTTAGTCAGGGAGGTGACCAAGAACTTGATGGTCACTCTGAAACAGCTCCAGAGTTCCTCTGTGAAGCTGGGAGAACCTTCCAGAAGGACAACCATCTCTGCAGCACTCTACCAATCAAGCTTTTATGGTAGACTGGACACCATCCCTATGGTGAAGCATGGTGGTAGCAGCATCATGCTTTGGGGATGTTTTTCAGCGGCAGGGACTGGGAGACTAGTAGGGATCGAGGAAAAGATTAACAGAGCAAAGTACAGAGATCCTTTATGATAACTTGCTCCAGAGCGCTCAAGACCTCAGACTGGGGCAAAGGTTCACCTTCCAACAGGACATCGACCCTAATCACAAAGCGGTCGTGGCTGTGGGACAAGTCTCTGAATGTACTTGAGTGGCCCAGCCAGAACTCAGACTTGAACCCGATCTAACATCTCTGGAGAGACCTGAAAATTGCTGTTCCTGTGCACCAACGCTGCACATCCAACCTGACAGAGCTTCAGAGGATCTGCAGAGAAGAATGGGAGAAACTCCCCAAATACAGGTGTGCCAAGCTTGTAGCATCATACCCTAGAAGACTTAGGGCTGTAATCGTTGCCAAAGGGGCTTCAACAAAGTACTGAGTAAAGGGTCTGAATACTCATTTCTAAACCTGTTTTTGCTTTGTCATTATGGGTTATTGTGTGTAAATTGAGAAGTAAAAAAAAATATATATTTTAGAATAAGGCTAACGTAACAAAATGTAGAGAAGTGAAGGGGTCTCAATACTTTTTTCAAATGCTCTGTATGTACTTTTGAACCCCAGCTATAGGGATAATCCATGACATCATGGTCTAGGAACCAGAGGCCAAGAGCTGCATTGGATGAAATCAAAGCAGAGAGAGTGGCTGACAGTGGACTGTCATATTGCATAGCCTGTCACAAACAGACCTGAAACAGGATGTGTAGCATCAAGGTCTATTCTCTCTACTACCCTCTCTCATCCTCCACCGTTCATTTGTGTTTGACTCATTTAACCAACTGCTGAAGCAAAACTGTAAGTACCCAAACTATTGAATATGCCTGTTCATGAATGCCCATTTGAATGAAATACCATGGTAAACTAGGCCTAGCCGTGATTCCACCCAGCCAAGCAGTACTGCCTGGCTCTGGAAACATCACATGCTCTGCTGGTCTGTGCTGTATAGACAACAAGGAGACCCAGGGTAATCATATAGAAAGGAAAACATACACGTTTCCATTTGCTCATCATGACATTTTCCCTGCCCCTCACTCACAGCTGAAGTGCTAGGCTTTTGTCGTGGAAAGAATTAGCTCTCGAAGGATAAAAGACAATCAATCTGGCAAACTTAAAGTACTGAGTGTCCAATGATCCCAAGAGCGATTTGCCGTGTCCCTTCATGCCATCTCAGTGAATATTAAGTGTTGTTGTCACAGTGTATATCCCATTGTGTAACACGTAGGCCCTATGCTAACTATTGCATTCATTGCACACTACTACAAGGCTTAGGCTAGCAGAATCATTACAGCGTAATAAGATCACGGTCAGTGAAAAGGGTCAAATGTTACAGAAATCTCCTCTAGCAGAAGCAGCTGTCTCTCTCTCCCACTCTGCAGTAACGCCTCCATATAGCTTGGTGGCTATTCCCATTATCCTCAAAACAATGCTGCCAGTGTTGATGTCCCTAGGCCCAGGCATGGGCAAACTCTCTTTCCCTCTCTCGTCATTCCTCCTCCCCTCCCTCTCACACCAGGAGAAATAATAGCACAACCAAACCTGGTTTATTTACGTACACTGCCCATTCTGGGCCAGGGATTACAACCACCAACAACAGCCTGTTGTTTCTACTGGGTCAGCCTGTCAGACCCTAGAGAACAGACAAACTACTGTGGTGACTATGGACAGAAAGTACATGAACTCTGACTTAGCCAACTTTCTATGATGTGCAATAACGAGGGCCATAGAGAACAGAAACCAGACGTAAGCATATAGCCCAACTTGACCTTTGCTCCCTAAAGTCTATCAATTAGCATGAACCATATTACCGTTTTCAAATGTGTAGGTTAACTAGAGTATCGCCTTTGTGACATTAATTAGTAGCTCATGAGTCGTGTGCAGTTGTGAACAGTATCATGACAATGTGGCAATAGTAGGTCAGCTCGGGTTTCTATGTCAAAATAGTTGTTGCATAATTCGCGTGTAGCGTTGCATTACTATAGCCCTCATTAATAACCTAGTCGGCCTTTTTGAATCTAACGTAGCCGCATTCTCGTTCGGACCTGCGCAAACCGTCGGTATGTTTTTGCGCAGAGTACGGTAATGAAACTGGTGAAGTGGTGCTAATTTCGTGCCTCGGCACTCATCTACCTTAGCAGTACTACAGGGACAAACATGATCTGGAAAGCCCATTAGAAACGTGTACTCAATTAAGTCATATCATTATTTTGTAGCTAGTTACATAGCTAACAGTTACAATGTGTGCCGCTACACCACAACATTCAGTAGCCTGGTTACGGTAGCTAGCTAAGTTGACATGCTTTGAAACAGCAGGCAAGCATCATACACCTCACTGCCCCTGCTGGCTAGCGGTTAACTAGCCGTTAACTGCAGAAAAACACCAGAATCTGGTTAATGCAAAGATGCAGTCTTTTGACCTCAGCAGGGACAGTGCTTATTGATTGACATGCTCGGCACAGGCTGCGCGCTATCTGGACATTTGGTGACACAATCTCTACCACAAAGACGCATCCATATGTCAATTTATTCAGCTAGACAGACCTCTCACTAGAAATGTCATGATATTTATCGACATGTAAAGTGACTAAAACGATAAACACCCTTACCTGAACAGCGTGTTTCTCGTCAAGCTTTACAGTACTGTCAAATAACACACATAGCGGAAATTATCTGTAATACAACTCCTCCTATTTTTTTTTTATTCTACATGAGCAGCAGGCCAATCAAAATCTGAAATCGTGGCTATCTAATCCAATCTGCATCCAGGGATGAAATGTTACAACATAGCCCGCCTATCTAAATATACATATGAGAGAAGTAGCCAGTCGCACTGCAAGGTTGAGAAGGGGACGCTACAAATAAACCTGTGATTGGCGAGGTGTATATGACTGACGATTACACTAACCAGTAACAAGAGATAAAACCAAAAATGTACTGTACAGTTTAGGCATGATTTTAGTAAATTAATCTTGTTAACTGAACACTCACTTTGGCTGCTAATAAAATATCTATGATGGATCATTGAACCAGACTACAAACTAAAGACAATACATATTGATCAACAGGGTATGTAGTCCATGACATTGCCCACTTTACACAGGTGCCATCATTATAATATTCAAATAAAAAATGTCACAATTTTTTTTATCAGAATCTTCAGACATCTACCAAGATGTATATTAGATAGGAAAGATAAGGCAGCAATTTATAAAATATAATGATATTCATCAGTATTTAGTATTGAATGAGGGATGATTTATTCAATCACTGTTGTGATGGTTTAAAGGCCCTATAATTATGGTAACGCCACATCCAAACCGCTAGGCCCCTATTTTCTATGTACACCAAGTTACTCGGTTGTCACATGGTCTCTCCCATCATTGCTATGCGGATGACACTCAACTGCTCTTCTCCTTCCCCCCTTCTGACACCCAGGTGGCGACAGGCATCTCTGTGTGCCTGGCCGATATCTCACCTTGGATGTCGGCCCACCACCTCAAGCTCAACATTGTCAAAACGGAGCTGCACTTCCTCCTGGGAAAGGCTTGTCCACTTCAAGACGTCTCCATCACGGTTGACAAATCTACAGTGTTCCCCTCCCAGAGTGCAAAAAACCTTGGCGTGACCCTGGACAACACCCTGTCGTTCTCTGCAAACATCAAAGAAGTGACTCGTTCCTGCAGGTTCATGCGCTACAACATCCATAGAGTACGACCTTTCCTCACACAGGAAGCGGCGCAGGTCCTAATCCAGGCACTTGTCATCTCCCATCTAGACTACTGCAACTCTGCTTTGGCTGAGCTCCCCGCTTGTGCCATCAAACCCCTGAAATGTATCCAGAATGCCGCAGTCCACCCGGTGTTCAACCTTCCTACGCTCTGCCATGTCACCCCGCTCCTCCGCATACTCCACTGGCTTCCAGTCGAAGCTCATATCTGGTGCTTGCCCACGGAGCAGCAAGGGGAACTGCATCCACTTACCTTCAGGCTATGCTCAAACCCTATACACCCCAAACCGAGCCACATCTGGACTCTTGACCCTCCCATCCCTACAGGGGGTGGGGTCACCTCCCGCTCAGCCCAGTCAAAGCTCTTCTCTGTCCTGGCACCCCAATGGTGGAACAAGCTTCCCCCCTAAAGTCAGCACAGCGAAGTCCCTGTCCATCTTTTGAAACCATCTGAAACCCCCCAAAAAGGTACTTCTCTTTTCCCGCCAACACTGACTTCACTAATTAATACTTTGAGGGAAAATGAACATTATACGATTGTGATGTGTTGTCTCACCTAGCTATTTTAAAATGAATGCACTAATTGTAAGTCACTCTGCTAAATGACTAAAATGTCATCCATACAGTAATTCAGCATTGACATAAATCAATTCCGCTAACAACAAGCAACACTTAAAGCATTCACAATACTAATTTCATACATTTGTGCAAGTATGAAAAGTGTGCTGTGAGTCTTGGTGCCACATTCAACCTGGAGCCAAGTACATGCATATACTGCCACCCAGTGGTGCTAACTTGTCAGTACACCATAGCGTTTTATCTGGGATATTCAACCTGGAACATATAATTTACATGTGTATCACATTAGTGGAAACTCACACTGTTCTCAAAGCAGGCTGCCGGTTTTGGGAGTGACCTTTCATAACAGGTTAGGTAGACTTACACAGCAGGTTAGGAGAACTAACGTGGCAGGTTAGGAGAGGGTTTCGTTTTGTTTTTTTGCCCTAGCACTACACAGCTGATTCAAATCATCAAAGCTTGATGATTAGAAACAGCCATTACATCATCAACATTTCTATTTTGTAGTGGTAATGTTTAATTGACAAAATGCATGTTAAGAAAGCTAAATTAGTGAAGCAACAAACAAATGTTTGGCTCAAAAACCAATTGAATGTTTGTGTCATTAGATATGGCACTATTACTACTTCCTCTGAAAACCTTAGGAAAAAAGCATAGAGAAAACAAACTATTTCTCAAGGAAATAAAATAATCATGACAATAAAATAATGTACTCGGATCTGTAGATCTATTTTTGTGATAAAGTCAAATATGCCTAACATTTAGGGCTAAGAGTTTTTCCTGACCATGCACTGCCCATAGATAGAGGACTCTAGTGCTCAAAATCCTGTTTTAGCCTGGGCAGCACAATTGAGGACTTTCAACATCTTGAAGTAGTTAACTGGGTGGAACATCCTATAGGTTAAGGAAGGCTCACATAATTCTATCCGGGTCATCGAGCGGAATCAGCACATGAATTACACTCATTAGCAAACATTCCATAGCTGCAGGTGGTAGTAAATCGCCAACCTTGGCTTTTTACCTGTTCAAACAACACACTCCAGGTGGCAGTATGCACCCTTTCAGTTTGTTTACCAACTCATAGAAGTAGTAGAAGAAGAAGAAAAAATTGACAACTTCAAACGGAAGATGGACTCAATGTCATTGACTGTGCGCTCACAGATGCCATAATGGAACAGATACAAAGAAAAGTCCTCTATCATTCTCATGGTACTAGCTTGTAGGATCCCTCTGATTTCTCTCTGTGTGTGTGTTCACAAAGGCTAAAGTCTCTGCTGATGTTGCTTCCCCCCTACGGTTCAGTGCCATCGATGCTCAGGAAGCAGAAGCAGTGAGTTACAAGTCATATGGGTAGGGTTAAGAGTTTTTTTCTGGACAAGCTAGTCACCATTGCCTCATTGATCCAATATTACTATTAAATTAAATATATTGCTATTAGATCATGTAGAAAGTTTATCATTGCGGGAGTTGATATTCTTTGTCAAAGATTGTATTTGGTAAATGAGTGCCAGACATGGCAGAGATGGCATCGCTACGCATCTTCAAATCAAATGTTATTTGTCACATGCGCCGAATACAACAGGTGTAGTAGACCTTACAGTGAAATGCTTACTTACAAGCTCTTAACCAACAATGCAGTTAAGAAAATAACTAAAAAAAAGGTAAGAGATAAGAATAACAAATAATTAAAGAGCAGCAGTAAATGACAATAGCGGGGCTATATACAGGGTGTGCCCGTACAGAGTTATTCGAGGTAATTATGTACATGTAGGTAGAGTTATTAAAGTGGCTATGCATAGATAATAACTAAGAGTAGCAGCAACGTAGACATTACAGAGACGTAATAGAACTCAATGTTCTCGATCTAAACTACGCAATCTTCAAAGGAGGGTAAATCCATTCGACTTTTTGCCCGCACCCCTTTTTGATTTGAACGAAACCGTCCAAACATATTTTCCCATTGATGTATTTCATAATTTTAAAACCCAATACAACCACACATGTAGATACAGTACCATGCCATTAAAATCACTGAGGATGGCAAAACAGTTCAAACACGTATTTCCATTGTGGTCCTCATGAAAATACATGAAAACAAAATATACCCACGATTATAACATGGAAACCAAATACGTCTCATCAATAGGGAGGAAACTGTCAAATGAATCAAATAGATGACCATGTAACGTTTATTGAAAACAATTATATTTTCTTTAAGCCTGTGCAGTTTTAAAGCATTTTGCCCATAAACCATTTCTCAAGGTTAATCTGAAAACTCCCTAGCGTATGAGTGGATATTATATGGTTTGGTACACCATTCCATTCCTCTGCACCAGTGATAAGAAAATAGCTTTTTCCAGACATACTCCTATAGTGCAGCGGTCTGATATAGGCAACACTGGCTTTGGTGTGATGACTATGAGAGTCAAATCAAATGAAATTGTATTTGTCACATGAAATGCTTACTAACCACCCCTTAAACCAACAATGCAGTTTTAAGAAAAATAAGTGTTAAGTAAAAAATTAAATAACAAATAATTCAAGAGCAGCAGTAAAATAACAGTAGCGAGACTATCTACAAGTGGTACCAGTACAGAGTCAATGTGCGGGGGCACATGTTATTCGAGGTAATTTAGGTAATATGTACATGTACACTAAGAAATGTCCTTGTTTTTGAAAGAAATGCACATTTTTGTCCATTAAAATAACATCAAATACAGTGTAGACATTGTTCATGTTGTAAATGACTATTGTAGCTGGAAACGGCAGATTTTTTAAATGGAATATCTACATAGGCGTACAGAGGCCCATTATCAGCAACCATCACTCCCGTGTTCCAATGGCACGTTGTGGGAGCTAATCCAAGTTGATTATTTTAAAAGGCTAATTTAATTGATCATTAGAAAACCCTTTTGCAGTTATGTTAGCACAGCTGAAAACTGTTGTCCTGATTAAAGAAGCAATATAACTGGCCTTCTTTAGACTAGTTGAGTATCTGGAGTATCAACATTTGTGGGTTTGATTACAGACTAAAAATGGCCAGAAACTAAGAACTTTCTTCTGAAACTCGTCAGTCTATTTTTGTTCTGAGAAATTAAGGCTATTCCATTCAAGAAATTGCCAAGAAACTGAAGATCTCGTACAATGCTGAGTACTACTCCCTTCACAGAACAGTGCAAACTGGCTCTAACCAGAGTAGAAAGAGCAGTGGGAGGCCCCGGTGCACAACTGAGCAAGAGGACAAGTAAATTATAAAGTGTTTAATTTGAGAAACAGGCGCCTCACAAGTCCTCAACTGGCAGCTTCATTAAATAGTACCCGCAAAACACCAGTCTCAACGTTAACAGTGAAGAGGCAACTCCGGGATGCTGGCCTTCTAGGCAGAGTTGCAAAGAAAAATCCATATCTCAGTGGCCAATAACAAGAAAAGATTAAGATAGGCAAAAGAACACAGACACTGGACAGAGGAACTCTGCCTAGAAGGCCAGCATCCCGGAGTCGCCTCTTCACTGTTGACGTTGAGACTGGTGTTTTGAAGGTTAAAATATGTCAACCCTGTTTGCAAGCTTTTAAATTATATTAAACTCATCTGTTTATATTTTCCATTGACGAAAACATGGATGTCTCATGGTATGGTAGGGTATGCAAAATGAGTCAACTTTGAGCACCTTCATCTCCTGAATGTTTTGGCATTCAGGTCCAAAAAGTCACTTTCTGACCAAGTCATGGTCAAACATGTATGGAAAGCTTTGTTTAAATCAAGGGATGCTGTCAAAAAGTGATTTGAATTCAAATGGTTTTACCCAGGAGAAATGCCAAGACACACGATGGATTCAGTTGGGTATTGCTATTGGGTTTGCTAAACTTCCATTTCAGCCCTGCTGTCAAGAAACAATGTGGTGACACTTGAAACAGTCACATGTCTTGAATTATGCAAGCATGCCAATGCTTCTACTTTTCTTCTGCAGATGAGCAAAACGCTGTTTAATCATTGCAAGCACTAATGTAAAACTTAACTGCATGTTTTATGCTAACTCTGCAAACTAAACGTTTGACAACCTTGCAAGTTGTTAGCACCAATATTACAGCCAAGGTCGGAATGCGTCACACATGAGATTTCAGACGAACGCCTACGTGTGGAAAGGGTAACAATAACGACTATATGCCGTGCATGTGCAGGACAAGCACACGTTGCATGGTATAATATTTCCATAACTGACATGGCTACCAAAACGTTTTATTTATAACATTTTAATTGACAAAATACCTCGTTACGTCCAAGCTTTTACCCACACTGCGCAACTGTGGAAGTGCCTCTATTTCTTTGGTGCATCCATTGATCGGGGAAAAAAATAAAATAAAAATGTATATCGCCCACTACCGTGTTGGAGTGTGAAGTGGTTCCAACATGAGGAACCTTGCTCACCACTCCAAAATCACGACGGGTTTCTTGGAGATGGTCATATTTAAAAAAAAAAAACTGAACATCCTCCCAATTTCGCTAAAGCTCCCTAGGCTACTTGGTGGTGGAAAATGCCATATCATTCCAAAACTGTACTAAACAACCATGGGAGAAATGAAGACACATGTTGAGTAGGCCTATATGAAACGCTTGGTGATGAATGATACAACGGTTCATGTGGAATTAAGAAATTACTAGATAGATGGAATAATACTGGTTGAAATCTACTGTTTTTGTGTTTAATATGACAGAGATGAATAAAACCAAATCATAGCATCCAAACGGCATTGGTCGTTTCAACTACCGTTTAGCTTATCAAATGGCCACAATACACAAATAAAACAATATATCAAGGAAACATCTTATGAAAGCGTATGATTGTAATTATTATTACAAATTTAATAAATATTTATCATAGGAGTACGGCTATTAGTGGTAGTGATGGGCATATTACAACAACCGCACAAGTCTAGTCTTGTGAAGGTAGCCTATAATTTCCGTTTTTCTTGTCAAAGTAGGCATAATTCGCACAACTATTAAATTGTTAAGAAACATATATAGCCTAAGTATATTGTTCGTTTAAACATTGCAAGTATCAAGAAAATGGCAGTTTTTGCAGCAGCAATTTACCATTCCAGTCGTCATAGATGAACGAACTATACAACTATTATTCAGAATAGATGGAGGTTAAATACTGAACCTTGAAATGATAAATTGTTGTTACATTTCTAATGAAGAGAAAATTAGGAGAAAATGTAGGCCTACATTGGTTCCTGTCAGTCAAGACAATTTTCCCTTTCAATCTTGATGTTCACCGTGTGGTGTAATACGTGTAATCTGTGTTCATTGACGAGACAAGCATTTCAACAGAAGTTTAAATTATGATGTTTATTTACTGAGCTCAGTTTTTACAGGTATGAGAGAATAATTAAAATAAGACCATGTATGTACACAGTACAGATACAGAGATATTTAATAAATATCAATATTCCTGCGCCTTCTTCCATCAGAGTTGCAGGACACGTGAACACTATTATATACAATGACATTATTTATATTTCTTGAAAATAAAATCATTTTTTAAATCATACAAATATCCCATTTGTAATTGGTCTTAAGGCCTCATAGTAAAAAAGTACAAATTGTTTATGCACATTTGTTTTCTAAAGTAATGTTTCACTCCACGAAAATAAACCGGATTTACAGAGCTTGCAACTGGAAAGAAATGCGGCAAATGTACACATGCATAATTCTGTTGGTCATGATTTCCCATAATTGTGTGCACGGACAATTGAATGTGAAAATTTGTCAATATTGAACAAATGACAGACATTTTACAGTTCAATTATGCTTTTCGAGAGCTCAAAATAGGCCTAGTTGGTATTTTAAGGCACGTTCAATAAGGCTGTTTTAAGTACTTTTTCGTTGCATGGCGCACAGGGCTATATATTACGCACGAGGATATTGACGTTGTCTAGGCCTGTTATTAATTACAAACTTCATGGTAATGCCCCCATTTTTATAATCGAAATGGATACAAAAATGTGTTGGTCTAGTGATCAATTACACACGCTGTTAGTTGCAAGTGGCAAACGGGTTGTGTTTTAAGGCCTCGCGTGCATTGACAACTTGGCCATTGATAACTGCTAAACTATCAGACATCGCTATCAGAAATATACAAAATACGGCCTATAGGCCTTTGATATAAAATGATCTTGCAATCACCATCTTGCAATCAACAATGTGGCCAACATTTGCCTAAGAATATCTAGGCATGAGAACATGTCCCACAAGTATTGGCCTGTTTAACTTTAATGAGCGTATACAACATATATCTAAAAATGATCTCTGTCTCGTAGACAAATATAGGCCTTTATAGGCCTTCTGGGAAATTATGGCTTTCTGGAAAAATATATCCATGTTCCAGACAGGGGGTAAAGTTAAGTGTTGCAACCATGTTTGAAAACATATACAATGACATATGATTTCATCTCAAACGTAAATGCACAATCTAAGTCAAGACAAATAATACATTCCATAGGTGACAGGTCCACCGAAGAGTCCCGGAACAGGTAACGTGGGCCTGGGGTAGGCGTTTGCATGTCCGTAGAGAGATGGAGAGCCCATGTGCGCTCCCAGGGGGAATGGCAGAGCAAAGGCAGGTAGCATGGGTTTCGACGCCAGTTTGTACTTTTCCAACTCGGCCTCCTGAAGTCTCTTGGCTTTAGCCCTCCTGTTTTGGAACCAGATTTTGACCTGGGTCTCGGTCAAATTGAGGGAGTTGGAGAATTCGGCACGCTCTGCAATGGATAGATACTGCTTTTGTCGGAACTTCCTTTCCAGAGCGAGCAGCTGGGAGGTAGTGAAAGGCGTTCGAGGTTTTCGGTTGTTTTTATGTTTCCTTAAAGGGCATGGAGGTGGACTTAAGCTTCCTGGGGGGACAAATAAATTAAAAGGTATTGTTATTAAATGTAAACCTCAAGGGCGGCTGACCTTTTAAAACAACACATTTCACTGCGCCTATGTGACAATAAAACTTGTTTTTTTTCGTCATAATTAGTCTCACCAAACAACGTATGCATTTAAGGACATTGCCATAAGGTTTATTCCTGCACCGTGGCTTTTAATGGATAGGCCTACCAATTTCCCAATTCCAAAAATAGGCCTATGACAAACATCGGGAACATACAGGAACTTTGTCTAATGGTGCACAGTTTAGACCTATCAGGCTACTCTGAAATAACATTGTATTATTAGACTGATATAGGGACATTTCGAGGCAAATTCTATAGATTTTTGGATAGACAGGCAGGACCACAGTGAGGTAGGCTTATGACGATCTATTATGTGAGGTAATAACGATCTCATGAATACGATAACATCAATAACAGACTAATAATATAAAAACTATAAATAATACTACTGCTAATAATGACTATTACTACTTTATTTTATTATTATTATTATTATTATTATTATAGACAAACAATAGGGAATAGTTGGCCTAATTAGCTGACCAACA
This sequence comes from Oncorhynchus nerka, assembly GCF_034236695.1. Classification (NCBI taxonomy): domain Eukaryota; kingdom Metazoa; phylum Chordata; class Actinopteri; order Salmoniformes; family Salmonidae; genus Oncorhynchus; species Oncorhynchus nerka. The sequence goes on along the minus strand of NC_088416.1, from coordinate 5,067,817 downwards.
TTTAGACAGCCAATATCTCTGGAAGCAGGGACTTACGAGGGGGAGTCGAGAAAGATGTAGTCTGGAACCAAGTGCTCTGGTCTTTCTCACAAAAATCTTGATTGTCGTCATTCTGACAGTCCGACACGCTCTGCGAGCTTTCCGGGGAAACTTTCCTCTCCACGTAAAAAGTCCTTGGAGAAAACTGTTCCGTGATCTGCACCGCCGCCGCCACAGGCTTCGGTTGAACGAGACCCGAATCCGAGGAGGGAGAAGAAGAATAAGTCCTGCAGGTTGTTTTCTTGGAAATCAATGATTCGACGCTGAATGGAAGACTGTTCGTCTTACTTTTGTATCCTTTGTCAGTTGTCATATCTTTGGGTTGAAGCTCCTCACACTCCGTATCCGACTCTTCTTTCTGGTGGAGTTTAATCTCGCGGGACGGAGACCCCGATAGGCCAACGGGATTCATCTCAAAGGGGTACGGGGCCATACACCTCCGCCTGGCCAGCTCAGGAAAATCGAATCGCGATCGAGAGTATAGCGTCTGGTGCTGTCCTCGCTGTCAGAATATTGCCCAGTAGCTCAACTCACTAGATGGGGTCGTCTATAAAAGGGCAGTAACTGTTCCCCTCTCCACGCCGTCCAATCATCGTCTCAACTTGGCCTCGTGACGTTCCCAGCGCTCCTTTCCTCCGTATTCATTGGCCCTCTGCCTTCCAAGAAACATCAAGAGGCCCTTTGAAAGCGACAAGAAGTTTTAATCATACAGACCCCGTGCGGAGCTGGTGCATTGATAGCTCAAGGGGTTTTTGTCTCCGCGGAACACAAAGTAGACCAATTTTAGCGCAATTAAACAGTGGGGAGGCCTCATGAGTATTTACATCCATTAGTTGAGCACTTATTGGAACCTTTTAATTAATTAATTTCACACCCGAGAACGCTGTGATAAGATGCAGAAGAATGCAAGGTTATAAAGGGATCCTTCTAAAGTATTAAATAGGCTCAAATAAAATATGAGAAAGGGCAAACAATATGGAAATACACGAAGAAATTGAAACTCGTTAGAATATTAAAAGTCATCTAAACATTTATGAACAGACATATTGAATAAATAAATCGATATGCTATGACTGTTGGTCACACAGCATTACGCCAATTTAAATGCTGTCATGGACTTTTTAAAGTTTACAATAGGCTCGGTTGAGAAGCAACAGGCGTTTTTTCTTCAGGTCAAACTATTTAATAAGCCAGACAAGTTGTGTTGTGGAAGGCGCCAGCCTCGGCGGGATCAAAAAGGAAGCTACCTCGGGGAGAAAAGGGAACGGTTAACTCCACTTAACCAATTGTACTCGAAATATTTCGTAGTCCAGTGCCTAGCTTCAGGAATGAGGCACAACCACTGACATTAAAGACGGTTAGCCTGTTTTACTTCTTGGAAGAAGAGAACAAACAACTTGATCGGATGATAAGAGGGGCAGTATTTAAAAAATGTTTTGGAAAATGATCATATTTCCACAGAAAGAATACACATCGAGCAACATTGAAATTTAAATGGTCAAATGAACAATGAGGAATAAAAACTAAAATACAAAAGATCAGGTAAAAAAGACAATGCAATGAATATTGATTTCGATTTTTTTAAATAAAGCCTATTAATCTTTAAAACAAATATGGAATATTTGGCATTTGCCATCATATACCTTCCACAAAGTAAAGTAAAAAAAAACATACATTTAAAAAGGGACAATTAACAGCTTTTTAAATATATGAAAAAATAAAACATTTACTTGACAGTTTCGAATAGCTGTGGTGTCATGGCCTGATTTCATATGTGGTGACCTAGTTGTCTCCTATCACAAAACATTATTTGTTAGCCCTTTAAAGTGGCAGCATAGGCCTTATGTGACCACATATTATTTTAACATTAATGCCTTTGATTGAAGTGTCACCAGCACACAAAATAAGCTCTTAAAGTTTAGTCTCTCATTTCCTTCAGGAGCGTTGTAACATAAAGATTCTCTCAGACATTCTCCTTCACTAAAATCATCACTTTGCCCCAGTGTCATTGATGTCAACTATCTTTCACAACGTGTATCATCCCAAAGCGTTGCCCTTCTGCACTCCTAACATGACACCATAGTAAATAACACCATATAATCCAAGATGGCCTCCCTGGCATGGCCAACCCCACTCAAAGCCTGTTTGACTTCCAACAGTCATCAGCTGGATCAAATACACAATTGAGACTTGGTAAAGTGCAAAATGGCCGCCTAGTAGGCCACAAGTGGGGGGTTTGTCTTAATTGAATTGCCTTAGCCCCATCGCTCTTAGGTTAATATTCTGGCAAGGAAGACACTTAGAGAGACAGAGAGTGCAGAGTGCATGGTCACTCCAATACACTGGAGACCCACTCAGCCCTCTCTGGATTGTCTTTGTTACTCTTCACACTTCAATTTACATCTTAGTTGGATTAAAGGGTGAATAATTCAATATTTGAATCTGGCCACTCATGAGAAGGCATGTGTGATTGGTTCACATTACTTGACCGCCAGTCAGTCATATTTGGTTTATGACCTTATGTGTCCTTGACTCCTTAAAGATGCACTTTCAAACTTTTGTATAATTTCAGCCACTAGTTTTGAAAGTGGTGCCCATGAGCCAAAAGTGGTCCCCGTTTTTTGGGCGCTACGTCATCCAATTGTGTACTACCTCATCCATTTTGTGATATGTTACGAATGTAGCAATTTTTATGATATCATACGATTTTTGCAATTTGTGTGATATGTTACAAATCCAATTAGTGCAATATGATTTGAATTTGTTGTGCTTAATAAGATCCCAGAGTGCATCTTTAAGTCACACTATGAATGAACTTGTGTCAAACATTAAGTGTAATTGGTCAACTTCATTGACAACAAGTCATATTTGGTTTATGATCTTATACGACTTAGGTCAAATCACATGACTGTCATGGTCGGAAAACTTACCAAACTGACGTAGTTCTGTGGGCAATCAGGCTTTTTCTCAAAGCTGCACAAGGACAGGAAAGATTGATTGGTTAACTCAGCGGAATGACGTTGCCTCGAGCAGCACTGCAGATATTGCGATGAGCGAGATGCACGACTTCGCTTTCACACAAGGGTTCTTTGTAAGGCAAAGTGTTCTACCTAGAACTTTTTAACATCCTAAGGAAGAAAGGATTCTTTGATGATTCTTTGGAAGGCAAGAAGGGTTCTACATAGAACCATAGATAATATTTACCAGCATGCTCTGTTGAAGGGAGATTTTCAGAATGGTTTGTTTTACTGTAATATCTGTGTTTTTGCATGTACATTGATTGGTTGATACATCTTATGCTACACAAAGATAAATAACCTACAGTTTTCTAAATATCCAATCTGTTAGATTTATTGCACCCGTTACTGAGATGGTTGTACCAGTTTAGATGATTGAGGTACTCTCAGTGTTCAATCTTCCCTACCCTAGCAGTCATTCTGAATGCAGGTTGCAGGTGATTAACAATTCCACTTGTTGGAAATCCTAACTCTGGCTGGATTCCAATAGGAATTACACATCACTTTGCAAGCCATCATAATGTGACTTGCAGGCCTGGTGTGGCCTGTAAACCAGGAGATTCCTAACATCACTGTGTTTGGGAGTAACTAGGCCCTCAAAGAAAGGCCTTATGATATATGTAATGTATTGTCATAAATAATAACATTTTACGGCCGGTGGAACCGTTCATTGAGGGTTCTAGGAAGAAACGGGTTCTCAGTAGAACCCTTCATAGATGTTCTAGGAAGAACCTTTTGATGATAAAGTGGTTCTTGGTAGAACCCTTCATAGAGGGTTGTAGGTAGAACGGTATACAGGGGGTTCGTTGAAGAGAATGTTATTTGAGAATGTTATTTCGTCCAGGACTAGGCTTAATCTGAGTTCGGGAAAATTACCCTAAGAGTTTGCGTCATTTCAAAGTGCCTGGATATCTAGGCTTCCAATCTCACATATGATTCAAATACATTTACAAATACCTGAATGAATAGTTACAATCATTTACACTCCTCCCAAATGAGTCTATCATCAATATCTGAACCACTGTGACAGTTTCTCATTTAAAAAAAAATTCAAGCCCTAATTTGAGAGTCCACCCCTGCATTTTCATATCTAACAATCTGCCTCTCTGTCTCCTCTCTCTCTGACTCAACAGGCACTCTCCACAATCTCCTAGCCCAGCTGTTTTAGGTTTGAGATCCCAGCAACCATGTACCCTTCAGTCAATCTAATCTCCCAACTGTCGTGCTAGACGAGGATAAGAGGCGAATCATAGATCAACACAAATCCATGCAGAGATTCACCCGATACAGGTACTACCCATAAATAATCTACACGTGAATTTACACCAAGTTACAGTAAAACGTTCCCCCCTGATGTTCGGCCCGGGGTCTTCGGTTTCAGACTTTCAGAGCCCTTCTCTCCTAGATCCCCAAAAATGCATTTCTGTAACAGCATGCAAGCGAGTGAACTGTGTCAGATGTCATTACCGAGTTTGAAAGCAGATCTGTCCCCAAGGTCGACCCGTTCAATGGGAAACACTTTCCTTCGGCACCCGAAATGAAAACTTTGTCTTTGTCACAAATGGCACCCTATTCCCTATGTAGTTCTCTACTTCCACGTAGGGAATAGGGTCCCATTTAGGACTCTCAAATGGGGCCTTTTCCAATATTCTCAAGCTTCTATGGAACCTGTTCGTAAAAGCAGGGTCCAAGTTTGGGCAGCGAATTTCGACAATGTGAGAAGACTAAGTTAGATCATCTATATAAGGTTCATAGTGAGTGGTATGGAAACCTATATAGTAGATGACCCCTAATCTAACTCCTAGCTCAATTAATAGGTTTTTACTGCTGAATGAAAGCGTGACTTAGGCCTATTTCTCTCACAGACAGTTGGAATGACCCCTGACCCTATATAATGACTAAGGAAACCCATAAAAGTAATTAAACACAATCCAAATCAAATTAGATTTCATGCGCAGTTGGATTTGTGTGTTAGACAAGGAAGTAGCTCTATAGCTTGGAACCAGACAGAGAATTTGGGAATTCCAATCGAATACAGTGCACTCTGCAGACAGTGATTACATCCTTAGATGACTATATGATCACTAAGCAGTTGATCACTACAACCACATTCTCCATAAGCGTTGTGCACTGTACAGCAAAGCTGAATTCTCAGTCAGAAGGAACCCGGGGTGAAAGGTGCAGAGCTGAGCTGTCCACCCAGTGAACTGTGAATTCCCTGATGTGGTGGTGTCCGTGCCGTGGTGAGGCCCTGTACAGTGACAAACCAACCGATCATTTAGAAAGTGAGGGACAACTGGAACCCAATACGTGTGAGATGGGCTTGACAGACAGAAACACAATGGCTGATGGGTAATGAAACAGAGTGAGACGGACACACTTGCTGACACCACACAGGAGGATGGGGCGAGGGGACACATTCGTTGGCCATCGCCATCCAATCACGCCACTCTCTCACCGCTCTGCTCTCACATGAGTCTGTATGAGGAGAGGAGTGGAGGATCAGCCGTCCAGAATGGTGTGGAATCTGATCATGAAAATTAAATACACAGAGATTTTGGGGGTGGATCTGCCAAAGTCAGTTACTTAGTCTTCAATTTGATCAATTCTTATTACGTGTCAGAGATAGGGACCGAGAGCTGCATGGCTTAAACGGCACGTGAGCAGAATTGAGAGGCATCCTCATACATTTCACATAACTATGAGAAAATATTTGGAGTGTGTTTTATCTTAAAAGTTCCTTGCCTTGCTTCCATCTTCCATCTTCATGTAACTCTAACATCAGGAAACCAGGCAAGAGCTCTCTCCCATTTCAAATTAAAGTGGTTTAAATAGCATTGCCTTGGGTTGCGGGATATCCGTGGAAAATCTCTTGACCTTTCATTTGACTTAACAAGTCGAATCTATCCACATCAGACCGGCTTCAAGCTTGCAGTTAAATGCTGGTTAACATTTTTATGCCAAAGCCACTTCCCTCCTTGTGGCAACAGTGGCATCAGTCAGTGAGAAATGGTCCTGGTCGCTGAATGCATGCTGGGTAATAAGAGAAATGTTGTTGCAGAATGCACAAAAGTGAAATGAACTTGTCTGGCTTTTCGACCATTACTTCTATGACATTTTTGAGCGCCATAAATGAAATGAGCCGTTGAATCCTTTTAGGCTCTATACAGCACCATTTGATCTAGCAGTGTACAATAACAAGGATACCAGTACTACTGCCACTCCAACTACAAATGAGCTATAATGAATAACAACACTATAATAACTGAAGTATGAATGTCCATCCTAACTGCCCTTTACACAAAACAGAACAGATTCGGTAGCGGGCCTTGAGAGAGAGGGAGGGAATTCCACGCAGTTGCCAACAGAAAGCGTTTAAGGTAGTGGTACACCGCAAGAGGTGACAATTGCAATTAACCATTTTCATTTGACCTCCGCGTTCGTCGGCCATAGAAATCAGCATTCTTGAGGAAAGTCTGGAGACAATGCGAGTGGGCGAGCGAGGTTTGGGAATACAGGGGACAAAGAACTTAGTGTGACTACTTTGAGGTTACAAAGGCAACCAAAGAATGTCACCACAAACTCCTATCTTCTCAGCCAAAGTTGTGATGCATTATATTTGAGAAAACCCTAGGCAGCAGCCTCAATTTTCTCTTCACTTTTGGCCGGGCATTTCAAGCCGGGGCCAAACCAGAAACTATTGCATGAATTACAGCAATTTAGTATACAGTATATTATATAAAAACACTCTTTTCACATAATAAAAACAGGTTGGCTGAAATGTGGGCTGTGAGTGAGAAAATGGCAGAATCAAAAAGATGTGTTGCAACCGTCCTTCTGGGGGTTTTGTAGGTAAAATATGAAAAAAAGGTGTGTGTGTTGGGTGTGTGTTTGCGCGAGTGTCTGTTTTGGTCAAAAGTGTGTGTGTGTTTGTTTGGGTGATATAAGTAGGTTATCAAAGCAGTGTTTGTTTTATCCGGATCCTGAAGCCTTGTTATGTGTGTGTGTGTCCTCACACTTTGTCAGGCCAAAGAACTTGTGACAGCACATCCAGCCCATCTGGTTCCACTGAATATCAGATGGTTATTCATGGCTGTTCACAACCTCTCGGAGATTGTTTTTATCAATGAAAACCCAAATATTCTCTAAATCGTTATTGTGTTATATGAGTAAAAAGATACACACACACACACACACACACACACACCAATCAAACATCTCATCAAACCAAGGAAAAATCGCAATTTTTTAAAATGGTGTGATTTGTATCCAAAAAGTTGAAAGGGCATTCTTGTCATTTTCTTATTGAACGTCTCGTGCCCTGGCACCAAATGAGTATTGCGATAACCCTTGTCACGAGAAAGATAGTAGACGCTGTTGAGTAATGTTCCCATGGGTAATATTCTGACTACGATGCAACAGTGTCTTGAAACAAATGCCCCTTTTGTGATGTTGAGAGGAAAATAGCGATAAGCTCACTCCGAGTCAAATGGAATGAGACTTTATACCGATACGTGATAAACTTCATGCCAGATAGTAATATTGATGACCTAAACCCATCCTTTTCACCTTTTGCAAGGTCGGTTGCTTTAACCAATTTTGTTAACTTTTAAGTGAGTATCTATAGTAGAGATTTTTTGATTACCCTAGGGTCATCTCTATATTTCACATAGGGTTGTGTGTGTATTTCACATAGGGTCGTGTGTATATCTCACATAGGGTCATGTGTATTATTCAGTGTCATTGTGACTTTTCAAACACACTCTATCTCCACTTTTAAAGAGATCCCCATTGGTTCTTCACTATCTCCACTTTTAAAGAGATCCCCATTGGTTCTTCACTATCTCCACTTTTAAAGAGATCCCCATTGGTTCTTCACTATCTCCACTTTTAAAGAGATCCCAATTGGTTCTTCACTATCGCCCTTGATCCTACCGGATTGCACTTGTTTGATACTATAGTACTAATAATGTTATTACAAGCAGTAAAGGTCAGGACAAATAGTGTGCTCTTGAGCCGTCTTGAGATTACAAATTCAAAGTCCTCCCCATGAAAAAGCCCCAACAATGGAATGGGCTGGCAGAGTTAAAAGGCTCTTTCAATAAACAATCACGGGTTGCTTTTCAATGGGACTCACTGGAACCAAGTGAGCAGTGGGATTGGCTTTGGAAAGATGGAGCGATGAAGAGAGGGAGGGGGGAATTGTGGGTGGTGACGGAGGAGTCGAGAATTTAAGAAGATGCCTCCTGAGTGTCTAGCTAATACAAACAATCTGATACAGGTGCACACATTTAATTTAGTAGGTCACTTAATCGTATTTCTCCTTCTCCTCTCTCTCTCTTTCTCCATCTTTCTCTTTCTTCGTTTTCTCCCTAAACTTAGCACTTATTTAGCCCTCCCTCCCTCCATCCTTCTCTCCCTCTCTCTGAACAGAGGGTGGGCAGGAAAGTAGATGGGGGAGTCTTCTTTTTGTGCTGTTGCTTAATGAGCTGGAAAATACAATTGCACTTTTCTGACTGTGAAGAGAGATCGCCTGGAGGCCCTTCTAAATTAGCCGTGGTAGGAAGGCGGAGGAAGCCTGGAGCCCAGGAGCCTGGAGGGGATAGAGGCTTGCTGAGCGGCACGAATAGGGAGATGCCGGGAGGGGGGTATGGAGGGTGGAGGAATTGCTGTTGCATATTTTGGATTACTGGATCGGCTTGAACAGCAGACTTGTTGCCACATCAAGCGCTGTTGGAGACTCATACAGTTTTAGCAATACCTCAAATCAAGTCTCATTTTATTGGTCACATACACGTGGTTACAGATGTAATTATTGAATAGGTAGCTATTCAATAATATGTCAGGAAAAGTGACATTAGCTACTGTATGTGTTAATATGTCAAGAAAAGTCTCATATTAGGTTTTTGCGATAATATTGCAAATCAGAATTGGATGGATCAACCCCCACATGCAGAGCAAACCGATAACTTATTATAACCTTTAAATAACCTATAGCTTTTATTGACTCACTATTTCACTCATCATTCCATTGAATTTCCTATTCTTCCTCAGTTCTATCATGTCAATAGAAAGAAAATTCCTCACAGTGCATATGCCTCCTCTATACCATTATACTATATGCCCCTGGGTGCTCTTTTGACCGCTACGCTAGGCATCTGCTGCCTATGGGACCCCTACGGCCCTGCATGCCTATGTCTGCATTCTAATGCCCCTGTCCTGCTGGGTTGGTAGCTTTAGCTATGTAATTGATGGCTTCCACACTTCGGGACCCAGGCCCCTAGTGTCTCTCTTTCTCTCTCTCTTTATCTCTCTCTCTTTATATCTCTCTCTCTCTCTCTCTCTTTATATCTCTCTCTCTCTCTCTCTCTTTATATCTCTCTCTCTCTCTCTCTTTATATCTCTCTCTCTCTCTCTCTTTATATCTCTCTCTCTCTCTCTCTTTATATCTCTCTCTCTCTCTCTCTTTATATCTCTCTCTCTCTCTCTCTCTTTATCTCTCTCTCTCTCTCTCTCTCTCTCTCTATATCTCTCTATATCTCTCTCTCTCTCTTTATATCTCTCTCTCTCTCTCTCTCTCTCTCTCTCTCTCTATATCTCTCTCTCTCTTTCTCTCTCTCTCTCTCTCTCTTTATCTCTCTCTCTTTATCAATTCAATTCAATTCAAGGGCTTTATTGGCATGGGAAACATGTTAACATTGCCAAAGCAAGTGAGGTAGATAATATATAAAGTGAATATATAAAGTGAAATAAACAATACAAATTAACAGTAAACATTACACATGCAGAAGTTTCAAAACAATAAAGACATTACAAATGTCATATTATATATATATATATATACAGTGTTTTAACAATGTACAAATGGTTAAGGTATACAAGGGAAAATAAATTAGCATAAATATGGGTTGTATTTACAATGGTGTTTGTTCTTATCTCTCTCTCTCTCTCTCGTTCTCTCTTTATCTCTCGCTCTCTCGTTCTCTCTTTACCTCTCGCTCTCTCTCTCTTTCTCTCTTTATCTCTCTCTCTCTTTCTCTTTATCTCGTTGTTGCTTTATCTCTGCTGTTTTGGTTGGGTTCTTTGACTGAATTGACTTCATTCATTGTCCTTTTATTCATAGAGAAATTATGAGAGAGAGAAAGACAGAGAGAGCGAGAGAGTGTGTGTGTGTGTGTGAGAGAGAGAGTGACTTCACTTTGACAACAAAGAAAGAGTCGCCGCCACTGCCGATATTTAGTGAACCCCAAAGGGAACGTTTTCATTCTCCTCATTCTCATTCTGCAAGTTTGGCACATGCCTTCTGTTACTAAGTGGCGAGGGCCATTGAAAGGGGGGGGCCTACATTTCCCTATTCTCCTCTCCCACTAGGTGCCATAGACTTACAGCCCTGGCAGCTGCTAAGCCTCTTTATACGACTATAGAGGCCTCTCTGCAGGTGAGCAAAGCCTGCCAAAGAAGCAGCCTCACAGCCTCTCCAGTCTGCTCAATGGGGCTCAATGGGAGTTTTCATTGGGGGGGGGCTGAGTTGACTTCGTATGTGCTGCTATGGTATATTGGGACATTCGGAATGCCTTCAGTTCATAAAGGCGGTGCCGCCGCTCTAGAAACATGTAACTCATGGAGGTGGAGTTACGAAGCCATGCCTGAATTTGTTTTGTTTTGCCTTTTGACAGGCGCCAAACGCTGGCACCATCCTCCTCTGTTCCGTCTTCCCTTCTTCAGTCTCTTCTCTTCTTTTCTTCGCTCAGTCAGTGGCATTACTTTATTTTCTTTCCCGTACTTCTCCTTCTTCTCCTTTCTCCCTGTGATGCAAGCTGGGAACTGTTGCACATTACTCCAGAGGTGTGGTGCCTCTCTTCTTCTTCCCCTCAAAGGGCTTCTCTGTTTCCCCAAACTGCCTCCTAGCTGGGCTATCTATTCATTTAGTTACTTAAGTGTAATTGCTCCCCTTTGAAGCCTCAGAGAGGCAAATAATTTGCCGTGCCCCGGGGCCAGAAATGGTCAGTGATCCTTGGACCCCTCCCTCAGCCCCCCCATTGAGCCCCCGTCGGCTCGAGAGCGTCGGACACACACGCAGGCACACACACACACACACACACCGCGAGAGGCCAGCTCCCATACGGTGAAGGAATAACACAGCCAGGGCCCGCTCAATTTCACCTCCCCTTTTCATCCTCTTTTAATTCTTTTGAAACACTTTTTTATTAACAACAGCTTTTCTCCTCTCTCACACTGCAGCTCCACCGGGAGGAGGAGGTGGATGAGGAGGAGGTCGATGAGGAGGAGGAGGAGGAGAGGAGGAGGATGATGAGAGGGAGGGGTGAGAGGATGTCGGTCGGAGGTGTCCCTGAAAATGTTTGTATGTGGTGAGGCGCAGAGTCACAGCTAAAGCCCCCCCATCAATAGCTACAGGTCAAGGAGGCATTGAGAAAACAGCCCCCACACTCATCTCCCTCCCACCCCCCGTGGTTCACACTGCTACAGAGGGGACTCATGTTTCTTATGACAGGCCATCTAGACCTCAGGGCACACAGTGAGAGAAAAGGATTCCTTGGACCGGACTGGTCGACTACCAGGCAGCAGCAGCAACTCTTCCACTAGTGGTTTCTATCTACCGGTATCAATCTTTATTTTTTATTGAGCTTTTATTTAACTAGGCAAGTCAGTTAAAGAACAAATTCTTATTTACAATGATGGCCTACCCTGGCCAAACCCTAACCCGTATGACGCTGTGCCAATTGTGAGTCGCCCTATGGGATTCCCAATGTGTATTGCCAGAGCGGGGATAATGCATTTGATTTGAGGTAAAATGCTCTTCCTTTGGTCTACAGTGTAAACAGGATATAGGCAAAATAATATAGAACTAGCAAACTATACAAAGAGGCCATTTAAAACTATGAAATTCTCACAGTAATTGTCTAAACTAACTACACTGACGTAATCTCATAATAAGGTAATAACCTGAGTAAAACTGTGTACTAAAACTGTAAATATTATCAGGGTGGGGTCCCCAAAATCCCTAAAAAGGGTTAAAAGTGACTGGCAGGGACATTTCTTATACAAACAGAATAGCCTACAACGACTAGCCTACACGCCGTCTATTCAATAAGACTGCTGAAAAGTTAATAATAAAAATAATCATCCAAATTGAAAATTGCACAGTTCCTTTCCAAGGAAAAGTAGAAAAAAATACAACTTCAAAAAAGTGTAGTTCCCCCTTTAAGGTTGCCACTGCGAAGGGGAGGCAAATCAATGTGGACGGCCGGCAGTTAAAGCCAACCTGGTTATGAACGCTGCATTTGAACTTGTATCATTTAGACTTTGAGGTTTTTAAGAGAGAAGCGTTCCCCGCAGTCACGACCAGCTGGTAACAATTCTTAGACACATCACGAGCTGCTCTCTGCCAAACGACATACCTTTGGGCTATGTTTTCAGTGGACTATAAAATCCAATAATATTGATCTAGTTGATCAGATATCAGTCAGTCCGGTCCTGCACAGTTTATATAAGACACCCTTTAAGGTTTAAAGTGCCGGGACAGGAGTTTTCAGGTTTTCTTAGGAGAGCACTATTTTATTTCCAATATCGACGGTCGGCATGGTGCTTGCTCACATTACTTGTTTGACTTCTATATTGGGACTCAGTCGAATAAGCCCAAGCAGCCAAGAATGGTTGAGCTGGGGAGTTTAGCTCCCACATTGTATCTACATATGGTTTGTGGTACTTAAAAATACATATTACTATAAGTATGTGGTAGTCCACAGAGAAGGACAGAGGATGCATCCCAAATGGCACCCTATTCCCTACATAGTGCACTACTTTTGACCATGGCCTGTATTGGGAATAGGGAGCCATTTGGGATTCAGACTACTCGAGTCTGTGCTGCATGAGAGAATGGAGAGAATCATGGTGGAACCGTGTGTGTGTGTGTGTGTGTGTGTGTGTGTGTGTGTGTGTGTAAAGAAGACACAGTAGCAGACTTACCGCCGTGACGCCACTGTACCTCCCGAGTGGTCTGACCGGAAGTTCTGCCGACTCATTGGTGACCTTGAACTAGAATGGAACCGTCCACGTCTGAAGGTTTTTGCTCATTTAGGAAACCGTAGGGGACACGGTTAATATGTTTCATATACAAATGTCTAAGGGTATGGTGTGTAATATTTGTGTCAGATGACGTTGTGGTTGATATGCACAGACACATGCATGTATCGTATGTATGTGCAAGTGTATACACACACACACACACACACACACACACTCTAGTCTTGTGTATGCCATCTGTTGTATTTCTGTTGTATTTCACTCCCATGATGGTCAAAGAATGTAAGTGGAGTAAAACACAACACCAACAAGGTAAGATGACCGAGGAGGACATTAACCAAGGTTTTGTGTGTGTGTCTATTTGTGCATTGTGTGTCCGGGTGCGTTTCTCCCAGATCACATGTATGCCCAAATGGAGGCCTGCTGTGTGAAATGACTCGCACTAATGGCACTACACACTTTTGTTGCAGGAAATCGGACAGCCGCACTGTAACTGCTAAAACGGTGATAATTGCATCATGATGCCGGGGCAATTGAACCCTTCATCAGAGCAAACCAACTCTCTCAAATGACGCAAATGGATTTATTAGCTAGTTATGAGACACTTACGAGTCTACACCTAGTCCTCTCAGTGCTACGTGGGCTTGTCTGTTCTGTTCTATGGAAAAAGACGCTAAAAATAAAAGGACTCAAACCCGACCAGAGGTATCTAATAAAGTCTAATTAAAGAACGTTATATTACCATGGCAATTTGCACGTCTGAAGAGATCATTACGTGGGCTTTTTTATTTTTTATTTTTTATACATGTTTAATTGAGAAACAAACTGTATGTAATGAGACTGGGGCTATGTCTGGCTGAGAATGACCTGCTAACTAACTCTTAGTGAAGATACGTCAATAAGTCCTTTGAGGCATCTGTTGTAGATGTGGTAGACATATTAGGACATCGACACTTGTTTTTCACTTGCGGGTCTGTCCGTTGTGGTAGAGAACATCCATGGCATTCATGTCATTCTGTGGTGTGTTATGTCGTTGACTTTGTGTGTATGGTCTGTAGCCACTAATGAATGAGACAGAGGGTCCCACTCCAGAGATCCAAATCTTCCCTAGGGGTGTTGCCGGGCTGTGTACACGACCACTTAGAACAAGTCTCTGGACACTGATGAGTGTCAACTATCTGTGTGTGTGTGTGTATATCTGTGTGTGTGTGTATATATATCTGGCTGTGTGTGTGTGTGTGTGTGTATATATATCTGGCTGTGTGTGTGTGTGTGTGTGTGTATATATATCTGGCTGTGTGTGTGTGTGTGTATATATATCTGGCTGTGTGTGTGTATATATATCTGGCTGTGTGTGTGTATATATATCTGTGTGTGTGTGTGTATATCTGTCTGTGTGTGTGTGTATATCTGTGTGTGTGTGTGTGTGTATATCTGTCTGTGTGTGTATATCTGTCTGTGTGTGTGTGTATATCTGTCTGTGTGTGTGTGTGTGTGTGTGTGTGTGTATATCTGTCTGTGTGTGTGTGTGTATATATCTGTCTGTGTGTGTGTGTTTTTCTCTTATAACAAGTCTCCAGACACGGCCGGGTGTCAGCAGCAGAGCCACGTGGCCTGGCTCCGGATGGCCCGACAGTATGCAAAACGGCACCCTGGGAGAATCAGCTCTTTCAAGTCCAATTACCTGGTGGAGCCAGTTATTTCAAAGGCCATCAGTAGAAGATGTCGATTCCGATAAGGACCTGGACACATGTGTTCCATCACACTGATTCAAACAGGGTTTCCCAGCCCCAACTCTAAAACCCGGACAAAACCTTCAACCAGCCTCGAGCAATTTGACAAAAACAAACTGATTTAGCAAGGGACATAACCGTATTCAAAATCATATTTAAATAAATTCTAACAGCGCATACAAATATTTGTGTGGAATACATTTCCTTTGAAAATAGATATGATTACAGCAGGATATGAGTTTGAGAAAGAGTCTCGATATTGTTTTGCCTTTGAGGACGAACTGGTGAAGTGAAGTCTTTAAAGAATTATCCTGGCGATGGCTTTCCCGAAACCTCCAGAAATCTGATTACAGGTCTGTGAGAGCCACAAACAATGGCGTGGCAAGCCTGTCTCTGAACTGTGTGTCTCGGGCCAACTCCTGCTCTCTGCTCTGTTCTCTTCCTCTCAGATCTAAAGTGATGGAGAAGAGCATAATTCATTTTGTTTTTACTGGAAACATACTGTACAAATTTACAGTCAGACAGACGGAGGGGGAAAAAGGAAAGTTACAAGTAGGAAACCCCCTCTTAACACAACTGTGGTTTGGGCCAATGTAAACAATGTGTTTTATAGAATCCCTTTTACTAAAGACCAGGGAAAAGCAAGAGACAGTGAAACTCCAGCCTTTACAGGGAACTCCTGTTCGTTATGCTTGATGGGAAAACTATGAAGAGAATCTTAGAAATATGGGCCTTTGTAAGTCATTTCATAAGGTTTTTGAATGGATGTGAGTATGTCAAAAAAAACAAAAAAAAAACAGTTATTGATGATGACATTTCTCTTCACATCCTATGACAGGTATATGACTCCATATTTTAGGTCTAAAACCATGGACAGTCTAAGTTACTGTAATGAAGTTGCTTTGGATGTCCTCTACTGATCTGTAGGATGTATTTAGTGTTTATAATACATTTTTTAGGCAGTATTATTTTAGCTCCCTGGCGGTGAATCTTCTTCTCGATCCTTCCCCTTTAACGTTAAATCATCTGGACATTAAAGTATTTCGGTGAGTTACAAGACATGACATCTCGGGAAACATACAACCAAGGTCAAAGATGGAGCTCGTTAAAGGGATTGCACACAGCCACAAATTCAGCGGGATCCCCCAAAAAATGTTTAGTTAACTTAAACTTCAGTCATGGGGAAATTCAGCTTTGTAAGTAACCCGCCCCCGAGGAGACAAAGAGAGTGCTGTGGTAGACTGAGTGGTAGAGCGCTCCCCTGTCCCTTTGTGTTCATCACGGCAGGGACGTTTTGTTTGTTATCCGCGATGGTTTAACAAGCACCACAAGCAATGTCTGGATCACACAAGCTTTAGAAGAGGATATATAACGATAAGAGGTTAAACATCAAAATAAACCACATACTGTAATGTCCTTTTAACGTCTTTGTGATGTTAGATCAAAACCATATTTCGGTGAAGGTCAGATGTCATTAAAAAGCATTGCGTGCAGCGGTTTAGTCATGGGACAAAGTTTCCTTCTATAGTACTGTACCTTGAAATGTGGAATACTGAATATTCTAAAAAGGCATGTAAAAGAAAAAGCACAGATCTTATGGTCTTTGATCATCATAATCATCCACTTTTGAATCTGAATTAGTTTCTGAATGTCTAAAAGATTGCAGATTTAGAGATACCTTGTACACTCTTAGGAAAAAGGGTTCCAAAAGGGATTTTCGACTGTCCCCATAGGAAAACCCTTTTGATTCCAGGTAGAACTCTTTTGGGTTCCATGTAGAACCCTCTTTGTAATGGGTTCTAAATGGAACTCAAAAGGATTGTTCCTGGAACCAAAAGGGCAGATGGCACCTTTTTTTCCCCCTAAGAGTGTAGTCATCAAACACATATCTGTACATTACATTCACACGCACCATGCGATTCAGGTGTGCTGAGCTCTCAGCTCTTTCCCTCTCAAGTTGAATCTCCACTGTGGAGTGGTGGTTATTGTTATGCTCCGTTTGCGTAACGTCACAGCAAAACAACAATTTGCAAACTCCGAACCGAGAACAAAAAGAGCTCATAATAAAAGCTTGCGACTTAAAAACAATGAACACATCTTTTTTTTTTTTTTCTCCAGAGGGATTTTCACTCAAGAGCAAAGAAGAAAGCGAATATAAAAAAACAAACAAGCAACTTTGTTTCGGCAAAGCGGAATTCGTGGTCGTAGTTGTAGAGCTGAAACCAACAAACAGAATGATAATAGGTCAGTGGCCTAACCATACTGAACAGTGACGGGAAAAAAATGATACCAAACTGAAATAAGATGCTTCCACAAACATTTATTGCAATAGTTTGAATGAATGTTTCCCTGCCCATTGCATATTTTCTACATTCATCTAACAGGGCACATTTGTTCTAATCCAATTATCCTCATCATGCCACTCTCTAAATATATAATACCGTTTTACCATCTCACACACAGTGTAGAGGTGCTGTGATCTGGAAATAACTACAGCTAACCCTAACCAGGAAGTCAACAGGAAGAGCCCTAAACCATGACTGGGAATTCTGAGATTTAATTGGCCAGCTTGACTGCAGGAATTTTGGTGTGGCACACTAATTGACTTAGAATTCCCTGGTGCTTTATCAACACAGGGAAGTGTGTTTGTGTGTGTGTGTTGGGGGCATCTGTGTGTGTGTGTGTGTGTGTGTGTGTGTCTGCATGTGTGTATGTGTGTGATATGCCACCGGGACGATAACTAGCCACCTCTAGTAAACCAATCTATTACCAACGGGCAATTTGAAACACATGTTATTGGCTATTTTACGACAGGTTCCCCCTTTTAAGTGTTATATTCCTGTATGTACCACAGGCATTGGAGTCATCTCGGTGCCAAATTACTCACTTTCTGATTGATTACTTGTTATGTATTAAAGGAACAGTTCAGTGAAGTTATGTATTTATATATTTTGCTTACCTTGAAAGCAGTTTATTGAGTGACACTTTGGACTTGTTTAAGGGCAAGGAAACAAATATCTAAATATGTCATGTTGCTGAATTATAGAAGCAGTAGTCGAGTCTCTTTGGTTATAGGCTAAGTGGAGGGAGTGTGTATTCATTCATTGCCCTCTTCACAGTTATGATTTTAACTGACACTCATATGTGAGAAAAAGAAGACATTTGTCAAATGAAATGATTGAGTTCAATTATCAGGTGAGATTGACACTTCTAAATAATCAAAACCACCTGGCAATTAACCTAATGATGGAATATATCACATCCAATTAAAGAGCCTCCTGCTTGTCAATCACACCTTCTGTGCACTCGTTAAACAGAAAAACACAGTCAGATAATTATCGTTTTAAGAGACATGTTTCTTTCTTCCTCGGCAGCTTATCTGATGGACTGCTACTCATTTCAGCCAGTCAGGCAATGACAGGTCCTGTGGATAGATAAACCCCTTTAACTCTTTAAGGCAAAGGGCCAGGGTGACCCTTAACCTCTGGAATCTATTGCCGCCTGACTCCCTGACTCTCTCTTGTGCAACTGACTGATAAATGGTTTCTAATGGAATGGCAGATTCTGGTTGGGAACGTCAGACACCAGAGTGTTTTTCCCATGTAGGACGTCCCGCAGAAAGATCAAGACCATTTTCACACACAAGCGCACGCACACACACACACACACACACATACAACACACCCCAAAGGCCCTTCTACTGTATTCCCCAAGAGAAGGTTATCTCCTCTCTCTGCTCTCCACTCCGTCAGAAAAACTCCAGCCCAGCCAGCAGCTCTCTCCTCTGCTTTGCGGTCAGTGTCTTTAACCCCAGATGATAACACTTAGGCTGGCCATAAAGAATAGGCCTCCCTAAAGTGATCCATTAGCGATCCTATTCCCCCAGAGTGGGGCCTGGGCCCGGTGTCTACTGAAACAAACCAGGAAGCCTTGAAGGAAAACAGCATGGCAGACAAGTACAGAGATCAAAGACTCCAAAGACGAAGGCTACCTCCCCCCCACCTCCTCCGCCCTCCTCCTTTCCCTCTCTCTCTCACGTCAGTCTCCTCAGACATAATCCTGTCTTCCTCCCCAATGTTTTCAATTAAGGCCCTCCTCTGAAAATGTTTCAGATTGTAACGTTATCAATTAGTCAGCAACTCCATCGAGGTTATTTAATGGTCCCGGGAGATGGGAGTTTTGATTTAGAGACTGTCAGGGAGATGTAAGGGAAAGATGTCCTGCTCTTAGCTCCAGGCAGTCTGATAAAGCTATGGGTTTGATGTTCCATAGGAATGTACTGTAGCTGGAGGCCAAACCTGGTGTATTCCACGTTCTGTGGTTTGGTACCATATACTAATGAGGAGACCGATAAATTTAAGCGCAAAGGTTTGCAAGCATTTTCCCCCAAGTACTTTAACCCTTTACACTCGTGGGAATTGGCCTATATGGACAGGGCTAAATTGAAATGCTTCTCACAGAAGAAAAAGCATATGCATAACCATGGTAACAATTGAAAGGGAACAGTTTGGATATTATGGGACAATTATTAGACCAAAGGTGAGGGCACAACAGTTCACCTGACACAAGACTGAATCCAAACATTACGCTGTTGATTTTATGTGCATTTTATATTTACTGTACTTTTCACCGCATTTGTTGATAACAAAATGCTTTGCATACCTTCAGTAACACGATGAGAATATTCCTGGAATATGTGGGGTGGCCACACACCTCTCTAAAGTGTGCACAGTTCCTTAAGTCATTTCTATGCACTTTTATGACTCAAAGAAGAGTCGTCAACTACAAGGTGCTTGTTTTTGCTCTCCTATTTTAGCCGTGCCCTTGAGGAACTAGAGCAAGCACACTTGTAGTTGTTGTGTTTGGAACACACAATACTGCATCATCGCAAAATTACATGTTTGACTGCACTGGGCCTTAAAGATTGAAGTCCTTTAAATATGCACCATATGCACCTTATGACCCTGGGACTGAACACCTCCCTCTGCAACTGGATCCTAGACTTCCTGACGGGCCGCCCCAGGTGGTAAGGGTAGGTAACAACACATCTGCCACGCCGATCCTCAACACGGGGCCCCTCAGGGGTGTGTGCTCAGTCCCCTCCTGTACTCCCTGTTCACCCATGATTGCATGGCCAGTAACGACTCCAACACCGTCATTAAGTTTATCGCCAACACAACAGTGGTAGGCCTGATCACCGACGACTAGACAGTCTATAGGGAGGAGGTCAGTGACTTGGCCATGTGGTGCCAGAACAAAAACCTCTCCCTCAGCATGATCAAGACAATGGAGATCAATGTGGACTAAAGGAAAAGGAGGACTGAGCACGCCCCCATTCTCATCGACGGGCTGTGGTGGAACAGGTTGAGAGCTTCAAGTTCCTTGGTGTCCACATCAACAACAAACTAGAATGGTCCAAACACACCAAGAAAGTCGTGAAGAGGTCACGACAAAGCCTATTCCCCCTCAGGAGACAGAAAAGATTTGGCTAATCAAATGTCGTCGTCCCCCTCCCACACACACACACACACACCCAACACTTATTTTACGGTGCTGCTACTCTGTTTATTATCTATGCAAAGTCACTTTACCTCTTCCTACATGTACATATTGCCTCAATTACCTCGAATAACATGTGCCCCCACATATTGACTCTGTACCGGTACCCCCTGTATATAGCCTCGCTACTGTTATTTTACTGCTGCTCTTTCATTATTTGTTAATTTTCTGTTATTATAATGTTCTTTTTTTAATGATCTATTTTTTTTTTTAAATGACCTAAAAAAAATTTTTTTTAAACTGCATTTTTGTTTAAAGGGCTTGTGAGTAAGCATTTCACAGTAAGGTCTAACTACACCTTTTATATTCGGTGCGTGTGACAAATAACATTTGATTTGATGTCAGCATAGGTAGGCCCTCCACGAAATGTCACACACAACTGATTTGTGGGTAAAAACAAGAAAACTAAAAAGGTTAAGATTGAATGTGCATTTCTACAACAGCTCAGGCTCTCACAAGATATATATATATCTATATATATATATTTCAAAGTAATACTTTGAAATAACTCATCCATCTAGTCAATTTATGTCGGCATGACAAATGTTGACGTGTTTTTATTTATGTGTTTTTCATAGGTGAAAGTAGAACATTTTGGGGATTATGGGAGTATCCATGAATAATTATGTTTGTTGAAAATAAAAAAAAGCATAGCTATATTTTAAACCTATTTCTGAGTTCCTAGGTCATGTGGAAACTAGTATCTTAATTAGCTTTGGTTCAGTTGTCACATATATTTGACATTTGAGTCATTTAGCAGACACTGTTATTCACAGAGACTTATGAGATCATACATTTTCGTGCTTTTTTTGTACTCATTCCTCTAGGGAATCGAACCCACAACCCTGCAAGTGCCATGCTCTACCAACTGAGCCACACAGGATCACATGGAATGTGGGGTTGGTTGTCACAATCAACTCCATTATAAAATTGCCACTGCCAGTATACAAAAAAATCCTAAATTATTTTGTGATTGTGCTATAAAGAGCTCCCTTCCCAGGTAGCACATTTGGTTCCTTGGAAATTATGGGAACGTACGTTTTTGGTTTCCCATTGGTTCTCAGAACAAAGCCATAATTTTCCTGACCGGTAGAACTTAAAGTTTAAAAAAAAAAAATTGCCTTTTTCTGGGAATGTACAATTATAGGTTGCTGGGAGGTTTTGAGAACTTTTTACTATGGTTCCCTGAACGTTTATTTGGGAGGTTTCATGAATGTTCTAAGAATGGACATTTTATAGGTTATTTGAAGGCAATTAAATAGCTTTCTGAGAACATGTTACAATAAGGCTTTTAATAACACTGCTAGCTTAACTGTTATTAATTCCAAGCACAGAAAAGCTTGCTTCGGGATTAACCATGCAAACACGTTCTTCATTGTAGTACGTGTCCGTGAGATTCAAACCTATGGTCTTGTGTTGTTTATCCATGGAATTAGTCCATTGCGCCACCAGGATAGCGCTAGCATGCCACGTTCTTTTAACTCACACAAAGTTGTTCATTTTTGTCTATTAAAATCAGGTGTGGTCACTTAGTGGGCATGGCCAACACACCTGAACACACTTAGCAAGATACTGTAGAGGATATAGAGAGTTTTGTTGATGCAGAGAACGGAATGTATATGTTTTTGAATCACATTCTTAGAACGCTCTTTGAACGTTACTAATTGCAGCATTACTGTGAAAATGGAAGAGAAAAGTGGAAGTGGAAGAAAGTAAGGAACTAGTCTGTCGGGCCCTGCATTAAAGACCAAAGTTGGCTAAAGAAAGTTGTGATAAATAAAAAAGTATGCCAGTTTCATTTAAGGACCAACAAATGTACAACTGTGTCATATTGCAAAATAGTTGGGAAGAGATTTTTGATGTACCGATTCTATGGCACAACGCTGGATTCAAAACTTAAGAGTTTTTCAATTTAAATTATTATACAAAATTCTTGCAACCAATAGAATGTTATATATAAGGAGGATACAACCATCCCAGCTCTGCAGATTTTGCTGCGAAGAGACAGAATCATTATCATTTGTTATGCTACTCTCCATATGTACTGTACAATGCGTTTAGAGTGTTCAGACCCCTTCACTTTGTCCACATTTTGTTACGTTACAGCCTTATTCTAAAATTGATTAAATACAACATTTTCCTCATCAATCTACACACAACACACCATAATTACAAAGTGAAAACAGTTTCTATTTTTATTTTTTTTGACATTTTTGCAAATGTATTAATAAAAACAGAGAGACCTTATTTACGTAAGTATTCAGACCCTTCGCTATGAGACTTGAAATTGAGCTCAGGTGCATCCTGTTTCCATTGATCATCCTTGAGATTTTTGTACAACTTCATTGGAGTCCACGTGTGGTAAATTCAATTGATTGTACATGATTTGGAAAGGCACACACCTATCTACATAAGGTCCCACAGTTGACAGTCCATGGCAGAGCTAAAACCAAGCCATGAGGTCGAAGAGCCGAGACAGGATTGTGTCGAGGCACAGAACTGGGGGAGGATACCAAAAAATGGCTGCAGCATTGAAGGTCCCCAAGAACATAGTGGCCTCCATCATTCTTAAATGGAAGAAGTTTGGAACCACCAAGACTCTTTCTAGATCTGGCCGCCCAGCCAAACTGAGCAATCTGGGGAGAAGGGTCTGGTCAGGGAGGTGATGATGAAGCATGGTGGTGGCAGCATCATGCTGTGGGGATGTTTTTCAGTGGCAGGGACTGGGAGACTAGTCAAGATCGAGGGCAAGATGAACGGAGCAAAGTACAGAGAGATCCTTGACGAAAAACTGCTCCAGAGTGCTCAGGACCTCTGACTGGGATGAAGGTTCACCTTCCAACAAGACAATGACCCTAAGCACACAGGCAAGACAACACAGGAGTGGTTTCGGGACAAGGCTCTGAATGTCCTTGAGTGGCCCAGCCAGAACCCAGACTTGAAGCCGATCGAACATCTCTGGAGAGACCTGAATATAGCTGTGCAGCGAGACTCTCCATCCAACCTGACAGAGCTTGAGAGGATCTGCAGAGAAGAATGAGAGAAACTCCCCAAATACAGGTGTGCCAAGCTTGTAGCGTCATACCCAAGAAGTCTTGAGGCTGTAATCGCTGCCAAAGGTGCTTCAACAAAGTACCCAGTAAAGGGTCTGAATACTTTTATGTAAATATAATATTTCAGTTTTTAAAATGGTCATTATTGGATTGTCATTATTGGGTATTGTGTGTAGATTGATGAGGAAAAAAACGATTTAATTAATTTTAGAATAAGGCTGGAACGTAACAAAATGTGGAAAAAGTCAAGGGGTCTGAATAATTTCTGAATGCACTGTAGCTTGTTTTTGGTAGCAGGTTCAGGAATGGCTAAAGAATTTCAACATTTACCAGGAGCTAACTCTGCAAATAGCACTGCTGGGTGATTTGAAAAGTCATAGTCAATCGATCAATAATATAATAATACTCTTAGCAAACGTTTTTATCTTTAAATTTACAATCTGTAGAAAATATGAGAATAGAAAGGTTCAGAACTTTTGTGAAACATCACAGCACAGTTGAAAATAAAAACTGGATAGTGTTCAGAGATGGATGGGAGGAGTTGAGTAGAGCTGAAAGATGGAACTAAAAACGAACAAATGATAACTATTGTAAAATATACTGTGTCCGTAAAATGTATGTAGTATGTATGTAGTAGTACCTCCACAAGTCTGGTTCATCCTTGGGAGCAATTTCCAAACTCCTGAAGGTACCACGTTCATCTGAACAAACAATAGTATGCAAGTATAAACACCATGGGACCACGCAGCCGTCATACCGCTCAGGACGGAGATGTGCTCTGTCTTCTAGAGATGAACGTACTTTGGTGCGAAAAGTGCAAATCAATCCCAGAACAACAGCAAAGGACCTTGTGAAGATGCTGGAGGAAACAGGTACAAAAGTACCTATATCCACAGTAAAACGAGTCCTATATCGACATAACCTGAAAGGCCGCTCAGCAAGGAGAAGCCACTGCTTCAAAACCGCCATAAAAAGGCCAGACTACGGTTTGCAACTGCACATGGGGACAAAGATCTTACTTTTTGGAGAAATGTCCTCTGGTCTGATGAAACAAAAATATAACTGTTTGGCCTTAATAACCATTGTTATGTTTGGAGGAAAAAGGGGGAGGCTTGCAAGCCGAAAGAACACCATCCCAACCGTGAAGTACGGGGATGGCAGCATCATGTTGTGGGGGTGCTTTGCTGCAAGAGGGACTGGTGCACTTCACAAAATAGATGGCATCATGAGGTTGGAAGATTATGTGGATATTTTGAAGCAACATCTCAAGACATCAGTCAGGAAGTTAAAGCTTGGTTCCATATGGACAATGACCCCAAGCATACTTCAAAGTTGTGACAAAATGGCAACAAAGTCAAGGTTTTGGAGTGGCCATCACAAAGCCCTGGCCTCAATCCTATAGAAATTTTGTGGGCAGAACTGAAAAAGCGTGTGCGAGCAAGGAGGCCTACAAACCTAACTCAATTACACCAGCTCTGTCAGGAGGAATGGGACAAAATTCACCCAACTTATTGTGGGAAGCTTGTGGAAGGCTACCTGAAACGTTTGACCCAAGTTAAACAATTTAAAGGCAATGCTACCAAATACTAATAGAGTGTATGTAAACTTTTGACCCACTGGGAATGTGATGAAAGAAATTAAATCTGAAATAAATCATTCTCTCTACTATTATTCTGACATTTCACATTCTTAAAATAAAGTGGTGATCCTAACTGACCTAAAACAGGGAGTGTTTTTCTAGGATTAAATGTCAGGAATTGTGAAAAACTGAGTTTAAATGTATTTGGCTAAGGTGTATGTAAACTTCCCGACATCAACTGTATGTACCCCAAAATATATGGGGGATTGGAAATAATGCAGACAATTCCATTGATGGAAGCCACAATCTATCTGCAATTTTAAAGCTGATATTAAAGCAATATTAAAGCCTCCCCCACAGAAAAAATGTATTGTGATTTTTATGGAACGTTTTCTTAATGTTCTGAGAACCTTATTTTAAATTGAACCATGAAGAAACCTGCAGAAAACGTTATGCTGAAGTACTGAAATTCCCACAGAAGAAAGTTGTTTCTTAAATGTTCTCTGAACGTTCTGAGAACGTGACTTTAAATAGAACCACGAGGAAACCTGCAGAAAACGTCATGCTAAATAACCACCGTTTGCCTCTCTCCCACTCATATGTCTTGTAATGTAATGAACTTTTTCATTACATTTCATTATAGTACAACGGTCTGATTTGTCTAATCTTAGCAATTTCTTCTTAGCTAGCTACATAGTCGTCGTTGTATCAAAGATAATTGCGTAATTATCGTATTTCGTCGATTCCTATCTGCCCAACACGTTCACCGTCTACCGTAGCACTGTAGTAACTATCACACTCAACTGAACGACTTGATTAGTGTAGTGTTAGCTAGCTACATACTTGTCTTTGCTGTCTTCGTATCCAAGATAATTGTGTAGTTTAGAGTGTGGAGTCTTAGAGTGATAATTGCGTTATTATCGTATTTCGTCGCCCTCCTATCTGCCTAGCAGCTACCCAGCTAGCTTACGTTCACCGGCTACCGTAGCACTGTAGTAACTATCACACTCAACTGAACGACTTGATTAGTGTAGTATTAGCTAGCTACATAGTTGTCTTTGCTGTCTTCGTATCCAAGATAATTGTGTAGTTTAGAGTGTGTAGTCTTAGAGTGATTATCTTAATTCACCGAGGTTAGCTAGCCAGCTATTTTGTCGTCCTTAACGTAGGAGACACTCCTAGCTAGTCAATAGCCAGCTAACGTCTACTGAATAGAACTTTCGCATTCCGGTTGCATTCCGCGTCGCTCCACAGGTAGTATCACTTTCATTTCATTTCATTACAGTCCCAACGGTGTGATTTGTTTGATCGTAGCTAGCTACATAGCTAGCTACATAGCCGTCTTTGCTTCAAAGATAATTGTGTAGTCTAGAGCGATTTTCTAGATTAGCTAGCCAGCTATTGTCGTTCTCCTAATGCAACGTAACGTAACCAACACTGCTAGCTAGCCAGCTAGCTCCCGAAAAGCAGCATTGTAGAAACTTCACACTCAACCGTACGACTTGATTAGGGTAGTGTCAACAACGCAGCTAGCCTACCCCAGCAGTACTGTATAATTTTAATCATTTTAGTCAATTAGATTCTTGCTACGTAAGCTTAACTTTCTGAACATTCGAGACGTGTAGTCCACTTGTCATTCCAATCTCCTCTGCATTAGCGTAGCCTCTTCTCTAGCCTGTCAACTATGTGTCTGTCTATCCCTGTTCTCTCCTCTCTGCACAGACCATACAAACGCTCCACACCGCATGGCCGCGGCCACCCTAATCTGGTGGTCCCAGCGCGCACGACCCACGTGGAGTTCCAGGTCTCCGGTAGCCTCTGGAACTGCCGATCTGCGGCCAACAAGGCAGAGTTCATCTCAGCCTATGCCTCCCTCCAGTCCCTCGACTTCTTGGCTCTGACGGAAACATGGATCACCACAGACAACACCGCTACTCCTACTGCTCTCTCTTCGTCCGCCCACGTGCTCTCGCACACCCCGAGAGCTTCTGGTCAGCGGGGTGGTGGCACCGGGATCCTCATCTCTCCCAAGTGGTCATTCTCTCTTTCTCCCCTTACCCATCTGTCTATCGCCTCCTTTGAATTCCATGCTGTCACAGTTACCAGCCCTTTCAAGCTTAACATCCTTATCATTTATCGCCCTCCAGGTTCCCTCTGTCTCTGGAGAGTTCATCAATGAGCTTGATGCCTTGATAAGCTCCTTTCCTGAGGACGGCTCACCTCTCACAGTTCTGGGCGACACTTTAACCTCCCCACGTCTACCTTTGACTCATTCCTCTCTGCCTCCTACTTTCCACTCCTCTCCTCTTTTGACCTCACCCTCTCACCTTCCCCCTACTCACAAGGCAGGCAATACGCTCGACCTCATCTTTCCCGTCTCCTCACTAGATGCTGTTCTTCCACTAACCTCACTGCAACTCCTCCAAGTCTCCGACCACTACCTTGTATCCTTTTCCCTCTCGCTCTCATCCAACACTTCCCACACTGCCCCTACTCGGATGATATCGCGCCGTCCCAACCTTCGCTCTCTCTCCCCGCTACTCTCTCCTCTTCCATCCTATCATCTCTTCCCTCTGCTCAAACCTTCTCCAACCTATCTCCTGATTCTGCCTCCTCAACCCTCCTCTCCTCCCCT
This sequence comes from Oncorhynchus nerka, assembly GCF_034236695.1. Taxonomy (NCBI): domain Eukaryota; kingdom Metazoa; phylum Chordata; class Actinopteri; order Salmoniformes; family Salmonidae; genus Oncorhynchus; species Oncorhynchus nerka. The sequence continues at coordinate 5,040,158 of NC_088416.1, read as the reverse complement.
TTCTGCATCCTTTGACGCTCTAACCTTGTCCCCTATCCTCCAGGCTACAAGACCCGGCTCGGTCCTCCCCTCCCGCTCCGTGGCTCGACGACTCATTGCGAGCTCACAGAACAGGGCTCCGGGCAGCCGAGCGGAAATGAGGGAAAATGTTCTTCCCCGCCTCCCTGCGGACCTGGCATCCTTTCACTCCCTCCTCTCTACATTTTCCTCCTCTGTCTCTGCTGCTAAAGCCACTTTCTACCACTCTAAATTCCAAGCATCTGCCTCTAACCCTAGGAAGCTCTTTGCCACCTTCTCCTCCCTCTTGAATCCTCATAAACCCCCCCCTCTCTGCAGATGACTTCGTCAACCATTTTGAAAAGAAGGTCGAGACATCCGATCCTCGCTTCTGTCAAACGACACCTCTGGTTCTGCTCACACTGCCCTACCCTGTGCTCTGACCTCTTTCTCCCCTCTCTCCAGATGACATCTGGGAGAGAATTAGCTCTGGGACGGCTTTCTGCGTTCAGGCCAGAGAGGAGAGAGAGAGAGATTGGGAGGAACATAACAAAAGAACGCCCTTCCCTGACATGAGCTAGTGGTCATATTAAGTTATTCCTCCTGGCCCACTCTTTGCTTTTCTTTCTTTTTTTCTTTTCTTCCCTCTTTCCATTTATTTGATTGTGTTCGTCTGCAGTGAGGATCTCTATGGAGAATTGGCCTCATCCATCAGACTAAACGTCTCCACTGCCCAGGAGTTGAGAGAAGAATTGACCCCTTTTTATCATGTCAGATGAGCAGAGAGATGGAAGCAATAGGAGCACTGTTCTCGTCCGAGACTGCAGGAGAGATGGAGTAGATTTTCAGCATTCATATTTGTTCAGCCATTGAATTGCCCTGTATTGAATTGTATTGAATACAGTGTAAATGCACTGTAGAGAAGTAAAGTAGGGCCAGACGTTTTTTTTACCTGGTCAGATCACATTGAATTCATGAGAGTCAATGGGATCCGGTAGATTATCATGAAAACTATAACAAGGGAAAATCATGAATTTATCCGTTTTCTCCAGACCAAAAAAAAAAGTCTGTCTCAGTTTGACTGTAATTCCCAATTACAGCGCCTATGTGACCGACTTCCTCGCAAAGAATATATGGATGCAGATGTGCTCAAGAAACTGATCATCTCCCGATCACCCCCGAAGAATCCAGCAATCAAACCGAGAATGTTTTCTTCTTCTTTAAATGAAAGTCCACAAAGCTTTGTTTATCTTGCAGTCAAATGAAATCAGCTTCGTGCCCTGGTTTCATCGTGCCAACAGATTGCATCAGCCAAAACTAAAAAGACCTATTGAAAAACAAACACATAGTAAATTTTAATTGTACGGCCTTGGGTATCGAACGTAAACCGTTTTACTGTTCTCCTTTGTCTGCTATTACCGAAATGGCAGCAACTAAATGCACAAATGAATAATGACTAGCATGTGCTGGGTTAAGTGTGGAATTATTTTACTGTGTTATTAGGTGTAAATGAGAGATTAAAGGTACAGCAAAGGGTGTTCAGTTCAGATGCTCACACAAGCACCTTAACAGTCGGCCGGGGTTTCCAAGGGACAAATAAACGTTTGATGAAGTATTATTGTGAACTTGGAATATATTCTGTGTATTGATGAAACATCTTTGTCTTTCAAAAAAAAAATCCTCATAATGTCATAAAAAAAAGGTCCTTATAATACAATGGTGTACTCTTAAGAATGTCAAAATGCATTTCCCTTCCAAAGTCTTTTTCTTCTTCTTCTCTCAGAGTGAATACACATCGAGAGTCATTTGAATTGCATAAAACTGTTTGGTATTTTAAGTCCTCATAAATCCTTTAAATCTTTAAATGCCAAATTGAATTTCTGTCCCTGTCATTTGTCTGGTGGTACTCCGGAGTGGCGCAGCGGTCTAACCAATTCCAGAGGCATCACTACCGACTCTGGTTCGATCCTGGGGTGTAACACAACCGGCCGTGATGGCAGAGCAAAATTGGCCCAGCGTAGTCCGGGTTTGGCCGAGGTAGGCCGTCATCGTAAATTAGAATTGCTTCTTAACTGACTTGCCTAGTTAACCTCCATAAATGAACAAATATTTAAAAAATTGTGATTTATTATCTAGTCTATTGTGACTCACAATCTGCCACAAAGTCATACTGTATGTACACGTCCATAACTTATTGTGAGGACCCCCCACCAATGCTCCCCCCAAACAAATACCTCTTAATTATAAGCAATTGCCCCCTTTCCCCTCAGTCTGTGGTACATCAAAGCACTAGTAATTGTATGAGTTTGTTTGTGGGGGATAAAATGTGACGCGAGTTGTAAAAATAAAATGAAAATGGAAGAGGCTCCTTCCTCTCTCTCTCTCTCTCTCTCTCTCTCTCTCTCTCTCTCTCTCTCTCTCTCTCTCTCTCTGTCTCTCTCTCTCTCTGAAAAACACTGGAAAAAGTGCCATTTGGCATCGATTAGAAAAAGACTAAATTAGGGAGGTGGGTGGGGGGAAGAGGGGAGGAAGACCACAGGGTAACACACATGTATCTGTAGCCGCGACACTCTCTACACCCTCTAATTTGGTCTACGAATTTGCTGTATTTGTTCCCATATACCAGTAGGTCTCAATCAGACAGTAAATGAATGGCATAGCACATTGTGTGTGTGTGTGTGTGTGTGTGTGTGTGTGTATGTGTGTGTTGATGTGTGTATATGTGTGCCTGTGTGTGTACAATATGTGTGTGTGTGTTGATGTGTGTATGTATGGGCAAAGTTCCCATTTGTAAGTAATTCAAATATTTTTTTCTGTAACATTAATTAAAGTGCTTGCATGCAGTCACAGTCCCGCCGGCTACACAAGTTGAGGATAATGAAGGGGTTCGGTGTCTGGTGGTCCTCTCAGTTCAGAGTGTTAACTGTCTGGTGGTCCTCTCAGTTCAGAGTGTTAACTGTCTGGTGGTCCTCTCAGTTCAGAGTGTTAACTGTCTGGTGGTCCTCTCAGTTCAGAGTGTTAACTGTCTGGTGGTCCTCTCAGTTCAGAGTGTTAACTGTCTGGTGGTCCTCTCAGTTCAGAGTGTTAACTGTCTGGTGGTCCTCTCAGTTCAGAGTGTTAACTGTCTGGTGGTCCTCTCAGTTCAGAGTGTTAACTGTCTGGTGGTCCTCTCAGTTCAGAGTGTTAACTGTCTGGTGGTCCTCTCAGTTCAGAGTCTTAACTGTCTGGTGGTCCTCTCAGTTCAGAGTGTTAACTGTCTGGTGGTCCTCTCAGTTCAGAGTGTTAACTGTCTGGTGGTCCTCTCAGTTCAGAGTGTTAACTGTCTGGTGGTCCTCTCAGTTCAGTGTGTTAACTGTCTGGTGGTCCTCTCAGTTCAGTGTGTTAACTGTCTGGTGGTCCTCTCAGTTCAGTGTGTTAACTGTCTGGTGGTCCTCTCAGTTCAGAGTGTTAACTGTCTGGTGGTCCTCTCAGTTCAGAGTGTTAACTGTCTGGTGGTCCTCTCAGTTCAGAGTGTTAACTGTCTGGTGGTCCTCTCAGTTCAGAGTGTTAACTGTCTGGTGGTCCTCTCAGTTCAGAGTGTTAACTGTCTGGTGGTCCTCTCAGTTCAGAGTGTTAACTGTCTGGTGGTCCTCTCAGTTCAGAGTGTTAACTGTCTGGTGGTCCTCTCAGTTCAGAGTGTTAACTGTCTGGTGGTCCTCTCAGTTCAGAGTGTTAACTGTCTGGTGGTCCTCTCAGTTCAGAGTGTTAACTGTCTGGTGGTCCTCTCAGTTCAGAGTGTTAACTGTCTGGTGGTCCTCTCAGTTCAGAGTGTTAACTGTCTGGTGGTCCTCTTAGTTCAGAGTGTTAACTGTCTGGTGGTCCTCTTAGTTCAGAGTGTTAACTGTCTGGTGGTCCTCTCAGTTAAGAGTGTTAACTGTCTGGTGGTCCTCTCAGTTCAGAGTGTTAACTGTCTGGTGGTCCTCTCAGTTCAGAGTGTTAACTGTCTGGTGGTCCTCTCAGTTCAGAGTGTTAACTGTCTGGTGGTCCTCTCAGTTCAGTGTGCTAACTGTCTGGTGGTCCTCTCAGTTCAGTGTGTTAACTGTCTGGTGGTCCTCTTAGCTCAGTGTGCTAACTGTCTGGTGGTCCTCTCAGTTCAGAGTGCTAACTGTCTGGTGGTCCTCTTAGCTCAGTGTGCTAACTGTCTGGTGGTCCTCTCAGTTCAGAGTGCTAACTGTCTGGTGGTCCTCTCAGTTCAGAGTGTTAACTGTCTGGTGGTCCTCTCAGTTCAGAGTGTTAACTGTCTGGTGGTCCTCTTAGTTCTGGTGGTCCTCTCAGTTCAGTGTGACTGTCTGGTGGTCTCTCAGTGTGTGTTAACTGTCTGGTGGTCCTCTCAGTTCAGAGTGTTAACTGTCTGGTGGTCCTCTCAGTTCAGAGTGTTAACTGTCTGGTGGTCCTCTCAGTTCAGAGTGTTAACTGTCTGGTGGTCCTCTCAGTTCAGAGTGTTAACTGTCTGGTGGTCCTCTCAGTTCAGAGTGTTAACTGTCTGGTGGTCCTCTCAGTTCAGAGTGTTAACTGTCTGGTGGTCCTCTCAGTTCAGAGTGTTAACTGTCTGGTGGTCCTCTCAGTTCAGAGTGTTAACTGTCTGGTGGTCCTCTCAGTTCAGAGTGTTAACTGTCTGGTGGTCCTCTCAGTTCAGAGTGTTAACTGTCTGGTGGTCCTCTCAGTTCAGAGTGTTAACTGTCTGGTGGTCCTCTCAGTTCAGAGTGTTAACTGTCTGGTGGTCCTCTCAGTTCAGAGTGTTAACTGTCTGGTGGTCCTCTCAGTTCAGAGTGTTAACTGTCTGGTGGTCCTCTTAGTTCAGAGTGTTAACTGTCTGGTGGTCCTCTCAGTTCAGAGTGTTAACTGTCTGGTGGTCCTCTCAGTTCAGAGTGTTAACTGTCTGGTGGTCCTCTCAGTTCAGAGTGTTAACTGTCTGGTGGTCCTCTCAGTTCAGAGTGTTAACTGTCTGGTGGTCCTCTCAGTTCAGAGTGTTAACTGTCTGGTGGTCCTCTCAGTTCAGAGTGTTAACTGTCTGGTGGTCCTCTCAGTTCAGAGTGTTAACTGTCTGGTGGTCCTCTCAGTTCAGAGTGTTAACTGTCTGGTGGTCCTCTCAGTTCAGAGTGTTAACTGTCTGGTGGTCCTCTTAGTTCAGAGTGTTAACTGTCTGGTGGTCCTCTTAGTTCAGAGTGTTAACTGTCTGGTGGTCCTCTTAGTTCAGAGTGTTAACTGTCTGGTGGTCCTCTTAGTTCAGAGTGTTAACTGTCTGGTGGTCCTCTCAGTTAAGAGTGTTAACTGTCTGGTGGTCCTCTCAGTTCAGAGTGTTAACTGTCTGGTGGTCCTCTCAGTTCAGAGTGTTAACTGTCTGGTGGTCCTCTCAGTTCAGAGTGTTAACTGTCTGGTGGTCCTCTCAGTTCAGTGTGCTAACTGTCTGGTGGTCCTCTCAGTTCAGTGTGTTAACTGTCTGGTGGTCCTCTTAGCTCAGTGTGCTAACTGTCTGGTGGTCCTCTCAGTTCAGAGTGCTAACTGTCTGGTGGTCCTCTCAGTTCAGAATGTTAACTGTCTGGTGGTCCTCTCAGTTCAGAGTGTTAACTGTTTGGTGGTCCTCTCAGTTCAGTGTGTTAACTGTCTGGTGTTCCTCTCAGTTCAGTGTGTTAACTGTCTGGTGGTCCTCTTAGCTCAGTGTGCTAACTGTCTGGTGATCCTCTCAGTTCAGAGTGCTAACTGTCTGGTGGTCCTCTCAGTTCAGAATGTTAACTGTCTGGTGGTCCTCTCAGTTCAGAGTGTTAACTGTTTGGTGGTCCTCTCAGTTCAGTGTGTTAACTGTCTGGTGGTCCTCTTAGTTCAGAATGTTAACTGTCTGGTGGTCCTCTCAGTTCAGAGTGCTAACTGTCTGGTGGTCCTCTCAGTTCAGAATGTTAACTGTCTGGTGGTCCTCTCAGTTTAGTGTGTTAACTGTCTGGTGGTCCTCTCAGTTCAGTGTGTTAACTGTCTGGTGGTCCTCTCAGTTCAGAGTGCTAACTGTCTGGTGGTCCTCTTAGTTCAGAGTGTTAACTGTCTGGTGGTCCTCTCAGTTCAGAGTGTTAACTGTCTGGTGGTCCTCTCAGTTAAGAGTGTTAACTGTCTGGTGGTCCTCTCAGTTAAGAGTGTTAACTGTCTGGTGGTCCTCTTAGTTCAGAATGTTAACTGTCTGGTGGTCCTCTCAGTTCAGAGTGTTAACTGTCTGGTGGTCCTCTTAGTTCAGAGTGTTAACTGTCTGGTGGTCCTCTCAGTTAAGAGTGTTAACTGTCTGGTGGTCCTCTCAGTTAAGAGTGTTAACTGTCTGGTGGTCCTCTCAGTTAAGAGTGTTAACTGTCTGGTGGTCCTCTCAGTTAAGAGTGTTAACTGTCTGGTGGTCCTCTCAGTTAAGAGTGTTAACTGTGTCCTCTCAGAGGTGTGAACTGGTCCTCTCAGAGTGAACTGTTAACACTCTGGTGGTCCTCTCAGTTCAGAGTGTTAACTGTCTGGTGGTCTGGTGGTCCTCTCAGTTCCTCTCAGAGTGTTAACTGTCTGGTGGTCCTCTCAGTTCAGAGTGTTAACTGTCGTCCTCAGACAGAGTGTTAACTGTCTGGTAAGAGGTTAACTGTCTGGTGGTCCTCTCAGTTCACAGTTAAGAGTGTTAACTGTCTGGTGGTCCTCTCAGTTTAGTGTGTTAACTGTCTGGTGGTCCTCTCAGTTCAGTGTGTTAACTGTCTGGTGGTCCTCTCAGTTCAGAGTGTTAACTGTCTGGTGGTCCTCTCAGTTCAGAGTGTTAACTGTCTGGTGGTCCTCTCAGTTCAGAGTGTTAACTGTCTGGTGGTCCTCTCAGTTCAGAGTGTTAACTGTCTGGTGGTCCTCTCAGTTCAGAGTGTTAACTGTCTGGTGGTCCTCTCAGTTCAGAGTGTTAACTGTCTGGTGGTCCTCTCAGTTCAGAGTGTTAACTGTCTGGTGGTCCTCTCAGTTCAGAGTGTTAACTGTCTGGTGGTCCTCTCAGTTCAGAGTGTTAACTGTCTGGTGGTCCTCTTAGTTCAGAGTGTTAACTGTCTGGTGGTCCTCTTAGTTCAGAGTGTTAACTGTCTGGTGGTCCTCTTAGTTCAGAGTGTTAACTGTCTGGTGGTCCTCTTAGTTCAGAGTGTTAACTGTCTGGTGGTCCTCTCAGTTCAGAGTGTTAACTGTCTGTTGGTCCTCTCAGTTCAGAGTGTTAACTGTCTGTTGGTCCTCTCAGTTCAGTGTGCTAACTGTCTGGTGGTCCTCTCAGTTCAGTGTGTTAACTGTCTGGTGGTCCTCTTAGCTCAGTGTGCTAACTGTCTGGTGGTCCTCTCAGTTCAGAGTGCTAACTGTCTGGTGGTCCTCTCAGTTCAGAATGTTAACTGTCTGGTGGTCCTCTCAGTTCAGAGTGTTAACTGTCTGGTGGTCCTCTCAGTTCAGTGTGCTAACTGTCTGGTGGTCCTCTCAGTTCAGTGTGTTTACTGTCTGGTGGTCCTCTTAGCTCAGTGTGCTAACTGTCTGGTGGTCCTCTCAGTTCAGAGTGCTAACTGTCTGGTGGTCCTCTCAGTTCAGAATGTTAACTGTCTGGTGGTCCTCTCAGTTCAGAGTGTTAACTGTTTGGTGGTCCTCTCAGTTCAGTGTGTTAACTGTCTGGTGGTCCTCTCAGTTCAGTGTGTTAACTGTCTGGTGGTCCTCTTAGCTCAGTGTGCTAACTGTCTGGTGATCCTCTCAGTTCAGAGTGCTAACTGTCTGGTGGTCCTCTCAGTTCAGAATGTTAACTGTCTGGTGGTCCTCTCAGTTCAGAGTGTTAACTGTTTGGTGGTCCTCTCAGTTCAGTGTGTTAACTGTCTGGTGGTCCTCTTAGTTCAGAATGTTAACTGTCTGGTGGTCCTCTCAGTTCAGAGTGCTAACTGTCTGGTGGTCCTCTCAGTTCAGAATGTTAACTGTCTGGTGGTCCTCTCAGTTTAGTGTGTTAACTGTCTGGTGGTCCTCTCAGTTCAGTGTGTTAACTGTCTGGTGGTCCTCTCAGTTCAGAGTGCTAACTGTCTGGTGGTCCTCTTAGTTCAGAGTGTTAACTGTCTGGTGGTCCTCTCAGTTCAGAGTGTTAACTGTCTGGTGGTCCTCTTAGTTCAGAGTGTTAACTGTCTGGTGGTCCTCTCAGTTAAGAGTGTTAACTGTCTGGTGGTCCTCTCAGTTAAGAGTGTTAACTGTCTGGTGGTCCTCTTAGTTCAGAATGTTAACTGTCTGGTGGTCCTCTCAGTTCAGAGTGTTAACTGTCTGGTGGTCCTCTTAGTTCAGAGTGTTAACTGTCTGGTGGTCCTCTCAGTTAAGAGTGTTAACTGTCTGGTGGTCCTCTCAGTTAAGAGTGTTAACTGTCTGGTGGTCCTCTCAGTTAAGAGTGTTAACTGTCTGGTGGTCCTCTCAGTTAAGAGTGTTAACTGTCTGGTGGTCCTCTCAGTTAAGAGTGTTAACTGTCTGGTGGTCCTCTCAGTTAAGAGTGTTAACTGTCTGGTGGTCCTCTTAGTTCAGAGTGTTAACTGTCTGGTGGTCCTCTTAGTTCAGAGTGTTAACTGTCTGGTGGTCCTCTTAGTTCAGAGTGTTAACTGTCTGGTGGTCCTCTTAGTTCAGAGTGTTAACTGTCTGGTGGTCCTCTCAGTTCAGAGTGCTAACTGTCTGGTGGTCCTCTCAGTTCAGAGTGTTAACTGTCTGGTGGTCCTCTTAGTTCAGAGTGTTAACTGTCTGGTGGTCCTCTTAGTTCAGAGTGTTAACTGTCTGGTGGTCCTCTCAGTTAAGAGTGTTAACTGTCTGGTGGTCCTCTCAGTTAAGAGTGTTAACTGTCTGGTGGTCCTCTCAGTTCAGAGTGTTAACTGTCTGGTGGTCCTCTCAGTTCAGAGTGCTAACTGTCTGGTGGTCCTCTCAGTTCAGAGTGTTAACTGTCTGGTGGTCCTCTTAGTTCAGAGTGTTAACTGTCTGGTGGTCCTCTTAGTTCAGAGTGTGAACTGTCTGGTGGTCCTCTCAGTTCAGAGTGTTAACTGTCTGGTGGTCCTCTCAGTTCAGAGTGTTAACTGTCTGGTGGTCCTCTTAGTTAAGAGTGTTAACTGTCTGGTGGTCCTCTCAGTTAAGAGTGTTAACTGTCTGGTGGTCCTCTCAGTTCAGAGTGCTAACTGTCTGGTGGTCCTCTTAGTTCAGAGTGTTAACTGTCTGGTGGTCCTCTTAGTTCAGAGTGTTAACTGTCTGGTGGTCCTCTTAGTTCAGAGTGTTAACTGTCTGGTGGTCCTCTTAGTTCAGAGTGTTAACTGTCTGGTGGTCCTCTTAGTTCAGAGTGTTAACTGTCTGGTGGTCCTCTCAGTTCAGAGTGCTAACTGTCTGGTGGTCCTCTCAGTTCAGAGTGTTAACTGTCTGGTGGTCCTCTTAGTTCAGAGTGTTAACTGTCTGGTGGTCCTCTTAGTTCAGAGTGTTAACTGTCTGGTGGTCCTCTCAGTTAAGAGTGTTAACTGTCTGGTGGTCCTCTCAGTTAAGAGTGTTAACTGTCTGGTGGTCCTCTCAGTTCAGAGTGTTAACTGTCTGGTGGTCCTCTCAGTTCAGAGTGCTAACTGTCTGGTGGTCCTCTCAGTTCAGAGTGTTAACTGTCTGGTGGTCCTCTTAGTTCAGAGTGTTAACTGTCTGGTGGTCCTCTTAGTTCAGAGTGTTAACTGTCTGGTGGTCCTCTTAGTTCAGAGTGTTAACTGTCTGGTGGTCCTCTCAGTTCAGAGTGTTAACTGTCTGGTGGTCCTCTTAGTTCAGAGTGTTAACTCTCTGGTGGTCCTCTCAGTTCAGAGTGTTAACTGTCTGGTGGTCCTCTTAGTTCAGAGTGTTAACTGTCTGGTGGTCCTCTCAGTTCAGAGTGTTAACTGTCTGGTGGTCCTCTTAGTTCAGAGTGTTAACTGTCTGGTGGTCCTCTTAGTTCAAAGTGCTAACTGTCTGGTGGTCCTCTTAGTTCAGAGTGTTAACTGTCTGGTGGTCCTCTTAGTTCAGAATGTTAACTGTCTGGTGGTCCTCTTAGTTCAGAGTGCTAACTGTCTGGTGGTCCTCTTAGTTCAGAGTGTTAACTGTCTGGTGGTCCTCTCAGTTAAGAGTGTTAACTGTCTGGTGGTCCTCTCAGTTCAGAGTGTTAACTGTCTGGTGGTCCTCTCAGTTCAGAGTGCTAACTGTCTGGTGGTCCTCTCAGTTCAGAGTGTTAACTGTCTGGTGGTCCTCTTAGTTCAGAGTGTTAACTGTCTGGTGGTCCTCTTAGTTCAGAGTGTGAACTGTCTGGTGGTCCTCTCAGTTCAGAGTGTTAACTGTCTGGTGGTCCTCTCAGTTCAGAGTGTTAACTGTCTGGTGGTCCTCTTAGTTAAGAGTGTTAACTGTCTGGTGGTCCTCTCAGTTAAGAGTGTTAACTGTCTGGTGGTCCTCTCAGTTCAGAGTGTTAACTGTCTGGTGGTCCTCTTAGTTCAGAGTGTTAACTGTCTGGTGGTCCTCTTAGTTCAGAGTGTTAACTGTCTGGTGGTCCTCTTAGTTCAGAGTGTTAACTGTCTGGTGGTCCTCTTAGTTCAGAGTGTTAACTGTCTGGTGGTCCTCTCAGTTCAGAGTGCTAACTGTCTGGTGGTCCTCTCAGTTCAGAGTGTTAACTGTCTGGTGGTCCTCTTAGTTCAGAGTGTTAACTGTCTGGTGGTCCTCTTAGTTCAGAGTGTTAACTGTCTGGTGGTCCTCTCAGTTAAGAGTGTTAACTGTCTGGTGGTCCTCTCAGTTAAGAGTGTTAACTGTCTGGTGGTCCTCTCAGTTCAGAGTGTTAACTGTCTGGTGGTCCTCTCAGTTCAGAGTGCTAACTGTCTGGTGGTCCTCTCAGTTCAGAGTGTTAACTGTCTGGTGGTCCTCTTAGTTCAGAGTGTTAACTGTCTGGTGGTCCTCTTAGTTCAGAGTGTTAACTGTCTGGTGGTCCTCTTAGTTCAGAGTGTTAACTGTCTGGTGGTCCTCTCAGTTCAGAGTGTTAACTGTCTGGTGGTCCTCTTAGTTCAGAGTGTTAACTCTCTGGTGGTCCTCTCAGTTCAGAGTGTTAACTGTCTGGTGGTCCTCTTAGTTCAGAGTGTTAACTGTCTGGTGGTCCTCTCAGTTCAGAGTGTTAACTGTCTGGTGGTCCTCTTAGTTCAGAGTGTTAACTGTCTGGTGGTCCTCTTAGTTCAGAGTGCTAACTGTCTGGTGGTCCTCTTAGTTCAGAGTGTTAACTGTCTGGTGGTCCTCTTAGTTCAGAATGTTAACTGTCTGGTGGTCCTCTTAGTTCAGAGTGCTAACTGTCTGGTGGTCCTCTTAGTTCAGAGTGTTAACTGTCTGGTGGTCCTCTTAGTTCAGAGTGCTAACTGTCTGGTGGTCCTCTCAGTTCAGAGTGTTAACTGTCTGGTGGTCCTCTTAGTTAAGAGTGTTAACTGTCTGGTGGTCCTCTCAGTTAAGAGTGTTAACTGTCTGGTGGTCCTCTCAGTTCAGAGTGCTAACTGTCTGGTGGTCCTCTTAGTTCAGAGTGTTAACTGTCTGGTGGTCCTCTTAGTTCAGAGTGTTAACTGTCTGGTGGTCCTCTTAGTTCAGAGTGTTAACTGTCTGGTGGTCCTCTTAGTTCAGAGTGTTAACTGTCTGGTGGTCCTCTTAGTTCAGAGTGTTAACTGTCTGGTGGTCCTCTTAGTTCAGAGTGTTAACTGTCTGGTGGTCCTCTTAGTTCAGAGTGTTAACTGTCTGGTGGTCCTCTCAGTTCAGAGTGTTAACTGTCTGGTGGTCCTCTTAGTTCAGAGTGTTAACTGTCTGGTGGTCCTCTTAGTTCAGAGTGTTAACTGTCTGGTGGTCCTCTTAGTTCAGAGTGTTAACTGTCTGGTGGTCCTCTCAGTTCAGAGTGTTAACTGTCTGGTGGTCCTCTTAGTTCAGAGTGTTAACTGTCTGGTGGTCCTCTCAGTTCAGAGTGTTAACTGTCTGGTGGTCCTCTTAGTTCAGAGTGTTAACTGTCTGGTGGTCCTCTTAGTTCAGAGTGTTAACTGTCTGGTGGTCCTCTTAGTTCAGAGTGTTAACTGTCTGGTGGTCCTCTCAGTTCAGAGTGTTAACTGTCTGGTGGTCCTCTCAGCACATTATAAGTATTACACATTATGAATATAATATTAACACAATATTAAACACCATAGACATGATGGTCTCTCAAGGAGAATATCCTTACAAAATCATTGATAATTGTGGGCCCAATGAGGATATTATATTTTCAAGGAATCCATTTTACATTGCAATCACTGCGTGATGCATGTGATAGTTGTGATATGCTAGCATGTGAGTACGCAGAGTAAACAAAACAAGACACTTTCGAACAGTTACTAGTCTTGAACAGTTACTAGTCTTGAACAGTTATTAGTCTTGCATTATGTATGATAAAAACTGATTTGTTCATTAAATAGTCCATTTCACTCTTTCCAGTTCATTTACACACAGAACAAAGCTGTAGTGTATCCTCCTTGTCTTAATATTTCATATCTATACGGATCAAATGATTCTCCTGGCCCTGAGGGAATTTACTGGCTGTAGTAACTTTCATTCTGAGCCATGTAGCATTTATAAAAATGTTTACTGAACACTGAGGTTCATGGTTCAAACCAGCTAAAGCCAGCATTCGTAACAAGCCTTTGAGTCAATTGTATAAATGTATAAATATATCCATTTCATTATGGAACACAGTCAAATATTTGTTTCAGCGGTTTTCTCCCCATATAATGGGAAATTGCTGCAAGCTGTTGCACTTGGAAAATGTTTGCTCATAATACTATTCTTCTACACATAAATCACAGCTAAACGTTCAATTTAAATGACTACAGACAGACAATTTATTCTTGGCTTCCTTGCTCAACCCCGAAAAGCCAAACTTACAGCCAGTGGGGTCGCTGCACAGTTTTATGAGCGACTGTCATTACTTGTTGACAGTTGGTCATCATTTAGATGTTTTAATTGTCCTCACTTAGTTTCTCTCTCTCTTTCTCTCTCTCTCTCTCTCTCTCTCTCTCTCTCTCTCTCTGTCTCTCTCTCTCTCTCTCTCTCTCTCTCTCTCTCTCTCTCTCCCTCCCTCCCTCCCTCCCTCCCTCACCCTTGGGTTGTGACCACCATCAAATTAGTTTAGGGGTGAAAACTTGTCACCAAGAATGATAGGCCACTATTGGACAATCAGTCCGTTATTTGTGTGTGTGGGGTTTTATTTTTATATATATATTTTTATTTCACCTTTATTTATTTAACCAGGTAAGCTAGTTGAGAACAAGTTATCATGTACAACTGAGAGCTGGCAGTACGTCTGTCTGTCTGCGCAGTTCTTATGACCATCCCTCTATTGCCATAGCTTCCAGCATCAGATACACCCATAAATATCTATAGGATTGTTATTTGATGTGATACTACACATTTTAACACTATCGTTACTCTAAGAATCCACTCCAGCATTCCAGCGCATGATCTTATAACCAAAACCAGAAACCTGGGAATACCAGTCCAAATCCATAGGGACATTTTCATCATCTTCACTAAATGATGGGAGAATTACTTATGATCTACTGTGAGCATCATCCATGGAATAGATGAGAGAGGCAAGCAGTGAAATTCAACTTTCCCCCAATAAGCAAAAGGCACAGACTTTGCACTCCTGAGTCCTGAGCTATTCCATGCTACCGCTGCGCCGTAGCTTCTTCTCGTCGGTTCTAACCCGATCCTGGTAGGGTTCTGTGGCAGTATACGGTCTGGTCCGCTCGGCAGGTAAACACGCAGTGCCGGGCCCCTCCGTGGGCCCTCCTGGGGTCCCACACCACAGTGTCTTTCTGGCAGTCCCAGCAGGGACTTACTGGGCCCGCCGATCACGGTGTGGTGCTCTGCCAACTCCAAAGAGTCTTAGGACCCCTCCGAAGTCCTCGGGGGTCCTCAGAGATGACTTTCATTAAGGGTAAATAGAGGCCCATTGTATTACCTGACTGGAGACCGTGTTTGTTTATACAGATCAGATCAGACAGCTTGTTTTAATGTGGATAGTAAGCCTACTTAAAGCCTGAACATAAACCTGGGGTTTGATGTCGAAGATCTAGACAGCCTCCATTAAATATGCTCTGTTTGATGTGGTAGATATATAACATAGATCTTCGCCTATGAAATATGGTTGCTGCGGCTGACGTTATCTGTCTATAGGGCGACATTGAAACAGTTTGTTCTGTTTATCTATAACTTATAGAGCTGTCTTGCTATATTAAATATGGTTCCCGTGTGGTTCCTTTGATTGTATAGCTCTAGAGGTCCTATAGAGCTCCATTGAATATGCCGGGTTCATTTGATGTCATAGTTCTAGATAGCCTATCAGCCTATCTTCCATTTGCTCGCTGAGTTTTACTGCGCATGTTTGATGATAGATATAAATAGCCTGCGGAGCCACAGTACATTAAATCTGTTTGAGGTTGTAAGATCTCTATAGCCTTCTGAGCTACATCCATAATGTTAGATATGTGTATGAATAATCTGTTACAGTGGAGGTTGTCTTCACCTGAGGAGGGTTGATAATAGTCCTAACAGCCCCGTCGAATTTCTGCTGCATCCCACTTTTTATTGTTCACCGACTAGTAAAAGGTCTGCGGGGATGTAAGTCGGTCATTTATCCCGTATTACCGCTATAAAGCTTTGCCAGGTCAGGGAATCAATAGATCAACATGAATCATGTCATGGCCTTCTCCTCAACCAAACTATCCAAACCCCATTGAAGCCCCCATTCATTGCCATTTACCATGCAGCTCCGCAGGCTGATAATGGGCAAAGCAAAACACAGATTAAAGCCAATTTGGATGGTTGGGGCTTGAAGCTTTGCAGACGCCGGCAGGGCAGCCCATGGTTTGGGCTGACCTAACTGGGGGTTCATTCTGCTCTTCTCTCTCTCTCTGTCTCTCTCTTTCTCTCTCTCTTTCTCTCTCTCTCTTTCTCGTCTGAGAGAGAGAGTCTGTGGCTTCACCGAGTTGGTGGAGACCGCAGAACCTAAATCAAACCAGCCTGTGTGTATGTGTATGAGAGCAGGAAAGAGTGTGTGTGTGTGTGTGTCTCTCAGCTTCTCCCTGAGATTGGTAATGGGAACCAACTCCTCTCCATTCTACCTCCATTTGTCTCATTAGCCTATTAGTCCAAAGTTTAATCACAGGATGTCGTAAAATGATTTGGTCTATGACTAATGATAATATTTCTACTCCAAAACGAACGGAACACAAGAAAAATGTGTGTTTTTGTTGTTGTCTTTGATGCTTTGATGCCATGTATGGGCCGCGGCTTTGGGCCTATCGAGCTACCTCTCCGTAGGTCTAGATAATTGCTTGCACGCTAGACGTCGTGGCATTAGGGTATCTCACGGCAGGGTAACAGACTAATGAGTCATTTCATGGCTGTTGAGTCATTTTAAAGGGCAGCCATCTTGCTGATCGGACCGCGAGTTAGACGACTGAAATGAATCTATTCTCTCTCATTGCAGCTACTGACTGTAAACAACCAGGTTAAAAGGAGGGAGTTGTTGAAACAACACACAGTCTCTGGTCTGAAATCTGTCCTACTACTTACAAAAATGACATACTTATTGTGCTACATACTATTTAGTACGTACTGTTTAGTACAAATGTATTCAGCGAGGAACAAATATCACCATACTAGACTCAGCTGTGCTGAGATGGCCTGATCTAATGCGCAATTGAGTCGTTTCCCGCCATTATTTAATTTTGAGACAGCAGCCGTATCTCATTATCAGATGATTATCAGCTGCTGTCAAACACACATGGGTCTGAAAAGACGATTCTCTTCCTCAGCATGCAGCGAGAACTCTGGGTCGTTTCTAGTTACCACAGCCACAAATGGCTAAACCACGCCTATTTCAACCCTTTCTCTTCTTAAAATCTTATTTTAAACCTCACCCTGACCATAATCCTAACAACATTGCTAACCTCATGCCTAACCCTAACCTTAAATGAAGTCCAAAAAAGCACATTTTTGACGTCATGACTTTTTATAATACAGCGATTGTTGACTTTGTGGCTGTGGTAACTCTCCGCAACCCCTGGATACAACCCCTAGGGGGCAACGTATCTCCTAAACTCCCACTGTAACACTAAATCTATGTCTAAATGAAATATCAACCAATTTCCTATACAGTGCACTGCTTTGGACCAGGGCCCGCAGGCCCTAACTCATTTCAGATCCCAAATGACAAAAGTCTGCTCCTCCTCAGTATGTCATTGTACACTCTTTATTTCCTATTTATCTCATTGCTCTTCAACTAGATAACAATACAACCGCTGTGATAAGTTATGGTGAAGTCCCTTCGATACCACCATGGAAGACCAAGCCACAGTGATCATTCTGCATGTATAGTGTTTCTATCATCAAAGCCAGGTCGGTATGGGGAGGGTGTGTGTGTGTGTGTGTGTGTATGTGTGTGTGTGTGGAGGATGTGTCGTTGCACTGACTCTGGTTAAGGAGACATTCCCATCTGGCGCCAGTGTAGAGAGAACCCACTGTGACACAGAACAACACATACAGACACAGGGCGACCCCGACCCCGGCCACTCCCCCCCCGAGACTGAGCTGCCTCTCGTCTGCTCTCCTGTCCACTGTCTCTCTCTCCTCTCCTTTCCACTGTCTCTCTCTATTTTTTCCAGTCTCTCTCTCTCTCCTCTCCTGTCCACTGTCTAACTCCCCTCTCCTGTCCACTGTCTCTCTCTCCCCTCCTGTCCACTGTCTCTCTCCCCTCTCCTTTCCACTCTCTCTCTCCTCTCCTGTCCACTGTCTCTCTCTCTCCCCTTCTGTCCACTGTCTCTCTCCCCTCTCCTTTCCACTCTCTCTCTCCTCCTGTCCACTATCTCTCTCCCCTCTCCTGTCCACTGTCTCTCTCTCCTTTCCACTGTCTCTCTCTCTCCACTGTCTCTCTCCCCTCTCCTGTCCACTGTCTCTCTGTCCTCCCCTCTCCTGTCCACTGTCTCTCTCTCCTCTCCTTTCCGCTGTCTCTCTCCCCTCTTCTGTCCACTGTCTCTCTCCCTCTCCTGTCCACTGTCTCTCTCCCCTCCTGTCCACTGTCTCTCCCCTCTCCTTTCCACTGTCTCTCTCTCCTCTCCTTTCCACTGTCTCTCTCTCTCTCCTTCTGTCCTTTCCACTGTCTCTCTCCCCTCTCCTTTCCACAATCTCTCTCCTCTCCTGTCCACTGTCTCTCTCCCTCTCCTGTCCACTGTCTCTCTCTCCTTTCCACTGTCTCTCTCTCTCACTGTCTCTCTCCCTCTCCCTGTCCACTGTCTTTCTCTGTCCTCTCCCCTCTCCTGTCCACTGTCTCTCTCTCCTCTCCTTTCCGCTGTCTCTCTCCCCTCTTCTGTCCGCTGTCTCTCTCCCTCTCCTGTCCACTGTCTCTCCCTTCTCCTTTCCACTGTCTCTCTCCCCTCTCCTGTCCACTGTCTCTCTGTCCTCCCCTCTCCTTTCCGCTGTCTCTCTCCCCTCTCCTGTCCACTGTCTCTCTGTCCTCCCCTCTCCTGTCCACTGTCTCTCTCTCCTCTCCTTTCCGCTGTCTCTCTCCCCTCTCCTGTCCACTGTCTCTCTCCCCTCTCCTTTCCACTGTCTCTCTCTCCTCTCCTTTCCGCTGTCTCTCTCCCCTCTCCTATCCACTGTCTCTCTCTCTCTCTCCTTTCCACTGTCTCTCTCTCCTCTCCTTTCCACTGTCTCTCTCCCCTCTCCTGTTCATTGTCTCTATCTCCTCTCCTGTCCACGGTCTCTCTCTCCTCTCCTTTCCACTGTCTTACTCTCCTCTCCTTTCCACTGTCTTCTCTCTCCTCTCTCCTCTCTCTCCTTTCCACTGCTTCTCTCTCCTCTCCTTTCCACTGTCTTACTCTCCTCTCCTTTCCACTGTCTCACTCTCCTCTCCTTTCCACTGTCTCTCTCCTCTCCTTTCCACTGTCTCTCTCTCCTCTCCTTTCCACTGCTTCTCTCTCCTCTCCTTTCCACTGTCTCTCTCTCCTCCCCTTTCCAGTGTCTTACTCTCCTCTCCTTTCCACTGTCTCTCTCTCCTCCCCTTTCCACTGTCTTACTCTCCTCTCCTTTCCACTGCTTCTCTCTCCTCTCCTTTCCACTGTCTTACTCTCCTCTCCTTTCCACTGTGTCTCTCTCCTCCCCTTTCCACTGTCTTACTCTCCTCTCCTTTCCACTGCTTCTCTCTCCTCTCCTTTCCACTGTTTTACTCTCCTCCCCTTTCCACTGTCTTACTCTCCTCTCCTTTCCACTGCTTCTCTCTCCTCTCCTTTCCACTGTCTTACTCTCCTCCCCTTTCCACTGCTTCTCTCTCCTCTCCTTTCCACTGTCTCTCTCTCCTCTCCTTTCCACTGTCTTCTCTCTCCTCTCCTTTCCACGGTCTCTCTCTCCTCTCCTTTCCAATGTATCTCTCCTCTCCTTTCCAATGTATCTCTCTCTCCTTTCCACTGCTTCTCTCTCCTCTCCTTTCCACTGTCTCTCTCTCTCCTTTCCACTGTCTCTCTCTCTCTCATCTCCACTGTCTCTCTCTCCTCTCCTTTCCACTGCTTCTCTCTCCTCTCCTTTCCACTGTCTCTCTCTCCTCTCCTTTCCACTGTCTCTCTCTCCTCTCCTTTCCACTGTCTCTCTCTCCTCTCCTTTCCACTGTCTCTCTCTCCTCTCCACTGTCTCTCTCTCCTCTCCTTTCCACTGTCTTACTCTCCTCTCCTTTCCACTGTCTTTCTCTCCTCTCCTTTCCACTGTCTCTCTCTCTCCTCTCCTTTCCACTGTCTTCTCTCTCCTCTCCTTTCCACTGTCTTCTCTCCTCTCCTTTCCACTGTCTCTCCTCTCTTTCCACTGTCTCTCTCTCCCCTCTCCTTTCCACTGTCTTCCTTTCCACTGTCTTCTCCCTCTCCTTTCCACTGCTTCTCTTCTTTCCACTGTCTCTCCTCTCCTTTCCACTGTCTCCTCTCTCCTCTCCTTTCCACTGTCTCCCCTCTCTCTCCTCTCCTTTCCACTGTCTTCTCTCCTCTCCTTTCCACTGTCTTCTCTCTCCTTCTGTCTCTCTCCCTCTCCTTTCCACTGTCTTACTCTCCTCTCCTTTCCACTGTCTTCTCTCCCTCTCCTTTCCTCTCCTCTCCTTTCCACTGTCTCTCTCTCCTCTCCTTTCCACTGTCTTCTCTCCTCTCCTTTCCACTGTCTTCTCTCTCCTCTCCTTTCCACTGTCTCTCTCTCTCTCCTTTCCACTGTCTCTCTCCTCCCCTTTCCACTGTCTCTCTCTCCTCTCCTTTCCACTGTCTCTCTCTCCTCTCCTTTCCACTGTCTCTCTCCTCTCCTTTCCACTGCTTCTCTCTCCTCTCCTTTCCACTGTCTCCTTTCCACTCTCTCTCCTCTCCTTTCCACTGTCTCTCTCTCTCCTTTCCACTGCTCTCTCTCTCTCCACTCTCCTCTTCCACTTTCCACTTACTCTCCTCTCCTTTCCACTGTCTCTCTCTCCTTTCCACTGTCTCTCTCTCCTCTCCTTTCCACTGTCTCTCTCCTCTCCTTTCCACTGTCTCTCTCTCTCTCCTTTCCACTGTCTCTCTCTCCTCTCCTTTCCACTGTCTCTCTCTCCTCTCCTTTCCACTGTCTCTCTCTCCTCTCCTTTCCACTGTCTCTCTCTCCTCTCCTTTCCACTGTCTCTCTCTCCTCTCCTTTCCACTGTCTCTCTCTCTCTCTCCTTTCCACTGTCTTCTCTCCTCTCCTTTCCACTGTCTCTCTCCCTCTCCTTTCCACTGTCTCTCTCCCCTCTCCTTTCCACTGTCCTCTCTCTCCTCTCCTTTCCACTGTCTCTCTCCCTCTCCTTTCCACTGTCTTCTCTCCCTCTCCTGTCCACTGTCTCTCTCCCTCTCCTTTCCACTGTCTCTCTCTCCTCTCCTTTCCACTGTCTCTCTCCCTCTCCTTTCCACTGTCTCTCTCTCCTCTCCTTTCCACTGTCTCTCTCTCTCTCTCTCTCCCCTCTCCTTCCACTGTCTCTCTCCCCTCTCCTTTCCACTGTCTCCCTCTCTCTCTCTCTCTCCTTCCCTGTCTCTCTCTCCCCTCTCCTGTCCACTGTCTCTCTCCCTCTCCTTTCCACTGTCTCTCTCTCCTCTCCCTGTCTCTCTCTCTCCTTTCCACTGTCTCTCTCTCCTCTCCTTTCCTCTCCTTCCTGTCCACTGTCTCTCTCCCCTCTCCTTTCCACTGTCTTCTCTCCTCTCCTTTCCACTGTCTCTCTCCTCTCCTTTCCACTGTCTCTCTCTCCTCTCCTTTCCACTGTCTCTCTCTCCTCTCCTTTCCACTGCTTCTCTCTCCTCCCCTTTCCACTGTCTTACTCTCCTCTCCTTTCCACTGTCTCTCTCTCTCTCTCCTCTCCTTTCCACTGTCTTCTCTCTCCTCTCCTTTCCACTGCTTCTCTCTCCTCTCCTTTCCACTGTCTCTCTCTCCTCTCCTTTCCACTGTCTCTCTCCTCTCTCTCTCCTCCCCTTTCCACTGTTCTCTCTCCTCTCCTTTCCACTGTCTCTCTCTCCTCTCCTTTCCACTGTCTCTCTCTCTCTCCCCTTTCCTCTGCTCTCTCCTCTCCTCTCCTTTCCACTGTCTTCTCCCTCTCCTCTCCTTTCCACTGTCTCTCTCTCTCCTTTCCACTGCTTCTCTCTCCTCTCCTTTCCACTGTCTCTCTCCTCTCCTTTCCACTGTCTCTCTCTCTCTCACTGTCTTTCCACTCTCTCTCTCTCTGTCCTCTCCTTTCCACTGTCTTCTCTCTCTCTTTCTTCCACTCTTCTCTCTCCTCTCCTCCTTTCCACTGTCTTCTCTCCTCTCCTTTCCACTGTCTCTCTCTCTCCTTTCCTGTTTCCACTGTCTCTCTCTCCTCTCCTTTCCACTGTCTCTCTCTCCTCTCCTTTCCACTGTCTCTCTCTCCTCTCCTTTCCACTGTCTCTCTCTCCTCTCCTTTCCACTGTCTCTCTCTCCTCTCCTTTCCACTGTCTCTCTCTCCTCTCCTTTCCACTGTCTCTCCCCTCTCCTTTCCACTGTCTCTCTCTCTCTCCCTCTCCTTTCCACTGTCTCTCTCTCCTCTCCTTTCCACTGTCTCTCTCTCCCTCTCCTTTCCACTGTCTCTCTCCCCTCTCCTTTCCACTGTCTCTCTCTCCTCTCCTTCCACTGTCTCTCTCTCCTCTCTCCTTTCCACTGTCTCTCTCTCCTCTCCTTTCCACTGTCTCTCTCTCCTCTCCTTTCCACTGTCTCTCTCTCCCTCTCCTTTCCACTGTCTCTCTCTCCTCTCCTTTCCACTGTCTTCTCTCTCTCCTCTCCTTTCCACTGTCTCTCCTCTCTCCTCTCTCTCTCCTCTCCTTTCCAATGTCTCTCCTCTCTCTGTCTCTCCCTCTCTCCTTTCCACTGTCTCTCTCCTCTCCTTTCCACTGCTCTCTCTCTCTCCTCTCTCTTCCTCTCCTTTCTGTCTCTCTCTCCTCTCCTTTCCACTGTCTCTCTCTCCTCTCCTTCCACTGTCTCTCTCTCCTCTCCTTTCCACTGTCTCTCTCCTCTCCTTTCCAATGTATCTCTCTCTCCTTTCCACTGCTTCTCTCTCCTCTCCTTTCCACTGTCTCCTTTCCACTGTCTCTCTCTCTCTTTCCACTGTCTCTCTCTCCTCTCCTTTCCACTGCTTCTCTCTCCTCTCCTTTCCACTGTCTCTCTCTCCTCTCCTTTCCACTGTCTCTCTCTCTCCTCTTCTCCCTTTCCACTGTCTTCTCTCCTCTCCTTTCCACTGTCTCTCTCCTCTCCTTTCCACTGTCTCTCTCTCCTCTCCTTTCCACTGTCTCTCTCTCCTCTCCTTTCCACTGTCTTCTCTTTCCACCTCTCCTTTCCACTGTGTCTCTCTCCTCTCCTTTCCACTGTCTCTCTCTCTCTCCTTTCCACTGTCTCTCTCTCCTCTCCTTTCCACTGTCTCTCTCTCCTCTCCTTTCCACTGTCTCTCTCTTTCCACCTCTCCTTTCCACTGTCTCTCTCCCTCTCCTTTCCACTGTCTCTCTCTCCTCTCCTTTCCACTGTCTCTCTCCTCTCCTTTCCACTCTCTTTTCCACTGTCTTCTCTCTCTCCTTTCCACTGTCTCTCTCCCTCTCCTTTCCACTGTCTCTCTCTCTCCTCTCCTTTCCACTGTCTCTCTCTCCTCTCCTTTCCACTGTCTCTCTCCTCTCCTTTCCACTGTCTCTCTCTCCTCTCCTTTCCACTGCTTCTCTCTCTCTCCTGTCTCTCCTCTCCTTTCCACTGTCTCTCTCTCTCTCTCCTTTCCACTGTCTCTCTCCTCTCCTTTCCACTGCTGTCTCTCTCTCTCCTTTCCACTGTCTCTCTCTCCTTTCCACTGTCTACTCTCTCTCATTTCCACTGTCTCTCTCTCCTCTCCTTTCCACTGCTCTCTCTCCCTCTCCTTTCCACTGTCTTCTCTCCTCTCCTTTCCACTGTCTCTCTCTCCTCTCCTTTCCACTGCTTCTCTCTCCCTCTCCTTTCCACTGTCTCTCTCCTCTCCTTTCCACTGTCTTACTCTCCTCTCCTTTCCACTGTCTCTCTCTCCTCTCCTTTCCACTGTCTCTCTCCTCTCCTCTCTTTCACTGTCTCTCTCTCCTCTCCTTTCCACTGTCTTCTCTCCTCTCCTTTCCACTGTCTTCTCTCCTCTCCTTTCCACTGTCTTCTCTCCTCTCCTTTCCACTGTCTCTCTCTCTCCTTTCCACTGTCTCTCTCCTCTTCCACTGTCTTACTCTCTCTCTCCTTTCCACTGTCTTACTCTCCTCTCCTTTCCACTGTCTCTCTCTCCTCTCCACTGTCTCTCTCTCCTCTCCTTTCCACTGTCTTACTCTCCTCTCCTTTCCACTGTCTTACTCTCTCCTTTCCACTGTCTCACTCTCTCCTTTCCACTGCTTCTCTCTCCTCTCCTTTCCACTGTCTCTCTCTCCTCTCCTTTCCACTGTCTCTCTCTCTCCTTTCCACTGCTTCTCTCTCCTCTCCTTTCCACTGTCTTACTCTCCTCTCCTTTCCACTGTCTCTCTCTCTCTCCTTTCCACTGTCTCTCCTCTCCTTTCCACTGTCTCTCTCTCCTGTCTCTCCTTTCCACTGCTTCTCTCTCCTCTCCTTTCCACTGTCTCTCTCTCTCTCCCTTTCCACTGTCTCTCTCCTCTCCTTTCCACTGTCTCTCTCTCCTCTCCTTTCCACTGTCTTCTCTCCTCTCCTTTCCACTGTCTCTCTCTCCTCTCCTTTCCACTGTCTCTCTCTCTCTCCTTTCCACTGTCTTACTCTCCTCTCCTTTCCACTGTCTCTCTCTCATTTCCACTGTCTCTCTCTCCTCTCCTTTCCACTGCTTCTCTCTCCTCTCCTTTCCACTGTCTCTCTCTCCTCTCCTTTCCACTGTCTCTCTCTCCTCTCCTTTCCACTGTCTCTCTCCTCTCCTTTCCACTGTCTCTCTCTCCTCTCCTTTCCACTGTCTCTCTCTCTCTTTCCTCCTTTCCACTCTCTCTCTCCTTTCCTCTCTCCTCTCCTTTCCACTGTCTCTCTCTCTCCTTTCCACTCTCTCTCTCCTCTCTCCTGTCCACTCTCTCTCTCTCTCTCTCCTTTCCACTGTCTTCTCTCCTCTCCTTTCCACTGCTTCTCTCTCCTCTCCCCTTTCCACTGTCTTCTCTCCTCTCCTTTCCACTGTCTCTCTCTCCTCTCCTTTCCACTGTCTCTCTCTCCTCTCCTTTCCACTGCTTCTCTCTCCTCTCCTTTCCACTGTCTCTCTCCTCTCCTTTCCACTGTCTCTCTCTCCTCTCCTTTCCACTGTCTTCTCTCCTCTCCTTTCACTGTCTTCTCTCCTCTCCTTTCCACTGTCTCTCTCTCCTCTCCTTTCCACTGTCTCTCTCTCCTCTCCTTTCCACTGCTTCTCTCTCCTCTCCTTTCCACTGTCTTACTCTCCTCTCCTTTCCACTGTCTCTCTCTCTCCTTTCCACTGTCTCTCTCCCTCTCTTTCCACTGTCTCTCTCTCCTCTCCCCTTTCCACTGTCCACTGTCTCTCTCTCCTCTCCTTTCCACTGTCTCTCTCTCCTCTCCTTTCCACTGTCTCTCTCCTCTCCTTTCCACTGTCTCTCTCCCCTCCTTTCCACTGTCTTCCTCTCCCCTCTCCTTTCCACTGTCTCTCTCTCCTCTCACCTTTCTCACTGTCTCTCTCTCCTCTCCTTTCCACTGTCTCTCTCTCCTCTCCTTTCCACTGTCTCTCTCTCCCCTCTCCTTTCCACTGTCTCTCTCACTGTCCTCTCCTTTCCACTGTCTCTCTCCTCTCTCCTTTCCACTGTCTCTCTCTCCTCTCCTCTGTCTCTCTCCTCTCCTTTCCACTGTGTCTCTCTCCTCTCCTTTCCACTGTCTCTCTCCTCTCTTTCTCTCTCCTCTCCTTTCCACTGTCTCTCTCTCCTCTCCTTTCCACTGCTTTCTCTCTCCTCCCCTTTCCACTGTCTTCTCTCCTCTCCTTTCCACTGTCTCTCTCTCCTCTCCTTTCCACTGTCTCTCTCTCTCTTTCCACTGTCTCTCTCCCCCCTTTCACTGTCTCTCTCTCTCTCTCTCTCCTCTCCTCTCCTCTCCTTTCTCTCCTCCTCTGTCTCTCTCCTCTCCTTTCCACTGTCTCTCTCCTCTCCTTTCCACTGTCTCTCTCTCCTCTCCTTTCCACTGTCTCTCTCTCCTCTCCTTTCCACTGTCTCTCTCTCCTCGCCTTTCCACTGTCTCTCTCTCCTCTCCTGTCCACGGTCTCTCTCTCCTCTCCTTTCCAATGTATCTCTCCTCTCCTTTCCAATGTATCTCTCTCTCCTTTCCACTGCTTCTCTCTCCTCTCCTTTCCACTGTCTCTCTCTCCTTTCCACTGTCTCTCTCTCCTCTCCTTTCCACTGTCTCTCTCTCCTCTCCTTTCCACTGTCTCTCTCTCCTCTCCTTTCCACTGTCTCTCTCTCCTCTCCTTTCCACTGCTTCTCTCTCCTCCCCTTTCCACTGTCTTACTCTCCTCTCCTTTCCACTGTCTTACTCTCCTCTCCTTTCCACTGTCTCTCTCTCCTCTCCTTTCCACTGTCTCTCTCTCTCCTTTCCACTGCTTCTCTCCTCTCTCCTTTCCACTGTCTTACTCTCCTCTCCTTTCCACTGTCTCACTCTCTCATTTCCACTGTCTCTCTCCCCTCTCCTGTCCACTGTCTCTCTCCCCTCTCCTTTCCACTGTCTCTCTCCCCTCTCCTGTCCACTGTCTCTCTCCCCTCTCCTTTCCGCTGTCTTCTCTCTCTCTCTCTCCACTGTCTCTCTCCTCTCCTTTCCACTGTCTCTCTCTCCTCTCCTTTCCACTGTCTCTCTCTCCTCTCCTTTCCACTGTCTCTCTCTCCTTTCCTCTCCTTTCCACTGTCTCTCTCCCTCTCCTTTCCACTGTCTCTCTCCCTCTCCTTTCCACTGTCTCTCTCTCCTCTCCTTTCCACTGTCTCTCTCCCTCTCCTTTCCACTGTCTCTCTCCCTCTCCTTTCCACTGTCTCTCTCTCCTCTCCTTTCCACTGTCTCTCTCTCCTCTCCTTTCCACTGTCTCTCTCTCCTCTCCTTTCCACTGTCTCTCTCCTCTCCTTTCCACTGTCTCTCTCTCCTCTCCTTTCCACTGTCTCTCTCCTCTCCTTTCCACTGTCTCTCTCCTCCTCTCCTTTCCTCTCCTTTCCACTGTCTCTCTCTCCTCTCCTTTCCACTGTCTCTCTTCTCTCCTTTCCACTGTCTCTCTCTCTCTCCTTTCCCACTCTCTCTTTCTCTCTCTCTCCTTTCCACTGTCTCTCTCTCTCCTTTCCACTCTCCTCTCCTTTCCACTGTCTCTCTCTCCTCTCCTTTCCACTGTCTCTACTCTCCTCTCCATTCCACTGCTTCTCTCTCCTCTCCTTTCCACTGTCTCTCTCTCCTCTCCTTTCTCCTTTCCTCCTCTCCTTTCTGTCTCTCCTCTCCTTTCCACTGTCTCTCTCTCCTCTCCTTCCACTTTCCACTCTCTTCCACTCTCTCTCCTTTCCACTGTCTCTCTCTCCTCTCCTTTCCACTGTCTCTCTCTCCTCTCCTTTCCACTGTCTTCTCTCCTCTCCTTTCCACTGTCTCTCTCCTCTCCTTTCCACTGTCTCTCTCCTCTCCTTTCCACTGTCTCTCTCTCCTCTCCTTTCCACTGTCTCTCTCTCCTCTCCTTTCCACTGTCTCTCTCTCTCTGTCTCTCCTCTCCTTTCCACTGTCTCTCTCTCCTCCTCCCTGTTCCACTCTCTCTTTCCCTCCCTTTCCACTGTCTTCTCTCCTCTCCTTTCCACTGTCTCTCTCTCCTTTCCACTGTCTCTCTCTCCTCTCCTTTCCACTGTCTCCTCTCTCCTTTCCACTGTCTCTCTCTCCTCTCCTTTCCACTGTCTCTCTCCCCTCTCCTTTCCACTGTCTCTCTCCTCCTTTCCTCCTTTCCACTGTCTCTCTCCTCTCCTTTCCACTGTCTGTCTCTCTCTCCTTTCCACTGCTTCTCTCTCCTCTCCTTTCCACTGTCTCTCTCTCTCCTTTCTGTCTGTCTTTCCACTGTCTCTCTCTCTCTCTCCTTTCCACTGTCTCTCTCTCCTCTCCTTTCCACTGTCTTCTCTCTCCTCTCCTTTCCACTGTCTCTCCCCTCTCCTTTCCACTGTCTCTCTCTCTCTCTCCTTTCCACTGTTCTCTCTCTCCTTTCCACTTCTTCACTCTCTCCTCTCCTTTCCACTGTCTCTCTCTCCTCTCCTTTCCACTGTCTCTCCCTCTCCTTTCCACTGTCTCTCTCCCTCTCCTGTCCACTGTCTCTCTCCTCCACTGTCTCTCTCCTCTCCTCCACTGTCTCTCTCTCCTCTCCTGTCCACTGTCTCTCTCTCCTCTCCTTTCCACTGTCTCTCTCTCTCCTCTCCTTTCCACTGTCTCTCTCTCCTCTCCTTTCCACTGTCTCTCTCTCCTCTCCTTTCCACTGTCTCCCTCTCCTCTGTCTCTCCTCCTCTCCTTTCCACTGTCTCTCTCTCCTCTCCTTTCCACTGTCTCTCCCTCTCCTTTCCACTGTCTCTCTCTCTCTCCTTTCCACTGTCTCTCTCCCTCTCCTTTCCACTGTCTCTCTCTCCTCTCCTTTCCACTGTCTCTCTCTCCTCTCCTTTCCACTGTCTCTCTCCCTCTCCCTTTCTGTCTTTCTCTCTCCTCTCCTTTCCACTGTCTTCTCTCTCTCCTTTCCACTGTCTTCTCTCCTCTCCTTTCCACTGTCTCTCTCTCCTCTCCTTTCCACTGTCTCTCTCCTCTCCTTTCCACTGTCTTCTCTCCTCTCCTTTCCACTGTCTCTCTCCTCTCCTTTCCACTGTCTCTCTCCTCTCCTTTCCACTGTCTCTCTCCACTGTCTTCTCTCTCCTCTCCTTTCCACTGCTTCTCTCTCCTCTCCTTTCCACTGTCTTCTCTCCTCTCCTTTCCACTGTCTCTCCTCTCCTTTCCACTGTCTTCCTCTCCTCTCCTTTCCACTGTCTCTCTCTCCTCTCCTTTCCACTGTTCTCTCTCCCTCTCCTTTCCACTGTCTCTCTCTCTCTCTCCTTTCCACTGTCTCTCTCTCTCCTTTCCACTGTCTTCTCTCTCTCTCCTTTCCACTGTCTTCTCTCTCTCCTTTCCACTGTCTCTCTCTCTCCTCTCCTTTCCACTGCTTCTCTCTCCTCTCCTTTCCACTGTCTCTCTCTCCTCTCCTTTCCACTCTCTCTCTGTCTCTCCTTTCCACTGTCTCTCTCTCTCCTTTCCACTGTCTCTCTCCTCTCTCTCTCCTTTCCACTGTCTTCTCTCCTCTCCTTTCACTGTCTCTCTCTCCTCTTTCCACTGTCTCTCTCTCTCTCCTCTCCTTTCCACTGTCTCTCTCTCCTCTCCTTTCCACTGCTCTCTCTCTCCTCCCTTTCCACTGTCTTACTCTCCTCTCCTTTCCACTGTCTCTCTCTCCTCTCCTTTCCACTGTCTCTCTCTCCTCTCCTTTCCACCTCTCCTTTCCACTGTCTTCTCTCCCTCTCCTTTCCACTGTCTTCTCTCCTCTCCTTTCCACTGTCTCTCTCTCTCCTTTCCACTGTCTCTCTCTCCTCTCCACTGTCTCTCTTCCACTCTCTCTCTCCTCTCCTTTCCACTGTCTCTCTCCTCTCCTTCCACTGTCTCTTCTCTCTCCTCTCCTTTCCACTGTCTTCTCTCCTCTCCTTTCCACTGTCTCTCTCCCTCTCCTTTCCACTGTCTCTCTCTCCTCTCCTTTCCACTGTCTCTCTCTCCTCTCCTTTCCACTGTCTCTCTTTCTCTTCTCTCTCCTCTCCTTTCCACTGTCTCTACTCTCCTCTCCTTTCCACTGTCTCTCTCTCTCTCTCCTTTCCACTGTCTCTCTCTCCTCTCCTTTCCACTGTCTTACTCTCCTCTCCTTTCCACTGTCTCTCTCTCCTCTCCTTTCCACTGTCTCTCTCTCCTCTCCTTTCCACTGTCTCTCTCTCCTCTCCTTTCCACTGTCTCTCTCCTCTCCTTTCCACTCTCTCTCTCTCTCCTTTCCACTCTCCTTTCCACTGTCTCTCTCTCTCCTTTCCACTGTCTCTCTCCTCTCCTTTCCACTGTCTCTCTCTCCTCCCCTTTCCACTGTCTCTCTCTCTCCTTTCCACTGTCTTCTCTCTCCCTCTCCTTTCCACTCTCCTCTCTCTCTGTCTCTCTCCTCCTTTCCACTGTCTCTCTCTCTCTCCTTCCACTCTCTCCTCTCCTTTCCACTGTCTCTCTCTCCTCTCCTTTCCACTGTCTCTCCTCTCCTTTCCACTGTCTCTCTCTCCTCTCCTTTCCACTGTCTCTCTCCCTCTCCTTTCCACTGTCTCTCTCTCCTTTCTCTCTCCTCTCCTTTCCACTGTCTCTCTCTCCTCTCCTTTCCACTGTCTCTCTCTTTCCACTGTCTCTCTCTCTCTCTCTCTTCCACTGTCTCCACTGTCTTCTCTCTCCTCTCCTTTCCACTGTCTTCTCTCCTCTCCTTTCCACTGTCTCTCTCTCTCCTCTCCTTTCCACTGTCTCTCTCTCTCCTCTCCTTTCCACTGTCTTCTCTCTCCTCTCCTTTCCACTGTCTTCTCTCTCTCCTTTCCACTGTCTCTCTCCTCTCTCCTTTCCACTGTCTCTCTCTCTCTCCTTTCCACTGTCTTCTCTCTCTCTCTCCTTTCCACTTCTCTCTCTCTCTCCTTTCCACTGTCTCTCTCTCCTCTTCCACTGTCTCCTCTCCTTTCCCTCTCCTCTTCCCTGTCTTCTCTCTCCCTCTCCTTTCCTTGTCTCACTGTCTCCTCTCCCTCTCCTTTCCACTGTCTCTCTCTCTCTCCCTCTCCTTTCCACTGTCTCTCTCTCTCCTCTCCTTTCCACTGTCTCTCTCCTCTCCTTTCCACTGTCTCTCTCTCCTCTCCTTTCCACTCTCTCTTTCCACTGTCTCTCTCCTCTCTCTTCCACTGTCTCTCTCCTCCTCTCCTTTCCACTGTCTCTCCTCTCCTTTCCACTGTCTCTCTCCCCTCTCCTTTCCACTGTATCTCTCTCTCTCTCCTCCACTGTCTCTCCTTTCCACTGTCTTCTCTCCTCTCCTTTCCACTGTCTCTCTCTCTCCTTTCCACTGTCTCTCTCTCTCCTCTCCTTTCCACTGTCTCTCTCTCCTCTCCTTTCCACTGTCTCTCTCTCTCTCCTCCACTGTCCTCTCTTCTGTCACTTCTCTCCTCTCCTTTCCACTGTCTCTCTCTCTCCTTTCCACTGTCTCTCTCTCTCTCATTTCCACTGTCTCTCTCTCCTCTCCTTTCCACTGTCTCTCTCTCCTCTCTCTCTCTCCTTTCCACTGTCTCTCTCTCCTCTCCTTTCCACTGTCTTCTCTCTCCTCTCCTTTCCTGTCTCTCTCTCTCCTCTCCTTTCCCTGTCTTAATCTCCTCTCTCCTTTCCACTGTCTTCTCTCCTCTCCTTTCCACTGTCTCTCTCTCTCTCTCCTTTCCACTGTCTTCTCTCTCCTCTCCTTTCACTCCCTTCTGTCTCTCTCCTTTCCACTGTCTCTCTCTCCTCTGTCTCTTTCCACTTTCTCTCTCTCTCTCTCCTTTCCACTCTCTCCTCTCCTTTCCACTGTCTCTCTCTCCTCTCCTTTCCACTGTCTCTCTCCTTTCACTGTCTCTCTCTCCTTTCCACTCTCTCTCTCCTCTCCTTTCCACTGTCTCTCTCTCTCCTCTCCTTTCCACTGTCTCTCTCCTCTCCTTTCCACTGTCTCTCTCTCTCTCTCTCTCTCTCCTTTCCACTGTCTTCTCTCCTCCTCTCCTTTCCACTGTCTTCTCTCCTCTCCTTTCCACTGTCTCTCTCTCTCCTTTCCACTTCTCTCTCTCTCTCTCCTTTCCACTGTCTCTCTCTCCTCTCCTTTCCACTGTCTCTCTCTCCTCTCCTTTCCACTGTCTCTCTCTCCTCTCCTTTCCACTGTCTCTCTCTCCTCTCCTTTCCACTGTCTCTCTGTCCTCTCCTTTCCACTGTCTCTCTCTCCTCTCCTTTCCACTGTCTCTCTCTCTCTCTTTCACTGTCTCTCCCCTCTCCTTTCCACTGTCTTCTCTCTCCTCTCCTTTCCACTGTCTCTCTCTCCTCTCCTTTCCACTGTCTCTCTCCTCTCCTTCCACTGTCTCTCTCTCCTCTCCTTTCCACTGTCTCTCTCTCCTCTCCTTTCCACTGTCTCTCTTTCTCCTCTCCTTTCCACTGTCTCTCTCTCTCTCTCTCCTTTCCACTGTCTCTCTCCTTTCTCTGTCTCTCTCCTCTCCTTTCCACTGTCTCTCTCCCTCTCCTTTCCACTGTCTCTCTCCCTCTCCTTTCCACTGTCTCTCCTCCTCCACTGTCCACTCCCTCTCCTGTCCACTGTCTCTCTCTCTCTCCTTTCCACTGTCTCTCTCTCCTCTCCTTTCCACTGTCTCTCTCTCCTCTCCTTTCCACTGTCTCTCTCTCCTCTCCTTTCCACTGTCTCTCTCCCTCTCCTTTCCACTGTCTCTCTCCTCTCCTTTCCACTGTCTCTCTCTCTCTTTCCCTGTCTCTCCTTTCCACTGTCTCTCTCCCTTTCCACTGTCCTCTGTCTTTCTCTCTCCTCTCCTTTCCACTGTCTCTCTCTCCTCTCCTTTCCACTGTCTCTCTCTCCCTCTCCTTTCCACTGTCTCTCTCTCTCCTCTCCTTTCCACTGTCTCTCTCTCCTCTCCTTTCCACTGTCTCTCTCTCCTCTCCTTTCCACTGTCTCTCTCTCCTCTCCTTTCCACTGTCTCTCTCTCCTTTCCCTGTCTCTCTTCTCTCCACTGTCTTCTCTCTCCTCTCCTTTCCACTGTCTCTCTCTCCTCTCCTTTCCACTGTCTCTCTCTCTCCTTTCCACTGTCTCTCTCCTCTCCTTTCCACTGTCTCTCTCTCTCCTTTCCACTGTCTCTCTCTCTCTCCTTTCCACTTCTCTCTCCTTTCTCTCTCCTCTCCTTTCCACTGTCTTACTCTCCTCTCCTTTCCACTGTCTCTCTCTCCTCTCCTTTCCACTGTCTTCTCTCTCCTCTCCTTTCCACTGTCTCTCTCTCCACTTTCCTCTCTCTTTCCACTGCTTCTCTCTCTCCTCCACCTCTCCTTTCCACTGTCTCTCTCCTCTCCTTTCCACTGTCTTCTCTCTCCTCTCCTTTCCACTGTCTTCTCTCTCCTCTCCTTTCCACTGTCTCTCTCTCTCCTTTCCACTGCTTCTCTCTCTCCTTTCCACTGTCTTCTCCCTCTCTTTCCACTGTCTTCTCTCTCCTTTCCACTGTCTCTCTCCTCTCCTTTCCACTGTCTCTCTCTCCTCTCCTTTCCACTGTCTTCTCTCCTCTCTCCTTTCCACTGTCTCTCTCTCTCCTTTCCACTGTCTCTCTCTCCTCTGTCCTCTCCCCACTGTCTCTCTCTCCTCTCCTTTCCACTGTCTCTCTCTCTCCTCTCCTTTCCACTGTCTCTCTCTCTCTCCTTTCCACTGTCTCTCTCTCCTCTCCTTTCCACTGTCTCTCTCCTCTCCTTTCCACTGTCTCTCTCTCTCTCTCCTTTCCACTGTCTCTCTCCTCTCCTTTCCACTGTCTCTCTCCCTCTCTCTTTCCACCTCTCTCCTCTCCTTTCCACTGTCTTCTCTCTCCTCTCCTTTCCACTGTCTCTCTCTCCTCTCCTTTCCACTGTCTCTCTCTCTCCTCTCCTTTCCACTGTCTCTCTCTCCTCTCCTTTCCACTGTCTCTCTCTCTCCTTTCCACTGTCTCTCTCTCCTCTCCTTTCCACTGTCTTCTCTCTCTCCTTTCCACTGTCTCTCTCTCCTCTCCTTTCCACTGTCTCTCTCTCCTCTCCTTTCCACTGTCTTACTCTCCTCTCCTTTCCACTGTCTCTCTCTCTCCTTTCCACTGTCTCTCTCTCCTTTCCACTCCTTTCCACTCTTACTCTCCTTTCCACTCTCTCCTCTCCTTTCCACTGTCTCTCTCTCTCTCTTTCCACTGTCTCTCTCTCCTCTCCTTTCCACTGTCTCACTCTCTCCTTTCCACTGCTTCTCTCTCCTCTCCTTTCCACTGTCTTACTCTCCTCTCCTTTCCACTGTCTCTCTCTCTCCTTTCCACTGTCTCCTCTCTTTCCACCTCTCCTTTCCACTGTCTCTCCTCTCCTTTCCACTGTCTCTCTCTCTCCTCTCCTTTCCACTGTCTTCTCTCTCCTCTCCTTTCCACTGTCTTACTTTCTCTCTCTCCTTTCCACTGTCTCTCTCTCCTCTCCTTTCCACTGTCTCTCTCTCTCCTTTCCACTGTCTCTTTCCACTGTCTCTCTCTCCTCTCCTTTCCACTGTCTCTCTCTCCCTCTCTCTCCTTTCCACTGTCTCTCTCTCCTCTCCTTTCCACTGTCTCTCTCTCCTCTCCTTTCCACTGCTCTCTCTCCTCTCTCCTTTCCACTGTCTTCTCTCTCTCCTTTCCACTGTCTCTCTCTCCTCTCCTTTCCACTGTCTCTCTCTCCTCTCCTTTCCACTGTCTCTCTCTTTCCACTGTCTCTCTCCCCCTTTCCACTGTCTCTCTCTCCTCTCCTTTCCACTGTCTTACTCTCCTCTCCTTTCCACTGTCTCCCTCTCTCTCTCTCTCCTTTCCACTGTCTCTCTCTCTCTCTCTGTCCTTTCCACTGTCTCTCTCTCCTCTCCTTTCCACTGTCTCTCTCTCCTCTCCTTTCCACTGTCTCTCTCCTCTCCTTTCCACTGTCTCTCTCTCTCTCTCTCTCTTTCCACTGTCTCTCTCTCCTCTCCTTTCCACTGTCTCTCTCTCCTCTCCTTTCCACTGTCTCTCTCTCCTCTCCTTTCCACTGTCTCTCTCTCCTCTCCTTTCCACTGTCTCTCTCTCCTCTCCTTTCCACTGTCTCTCTCTCCTCTCTCTCCTCCCTCTCCTTTCCACTGTCTTCTCTCCTCTCCTTTCCACTGTCTCTCTCTCCTCTCCCTGTCCACTCCTCTCTTTCTCTCTCTCTCTCCTTTCCACTGTCTCTCTCTCCTCTCCTTTCCACTGTCTCTCTCTCTCTTTCCACTGTCTCTCTCCTTTCCACTGTCTTCTCTCCTCTCCTTTCCACTGTCTCTCTCTCTCCTTTCCACTGTCTCTCTCCACTGTCTCTCTCCCCTCTCCTGTCCACTGTCTCTCTCCCTCTCCTTTCCACTGTCTCTCCTTTCCACTCTCTCTCTCCTTTCCACTGTCTCTCTCTCCTCTCCTTTCCACTGTCTCTCTCCTCTCCTTTCCACTGTCTGTCTCTCTCTCTCTCTCCACTGTCTTCTCTCTCTCCTTTCCACTGTCTCTCTCTCTCCTTTCCACTGTCTCTCTCTCTCTCCTTTCCACTGTCTCTCTCTCTCTTTCCACTGTCTCTCTCTCCTCTCCTTTCCACTGTCTCTCTCCTCTCCTTTCCACTGTCTCTCTCCTCTCCTTTCCACTGTCTCTCTCTCTCCTTTCCACTGTCTCTCTCTCCACTGTCTCCTCCTCTCCTTTCCACTGTCTTCTCTCTCCTCTCCTTTCCACTCTCTCCTCTCCTTTCCACTGTCTCTCTCCTCTCCCTTCCACTGTCTCTCTCTCTCCTCCTCTCCTTTCCACTGTCTTCTCTCTCCTCTCCTTTCCACTGTCTCTCTCTCCTCTCCTTTCCACTGTCTCTCTCCCTCTCCTTTCCACTGTCTCTCTCTCCCTCTCCTTTCCACTGTCTCTCTCTCCTCTCCTTTCCACTGTCTCTCTCCTCTCCTTTCCACTGTCTCTCTCTCTCTCCTTTCCACTGTCTCTCCTCTCCTTTCCACTGTCTTCTCTCTCCTCTCCTTTCCACTGTCTCTCTCTCCTCTCCTTTCCACTGTCTCTCTCTCTCTCCTTTCCACTGTCTCTCTCTCTCCCCTTTCCACTGTCTCTCCTCCTTTCCACTGTCTCTCTCTCCTCTCCTTTCCACTGTCTTCTCTCCTCTCCTTTCCACTGTCTCTCTCTCCTCTCCTTTCCACTGTCTCTCTCTCTCCTTTCCCTCTCCTTTCCACTGCTTCTCTCTCCTCTCCTTTCCACTCTCCTCTCCTTTCCACTGTCTCTCCTCTCCTTTCCACTGTCTCTCTCTCCTCTCCTTTCCACTGTCTCTCTCTCCCTCTCCTTTCTCTGTCTCTCTCTCTCTCCTTTCCACTGTCTCTCTCTCTCTCCTTTCCACTGTCTCTCTCTCCTCTCCTTTCCACTGTCTTCTCTCCTCTCCTTTCCACTGTCTCTCTCTCCTCTCCTTTCCACTGTCTCTCTCTCCTCTCCTTC
This sequence comes from Oncorhynchus nerka, assembly GCF_034236695.1. NCBI lineage: Eukaryota > Metazoa > Chordata > Actinopteri > Salmoniformes > Salmonidae > Oncorhynchus > Oncorhynchus nerka. Next base: position 5,005,332 of record NC_088416.1, on the reverse strand, counting down.
CACTGTCTCTCTCTCTCTCTCTCCTCTCCTTTCCACTGTCTTCTCTCCCTCTCCTTTCCACTGTCTCTCTCCTCTCCTTTCCACTGCTTCTCTCTCCCTCTCCTTTCCACTGTCTCTCTCTCCCTCTCCTTTCCACTGTCTCTCTCTCTCCTTTCCACTGTCTCTCTCTCTCTTTCCACTGTCTCTCTCCCCTCTCCTTTCTCTCTCCCTTTCCCTTTCCACTGTCTCTCTCCTCTCCTTTCCACTGTCTCTCTCTCCTCTCCTTTCCACTGTCTCTCTCTCTCCTTTCCACTGTCTCTCTCTCCCTCTCCTTTCCACTGTCTCTCTCTCTCTCTCCTTTCCACTGTCTCTCTCTCTCCTTTCCACTGTCTCTCTCTCTCCTTTCCACTGTCTCTCCTCTCCTTTCCACTGTCTCTCTCTCTCCTTTCCACTGTCTCTCTCTCCTCTGTCCTTTCCACTGTCTCTCTCTCTCTCCTTTCCACTCTCCTCTCCTTTCCACTGTCTCTCTCTCTCCTTTCCACTGCTTCTCCTCTCTCTCTCTCCTTTCCACTGTCTCTCTCTCCCTCTCCTTTCCACTGTCTCTCTCCTCTCCTTTCTCTCTCTCTCCTTTCACTGTCTCTCTCCTCTCTTTCTCTCTCTCTCCTTTCTGTCTCTCTCCTCTCTGTCTGTCTCTCTCCCTCTCCTTTCCACTGTCTTCTCTCTCCTCTCCTTTCCACTGCTTCTCTCTCCTCTCCCACTGTCTCTCTCTCTCCTTTCCACTGTCTCTCTCCTCTCCTTTCCACTGTCTCTCTCCCTCTCCTTTCCACTGTCTCTCTCTCTTTCCACTGTCTCTCCCTCTCCTTTCCACTGTCTCTCTCCTCCCTTTCCACTGTCTCTCTCTCTCCTCTCCTTTCCACTGTCCACTCTCTCTCTCCCTCTCCTTTCCACTGTCTCTCTCCCCTCTCCTTTCCACTGTCTCTCTCTCTCTTTCCACTGTCTCTCTCCTCTCCTTTCCACTGTCTCTCTCTCCTCTCCTTTCCACTGTCTCTCTCTCCTCTCCTTTCCACTGTCTCTCTCCTCTCCTTTCCACTGTCTCTCTCCCTCTCCTTCCACTGTCTCTCTCCCTCTCCTTTCCACTGTCTCTCTCCTTTCCACTGTCTCTCTCTCCTCTCCTGTCCACTGTCTCTCTCTCCTCTCCTTTCCACTGTCTCTCTCCTCTCCCTTTCCACTGTCTCTCTCCCTCTCCTTTCTGTCCTTCCACTGTCTCTCTCCTCTCCTTTCCACTCTCTTTCTCTCTCTCCTCTCCTTTCCACTGTCTCTCCTTTCTCCTCTCCTTTCCACTGTCTCTCTCCACTGTCTCTCTCCTTTCCACTGTCTCTCTCCCTCTCCTTCCACTGTCTTTCCACTGTCTCTCTCTCCCTCTCCACTGTCCACTGTCTCTCTCCTCTCCTTTCCACTGTCTCTCTCCCCTCCTTTCCACTGTCTCTCTCTCTCTCCTTTCCACTGTCTCTCTCTCCTCTCCTTTCCACTGTCTCTCTCCCTCTCCTGTCCACTGTGTCTCTCTCTCCTCTCCTTTCCACTGTCTCTCTCTCCTCTCCTTTCCACTGTCTCTCTCTCCTCTCCTTTCCACTGTCTCTCTCTCCCTCTCCTTTCCACTGTCTCTCTCTCCTCTCCTTTCCACTGTCTCTCCTCTCCCTCTCTCCTTTCCACTGTCTCTCCTTTCCACTCTCTCCTCTCCTTTCCACTGTCTTCTCTCTCCTTTCCACTGTCTCTCTCTCCTCTCCTTTCCACTGTCTCTCTCTCTCCTTTCCACTGTCTCTCTCTCTCCTTTCCACTGTCTCTCTCCCTTTCCCTCTCCTTTCCACTGTCTCTCTCTCCTCTCCTTTCCACTGTGTCTCTCTCTCCTCTCCTTTCCACTGTCTCTCTCTCCCTCTCCTTTCCACTGTCTCTCTCTCCTCCATTGTCTCTCTCTCCCTTTCCACTGTCTCTCTCTCCTCTCCTTTCCACTGTCTTCTCTCCTCTCCTTTCCACTGTGTCTCTCTCTCCTTTCCACTGTCTTACTCTCCCTCTCCTTTCCACTGTCTCTCTCTCCTCTCCTTTCCACTGTCTCTCTCCCTCTCCTTTCCACTGTCTCTCTCTCCTCCTTTCCACTGTCTCTCTCTCCTCTCCTTTCCACTGTCTCTCTCCCTCTCCTTCCACTGTCTCTCTCTCCTCTCCTTTCCACTGTCTCTCTCTCCTCTCCTTTCCACTGTCTCTCTCTCCCTCTCCTTTCCACTGTCTCTCTCTCCCTCTCCTTTCCACTGTCTCTCTCTCCTCTCCTTTCCACTGTCTCTCTCTCTCCTTTCCACTGTCTCTCTCTCTCTCTCCTGTCCACTGTCTCTCTCTCCTCTCCTTTCCACTGTCTCTCTCCCCTCTCCTTTCCACTGTCTCTCTCCTCTCCTTTCCACTGTCTCTCTCCCCTCTCCTTTCCACTGTCTCTCTCTCCTCTCCTTTCCACTGTCTCTCTCCCCTCTCCTTTCCACTGTCTCTCTCTCCTCTCCTTTCCACTGTCTCTCTCTCCCTCTCCTTTCCACTGTCTCTCTCCCCTCTCCTTTCCACTGTCTCTCTCTTTCCTCTCCTTTCCACTGTCTCTCTCTTCCCTCTCCTTTCCACTGTCTCTCTCCCCTCTCCTTTCCACTGTCTCTCTCCCTCTCCTTTCCACTGTCTCTCTCTCCCTCTCCTTTCCACTGTCTCTCTCTCCCTCTCCTTTCCACTGTCTCTCTCTCCCTCTCCTTTCCACTGTCTCTCTCTCCTCTCCTTTCCCTGTCTCTCTCTCCCTCTCCTTTCCACTGTCTCTCTCTCCCTCTCCTTTCCACTGTCTCTCTCCCCCTCTCCTTTCCACTGTCTCTCTCCCTCTCCTTTCCACTGTCTCTCTCCCTCTCCTTTCCACTGTCTCTCTCCCCTCTCCTGTCCTCTCTCTCTCCCCTCTCCTTTCCACTGTCTCTCTCCCTCTCCTTTCCACTCTTCTCTCTCCTCTCCTTTCCACTGTCTCTCTCCCTCTCCTTTCCACTGTCTCTCCTCTGTCCTCTCCTTTCCACTGTCTCTCTCCCTCTCCTTTCCACTGTCTCTCTCTCCTCTCCTTTCCACTGTCTCTCTCTCCCTCTCCTTTCCACTGTCTCTCTCCCCTCTCCTTTCCACTGTCTCTCTCCTCTCCTTTCCACTGTCTCTCTCCTCTCCTTTCCACTGTCTCTCTCCTCTCTCCTCTCCTTTCCACTCTCCTTTCTCTCTCTCCTCTCCTTTCCACTGTCTCTCTCCTCTCCTTTCCACTGTCTCTCTCCCCTCCTTTCCCTGTTCCACTCTCTTTCTCTCTCCCTCTCCTTTCCACTGTCTCTCTCCCTCTCCTTTCCACTGTCTTCTCTCCTCTCCTTTCCACTGTCTCTCTCCACTCCTCTCCTTTCCACTGTCTCTCTCCCTCTCCTTCCACTGTCTCTCTCTCCTCTCCCCTTTCCACTGTCTCTCTCTCCTCTCCTTTCCACTGTCTCTCTCCTCTCTCCACTGTCTCTCTCCTCTCCTTTCCACTGTCTCTTCTGTCCTCTCTCTCCTTTCCACTGTCTCTCTCTCCTCTCCTTTCCACTGTCTCTCTCTCCTCTCCTTTCCACTGTCTCTCTCTCCTCTCCTTTCCACTGTCTGTCTCTCTCTCCTCTCCTTTCCACTGTCTCTCTCCTCTCCTTTCTCTCCTCTCCTTTCCACTGTCTCTCTCCCTCTCCTTCCACTGTCTCTCTCTCCTTTCCACTGTCTCTCTCTCCTCTCCTTTCCACTGTCTCTCTCTCCTCTCCTTTCCACTGTCTCTCTCTCCTCCCTCCTTTCCACTGTCTCTCTCTCTCTCCTCTCCCCTTTCCACTGTCTCTCTCTCCTCTCCTTTCCACTGTCTCTCTCTCCTCTCCTTTCCACTGTCTTCTCTCCTCTCCTTTCCACTGTCTTACTCTCCCTCTCCTTTCCACTGTCTCTCTCTCCTCTCCTTTCCACTGTCTCTCTCCTCTCCTTTCCACTGTCTTTCTCTCTCCTCTCCTTTCCACTGTCTCTCTCCTCTCCTTTCCACTGTCTCTCCTCTCCTTTCCACTGTCTTCTCTCTCCTCTCCTTTCCACTGTCTACTCTCCTCTCCTTTCCACTGTCTCTCTCTCTCCATTTCCACTGTCTCTCTCTCCTTTCCACTGTCTTCTCTCTCTTTCCACTGTCTCTCTCTCCCTCTCCTTTCCACTGTCTTCTCTCTCTCCTTTCTGTCTCTCCCTCTCCTTTCCACTGTCTCTCTCTCCTCTTTCCACTGTCTCGCTCTCTCTCTTTCCACTGTCTCTCTCTCCTTCTCTCTCTCCTTTCCACTGTCTCTCTCCCCTCCTTTCCACTGTCCACTGTCTCTCTCCCTCTCCTTTCCACTGTCTCTCTCCTCCCTCTCCTGTCCACTGTCTCTCTCTCTTTCTCTCTTTCTCCTGTCTGTCTCTCTCCTCTCCTTTCCACTGTCTCTCTCCCTCTCCTTTCCACTGTCTCTCTCCTCTCCTTTCCACTGTCTCTCCTTTCCACTGTCTCTCTCCTCTCCTTTCCACTGTCTCTCTCTCCTCTCCTTTCCACTGTCTCTCTCTCCTCTCCTTTCCACTGTCTCTCTCCCCTCTCCTTTCCCTGTCTCTCTCTCTCTTTCTGTCTCTCTCTCCTTTCCACTGTCTCTCTCCTTTCCTTTCCACTGTCTCTCTCTCCTCTCCTTTCCACTGTCTCTCTCTCTCTCTCCTTTCCACTGTCTCTCTCTCCTCTCCTTTCCACTGTCTGTCTCTCTCCTCTACCTTTCCACTGTCTCTCTCCTCTCCTTTCCACTGTCTCTCTCCCTCTCCTTCCACTGTCTCTCTCCTCTCCTTTCCACTGTCCTCTCTCCTCTCCTTTCCACTGTCCTCTCCCTCTCCTTTCCACTGTCTCTCTCTCCTCTCCTCCTTCCACTGTCTCTCTCCCTCTCCTTTCCACTGTCTCTCCTCTCCTTTCCACTGTCTCTCTCCCCTCTCCTGTCCACTGTCTCTCTCCCTCTCCTGTCCACTGTCTCTCCCCTCTCCTGTCCACTGTCTCTCTCCCCTCTCCTGTCCACTGTCTCTCTCCCCTCTCCTTTCCACTGTCTCTCTCCCCTCTCCTTTCCACTGTCTCTCTCTCTCCCCTCTCCTGTCCACTGTCTCTCTCCTGTCACTGTCTCTCCCCTCTCCTGTCCACTGTCTCTCTCTCCTCTCCTGTCCACTGTCTCTCTCCCCTCTCCTGTCCACTGTCTCTCTCCCCTCTCCTGTCCACTGTCTCTCTCCCCTCTCCTGTCCACTGTCTCTCTCCCCTCTCCTGTCACTGTCTCTCCCCTCTCCTGTCCACTGTCTCTCTCCCCTCTCCTGTCCATTGTCTCTCCCCTCTCCTGTCCACTGTCTTTCTCCTCTCTTCTTTCTTTATCTCTCTCTATCTCCCTCCTTTCTTATCCTTGTTTCGGGCTGTCTTTCTTCTCTCCTACCTCTCCAATTTTCTCACTTTTTTCATACTTTTTTTACATACTTAAATCACACCTCCCTACTTATCAGCAGCTAAGAGAGAGAGTAATCACCTAGCCAAATAAACAATGAAACAGAACAATGAAAAGAGAGAGAGGGAACATTACAGTTACATCACTCCAAGTCCCCCTCTCTCTCACATTCTCCTCCGTTATGTGTGACATCAGAAAAACCCCAGAGGAATTTGATTATGGCGAACGTTATATACTAAATGAGCCTAAATGACTTTTGGCAGTGACTCCTCGCAATCTACTGGGGAATGCGGAGCCTCCAAACAGTCAGAACAAATTAAAAGCCAACCTGCTATTTTACTGTGGAGATCTGTTGATGTTGTAAAGCGAGGGAAACGAGACTGGAGGCCTTTACGTGACTACCCAGCAGATTTTATTTGATTTTCCCCCGGCCCCAAATCCAAGCCTTCTTGGCATGAGATGCTATGCTTTGACTAAGCATGGGGTCTGGAAATGGCCTATTAAATACTTTTTAACACTTTATGTTGTTCCATGCCCTAGGCCAAGCGGACAAAGTTTGTCACTCAGCAACTGCATGTGGAGGGGGAGAGAAAAAAACTCCCATCACAGTCTAAACTGGGCGTGATGTCAATTTCATTAACAAGCGTGGCTGGACACACACACACACACATGCAGTAGGTGCATGTGCATATTGGCATCCTCAAACACACACGTGTGCACATACACACACATACACATGAGCCTGCCCATACACACACGCATGCACGCACGCACACACACACACATGCAGTAGGTGCATATGCATATTGGCATCCTCAAACACACACGTGTGCACATACACACACATACACATGAGCCTGCCCATACACACATGCATGCACGCACGCACACACACACACACACACACACACACACACACACACACACACACACACACACACACACACACACACACATAAATCTCCGGGCTTAGTGCGATGGTGTGAAAATATGTGAGTGTAAATGAGATGCAGACAGCCTCACAGCAGAGTCCCTGACAGAAATAGGAGAGAGAGAGCGACAGACAGACAGACAGACAGACAGACAGACAGACAGACAGACAGACAGAGAGAGAGAGAGAGAGAGAGAGAGAGAGAGAGAGAGGATATGGCTCAGTTCTGAATAGCGAAACTGAAGAAAAGAAGCAAGTCAGCAAGTTTTGAATAAAAGTCATGTTTAGCATTCTGTGCATACCAGTCATCTCTGAATAATGGACAGTGAAAATAAATATTCTTTATTTTTAGGACTGAAATAAAGTGTACTTTTACTTGCTTTTGTTCTTTAAAAAAGAACTTAACAGAAACTATTCGGAAATTTCATGCAAATAGATACTGAAACTGGACTGTAAAAATAGAGTGTTGCTATTGTCCATTGAAAGTACATACAAGCAGTAATAAAGCCAACTCAACAAGTCCCAGATTATGAATGAGAAAGCTGAACACTTTATTGATGGGTCTGACACAAACGTTTGGCACTCAGAACAGAACAAGGTTTATTAACGCTGGGTGGTGAATGGTGACATAATGACAGTATCACATTCATATTTACAATCTGATCCATGGTGAAAATACTGCCAGTTGTTATGATGAATTAGGATTAATGCAAACTTGATGTGAATTGAATTGCATTTTATTCACTATTTTTAAAAATCCCAAAAGAAATCCTTCCAGCTTTTCACCCACATCAAACAAATGTCAAATAAATTGCTTAAGAAAAAAAGTAAGCTCATAATAAATAGGTCATTAAATAAATACTAGAAAACACAAAGATACAGATACTCTAGGTAGTTATTGTTCTGTTAAAATATTATTTCTGAAACACGAATCCTACCTGCACAGCTGCTAGTCTACTACAATCGAAATCATCTGAATTGAAATGACATCAACCCATTTGACTATCTTCCACCCGAAAATATACAAGTTCCGCGTACCCAATTGTACCAGAATCCTCATACACAAATTGTTCAGAGTTGCTGGGAAATCTACTGAGAAAAAAAGGCATAGTAAATACGGTTTTTACAATCAGGTTTCTAAATTAATGTGGGCTGTGTGCTTCCTGAATAGAACAAGACGTTTTATTCCAGTAATGTGTTTGTAAACATCTACAAAAAACATGTCGGGTTCCATCTAAATGTAATAACACTAAACCTTGTAAGACCACATTACTAATGATAATCTCAAAACCTCAAAACATGTTAGTCTGATAAGGACAATCTAGTGAGAATTTCAGGGAATCTTGTTATGTTCAGTTCTCCAACGCTTCTCACGCACATCTCTCACCTCTCTCTCTCGCTCTCTCTCTCTCTCTCTCTCTCTCTTGCTCTCTCTCTCTCTCTCTCTCTCGCTCGCACAGGCACGCACGCACATAACACAAGGCGGTGGTCTTCACTGATAACGTCATAGGGAGATTAATTTTACTGCAAATGAGTCACAATCGCTGCCACCTAAACAGACATTTGGAGCGTTACCCACAATACCTCATAGTCAACTCCACCAAGTAAACAACACTTTTTCCACCCATCTTCATCTCCATCCCCTCTTCCTTTTGGAAATCCCATTTTCCCTTCTACCTTGATCACCCACTTCCTAAACCCTTTCCCTCTGGAAATCCCTCCATCCCTCACTCTTTCGAACGACTCGCCTCCTCTTTGGCCCTCTCGGCTTGCTTCAGGGCATTGATGACGGGGAACCATGGTGACGGGGGCAGCTCGGGGATGATGCCGCCGCCGGCGGTCCTCTTGGCCTGGTTGAGGTGACCCAGGGCGGTGTAGAGACTGCTGGAGCGGAGGGGCACGTCTGGGTCCTCCTGCTGCTGCTGCTCTGTGTAGTACCAGGGCTCCAGGACTGCTGCTGGGGTGCAGTGCTTGTGCTGCATGGGGAAGAGGACGGTTGGTGTCAATTTTATTATTTACTTCAAGATGTGAAAAACCTTTTAAATCACTTCCTGAATTGAGTGAATAGAAAGTGATCCCGAACCCTGTAAGAGACAGGAGCCGGGAGGCAGAAGGGTCAGTGAAGAGGGTGTGCAAAGTGATGACGTATGATACCGTTGCCTCGATTTACGGTTAGGGACAGCAGGGATTCTGGTCATCATAATGGGTTGTGGCAGGACTCAGCAAATGATGAGGGCAAGTCACATGGGTACTGCCTCACCCTTCACTGAAACGACTTATTACGAGTGAGTCATACAACGTCTTTATTCCACAGCGTAGGGGGAGCATGAGTAAGGTTCTTTCAGGGAAATTATTTTTCATATTCAACCTTAGATGTGCCAGCGTCGTCTCATTAGATACATGACACCTGAGTTGCCATCCTTAGATAAATGAACTCCACCTCCAATTTGCCAAGCTCTGACAGGAGAAGCTTCAGGTGAGTTTTCCCTAAGAGCGTTTTCCCATTGAGTAGCATCGGTCTACTGAACAAACCCCTGAGGGAAATCCAAGGCTTCTTGACAGACGACCTGACCTTCCATCAGTATTGTGAGAAATGACCTCTCACAAGAACCCTGGCTGCCTACGCTCTGCTAAACGGAAGACAACGCCACGACACCCTCCGTTTGACTCTCCTTCTTCCTGCCCCTTTTCATGTCTCCAACAACACATTAGCTGTGGAAAACCGCCGCGAGCTACACTGTACCCGTCTACATCAAAAGCCTCTGCCGGGAAGGCCCCGTCGCCCATCTCCCTCCTCTCAGTCTTCAGCCTTTAATCACAGTTTAGTCACGCTCGGCCTTAATGAAAGGCCCCTCTCTGATTCACGGGCGTCCCAATCTACTGCCTGACCAAAAAGCCTTGCATCCCTCTCGCTCTTTCAAGACAGGGGGCCTTTATAGAGAGTAACAGGCGGGGAGCGTTGCCTGAGCACACGATGCCTGGGAGGTGTCCTAAGGAGATAATGACTTTATGTTCCCAGAGTGAAGAGACAGAAAGAGTGGGAGAGAATCCCTTAGAAGTCTCTGGTGGGAAAAGATGTACTAGATGAGGTGTACAGTAAGTATTGACTATAGGAGAGGGTGTATTAGTAAGTCATTGGGACTGGATGATATTTATGTTTGTGAAGGCGATTATAAGAACTTACATAATAGTCCTCTGTGGGAGAACGCTAGAGAAACAACCTCTGCTTCTTGTCTGTGATTTTAATGAATGTAACCCAGAGTGGGGCAGCGGTCTAAGGCACTGCATCTCAGTCACCCTGGTTTGATTCCAGGCTGTATCACAATCGGCCGTGATTGGGAGTCCAATAGGGCGGCGCACAATTGGCCCAGCGTCGTCCGGGTTTGGCCGGGGTAGGCCGTCATTGTAAATAAGAATTTGTTCTTAACTGACTTGCCTAGTTAAAAAAAGGGTAAATAAAAAATCTATAAAAACCTCTAGGGCAGTGTGTGTATGTGATGATGATGCTTTCAGTCGTCTATCTTGCCCTCGGGACGTAAGCCGTTTGGATAGAAGGTGTGTGTGTGTGTTAGTGATGCCTACCTTGAGAACGAAGCCCTCTGGGCAGGTAAGTTGATCGTACCACAGAGCCTTGTACATGATCAGCAGGACAAGACAAGCCAGGAACCCAAGGGTGATGAGGATCAAACCTGTGAGCTGGACACACACACACACACACACACACACACACACACACACACACACACACACACACACACACACACACACACACACACACACGACCATGAATGTCACCATTCCCAGTAGTATTTCAGTAAACATACTACTGGCCCCTAGATGAGACTTTACCTTGACCTTCTCTGATACCTCGTTGTACAGTTTTATATTCAGCTTCTTGATTCCCGGCACGTACAACTTCTTCTTTTTCTTCTGCTGCAGCTGATACTCTGTTGTGGTCTTCACGATTACCTGAGGATGAACAGCGGCATAGCACACAGAGCTCTCTGAGTGCCACAGCACTCTGAATCATTGGGATAACAGGGAGGCTGGGTCAAGGCACAGTACAGGGACCAATGGCAGGCTCAGAAATGATGTAGGCTTGATGTGTGTCTAGACATGCAGTGTAATGTAATATACAGACAGGATGTACTGAACATGTTTAATAATTACTGGGTGCGCACACACACACACACACACGCACACACACACACACACACATGCACACACACACACACACACACACACACACAAACACTCACACGCACACAAACACTCACACGCACACACACTCACGTTGTTACCTTGTCTAAGTATGGCTGTTGCAGCTGGTTCACCTCCAGAGGGGTGATGAGAGGGATGTTATCAAAGCCATCGTCCATAGACTGTTCTTTATCCAGCTTATCAGCCAGGTTACTGCCCAGCTTCACCATGTCTGCCTGCCTGACCAATCTGAATGAAGCAGTGCAGAGGATCAGATGCTGGGTAACACAGCTCTGTTGGGTTCAAACTACTTCTCAATGACTGTCTGTCTGGACGATTTGGATCGCAATACAAACAGTGCTGAACGATTAGATGCTGGGTAACGCAACTCGGTTTGGCTTTACTGTGCAGAGGGTAAGGTACTTGGTAATGCAGCTTGATTTTATTCCACTTAGTTGCTCCCTGTTTCCTTGTGTGGCGGATGTTGAAGATGATGTTAAAACGATAGTGGTGGTGATGATGATGATGATGATGATGATGGCGAGAGCTTTATTCAAATGGCTGCCACGATATGCCCGACTGTCTTCGTCCTGCTCTATGTGGGAGGTTTGTGTCAAACCAAATGTCATCGTCATTATGTCCATTTCCACAAGTAGTCCTACAGTGTCTCTTTCAATGTGCATAGAGTTTATTATGTCCATACTGGCTGTAATTCCAATGTGAGTCATGTAAAGTCGTTGCGTGGGCTACAAACAGGAACACACGCGGTGTGTTTGCTTCATATCCTATGTGTGTGTTGGTCTAACTGTGCTGTTCCCCCTCCTCCTCGATCAGCGCACCATCTGAATGTGGAACACAAGGTGAGAAAGCCACTGAGCTCGTTGACGCCGTGTGAAACGCAACACCCCCTTCTCTGTAGCTCGCCATCCTGTACCGCTGTGAGAATGACTCATAACCGGGATGCTAACAAGGGGGCGAAGGTCAGCTCCTCGCAGGTTCAATCATACAGACAGGCAGGAACACAGACGAGCACGAAAACATACACGCAAACACACACACTCTCCCTCTCTAGCTATCTCTTTCTGTCTCTCTCTCACACACACACACACACACACACACACACACACACACTTCCTCCAGGCTCCATTAGCCTAGCTATTGTTGCACTCTGGAGTGAGTGGGTGGCTATAATGGCTAATGTAGTTGTCTGTACAGAACTACAGCCCACCATCTTCAGACTGTAGATTGCAGCCTACTGTAGGAGGGAGTTGTGGGTGCCATGGTGATTCAGATGACTGATTGATGCTATATCAATGCAGAATGAGCTGAGAGCCAGCTGTCAAATCTGTTCCCCCATCAGCAAGGAGTGAAACAAGGTGTAGATGAATGTGGATGGCATTTTAACTAGACAAACAGTATAGTTTCCATAATATTTTCTAATCATATTCTTTGGTCAATATTCTCTGAATATTTTGATTGGGAAGTACAATAAGGAGGTGATGTGTATTAATGCTTTATATATGCTAAAACCACATAACACAACATAAAACATAGTCTTACAAATCCCCAAAATATAATGATTCTATAAACTAATAGTATCTAGGCCTGTTAACTTTTTTCTTCACGGTTCACTAATCAGGCATCTGGTCTCAACTTGCTGCATTGAAAAAACGGCGTTTGCGGCAGCAGAGATTCTGCTGATAAGCACAACGGCCAGGTAGCAAACATCCCTGAAAACAAACAAGACAGAGAAATGACATGGACATGACTGGTGAAACTCATCCCACACCAGACGTCATGTGGTAACATACGTTTCGATAAGCACCATACACAACCTATAACCTCATGGCACAGACTGCTCGAGATGCTCTTTGCATAGGTTACAAGGGCAATGGATTTCAAGAAGAAATTGACATTCAAGAATTCGTTGTGAAGGCTAATTTGAACACCGATACAATTGTCGCAAATGACAATGTCATCTTTGAAATCGTTTAGACCATTGTGAATTTGAGTTTACTCCTTTCACGCATTCGGTTAATATCGAGGGGGCTCTCAACCGTATCAATATGCTTGAAATATACAGCCATTATTGATACTCAAATAGACACAAAGACATGAGCAACCAATGTCGTTTTCACGTCAGGCAATGTTTTTGTTGTTGAGACAATCGAATCATGTAATTTGCGATGCAGACTATAGGACACCGTAGGCTACGGATTTATTCACGTAAACGCAAGCAGCCTTATCAATAAAATTGCCCACACAAACGATGACAATAAATTCCACATAGGCTATAACAAAGGGAGAAAAATGACTTACTGCGTGCGAGGATGACGATCGGTAGGGTTGCGTCGCGGACGTTCACGGGTAAAGCAGAGAATGGTGAATACCGTTCGGTTACCGTGGTGATGTCTGATTCCCTGCAGGATTGCGCATGTAATTCGGTACTGGTTGCATCCTCCAGAGGAAATTGGAGCCTCGATGATGCGCCTCATATTAAATGTGTCTGGGAGATGTTGGGAATAATTAAGCAAAAGGGAATGAATATTTTAAACATGAACTCTGATATGTTACTGTAAAGGTGAACGTTTTGAGATGGGTAGGCATGTAATTAAAACATCAAAATGTCAGGCTGTAGTGTCCCAACGTAGCACTGTCTATATGCCTACTGTATGCCCCAAAGTCAGATCAACAGTTTTACACATGTTGACGCAGTTTATTTACTTCTCACATGGCAAACATGTTTTGGCCTACTATATTGAATTCCACAAAATGTTCTATGCGCATTTAATAACTACAAATTATTGTATATATTGACTTTGAGACCGAATTGGTGTGATATACCCTAAATCAGCTTGTGATACTCATATAGATATGTCATGCAATATTTGTTGAAAAACAATATCTAGGCCTACAGATGAAATAAAACCATTAATATGTATGATTGGTTAAATGATTCAACCGTTCAATCATTGACAAAAATGTTTTAATGAAAATGTAAATGAATATGCTTTTTTAATCCAATCAAACACTACCTGCACCAAACTTGCTCATATTTAAACGACATAGTCCTTGGTTCCTCAAAGACTGACATAAACGAAAGTGACTTGTTGTGAACCACAATGGCCACAATGTGACATGCAGCAGCTGCTGCAGCTGATGGGGCCTGTCTATGGGATGGCTCTGGGATTCATCAGTGCCTCTAATTATGCCTTTCAATAGAGGTGAAGAGGTGATGCAGAAGCCAAACAAGTGATAAAGGGAAAACACGTTCTGTGTGTGTGTGTGTGTGTGTTTGTAAGAGAGAGTGAGCGAGAATATGTGTGTATCAGAGTGTGTGTGTGTGAGAGAGAGAGAGTGTCTGTGTGTTTGTGTGTAAGAGAGAGAGTGAGAGAATGAGTGTGTGTATCAGAAAGAGTGTGTGTTTTATGTGTGAGAGTTTGTGTGTGTGACAGAGAGATAATTTGTGTGAGTGTGTGTATGTGTGTTTGTGTGTGAGAGAGAGAGAGTGTGTATCTGAGAGGTTAAGCGAGCAAAGGAGAAACAGACAGAGAGCGAGAGAAAGAAAGAGGGGATGAAAGAAAGACTGATGGCCTACAAAAAGAGTAGGATGCAGGAGCCAGGCCCGTCTGCCCAGTTAAAAAACCCTATTCTCTCCGCGAGGACCCCTGCTACTCCGTCTTTGGTTATGCCTGATTCTATGAATTCATCATGCCTTTAGTACACTGTGAGGGACTGTGAGGGACTGCCTGACCAAAATACACCGTTCGCCCCCCTTTTGGAGCCTTTTGTCCCCCCCCCTGCATACCCTTCAATTGGACCTACATTTATTATTTTGACCTTTGCTTTGCGGGGGTGGGACATCAAAGCAGACCCTCTATTTCTTCCTCTTTAGGGGGAGGGTTGTGTCATCCTCACAGTGTGAGAGGCAGACTGTTCTGTTCTGTCTCCTCGGGTTTTGTTGTTCGCTGGGAGATGGAGAGAGAGAGACCCTGGGAGAACATAATGAAAATGAGAATCAATTAGGTTATGGTCTTTAGAGTTAGAAGGGAAGAAGGGTGAGGGGGAGTATGTGTGTGTGTTTGTGTGAGAGAGAACACGAGAGTGAATGAGATTCAGTGTGTGTGTGTGTGTGTGTGTGTGTGTGTGTGTGTGTGTGTGTGTGTGTGTATAGAAGGGTGTTCTGCATTAAGAACTGCACATGAAGTACAGACGGAGAGTGTCATCAGTGAAGTACTGGTGGGAAAATATACCATCGAAGTGGAGTGGTGAATTCTATACATTCTATGGAGGTTTACATTGTATCAATAGAATACAGCATGTATTTAGCATTGCAATAAGAAACATGACACACGTAAGAGATTCTGCTATTAGAATAAAATATGCATTAACAAAGTCTTTATAAAAGTGATACAACATAAGATGGCCAAGGACTCCATAAGCTTGTGTTATAACCGGTTCTATAGTTTAAAAAAATTATACATTCAAAAATGTAACCTGATTAGTGTTAGTGATTATTCAACAGTCATGTCACTTAATGATGTCAAAAGGATTTTTATTTGTATACCATATGCAGCATTCTGAGACATGCAGTGTTTATGTTGAATCAAGTCGTGCTTTCTGATGGAGAGGTGTTGAATACCGACTTGTATCACGGGTGACCGACCAGCCTGGCTTTCTTCTTGGTCGTGGTAACTAAATGGCCCGAAATCACTGTTAATGCGAAATTATTAACAATACTGCCATCTAGTGACGAATCCATTCAAATCCCTTTTATACTATTACAGTACTGTACCTACTATACACATACGCAAGGTGTATAGCTCACTAAGCAATTTGAACATGCTAGGTAAGAATGCACTTCTGTGAATGCGGTTTGTTTTATAAACTCGAAGAACTTTCATGATGTTTGTTATTTACCAACCAATTAAAAACAAAATGTAACCAGGCAAGTCAGTTAAGAACAAATTCTTATTTACAATGACAGCCTAGGAACAGCCTTGTTCACGGGCAGAACGACAGATTTCTACCTTGCCAGCTCGGGGATTCGATCCACCAACCTTTAGGCTCACTGGCCCAACTCTCTAACCACTATGCTACCTGCTACCTGTCGCCACTAGGCTACCAAGTCTTGGAAACAATGTGGATGTATTTTCCTGTAAATTCACTTCTCTTCAGCATGGGAATAGAAATTACAATGCCAACATGGCAACAACAACCAAAACGTTCTAATCACTGGAGTCTCAAATCATCTCTCGATTTTGACAGCATGGAAATGACCATGAAATATGACTAACTCTCTAATGTATCTACAGACTCCCTACACTATTGACAGTGTTATTATCCTGGTTATCAACAGATGGCAGCACAGTGACAGTCAATAGAGCCCCGCTTCAGCTCAGTTCTGTATGTTCACCAACTTGGCTAGAAATAATGCATTAAATGGGGATGAACTATTCAATAGATCATGATGGTCAGGTCAAACAAATGTTATGTCCTGTGTGAGCCTGTTTATTAGGAAACCTAACTTTAGCCTGCTCTCAGATACGTGTGTGTGTGCCCAATTCAACAGCCACCTGATTATAGAAAGGCCTACAAATCAAACCAAATCAAATTGGATTTGTCACATGCGCCGAATACAACAGGTGTAGACCTTACAGTGAAATGCTTACTTACGAGCCCCTAACCAACAATGCAGTTTAAAAAAGTAAGGATAAGAATAAGAAATAAAAGTAACAACTAATTAAAGAGTAGCAGTAAAATAACAATGGCGAGATTATATACAGTGGGGTACCAGTACAGACTCAATGTACATGTAGGTAGAGTTAGTAAAGTGACTGTGTATAGATGACAACAACAGAGAGTAGGAGCAGTGTAAAGGGGAGGGGGGCACTGGTTAGTTGATGTACATGTAGGTAGAGTTAGTAAAGTGACTATGTATAGATGATAACAACAGAGAGTAGCAGCAGTGTAAAGGAGGGGGGCACTGGTTAGTTGATGTACATGTAGGTAGAGTTAGTAAAGTGACTATGTATAGATGACAACAACAGAGAGTAGCAGCAGTGTAAAGGGGGGGTGGCACTGGTTAGTTGATGTACATGTAGGTAGAGTTAGTAAAGTGACTGTGTATAGATGACAACAGAGAGTAGCAGCAGTGTAAAGGAGGGGGCACTGGTTAGTTGATGTACATGTAGGTAGAGTTAGTAAAGTGACTATGTATAGATGACAACAGAGAGTAGCAGCAGTGTAAAGGAGGGGGCACTGGTTAGTTGATGTACATGTAGGTAGAGTTAGTAAAGTGACTATGTATAGATGACAACAACAGAGAGTAGCAGCAGTGTAAAGGAGGGGGGGGCACTGGTTAGTTGATGTACATGTAGGTAGAGTTAGTAAAGTGACTATGTATAGATGACAACAACAGAGAGTAGCAGCAGTGTAAAGGAGGGGGCACTGGTTAGTTGATATACATGTAGGTAGAGTTAGTAAAGTGACTATGTATAGATGACAACAGAGAGTAGCATTAGTGTAAAGGGGGGACTGGTTAGTTGATATACATGTAGGTAGAATTAGTAAAGTGACTATGTATAGATGACAACAACAGAGAGTAGCAGCAGTGTAAAGGGGGGGGCACTGGTTAGTTGATGTACATGTAGGTAGAGTTAGTAAAGTGACTATGTATAGATGACAACAACAGAGAGTAGCAGCAGTGTAAAGGGGGGGGGCACTGGTTAGTTGATATACATGTAGGTAGAGTTAGTAAAGTGACTATGTATAGATGACAACAGAGAGTAGCATTAGTGTAAAGGGGGGAACTGGTTAGTTGATATACATGTAGGTAGAGTTAGTAAAGTGACTATGTATAGATGACAACAACAGAGAGTAGCAGCAGTGTAAAGGGGGGCACTGGTTAGTTGATATACATGTAGGTAGAGTTAGTAAAGTGACTATGTATAGATGACAACAGAGAGTAGCATTTGTGTAAAGGGGGGAACTGGTTAGTTGATATACATGTAGGTAGAGTTAGTAAAGTGACTATGTATAGATGACAACAACAGAGAGTAGCAGCAGTGTAAAGGAGGGGGGGCAATGGTTAGTTGAGGCAATATGTAGGTAGAGTTAGTAAAGTGACTATGTATAGATGATAACAACAGAGAGTAGCAGCAGTGTAAAGGAGGGGGGGGGCACTGGTTAGTTGATGTACATGTAGGTAGAGTTAGTAAAGTGACTATGTATAGATGACAACAACAGAGAGTAGCAGCAATGTAAAGGAGGGGGGGGGCACTGGTTAGTTGATGTACATGTAGGTAGAGTTAGTAAAGTGACTATGTATAGATGACAACAGAGAGTAGCAGCAGTGTAAAGGAGGGGGGGGCACTGGTTAGTTGAGGCAATATGTACATGTAGGTAGAGTTAATAAAGTGACTATGTATAGATGACAACAACAGAGAGTAGCAGCAGTGTAAAGGAGGGGGGGAACTGGTTAGTTGATATACATGTAGGTAGAGTTAGTAAAGTGACTATGTATAGATGACAACAACAGAGAGTAGCAGCAGTGTAAAGGAGGGGGGAGGCACTGGTTAGTTGATATACATGTAGGTAGAGTTAATAAAGTGACTATGTATAGATGACAACAACAGAGAGTAGCAGCAGTGTAAAGGAGGGGGGGAACTGGTTAGTTGATATACATGTAGGTAGAGTTAGTAAAGTGACTATGTATAGATGACAACAACAGAGAGTAGCAGCAGTGTAAAGGAGGGGGCACTGGTTAGTTGATGTACATGTAGGTAGAGTTAGTAAAGTGACTATGTATAGATGACAACAGAGAGTAGCAGCAGTGTAAAGGAGGGGGCACTGGTTAGTTGAGGCAATATGTACATGTAGGTAAAGTTAATAAAGTGACTATGTATAGATGACAACAACAGAGAGTAGCAGCAGTGTAAAGGAGGGGGAACTGGTTAGTTGATGTACATGTAGGTAGAGTTAGTAAAGTGACTATGTATAGATGACAACAACAGAGAGTAGCAGCAGTGTAAAGGAGGGGGGCACTGGTTAGTTGATATACATGTAGGTAGAGTTAGTAAAGTGACTATGTATAGATGACAACAGAGAGTAGCATTAGTGTAAAGGAGGGGGGGGCACTGGTTAGTTGATATACATGTAGGTAGAGTTAGTAAAGTGACTATGTATAGATGACAACAACAGAGAGTAGCAGCAGTGTAAAGGAGGGGGGCGGCACTGGTTAGTTGATGTACGTGTAGGTTGAGTTAGTAAAGTGACAATGTATAGATGACAACAACAGAGAGTAGCAGCAGTGTAAAGGAGGGGGGCATTGGTTAGTTGATGTACATGTAGGTAGAGTTAGTAAAGTGACTATGTATAGATGACAACAACAGAGAGTAGCAGCAGTGTAAAGTAGGGGGGGCATGGTTAGTTGATATACATGTAGGTAGAGTTAGTAAAGTGACTATGTATAGATGATAACAGAGAGTAGCAGCAGTGTAAAGGAGGGGGGGGCACTGGTTAGTTGATGTACATGTAGGTAGAGTTAGTAAAGTGACTATGTATAGATGATAACAGAGAGTAGCAGCAGTGTAAAGGAGGGGGGGGGACTGGTTAGTTGATGTACATGTAGGTAGAGTTAGTAAAGTGACTATGTATAGATGACAACAACAGAGAGTAGCAGCAGTGTAAAGGAGGGGGGGCAATGGTTAGTTGAGGCAATATGTAGGTAGAGTTAGTAAAGTGACTATGTATAGATGATAACAACAGAGAGTAGCAGCAGTGTAAAGGAGGGGGGGGGCACTGGTTAGTTGAGGCAATATGTACATGTAGGTAAAGTTAATAAAGTGACTATGTATAGATGACAACAACAGAGAGTAGCAGCAGTGTAAAGGAGGGGGGGCACTGGTTAGTTGATGTACATGTAGGTAGAGTTAGTAAAGTGACTATGTATAGATGACAACAACAGAGAGTAGCAGCAGTGTAAAGGAGGGGGGGGGCACTGGTTAGTTGATATACATGTAGGTAGAGTTAGTAAAGTGACTATGTATAGATGACAACAGAGAGTAGCATTAGTGTAAAGGGGGGCACTGGTTAGTTGATATACATGTAGGTAGAGTTAGTAAAGTGACTATGTATAGATGACAACAACAGAGAGTAGCAGCAGTGTAAAGGAGGGGGGGCACTGGTTAGTTGATGTACGTGTAGGTTGAGTTAGTAAAGTGACAATGTATAGATGACAACAACAGAGAGTAGCAGCAGTGTAAAGGAGGGGGCACTGGTTAGTTGATGTACATGTAGGTAGAGTTAGTAAAGTGACTATGTATAGATGACAACAACAGAGAGTAGCAGCAGTGTAAAGGAGGGGGGGCATGGTTAGTTGATATACATGTAGGTAGAGTTAGTAAAGTGACTATGTATAGATGATAACAGAGAGTAGCAGCAGTGTAAAGGAGGGGGGGGGCACTGGTTAGTTGATGTACATGTAGGTAGAGTTAGTAAAGTGACTATGTATAGATGATAACAGAGAGTAGCAGCAGTGTAAAGGAGGGGGGGACTGGTTAGTTGATGTACATGTAGGTAGAGTTAGTAAAGTGACTATGTATAGATGACAACAACAGAGTAGCAGCAGTGTAAAGGAGCAATGGTTAGTTGAGCAGTGTAAGTTAGTAAAGTGACTATGTATAGATGATAACAAGAGAGTAGCAGCAGTGTAAAGGAGGGGGCACTGGTTAGTTGATGTACATGTAGGTAGAGTTAGTAAAGTGACTATGTATAGATGACAACAACAGAGAGTAGCAGCAGTGTAAAGGAGGGGGGCACTGGTTAGTTGATGTACATGTAGGTAGAGTTAGTAAAGTGACTATGTATAGATGACAACAGAGAGTAGCAGCAGTGTAAAGGAGGGGGGCACTGGTTAGTTGAGGCAATATGTACATGTAGGTAGAGTTAATAAAGTGACTATGTATAGATGACAACAACAGAGAGTAGCAGCAGTGTAAAGGAGGGGGGCACTGGGTTGATGTACATGTAGGTAGAGTTGTAAAGTGACTATGTATAGATGAGTAGCAGCAGTGTAAAGGAGGGGGCACTGGTTAGTTGAGGCAATATGTACATGTAGGTAAAGTTAATAAAGTGACTATGTATAGATGACAACAACAGAGAGTAGCAGCAGTGTAAAGGAGGGGGCACTGGTTAGTTGATGTACATGTAGGTAGAGTTAGTAAAGTGACTATGTATAGATGACAACAACAGAGAGTAGCAGCAGTGTAAAGGAGGGGGGCACTGGTTAGTTGATATACATGTAGGTAGAGTTAGTAAAGTGACTATGTATAGATGACAACAGAGAGTAGCATTAGTGTAAAGGGGGGGGGGCACTGGTTAGTTGATATACATGTAGGTAGAGTTAGTAAAGTGACTATGTATAGATGACAACAACAGAGAGTAGCAGCAGTGTAAAGGAGGGGGGGGCACTGGTTAGTTGATGTACGTGTAGGTTGAGTTAGTAAAGTGACAATGTATAGATGACAACAACAGAGAGTAGCAGCAGTGTAAAGGAGGGGGGGCACTGGTTAGTTGATGTACATGTAGGTAGAGTTAGTAAAGTGACTATGTATAGATGACAACAACAGAGAGTAGCAGTGTAAAGGAGGGGGCAGTTGATGTACATGTAGGTAGAGTTAGTAAAGTGACTATGTATAGATGACAACAACAGAGAGTAGCAGCAGTGTAAAAGGAGGGGGCATGGTTAGTTGATATACATGTAGGTAGAGTTAGTAAAGTGACTATGTATAGATGATAACAGAGAGTAGCAGCAGTGTAAAGGAGGGGGCACTGGTTAGTTGATGTACATGTAGGTAGAGTTAGTAAAGTGACTATGTATAGATGATAACAGAGAGTAGCAGCAGTGTAAAGGAGGGGGGGACTGGTTAGTTGATGTACATGTAGGTAGAGTTAGTAAAGTGACTATGTATAGATGACAACAGAGAGTAGCAGCAGTGTAAAGGGGGGGCACTGGTTAGTTGATGTACATGTAGGTAGAGTTAGTAAAGTGACTATGTATAGATGACAACAGAGAGTAGCAGCAGTGTAAAGGAGGGGGGCACTGGTTAGTTGATGTACATGTAGGTAGAGTTAGTAAAGTGACTATGTATAGATGACAACAACAGAGAGTAGCAGCAGTGTAAAGGAGGGAGGGCACTGGTTAGTTGATATACATGTAGGTAGAGTTATTAAAGTGACTATGTATAGATGATAACAGAGAGTAGCAGCAGTGTAAAGGAGGGGGGGGCACTGGTTAGTTGATGTACATGTAGGTAGAGTTAGTAAAGTGACTATGTATAGATGATAACAGAGAGTAGCAGCAGTGTAAAGGAGGGGGGCACTGGTTAGTTGATGTACATGTAGGTAGAGTTAGTAAAGTGACTATGTATAGATGGCAACAGAGAGTAGCAGCAGTGTAAAGGAGGGGGCGCTGGTTAGTTGATGTACATGTAGGTAGAGTTAGTAAAGTGACTATGTATAGATGACAACAGAGAGTAGCAGCAGTGTAAAGGAGGGGGGCACTGGTTAGTTGATGTACATGTAGGTAGAGTTAGTAAAGTGACTATGTATAGATGACAACAACAGAGAGTAGCAGCAGTGTAAAGGAGGGAGGGCAAGTTGATATACATGTAGGTAGAGTTATTAAAGTGACTATGTATAGATTAGTAGCAGCAGTGTAAAGGAGGGGGGCACTGGTTAGTTGATGTACATGTAGGTAGAGTTAGTAAAGTGACTATGTATAGATGACAACAGAGAGTAGCAGCAGTGTAAAGGAGGGGGGGCACTGGTTAGTTGATGTACATGTAGGTAGAGTTAGTAAAGTGACTATGTATAGATGACAACAGAGAGAGTAGCAGCAGTGTAAAGGAGGGGGCACTGGTTAGTTGATGTACATGTAGGTAGAGTTAGTAAAGTGACTATGTATAGATGACAACAGAGAGTAGCAGCAGTGTAAGGAGGGGGGGCACTGGTTAGTTGATGTACATGTAGGTAGAGTTAGTAAAGTGACTATGTATAGATGACAACAACAGAGAGTAGCAGCAGTGTAAAGGAGGGGGGGCACTGGTTAGTTGATATACATGTAGGTAGAGTTAGTAAAGTGACTATGTATAGATGACAACAACAGAGAGTAGCAGCAGTGTAAAAGGAGGGGGACTGGTTAGTTGATGTACATGTAGGTAGAGTTAGTAAAGTGACTATGTATAGATGATCACAACAGAGAGTAGCAGCAGTGTAAAGGAGGGGGGCACTGGTTAGTTGATGTACATGTAGGTAGAGTTAGTAAAGTGACTATGTATAGATGACAACAACAGAGAGTAGCAGCAGTGTAAAGGAGGGGGACTGGTTAGTTGATGTACATGTAGGTTGAGTTAGTAAAGTGACTATGTATAGATGACAACAACAGAGAGTAGCAGCAGTGTAAAGGAGGGGGGGGCACTGGTTAGTTGATGTACATGTAGGTAGAGTTAGTAAAGTGACTATGTATAGATGACAACAGAGAGTAGCAGCAGTGTAAAGGAGGGGGGGCACTGGTTAGTTGATGTACATGTAGGTAGAGTTAGTAAAGTGACTATGTATAGATGACAACAACAGAGAGTAGCAGCAGTGTAAAGGAGGGAGGGGGCACTGGTTAGTTGATGTACATGTAGGTTGAGTTAGTAAAGTGACTATGTATAGATGACAACAACAGAGAGTAGCAGCAGTGTAAAGGAGGGGGGGGGCACTGGTTAGTTGATGTACATGTAGGTAGAGTTAGTAAAGTGACTATGTATAGATGACAACAACAGAGAGTAGCAGCAGTGTAAAGGAGGGAGGGGGCACTGGTTAGTTGATGTACATGTAGGTTGAGTTAGTAAAGTGACTATGTATAGATGACAACAACAGAGAGTAGCAGCAGTGTAAAGGAGTGGGGGGCATGGTTAGTTGATATACATGTAGGTAGAGTTAGTAAAGTGACTATGTATAGATGATAACAGAGAGTAGCAGCAGTGTAAAGGAGGGGTGGCACTGGTTAGTTGATGTACATGTAGGTAGAGTTAGTAAAGTGACTATGTATAGATGACAACAACAGAGAGTAGCAGCAGTGTAAAGGAGGGGGGCACTGGTTAGTTGATGTACATGTAGGTAGAGTTAGTAAAGTGACTATGTATAGATGACAACAGAGAGTAGCAGCAGTGTAAAGGAGGGGGCACTGGTTAGTTGATGTACATGTAGGTAGAGTTAGTAAAGTGACTATGTATAGATGACAACAGAGAGTAGCAGCAGTGTAAAGGAGGGAGGGGGCACTGGTTAGTTGATGTACATGTAGGTAGAGTTAGTAAAGTGACTATGTATAGATGACAACAACAGAGAGTAGCAGCAGTGTAAAGGAGGGGGGGCACTGGTTAGTTGATATACATGTAGGTAGAGTTAGTAAAGTGACTATGTATAGATGACAACAGAGAGTAGCAGCAGTGTAAAGGAGGGGGCACTGGTTAGTTGATGTACATGTAGGTAGAGTTAGTAAAGTGACTATGTATAGATGACAACAGAGAGTAGCAGCAGTGTAAAGGAGGGAGGGGGCACTGGTTAGTTGATGTACATGTAGGTAGAGTTAGTAAAGTGACTATGTATAGATGACAACAACAGAGAGTAGCAGCAGTGTAAAGGAGGGGGCACTGGTTAGTTGATATACATGTAGGTAGAGTTAGTAAAGTGACTATGTATAGATGATAACAGAGAGTAGCAGCAGTGTAAAGGAGGGGGGGGCACTGGTTAGTTGATGTACATGTAGGTAGAGTTAGTAAAGTGACTATTTACATTTACATTTAAGTCATTTAGCAGACGCTCTTATCCAGAGCGACTTACAAATTGGTGCTTTCACCTTATGACATCCAGTGGAACAGCCACTTTACAATAGTGCATCTAAGTCTTTTAAGGGGGGGGGTGAGAAGGATTACTTTATCCTATCCTAGGTATTCCTTAAAGATGTGGGGTTTCAGGTGTCTCCGGAAGGTGGTGATTGACTCCGCTGTCCTGGCGTCGTGAGGGAGTTTGTTCCACCATTGGGGGGCCAGAGCAGCGAACAATTTTGACTGGGCTGAGCGGGAACTGGACTTCCTCAGTGGTAGGGAGGCGAGCAGGCCAGAGGTGGATGAACGCAGTGCCCTTGTTTGGGTGTAGGGCCTGATCAGAGTCTGGAGGTACTGAGGTGCCGTTCCCCTCACAGCTCCGTAGGCAAGCACCATGGTCTTGTAGCGGATGCGAGCTTCAACTGGAAGCCAGTGGAGAGAGCGGAGGAGCGGGGTGACGTGAGAGAACTTGGGAAGGTTGAACACCAGACGGGCTGCGGCGTTCTGGATGAGTTGTAGGGGTTTAATGGCACAGGCAGGGAGCCCAGCCAACAGCGAGTTGCAGTAATCCAGACGGGAGATGACAAGTGCCTGGATTAGGACCTGCGCCGCTTCCTGTGTGAGGCAGGGTCGTACTCTGCGGATGTTGTAGAGCATGAACCTACAGGAACGGGCCACCGCCTTGATGTTAGTTGAGAACGACAGGATGTTGTCCAGGATCACGCCAAGGTTCTTAGCGCTCTGGGAGGAGGACACGATGGAGTTGTCAACCGTGATGGCGAGATCATGGAACGGGCAGTCCTTCCCCGGGAGGAAGAGCAGCTCCGTCTTGCCGAGGTTCAGCTTGAGGTGGTGATCCGTCATCCACACTGATATGTCTGCCAGACATGCAGAGATGCGATTCGCCACCTGGTCATCAGAGGGGGAAAGGAGAAGATTAATTGTGTGTCGTCTGCATAGCAATGATAGGAGAGACCATGTGAGGTTATGACAGAGCCAAGTGACTTGGTGTATAGCGAGAATAGGAGAGGGCCTAGAACAGAGCCCTGGGGACACCAGTGGTGAGAGCGCGTGGTGAGGAGACAGATTCTCGCCACGCCACCTGGTAGGAGCGACCTGTCAGGTAGGACGCAATCCAAGCGTGGGCCGCGCCGGAGATGCCCAACTCGGAGAGGGTGGAGAGGAGGATCTATGTATAGATGACAACAGAGAGTAGCAGCAGTGTAAAGGAGGGGGCACTGGTTAGTTGATGTACATGTAGGTAGAGTTAGTAAAGTGACTATGTATAGATGACAACAACAGAGAGTAGCAGCAGTGTAAAGGAGGGG
The DNA here is from genome assembly GCF_034236695.1 of Oncorhynchus nerka. Taxonomy (NCBI): domain Eukaryota; kingdom Metazoa; phylum Chordata; class Actinopteri; order Salmoniformes; family Salmonidae; genus Oncorhynchus; species Oncorhynchus nerka. The sequence goes on along the minus strand of NC_088416.1, from coordinate 4,979,510 downwards.
GGGACTGGTTAGTTGATATACATGTAGGTAGAGTTAGTAAAGTGACTATGTATAGATGACAACAACAGATAGTAGCAGCAGTGTGAAGGAGGGGGGCACTGGTTAGTTGATATACATGTAGGTAGAGTTAGTAAAGTGACTATGTATAGATGACAACAACAGAGAGTAGCAGCAGTGTAAAGGAGGGGGGCACTGGTTAGTTGATGTACATGTAGGTAGAGTTAGTAAAGTGACTATGTATAGATGATCACAACAGAGAGTAGCAGCAGTGTGAAGGAGGGGGGGGGGACTGGTTAGTTGATGTACATGTAGGTAGAGTTAGTAAAGTGACTATGTATAGATGACAACAACAGAGAGTAGCAGCAGTGTAAAGGAGGGGGGGCACTGGTTAGTTGATGTACATGTAGGTTGAGTTAGTAAAGTGACTATGTATAGATGACAACAGAGAGTAGCAGCAGTGTAAAGGAGGGGGGGGCACTGGTTAGTTGATGTACATGTAGGTAGAGTTAGTAAAGTGACTATGTATAGATGACAACAGAGAGTAGCAGCAGTGTAAAGGAGGGGGCACTGGTTAGTTGATATACATGTAGGTAGAGTTAGTAAAGTGACTATGTATAGATGACAACAACACAGAGTAGCAGCAGTGTAAAGGAGGGGGGCACTGGTTAGTTGATGTACATGTAGGTTGAGTTAGTAAAGTGACTATGTATAGATGACAACAACAGAGAGTAGCAGCAGTGTAAAGGAGGGGGGCACTGGTTAGTTGATGTACATGTAGGTAGAGTTAGTAAAGTGACTATGTATAGATGACAACAACAGAGAGTAGCAGCAGTGTAAAGGAGGGGGCACTGGTTAGTTGATATACATGTAGGTAGAGTTAGTAAAGTGACTATGTATAGATGACAACAACAGAGAGTAGCAGCAGTGTAAAGGAGGGGGCACTGGTTAGTTGATGTACATGTAGGTAGAGTTAGTAAAGTGACTATGTATAGATGATCACAACAGAGAGTAGCAGCAGTGTAAAGGAGGGGGGGGGCACTGGTTAGTTGATGTACATGTAGGTAGAGTTAGTAAAGTGACTATGTATAGATGACAACAACAGAGAGTAGCAGCAGTGTAAAGGAGGGAGGGGGCACTGGTTAGTTGATGTACATGTAGGTTGAGTTAGTAAAGTGACTATGTATAGATGACAACAACAGAGAGTAGCAGCAGTGTAAAGGAGTGGGGGGGGGGCATGGTTAGTTGATATACATGTAGGTAGAGTTAGTAAAGTGACTATGTATAGATGATAACAGAGAGTAGCAGCAGTGTAAAGGAGGGGTGGCACTGGTTAGTTGATGTACATGTAGGTAGAGTTAGTAAAGTGACTATGTATAGATGACAACAACAGAGAGTAGCAGCAGTGTAAAGGAGGGGGGCACTGGTTAGTTGATATACATGTAGGTAGAGTTAGTAAAGTGACTATGTATAGATGACAACAGAGAGTAGCAGCAGTGTAAAGGGGGGGCACTGGTTAGTTGATGTACATGTAGGTAGAGTTAGTAAAGTGACTATGTATAGATGACAACAACAGAGAGTAGCAGCAGTGTAAAGGGGGGGGCACTGGTTAGTTGATGTACATGTAGGTAGAGTTAGTAAAGTGACTATGTATAGATGACAACAACAGAGAGTAGCAGCAGTGTAAAGGAGGGGCACTGGTTAGTTGATGTACATGTAGGTAGAGTTAGTAAAGTGACTATGTATAGATGACAACAGAGAGTAGTTAGTGTAAAGGGGGGGCACTGGTTAGTTGATGTACATGTAGGTAGAGTTAGTAAAGTGACTATGTATAGATGACAACAACAGAGAGTAGCAGCAGTGTAAAGGAGGGGGGCACTGGTTAGTTGATGTACATGTAGGTAGAGTTAGTAAAGTGACTATGTATAGATGACAACAACAGAGAGTAGCAGCAGTGTAAAGGAGGGGGCACTGGTTAGTTGATGTACATGTAGGTAGAGTTAGTAAAGTGACTATGTATAGATGACAACAACAGAGAGTAGCAGCAGTGTAAAGGAGGGGGCACTGGTTAGTTGATGTACATGTAGGTAGAGTTAGTAAAGTGACTATGTATAGATGACAACAACAGAGAGTAGCAGCAGTGTAAAGGAGGGGGGCACTGGTTAGTTGATATACATGTAGGTAGAGTTAGTAAAGTGACTATGTATAGATGATAACAGAGAGTAGCAGCAGTGTAAAGGAGGGGGGGCACTGGTTAGTTGATGTACATGTAGGTAGAGTTAGTAAAGTGACTATGTATAGATGATAACAGAGAGTAGCAGCAGTGTAAAGGAGGGGGGACTGGTTAGTTGATGTACATGTAGGTAGAGTTAGTAAAGTGACTATGTATAGATGACAACAGAGAGTAGCAGCAGTGTAAAGGAGGGGGGGCACTGGTTAGTTGATGTACATGTAGGTAGAGTTAGTAAAGTGACTATGTATAGATGACAACAGAGAGTAGCAGCAGTGTAAAGGAGGGGGGCACTGGTTAGTTGATGTACATGTAGGTAGAGTTAGTAAAGTGACTATGTATAGATGACAACAACAGAGAGTAGCAGCAGTGTAAAGGAGGGGGGCACTGGTTAGTTGATATACATGTAGGTAGAGTTAGTAAAGTGACTATGTATAGATGATAACAGAGAGTAGCAGCAGTGTAAAGGAGGGGGGCACTGGTTAGTTGATGTACATGTAGGTAGAGTTAGTAAAGTGACTATGTATAGATGATAACAGAGAGTAGCAGCAGTGTAAAGGAGGGGGGGCACTGGTTAGTTGATGTACATGTAGGTAGAGTTAGTAAAGTGACTATGTATAGATGCAACAGAGAGTAGCAGCAGTGTAAAGGAGGGGGGGCACTGGTTAGTTGATGTACATGTAGGTAGAGTTAGTAAAGTGACTATGTATAGATGACAACAGAGAGTAGCAGCAGTGTAAAGGAGGGGGGCACTGGTTAGTTGATGTACATGTAGGTAGAGTTAGTAAAGTGACTATGTATAGATGACAACAACAGAGAGTAGCAGCAGTGTAAAGGAGGAGGGCACTGGTTAGTTGATATACATGTAGGTAGAGTAAAGTGACTATGTATAGATGATAACAGAGAGTAGCAGCAGTGTAAAGGAGGGGGCACTGGTTAGTTGATGTACATGTAGGTAGAGTTAGTAAAGTGACTATGTATAGATGACAATAACAGAGAGTAGCAGCAGTGTAAAGGAGGGGGCACTGGTTAGTTGATGTACATGTAGGTAGAGTTAGTAAAGTGACTATGTATAGATGACAACAGAGAGTAGCAGCAGTGTAAAGGAGGGGGGCACTGGTTAGTTGATGTACATGTAGGTAGAGTTAGTAAAGTGACTATGTATAGATGACAACAGAGAGTAGCAGCAGTGTGAAGGAGGGAGGGGGGGCACTGGTTAGTTGATGTACATGTAGGTAGAGTTAGTAAAGTGACTATGTATAGATGACAACAACAGATAGTAGCAGCAGTGTGAAGGAGAGGGGGGCACTGGTTAGTTGATATACATGTAGGTAGAGTTAGTAAAGTGACTATGTATAGATGACAACAACAGAGAGTAGCAGCAGTGTAAAGGAGGGGGGGGCACTGGTTAGTTGATGTACATGTAGGTAGAGTTAGTAAAGTGACTATGTATAGATGATCACAACAGAGAGTAGCAGCAGTGTAAAGGAGGGGGGCACTGGTTAGTTGATGTACATGTAGGTAGAGTTAGTAAAGTGACTATGTATAGATGACAACAACAGAGAGTAGCAGCAGTGTAAAGGAGGGGGGGCACTGGTTAGTTGATGTACATGTAGGTAGAGTTAGTAAAGTGACTATGTATAGATGACAACAACAGAGAGTAGCAGCAGTGTAAAGGAGGGGGGGCACTGGTTAGTTGATATACATGTAGGTAGAGTTAGTAAAGTGACTATGTATAGATGACAACAGAGAGTAGCAGCAGTGTAAAGGAGGGGGCACTGGTTAGTTGATGTACATGTAGGTAGAGTTAGTAAAGTGACTATGTATAGATGACAACAGAGAGTAGCAGCAGTGTAAAGGAGGGGGGGCACTGGTTAGTTGATGTACATGTAGGTAGAGTTAGTAAAGTGACTATGTATAGATGACAACAACAGAGAGTAGCAGCAGTGTAAAGGAGGGGGGCACTGGTTAGTTGATGTACATGTAGGTAGAGTTAGTAAAGTGACTATGTATAGATGACAACAACAGAGAGTAGCAGCAGTGTAAAGGAGGGGGGCACTGGTTAGTTGATGTACATGTAGGTAGAGTTAGTAAAGTGACTATGTATAGATGACAACAACAGAGAGTAGCAGCAGTGTAAAGGAGGAGGGGGCACTGGTTAGTTGATGTACATGTAGGTTGAGTTAGTAAAGTGACTATGTATAGATGACAACAACAGAGAGTAGCAGCAGTGTAAAGGAGTGGGGGGCACTGGTTAGTTGATATACATGTAGGTAGAGTTAGTAAAGTGACTATGTATAGATGATAACAGAGAGTAGCAGCAGTGTAAAGGAGGGGTGGCACTGGTTAGTTGATGTACATGTAGGTAGAGTTAGTAAAGTGACTATGTATAGATGACAACAACAGAGAGTAGCAGCAGTGTAAAGGAGGGGGGGCACTGGTTAGTTGATGTACATGTAGGTAGAGTTAGTAAAGTGACTATGTATAGATGACAACAGAGAGTAGCAGCAGTGTAAAGGAGGGGGCACTGGTTAGTTGATGTACATGTAGGTAGAGTTAGTAAAGTGACTATGTATAGATGACAACAGAGAGTAGCAGCAGTGTAAAGGAGGGAGGGGGCACTGGTTAGTTGATGTACATGTAGGTAGAGTTAGTAAAGTGACTATGTATAGATGACAACAACAGAGAGTAGCAGCAGTGTAAAGGAGGGGGGCACTGGTTAGTTGATATACATGTAGGTAGAGTTAGTAAAGTGACTATGTATAGATGACAACAGAGAGTAGCAGCAGTGTAAAGGAGGGGGGCACTGGTTAGTTGATGTACATGTAGGTAGAGTTAGTAAAGTGACTATGTATAGATGACAACAACAGAGAGTAGCAGCAGTGTAAAGGAGGGAGGGGGGGGCACTGGTTAGTTGATGTACATGTAGGTAGAGTTAGTAAAGTGACTATGTATAGATGACAACAACAGAGAGTAGCAGCAGTGTAAAGGAGGGGGGGGCACTGGTTAGTTGATATACATGTAGGTAGAGTTAGTAAAGTGACTATGTATAGATGATAACAGAGAGTAGCAGCAGTGTAAAGGAGGGGGGGGCACTGGTTAGTTGATGTACATGTAGGTAGAGTTAGTAAAGTGACTATTTACATTTACATTTAAGTCATTTAGATGCTCTTATCCAGAGCGACTTACAAATTGGTGCTTTCAGCTTATGACATCCAGTGGAACAGCCACTTTACAATAGTGCATCTAAGTCTTTTAAGGGGGGGGTGAGAAGGATTACTTTATCCTATCCTAGGTATTCCTTAAAGATGTGGGGTTTCAGGTGTCTCCGGAAGGTGGTGATTGACTCCGCTGTCCTGGCGTCGTGAGGGAGTTTGTTCCACCATTGGGGGGCCAGAGCAGCGAACAATTTTGACTGGGCTGAGCGGGAACTGGACTTCCTCAGTGGTAGGGAGGCGAGCAGGCCAGAGGTGGATGAACGCAGTGCCCTTGTTTGGGTGTAGGGCCTGATCAGAGTCTGAGGTACTGAGGTGCCGTTCCCCTCACAGCTCCGTAGGCAAGCACCATGGTCTTGTAGCGGATGCGAGCTTCAACTGGAAGCCAGTGGAGAGAGCGGAGGAGCGGGGTGATGAGAGAACTTGGGAAGGTTGAACACCAGACGGGCTGCGGCGTTCTGGATGAGTTGTAGGGGTTTAATGGCACAGGCAGGGAGCCCAGCCAACAGCGAGTTGCAGTAATCCAGACGGGAGATGACAAGTGCCTGGATTAGGACCTGCGCCGCTTCCTGTGTGAGGCAGGGTCGTACTCTGCGGATGTTGTAGAGCATGAACCTACAGGAACGGGCCACCGCCTTGATGTTAGTTGAGAACGACAGGATGTTGTCCAGGATCACGCCAAGGTTCTTAGCGCTCTGGGAGGAGGACACGATGGAGTTGTCAACCGTGATGGCGAGATCATGGAACGGGCAGTCCTTCCCCGGGAGGAAGAGCAGCTCCGTCTTGCCGAGGTTCAGCTTGAGGTGGTGATCCGTCATCCACACTGATATGTCTGCCAGACATGCAGAGATGCGATTCGCCACCTGGTCATCAGAGGGGGGAAAGGAGAAGATTAATTGTGTGTCGTCTGCATAGCAATGATAGGAGAGACCATGTGAGGTTATGACAGAGCCAAGTGACTTGGTGTATAGCGAGAATAGGAGAGGGCCTAGAACAGAGCCCTGGGGGACACCAGTGGTGAGAGCGCGTGGTGAGGAGACAGATTCTCGCCACGCCACCTGGTAGGAGCGACCTGTCAGGTAGGACGCAATCCAAGCGTGGGCCGCGCCGGAGATGCCCAACTCGGAGAGGGTGGAGAGGAGGATCTATGTATAGATGACAACAGAGAGTAGCAGCAGTGTAAAGGAGGGGGGGCACTGGTTAGTTGATGTACATGTAGGTAGAGTTAGTAAAGTGACTATGTATAGATGACAACAACAGAGAGTAGCAGCAGTGTAAAGGAGGGGGGGGACTGGTTAGTTGATATACATGTAGGTAGAGTTAGTAAAGTGACTATGTATAGATGACAACAACAGATAGTAGCAGCAGTGTGAAGGAGGGGGGCACTGGTTAGTTGATATACATGTAGGTAGAGTTAGTAAAGTGACTATGTATAGATGACAACAACAGAGAGTAGCAGCAGTGTAAAGGAGGGGGGCACTGGTTAGTTGATGTACATGTAGGTAGAGTTAGTAAAGTGACTATGTATAGATGATCACAACAGAGAGTAGCAGCAGTGTAAAGGAGGGGGGGCACTGGTTAGTTGATGTACATGTAGGTAGAGTTAGTAAAGTGACTATGTATAGATGACAACAACAGAGAGTAGCAGCAGTGTAAAGGAGGGGGGCACTGGTTAGTTGATGTACATGTAGGTTGAGTTAGTAAAGTGACTATGTATAGATGACAACAGAGAGTAGCCGCAGTGTAAAGGAGGGGGGCACTGGTTAGTTGATGTACATGTAGGTAGAGTTAGTAAAGTGACTATGTATAGATGACAACAGAGAGTAGCAGCAGTGTAAAGGAGGGGGGCACTGGTTAGTTGATATACATGTAGGTAGAGTTAGTAAAGTGACTATGTATAGATGACAACAACACAGAGTAGCAGCAGTGTAAAGGAGGGGGGGAACTGGTTAGTTGATGTACATGTAGGTTGAGTTAGTAAAGTGACTATGTATAGATGACAACAACAGAGAGTAGCAGCAGTGTAAAGGAGGGGGGCACTGGTTAGTTGATGTACATGTAGGTAGAGTTAGTAAAGTGACTATGTATAGATGACAACAACAGAGAGTAGCAGCAGTGTAAAGGAGGGGGGACTGGTTAGTTGATATACATGTAGGTAGAGTTAGTAAAGTGACTATGTATAGATGACAACAACAGAGAGTAGCAGCAGTGTAAAGGAGGGGGGCACTGGTTAGTTGATGTACATGTAGGTAGAGTTAGTAAAGTGACTATGTATAGATGATCACAACAGAGAGTAGCAGCAGTGTAAAGGAGGGGGGCACTGGTTAGTTGATGTACATGTAGGTAGAGTTAGTAAAGTGACTATGTATAGATGACAACAACAGAGAGTAGCAGCAGTGTAAAGGAGGGAGGGGGCACTGGTTAGTTGATGTACATGTAGGTAGAGTTAGTAAAGTGACTATGTATAGATGACAACAACAGAGAGTAGCAGCAGTGTAAAGGAGTGGGGGGGCATGGTTAGTTGATATACATGTAGGTAGAGTTAGTAAAGTGACTATGTATAGATGATAACAGAGAGTAGCAGCAGTGTAAAGGAGGGGGCACTGGTTAGTTGATGTACATGTAGGTAGAGTTAGTAAAGTGACTATGTATAGATGACAACAACAGAGAGTAGCAGCAGTGTAAAGGAGGGGGGGGCACTGGTTAGTTGATGTACATGTAGGTAGAGTTAGTAAAGTGACTATGTATAGATGACAACAGAGAGTAGCAGCAGTGTAAAGGAGGGGGGCGCTGGTTAGTTGATGTACATGTAGGTAGAGTTAGTAAAGTGACTATGTATAGATGACAACAGAGAGTAGCAGCAGTGTAAAGGAGGGAGGGGGGCACTGGTTAGTTGATGTACATGTAGGTAGAGTTAGTAAAGTGACTATGTATAGATGACAACAACAGAGAGTAGCAGCAGTGTAAAGGAGGGGGGGGGGCACTGGTTAGTTGATATACATGTAGGTAGAGTTAGTAAAGTGACTATGTATAGATGACAACAGAGAGTAGCAGCAGTGTAAAGGAGGGGGGGCACTGGTTAGTTGATGTACATGTAGGTAGAGTTAGTAAAGTGACTATGTATAGATGACAACAGAGAGTAGCAGCAGTGTAAAGGAGGGAGGGGGGGGGCACTGGTTAGTTGATGTACATGTAGGTAGAGTTAGTAAAGTGACTATGTATAGATGACAACAACAGAGAGTAGCAGCAGTGTAAAGGAGGGGGGCACTGGTTAGTTGATATACATGTAGGTAGAGTTAGTAAAGTGACTATGTATAGATGATAACAGAGAGTAGCAGCAGTGTAAAGGAGGGGGGGGCACTGGTTAGTTGATGTACATGTAGGTAGAGTTAGTAAAGTGACTATTTACATTTACATTTAAGTCATTTAGCAGACGCTCTTATCCAGAGCGACTTACAAATTGGTGCTTTCACCTTATGACATCCAGTGGAACAGCCACTTTTTACAATAGTGCATCTAAGTCTTTTAAGGAGGGGGGTGAGAAGGATTACTTTATCCTATCCTAGGTATTCCTTAAAGATGTGGGGTTTCAGGTGTCTCCGGAAGGTGGTGATTGACTCCGCTGTCCTGGCGTCGTGAGGGAGTTTGTTCCACCATTGGGGGCCAGAGCAGCGAACAATTTTGACTGGGCTGAGGGGAACTGGACTTCCTCAGTGGTAGGGAGGCGAGCAGGCCAGAGGTGGATGAACGCAGTGCCCTTGTTGGTGTAGGGCCTGATCAGAGTCTGGAGGTACTGAGGTGCCGTTCCCCTCACAGCTCCGTAGGCAAGCACCATGGTCTTGTAGCGGATGCGAGCTTCAACTGGAAGCCAGTGGAGAGAGCGGAGGAGCGGGGTGACGTGAGAGAACTTGGGAAGGTTGAACACCAGACGGGCTGCGGCGTTCTGGATGAGTTGTAGGGGTTTAATGGCACAGGCAGGGAGCCCAGCCAACAGCAGTTGCAGTGTAAACGGGAGATGACAAGTGCCTGGATTAGGACCTGCGCCGCTTCCTGTGTGAGGCAGGGTCGTAACTCTGCGGATGTTGTAGAGCATGAACCTACAGGAACGGGCCAGTGTGATGTTAGTTGAGAACGACAGGATGTTGTCCAGGATCACGCCAAGGTTCTTAGCGCTCTGGGAGGAGGACACGATGGAGTTGTCAACCGTGATGGCGAGATCATGGAACGGGCAGTCCTTCCCCGGGAGGAAGAGCAGCTCCGTCTTGCCGAGGTTCAGCTTGAGGTGGTGATCCGTCATCCACACTGATATGTCTGCCAGACATGCAGAGATGCGATTAGCCACCTGGTCATCAGAGGGGGAAAGGAGAAGATTAATTGTGTGGTCTGCATAGCAATGATAGGAGAGACCATGTGAGGTTATGACAGAGCCAAGTGACTTGGTGTATTGAGAATAGGAGAGGGCCTAGAACAGAGCCCTGGGGGACACCAGTGGTAGAGTTAGTAAAGGAGTGACTCGCCACGCCACCTGGTAGACCTGTCACAACAAGCGTGGGCCGCGCCGGAGATGCCCAACTCGGAGAGGGTGGAGAGGAGGATCTATGTATAGATGAAAGTAGCAGCAGTGTAAAGGAGGGGGGCACTGGTTAGTTGATGTACATGTAGGTAGAGTTAGTAAAGTGACTATGTATAGATGACAACAAGAGTAGCAGCAGTGTAAAGGAGGGGGGGACTGGGTTGATATACATGTAGGTAGAGTTAGTAAAGTGACTATGTATAGATGACAACAACAGATAGTAGCAGCAGTGTGAAGGAGGGGGCACTGGTTAGTTGATATACATGTAGGTAGAGTTAGTAAAGTGACTATGTATAGATGACAACAACAGAGAGTAGCAGCAGTGTAAAGGAGGGGGGCACTGGTTAGTTGATGTACATGTAGGTAGAGTTAGTAAAGTGACTATGTATAGATGATCACAACAGAGAGTAGCAGCAGTGTGAAGGAGGGGGGCACTGGTTAGTTGATATACATGTAGGTAGAGTTAGTAAAGTGACTATGTATAGATGACAACAACAGAGAGTAGCAGCAGTGTAAAGGAGGGGGGCACTGGTTAGTTGATGTACATGTAGGTAGAGTTAGTAAAGTGACTATGTATAGATGACAACAGAGAGTAGCAGCAGTGTAAAGGAGGGGGGGCACTGGTTAGTTGATGTACATGTAGGTAGAGTTAGTAAAGTGACTATGTATAGATGACAACAGAGAGTAGCAGCAGTGTAAAGGAGGGGGGCACTGGTTAGTTGATGTACATGTAGGTAGAGTTAGTAAAGTGACTATGTATAGATGACAACAACAGAGAGTAGCAGCAGTGTAAAGGGGGGGGCACTGGTTAGTTGATGTACATGTAGGTAGAGTTAGTAAAGTGACTATAGATGACAACAACAGAGATAGCAGCAGTGTAACAGAGGGGGGGGCACTGGTTAGTTGAGCATGCAGTGTAAAGACTATGTATAGATGACAACAACAGAGAGTAGCAGCAGTGTTAGTTGATGTACATGTAGGTAGAGTTAGTAAAGTGACTATGTATAGATGACAACAACAGAGAGTAGCAGCAGTGTAAAGGAGGGGGGCACTGGTTAGTTGATGTACATGTAGGTAGAGTTAGTAAAGTGACTATGTATAGATGACAACAACAGATAGTAGCAGCAGTGTAAAGGAGGGGGCACTGGTTAGTTGATGTACATGTAGGTAGAGTTAGTAAAGTGACTATGTATAGATGACAACAACAGAGAGTAGCAGCAGTGTAAAGGAGGGAGGGGCACTGGTTAGTTGATGTACATGTAGGTAGAGTTAGTAAAGTGACTATGTATAGATGACAACAACAGAGAGTAGCAGCAGTGTAAAGGAGGGGGGCATGGTTAGTTGATATACATGTAGGTAGAGTTAGTAAAGTGACTATGTATAGATGATAACAGAGAGTAGCAGCAGTGTAAAGGAGGGTGGCACTGGTTAGTTGATGTACATGTAGGTAGAGTTAGTAAAGTGACTATGTATAGATGACAACAACAGAGAGTAGCAGCAGTGTAAAGGAGGGGGGCACTGGTTAGTTGATGTACATGTAGGTAGAGTTAGTAAAGTGACTATGTATAGATGACAACAGAGAGTAGCAGCAGTGTAAAGGAGGGGGCACTGGTTAGTTGATGTACATGTAGGTAGAGTTAGTAAAGTGACTATGTATAGATGACAACAGAGAGTAGCAGCAGTGTAAAGGAGGGGGGGGCACTGGTTAGTTGATGTACATGTAGGTAGAGTTAGTAAAGTGACTATGTATAGATGACAACAACAGAGAGTAGCAGCAGTGTAAAGGAGGGGGGGCACTGGTTAGTTGATATACATGTAGGTAGAGTTAGTAAAGTGACTATGTATAGATGACAACAGAGAGTAGCAGCAGTGTAAAGGAGGGGGCACTGGTTAGTTGATGTACATGTAGGTAGAGTTAGTAAAGTGACTATGTATAGATGACAACAGAGAGTAGCAGCAGTGTAAAGGAGGGGGGGGCACTGGTTAGTTGATGTACATGTAGGTAGAGTTAGTAAAGTGACTATGTATAGATGACAACAACAGAGAGTAGCAGCAGTGTAAAGGAGGGGGGGGCACTGGTTAGTTGATATACATGTAGGTAGAGTTAGTAAAGTGACTATGTATAGATGATAACAGAGAGTAGCAGCAGTGTAAAGGAGGGGGGGGCACTGGTTAGTTGATGTACATGTAGGTAGAGTTAGTAAAGTGACTATTTACATTTACATTTAAGTCATTTAGCAGACGCTCTTATCCAGAGCGACTTACAAATTGGTGCTTTCACCTTATGACATCCAGTGGAACAGCCACTTTACAATAGTGCATCTAAGTCTTTTAAGGGGGGGTAGAAGTCCTAGGTATTCCTTAAAGATGTGGGGTTTCAGGTGTCTCCGGAAGGTGGTGATTGATAGAGTTTGACCAACAGAGCAGCGAACATTTTGACTGGGCTGAGCGGGAACTGGACTTCCTCAGTGGTAGGGAGGCGAGCAGGCCAGAGGTGGATGAACAGTGCCCTTGTTTGGGTGTAGGGCCTGATCAGAGTCTGGAGGTACTGAGGTGCCGTTCCCCTCACAGCTCCGTAGGCAAGCACCATGGTCTTGTAGCGGATGCGAGTCAACTGGAAGCCAGTGGAGAGAGCGGAGGAGCGGGGTGAGTGAGAGAACTATGGGAAGGTTGAACACCAGACGGGCTGCGGCGTTCTGGATGAGTTGTAGGGGTTTAATGGCACAGGCAGGGAGCCCAGCCAACAGTGTAATCCAGACGGGAGATGACAAGTGCCTGGATTAGGACTGCGGCTTTGTGAGGCAGGGTCGTACTTGCGGATGTTGTAGAGCATGAACCTACAGGAACGGGCCACCGCCTTGATGTTAGTTGAGAACGACAGGATGTTGTCCAGGATCACGCCAAGGTTCTTAGCGCTCTGGGAGGAGGACACGATGGAGTTGTCAACCGTGATGGCGAGATCATGGAACGGGCAGTCCTTCCCCGGGAGGAAGAGCAGCTCCGTCTTGCCGAGGTTCAGCTTGAGGTGGTGATCCGTCATCCACACTGATATGTCTGCCAGACATGCAGAGATGCGATTCGCCACCTGGTCATCAGAGGGGGAAAGGAGAAGATTAATGTGTGTCGTCTGCATAGCAATGATAGGAGAGACCATGTGAGGTTATGACAGAGCCAAGTGACTTGGTGTATAGCGAGAATAGGAGAGGGCCTAGAACAGAGCCCTGGGGACACCAGTGGTGAGAGCGCGTGGTGAGGAGACAGATTCTCGCCACGCCACCTGGTAGGAGCGACCTGTCAGGTAGGGACAATCCAAGCGTGGGCCGCGCATGGAGATGCCCAACTCGGAGAGGGTGGAGAGGAGGATCTATGTATAGATGACAACAGAGAGTAGCAGCAGTGTAAAGGAGGGGGGCACTGGTTAGTTGATGTACATGTAGGTAGAGTTAGTAAAGTGACTATGTATAGATGACAACAACAGAGAGTAGCAGCAGTGTAAAGGAGGGGGGGACTGGTTAGTTGATATACATGTAGGTAGAGTTAGTAAAGTGACTATGTATAGATGACAACAACAGATAGTAGCAGCAGTGTGAAGGAGGGGGGCACTGGTTAGTTGATATACATGTAGGTAGAGTTAGTAAAGTGACTATGTATAGATGACAACAACAGAGAGTAGCAGCAGTGTAAAGGAGGGGGACTGGTTAGTTGATATACATGTAGGTAGAGTTAGTAAAGTGACTATGTATAGATGACAACAACAGATAGTAGCAGCAGTGTGAAGGAGGGGGGGGGACTGGTTAGTTGATATACATGTAGGTAGAGTTAGTAAAGTGACTATGTATAGATGACAACAACAGAGAGTAGCAGCAGTGTAAAGGAAGGGGGGCACTGGTTAGTTGATGTACATGTAGGTAGAGTTAGTAAAGTGACTATGTATAGATGATCACAACAGAGAGTAGCAGCAGTGTAAAGGAGGGGGGGGGAACTGGTTAGTTGATGTACATGTAGGTAGAGTTAGTAAAGTGACTATGTATAGATGACAACAACAGAGAGTAGCAGCAGTGTAAAGGAAGGGGGGGGGCACTGGTTAGTTGATGTACATGTAGTTAGAGTTAGTAAAGTGACTATGTATAGATGATCACAACAGAGAGTAGCAGCAGTGTAAAGGAGGGGGGAGGCACTGGTTAGTTGATGTACATGTAGGTAGAGTTAGTAAAGTGACTATGTATAGATGACAACAACAGAGAGTAGCAGCAGTGTAAAGGAGGGGGGGGCACTGGTTAGTTGATATACATGTAGGTAGAGTTAGTAAAGTGACTATGTATAGATGACAACAACAGAGAGTAGCAGCAGTGTAAAGGAGGGGGGGCACTGGTTAGTTGATGTACATGTAGGTTGAGTTAGTAAAGTGACTATGTATAGATGACAACAACAGAGAGTAGCAGCAGTGTAAAGGAGGGGGGGCACTGGTTAGTTGATATACATGTAGGTAGAGTTAGTAAAGTGACTATGTATAGATGACAACAACAGATAGTAGCAGCAGTGTGAAGGAGGGGGGGCACTGGTTAGTTGATGTACATGTAGGTAGAATTAGTAAAGTGACTATGTATAGATGACAACAACAGAGAGTAGCAGCAGTGTAAAGGAGGGGGGGCACTGGTTAGTTGATGTACATGTAGGTAGAGTTAGTAAAGTGACTATGTATAGATGATAACAGAGAGTAGCAGCAGTGTAAAGGAGGGGGGGACTGGTTAGTTGATGTACATGTAGGTAGAGTTAGTAAAGTGACTATGTATAGATGACAACAACAGAGAGTAGCAGCAGTGTAAAGGAGGGGGGGCACTGGTTAGTTGATGTACATGTAGGTAGAGTTAGTAAAGTGACTATGTATAGATGACAACAGAGAATAGCAGCAGTGTAAAGGAGGGGGAGGCACTGGTTAGTTGACATACATGTAGGTAGAGTTAGTAAAGTGACTATGTATAGATGACAACAGAGAGTAGCCGCAGTGTCAAAGGAGGGGGGCACTGGTTAGTTGATGTACATGTAGGTAGAGTTAGTAAAGTGACTATGTATAGATGACAACAACAGAATAGCAGCAGTGTAAAGGAGGGGGGGCACTGGTTAGTTGATGTACATGTAGGTAGAGTTAGTAAAGTGACTATGTATAGATGACAACAGAGAGTAGCAGCAGTGTAAAGGAGGGGGGCACTGGTTAGTTGATGTACATGTAGGTAGAGTTAGTAAAGTGACTATGTATAGATGATAACAACAGAGAGTAAGCAGTGTAAAGGAGGGGGCACTGGTTAGTTGATGTACATGTAGGTAGAGTTAGTAAAGTGACTATGTATAGATGACAACAACAGAGAGTAGCAGCAGTGTAAAGGAGGGGGGGCACTGGTTAGTTGACGTACATGTAGGTAGAGTTAATAAAGTGACTATGTATAGATGATAACAACAGAGAGTAGCAGCAGTGTAAAGGAGGGGGGGCACTGGTTAGTTGATGTACATGTAGGTAGAGTTAGTAAAGTGACTATGTATAGATGACAACAACAGAGAGTAGCAGCAGTGTAAAGGGGGGGGCACTGGTTAGTTGATGTACATGTAGGTAGAGTTAGTAAAGTGACTATGTATAGATGATAACAGAGAGTAGCAGCAGTGTAAAGGAGGGGGGCCCTGGTTAGTTTGAGGCAATATGACTAGGTAGAGTTAGTAAAGTGACTATGTATAGATGATAACAACAGAGAGTAGCAGCAGTGTAAATGAGGGGGGCACTGGTTAGTTGATGTACATGTAGGTATATTTAGTAAAGTGACTATGTATAGATGACAACAGAGAATAGCAGCAGTGTAAAGGAGGGGGGGCACTGGTTAGTTGATGTACATGTAGGTAGAGTTAGTAAAGTGACTATGTATAGATGACAACAACAGAGAGTAGCAGCAGTGTAAAGGAGGGGGGCACTGGTTAGTTGATATACATGTAGGTAGAGTTAGTAAAGTGACTATGTATAGATGACAACAACAGATAGTAGCAGCAGTGTAAAGGGTGGAGGGGGACTGGTTAGTTGATATACATGTAGGTAGAGTTAGTAAAGTGACTATGTATAGATGACAACAACAGAGAGTAGCAGCAGTGTAAAGGAAGGGGGGCACTGGTTAGTTGATGTACATGTAGGTAGAGTTAGTAAAGTGACTATGTATAGATGATCACAACAGAGAGTAGCAGCAGTGTAAAGGAGGGGGAACTGGTTAGTTGATGTACATGTAGGTAGAGTTAGTAAAGTGACTATGTATAGATAGTAGCAGCAGTGTAAAGGAAGGGGGGCACTGGTTAGTTGATGTACATAGAGTTAGTAAAGTGACTATGTATAGATGATCACAACAGAGAGTAGCAGCAGTGTAAAGGAGGGGAGGCACTGGTTAGTTGATGTACATGTAGGTAGAGTTAGTAAAGTGACTATGTATAGATGACAACAACAGAGAGTAGCAGCAGTGTAAAGAAAGGAGGGGGCACTGGTTAGTTGATATACATGTAGGTAGAGTTAGTAAAGTGACTATGTATAGATGACAACAACAGAGAGTAGCAGCAGTGTAAAGGAGGGGGCACTGGTTAGTTGATGTACATGTAGGTTGAGTTAGTAAAGTGACTATGTATAGATGACAACAACAGAGAGTAGCAGCAGTGTAAAGGAGGGGGCACTGGTTAGTTGATGTACATGTAGGTAGAGTTAGTAAAGTGACTATGTATAGATGACAACAACAGATAGTAAGCAGTGTGAAGGAGGGGGGCACTGGTTAGTTGATGTACATGTAGGTAGAGTTAGTAAAGTGACTATGTATAGATGACAACAACAGAGAGTAGCAGCAGTGTAAAGGGGGGGGCACTGGTTAGTTGATGTACATGTAGGTAGAGTTAGTAAAGTGACTATGTATAGATGATAACAGAGAGTAGCAGCAGTGTAAAGGAGGGGAGGGACTGGTTAGTTGATGTACATGTAGGTAGAGTTAGTAAAGTGACTATGTATAGATGACAACAACAGAGAGTAGCAGCAGTGTAAAGGAGGGGGCACTGGTTAGTTGATGTACATGTAGGTAGAGTTAGTAAAGTGACTATGTATAGATGACAACAGAGAATAGCAGCAGTGTAAAGGAGGGGGCACTGGTTAGTTGATGTACATGTAGGTAGAGTTAGTAAAGTGACTATGTATAGATGACAACAGAGAGTAGCAGCAGTGTAAAGGAGGGGGGGGCACTGGTTAGTTGATGTACATGTAGGTAGAGTTAGTAAAGTGACTATGTATAGATGACAACAACAGAGAGTAGCAGCAGTGTAAAGGAGGGGGGGCACTGGTTAGTTGATGTACATGTAGGTAGAGTTAGTAAAGTGACTATGTATAGATGACAACAGAGAGTAGCAGCAGTGTAAAGGAGGGGGGGCACTGGTTAGTTGATGTACATGTAGGTAGAGTTAATAAAGTGACTATGTATAGATGATAACAACAGAGAGTAGCAGCAGTGTAAAGGAGGGAGGGGGGCACTGGTTAGTTGATGTACATGTAGGTAGAGTTAGTAAAGTGACTATGTATAGATGACAACAACAGAGAGTAGCAGCAGTGTAAAGGAGGGGGCACTGGTTAGTTGACGTACATGTAGGTAGAGTTGTAAAGTGACTATGTATAGATGATAACAACAGAGAGTAGCAGCAGTGTAAAGGAGGGGGCACTGGTTAGTTGATGTACATGTAGGTAGAGTTAGTAAAGTGACTATGTATAGATGACAACAACAGAGAGTAGCAGCAGTGTAAAAGGGGGGCACTGGTTAGTTGATGTACATGTAGGTAGAGTTAGTAAAGTGACTATGTATAGATGATAACAGAGAGTAGCAGCAGTGTAAAGGAGGGGGGGGCCTGGTTAGTTGAGGCAACATGTAGGTAGAGTTAGTAAAGTGACTATGTATAGATGATAACAACAGAGAGTAGCAGCAGTGTAAAAAGGGGGGGGCACTGGTTAGTTGATGTACATGTAGGTATAGTTAGTAAAGTGACTATGTATAGATGACAACAGAGAATAGCAGCAGTGTAAAGGAGGGGGGCACTGGTTAGTTGATGTACATGTAGGTAGAGTTAGTAAAGTGACTATGTATAGATGACAACAACAGAGAGTAGCAGCAGTGTAAAGGAGGGGGGCACTGGTTAGTTGATGTACATGTAGGTAGAGTTAGTAAAGTGACTATGTATAGATGACAACAACAGAGAGTAGCAGCAGTGTAAAGGAGGGGGGCACTGGTTAGTTGATGTACATGTAGGTAGAGTTAGTAAAGTGACTATGTATAGATGACAACAACAGAGAGTAGCAGCAGTGTAAAGGAAGGGGGGCACTGGTTAGTTGATGTACATGTAGGTAGAGTTAGTAAAGTGACTATGTATAGATGATCACAACAGAGAGTAGCAGCAGTGTAAAGGAGGGGGGGCACTGGTTAGTTGATGTACATGTAGGTAGAGTTAGTAAAGTGACTATGTATAGATGACAACAACAGAGAGTAGCAGCAGTGTAAAGGAGGGGGGCACTGGTTAGTTGATGTACATGTAGGTAGAGTTAGTAAAGTGACTATGTATAGATGACAACAACAGAGAGTAGCAGCAGTGTAAAGGAGGGGAGGCACTGGTTAGTTGATGTACATGTAGGTAGAGTTAGTAAAGTGACTATGTATAGATGACAACAACAGAGAGTAGCAGCAGTGTAAGGAGGGGGGCACTGGTTAGTTGATGTACATGTAGGTAGAGTTAGTAAAGTGACTATGTATAGATGACAACAACAGAGAGTAGCAGCAGTGTAAAGGAGGGGGCACTGGTTAGTTGATGTACATGTAGGTTGAGTTAGTAAAGTGACTATGTATAGATGACAACAACAGAGAGTAGCAGCAGTGTAAAGGAGGGGGCACTGGTTAGTTGATGTACATGTAGGTAGAGTTAGTAAAGTGACTATGTATAGATGACAACAACAGATAGTAGCAGCAGTGTGAAGGAGGGGGCACTGGTTAGTTGATGTACATGTAGGTAGAGTTAGTAAAGTGACTATGTATAGATGACAACAACAGAGAGTAGCAGCAGTGTAAAGGAGGGGGGGGCACTGGTTAGTTGATGTACATGTAGGTAGAGTTAGTAAAGTGACTATGTATAGATGATAACAGAGAGTAGCAGCAGTGTAAAGGAGGGGGACTGGTTAGTTGATGTACATGTAGGTAGAGTTAGTAAAGTGACTATGTATAGATGACAACAACAGAAAGCAGCAGTGTAAAGGAGGGGGGCACTGGTTAGTTGATGTACATGTAGGTAGAGTTAGTAAAGTGACTATGTATAGATGACAACAGAGAATAGCAGCAGTGTAAAGGAGGGGGGCACTGGTTAGTTGATGTACATGTAGGTAGAGTTAGTAAAGTGACTATGTATAGATAGTAGCAGCAGTGTAAAGGAGGGGGGGCACTGGTTAGTTGATGTACATGTAGGTAGAGTTAGTAAAGTGACTATGTATAGATGATAACAACAGAGAGTAGCAGCAGTGTAAAGGAGTATAGGAGGGGGCACTGGTTAGTTGATGTACATGTAGGTAGAGTTAGTAAAGTGACTATGTATAGATGACAACAACAGAGAGTAGCAGCAGTGTAAAGGAGGGGGGGCACTGGTTAGTTGATGTACATGTAGGTAGAGTTAGTAAAGTGACTATGTATAGATGATAACAACAGAGAGTAGCAGCAGTGTAAAGGAGGGGGGCACTGGTTAGTTGATGCAATATGTAGGTAGAGTTAGTAAAGTGACTATGTATAGATGATAACAACAGAGAGTAGCAGCAGTGTAAAGGAGGGGGGCACTGGTTAGTTGATGTACATGTAGGTAGAGTTAGTAAAGTGACTATGTATAGATGATAACAACAGAGAGTAGCAGCAGTGTAAAGGAGGGGGGGCACTGGTTAGTTGATGTACATGTAGGTAGAGTTAGTAAAGTGACTATGTATAGATGACAACAACAGAGAGTAGCAGCAGTGTAAAGGGGGGCACTGGTTAGTTGATGTACATGTAGGTAGAGTTAGTAAAGTGACTATGTATAGATGATAACAGAGAGTAGCAGCAGTGTAAAGGAGGGGGGCCCTGGTTAGTTGAGGCAATATGTAGGTAGAGTTAGTAAAGTGACTATGTATAGATGATAACAACAGAGAGTAGCAGCAGTGTAAATGAGGGGGGCACTGGTTAGTTGATGTACATGTAGGTATATTTAGTAAAGTGACTATGTATAGATGACAACAGAGAATAGCAGCAGTGTAAAGGAGGGGGCACTGGTTAGTTGATGTACATGTAGGTAGAGTTAGTAAAGTGACTATGTATAGATGACAACAACAGAGAGTAGCAGCAGTGTAAAGGAGGGGGGCACTGGTTAGTTGATGTACATGTAGGTAGAGTTAGTAAAGTGACTGTGTATAGATGACAACAACAGAGAGTAGCAGCAGTGTAAAGGAGGGGGGGGGGGCACTGGTTAGTTGATGTACATGTAGGTAGAGTTAGTAAAGTAACTATGTATAGATGATAACAACAGAGAGTAGCAGCAGTGTAAAGGAGGGGGGGCACTGGTTAGTTGATGTAAGTCCCTCTGGATAAGAGCGTCTGCTAAATGACTTAAATGTAAATGTAAATGTTGATGTACATGTAGGTAGAGTTAGTAAAGTGACTATGTATAGATGACAACAACAGAGAGTAGCAGCAGTGTAAAGGAGGGGGTTGGGCACTGGTTAGTTGATGTACATGTAGGTAGAGTTAGTAAAGTGACTATGTATAGATGACAACAACAGAGAGTAGCAGCAGTGTAAAGGAGGGGGGGGCACTGGTTAGTTGATGTACATGTAGGTAGAGTTAGTAAAGTGACCGTGTATAGATGACAACAACAGAGAGTAGCAGCAGTGTAAAGGAGGGGGGGGGCACTGGTTAGTTGATGTACATGTAGGTAGAGTTAGTAAAGTGACTATGTATAGATGATAACAACAGAGAGTAGCAGCAGTGTAAAGGAGGGGGGGGCACTGGTTAGTTGATGTACATGTAGGTAGAGTTAGTAAAGTGACTATGTATAGATGATAACAACAGAGAGTAGCAGCAGTGTAAATGAGGGGGGGCACTGGTTAGTTGATGTACATGTAGGTAGAGTTAGTAAAGTGACTATGTATAGATGACAACAACAGAGAGTAGCAGCAGTGTAAAGGAGGGGGGAGGCACTGGTTAGTTGATGTACATGTAGGTAGAGTTAGTAAAGTGACTATGTATAGATGACAACAACAGAGAGTAGCAGCAGTGTAAAGGAGGGGGGGGGGAACTGGTTAGTTGATGTACATGTAGGTAGAGTTAGTAAAGTGACTATGTATAGATGACAACAACAGAGAGTAGCAGCAGTGTAAAGGAGGGCGGGGGGCAATGCAAATAGTCTGGGTAGCCATTTGATTAGGTGTTCAGGAGTCTTATGGCTTGGGGGTAGAAGCTGTTTAGAAGCCTCTTGGACCTAGACTTGGCGCTCTGACACCACTTGCTGTGCGGTAGCAGAGAGAACAGTCTATGACTAGGGTGGCTGGAATCTTTGACAATCTTTAGGGCCTTCCTCTGACACTGCCTGGTATAGAGGTCCTGGATGGCAGGAAGCTTGGTTCCAGTGATTCAACATGAATCACGTACACAGCATGATGACTTGGTTGGCATCAGTACATACTGTCTAGTACAGGGACCAGGTTTATAGAACTAGGCTTCTTACCGGTGACTGTTTCTCTAGACTACAAGTGGAATTCAGGAGGAACTCTGAGCACCACCCTCCCTCCCTCTGGGCAATTCGATCATTTCACTTCAGACTGTGTTATCCTGTCTGGCTATTACCCGTGTGACCAACACCTAGCCTGTTATCCTATTATTAGCCATCAGGAGTCACTATTCCTGACCTGGCCTTAATCCACATGTCTGTATCTGGCCCTGGTAATGAGGAAAAGGGCCTTTTAAATAGGACCACATTAGGATGCTATTGCTGGTACACATGTTGAGTATAGCCCTGCTTAGAGAGGGGTTACCAAAGTGTCTCTGTCACCCTATGCTGTAAGGGGATTGATTGGAAAACATAAACAGGAAATCTAATGTAATTAGCTAGGCTACTATAAACGAAAAGAAGTAGCATTGTCATTTAGCATCTGTCATGTACCTGAATTTGCTGCATTTTGCTAGACTGTTTTATTAATTCATTTGGAGGTTTTTAAAATACTTTTGATTCCAGAGGATAGCATATTATATGATTAATAAAAACACTTGTGGTCCTTGACTTCAGGGCAGCATGTTACAGTTCATCTCTGAGATTAGATTACGAGTGGGTTCAATGGGACAGAGTCATTTGATGAGTTTAGATTAAGGTCACAGCCTGCCTTTGAATGCATTAATCTGTCTTGATTACCAGGAGCCCGTTAGCCCTGTTAGTCAGTGAGGGGGTGTTGTAAAGCTGTGACAATGGGGGTGTTGAACGATTTGCAATTAAAGGTCAATTGTTTTTTACAGTTTTTTAAATTGAACCTTTATGTAACTAGGCAAGCCAGTTAAGAACAAATTCTTATTTACAATGACAGTTTACCCCGGGCAAACCCTAACCCGGACGACGCTGGGCCAATTGTGCGCCTCCCTATGGGACTCCCAATCACAGCTGCTTGTGATACAGCCTGGAATCGAACCAATGCCTCTAGCACTGAGAAGCAGAGTTTAGACTGCTGCGCCACTCGGGAGCCCCAATGGAAGGGTGAACTGTAACACTGTTTCCAATTGAATTATTACTACAGTGCATTCGGAAAGTATTCAGACCCCTTGACTTTTTCCCACATTTTGTTATGTTACAGCCTTATTCTAAAATGGATTAAATGAATGTTTTCCCTCATCAATCAACATACAATACCCCACAATGACAAAGCAAAAACAGGTTTTTAGAAATGTTTGCAAATTTAATACAAATAAAAACCAGAAATACCTTATTTACATCATTATTCAAACCATTTGCTATGAGACTCGAAATTGAGCTCAGGTGCATCCTGTTTCCATTGATCATCCTTGAGATGTTTTGGCAACTTCATTGGAGTCCACCTGTGGTAAAATCAATTGATTTGACATGATTTGGAAAGGCACATGCCTGTTTATATAAGGTGCCACAGTTGACAATGCATGTCAGAGCAAAAACCAAGCCATGAAGTCGAAGGAATTGTCTGTAGAGCTCCGAACACAGGATTGTGTTGAGGCACAGATCTGGGGAAGGGTACCAAAACATTTTTGAGCATTGAAGGTCCCCAATAGCCAAATGAAGCAATGGGAGGAGAAGGGCCTTGATCGGGGAGGTGACCAAGAACCCGATGGTCACTCTGACAGAGCTCTAGAATTCCTCTGTGGAGATGGGAGAACCTGCCAGAAGGACAACCATCTTTGCAGCGCTCCACCAATCAAGCGTTTGTGGTAGAGTGGCCAGATGAAAGCCACTCCTCAGTAAAAGCTACATGATAGCCCACTTGGAGTTTGCCAAAGGCACCTCAAAGACCATGAGACTGTTTTTTATCTGGTCTGATGAAACCAAGATTGAATGCTTTGGACTGAATGCCAATCGTTACATTTGGAGGAAACCTGGCACCATCGCTACAGTGAAACATGGTGGTGGCAGCATCATGCTGTGGTGATGTTTTTCAGTGGCAGGGACTGGGAGACTAGTCAGGATCGAGGGAAAGATGAATGGAGCAAAGTACAGAGAGATCCTTGATGAAAACCTACTCCAGAGTGCTCAGGACCTCAGACTGGGACGAAGGTTCACCTTTCAACAGGACAACGACCCTAAGCACACAACCAAGACAATGCAGGAGTGGTTTCAGGACAAGGCTCTGAATGTCCTTGAGTGGACCAGCCAGAGCCCAGACTTGAAGCCGAACGAACATCTCTGGAAAGACCTGCATCTAGCTGTGCAGTGACGCTCCCAATCCAACCTGACAGAGCTTGAGAGGATCTGCCGAGAAGAATGGCAGAAACTCCCCAAATGCAGGTGTGCCAAGCTTGTAGCGTCATACCCAAGAAGACTCGAGGCTGTAATTGCTGCCAAAGGTGCGTCAACAAAGTACTGAACAAAGGGTCTGAATACTTATGTAAATGTGATTTTTCTGTTTCGAAGGAAACACTCATTAAGACCAGGTGTGGCCAATTAGTAGGCACACATGAACACACTTTACAAGATAAAGGATAGAGCGCGTTTTGTTAATGCTGAGAACATTCTTACTACAGTTTCCATGTGGTTTTGATGGAACCTTTTCTTAACGTTCTGGGAACAATTTGAGAACATTACTTTAAATAGAACAATGAGGAAACCCTTGGAAACCATTGTGCTGAATTACTGAAATTCCTACTGAAGAACGCTGTTTCTTAACTATTTGAAAACATTCCCAACATCAAACCAGTTGGAGAACGTACCTAGAACAATTATTTATTATATTTATATATTTTTTTATTGGATATTAAAATATACAATCTACTTGCCGTACATTACATTACATTCAGTCATCTAACAGACTCCAATCCAGAGCGACCCACAGAAGCAACAGGGTCAACGCCCTGCTCAAGGGCACGTCGACAGATCTCCCACAAGGTCAAAACAGGAACCCGAACCAGTGACCTATAAGGCAACGGCCTAAGCTCCCAACCGCCAGGGCACCAGCCCTCCAAGATCCCTCTCAAAATCCCCCGAAAAGCTCAAATTAAATGAATGAAATGAAATCAAATTAAAATATGTTTGACTGCATGTATGGCACTATTTACATGTGTGTATGTCTGTGTGTGTCCATGTATGTGCACGTGTGTGCGTTTCAATTAAATTGTGTGTATATGCATGTGTACAAACACCTGAGCGGTATCAGCCTCAGGAAAACCGGCATTAGCTGTAACCACGTTGCCCTTCAGTGTCATTCAAACATACTTTTTGTTTTATTTTGACTTTATTTTTTGACTTTTATCTTTGATCGTTATTCTATCTCAACCCTCAGCTTCCCTCAGCCCATCCCACCCATCTCTGCTGGCCATCACTATGCTGGGATGTTTAACATACAATTTGAATCTATCTAATCAAATAGAATCCACAGATTGCCAGTTGTTGATAAATACTTTCACTAAGAGTATTAGTATATTAGTAATTGACTGACCAGGTCTCTTCAGATCTCCCAACAATGCTATTTCTAGGGGAAATGTTATATTAACCTTGTGCTTTTTCAGCCATTCCTGAACCTGAGACCAGATGTTTCTGGCTACCTGAGGGCAATACCAAAACAAATTGTCCATTTAATCTGTATCCTCACAACAAAATCTACAAAGCTGCGATGATTGTATGCCCTCAAATATTCAACATTTTGTTGGTGGCAAGAATTCTGTACAATAATTTTAGCTGAAAAGCACGAAGTCTTGAATCTTGGATTGAGCTATTCTGATAACTCTATGAAATACACAACTATAACACCTCACTTTGTTTTGAAAAATGTGTCACAAGCTAGATTAGCCTTGGATATTGTGAAGCAGTTCTCCAAAATCTCAGGTTTGGTATTAAATCTTTCCAAATATGAGATGTTTGTTCTGAAAGGATTGTAACATCTCTGAAAAGATACTGTAACCTACCTCGGTGTAAAGACAGCAAAAAATCTTAAGGTTGTGAATGATCTTAATTTGAACCCTGTAGCTAAATCTGTCAACAACAAAAAAATATCCTCAAGTTTAGGGCGGGATTTTGGTCTTTGTGGAAGGGTGCTTTCTTCCAAGGCTGAGGGGGCTATCTCGTGCATCCTATCTTTTTTCATCTATTGACATTCCTAAATCCACTTGCTGTACCTTAGATAGGCGTGTTGTACAACTTCATATGGCAAAACAAGCCACATAAGATAAAAAGAGATGTTATCACCAACATGGTTTGTGATGGCGGTCTACAGTACCTTGTAAAAGTATTCACTCCCCTTGGCATTTTTCTTATTTTGTTGCATTACAATCTGTAATTTAAGTTGATTTATTTGGATTTCATGTAATAGACATACACAAAATAGTCCAAATTGGTGAAGTGAAATTTAAAAAATTACTTGTTTAAAAAAATTCAGAAAAATAGAAAATGGAAAAGTGGTACGTGCATATGTATTCACCCCCTTTGCTATGAAGCCCCTAAATAGAATCTGATGCAACCAATTGCCTTCAGAAGTAACATGATTAATTAAATAAAGTCCACCTGTGTGCAATCTAAGTGTCACATGATATGTCACATGATCTCAGTATATATACACCTGTTCTGAAAGGCCACAGAGTCTGTAACACCACTAAGCAAGGTGCACCACCAAGCAAGCGGTACCAAGGAGCGCTCCAAACAGGTCAGGGACAAAGTTGTGGAGAAGTACAGATCAGGGTTGGATATTAAAAAATGTCAGAAATGTTGAACATCCCACAGAGCACCATTAAATCCATTATTAAAAAATAGAAAGAATATGGCATCACAACAAACCTGTCAAGAGAAAGCCGCCCACCAAAACTCATGGACCAGGCAAGGAGGGCATTAAAGAGACCAAAGATAACCCTGAAGGAGCTGCAAAGCTCCACAGCGGAGATTGAATGACTGCCCAGAATCGGCCCAAGTACATCGGGCCGTTTCCATCTACCGGAATTTAGCCGACTTTGCCAGCATCTTACCAGAATCCCCCTAGAAGCAGCCGATGCAAATTTTAAAAAATGTGTACAAACTTACCTGATTTATTCATTTTAAATATGACTATTATACATTTTATACATACAAATTATACCCATCCACAAAGTAATGTAACCATGTTTGAACGTTTAGAAAACATTCCGTTAAAGTAATGAAACACCAAGAAAAAATGTTTGTTGTTGTTGTTGTTGTGAAGTTCCTTAAAACTTCAACAAGCATTTCTCAACGGCTGGCCATGCCTTCCGCCTGGCTACTCCTACCTCGGCCAACAGCTCCGGCCCCCCCGCAGCTCCTCGCCCAAGCCTCTCCAGGTTCTCCTTTACCCAAATCCAGATAGCAGATGTTCTGAAAGAGCTGCAAAACCTGGACCCGTATAAATCAGCTGGGCTTGACAATCTGGACCCTCTATTTCTGAAACTATCCGCCGCCATTGTCGCAACCCCTATTACCAGCCTGTTCAACCTCTCTTTCATATCGTCTGAGATCCCCAAGGATTGGAAAGCTGCCGCAGTCATCCACTTCTTCAAAGGGGGAGACACCCTGGACCCAAACTGTTACAGACCTATATCCATCCTGCCCTGCCTATCTAACGTCTTCAAAAGCCAAGTCAACAAACAGGTCACTGACCATCTCGAATCCCACCGTACCTTCTCCGCTATGCAATCTGGTTTCCGAGCCGGTCACGGGTGCACCTCAGCCACACTCAAGGTACTAAACGACATCATAACCGCCATCGATAAAAGACAGTACTGTGCAGCCGTCTTCATCGACCTTGCCAAGGCTTTCGACTCTGTCAATCACCATATTCTTATCGGCAGACTCAGTAGCCTCGGTTTTTCGGATGACTGCCTTGCCTGGTTCACCAATTACTTTGCAGACAGAGTTCAGTGTATCAAATCGGAGGGCATGTTGTCCGGTCCTCTGGCAGTCTCTATGGGGGTGCCACAGGGTTCAATTCTCGGGCCGACTCTTTTCTCTGTGTATATCAATGATGTTGCTCTTGCTGCGGGCGATTCCCTGATCCACCTCTACGCAGACGACACCATTCTATACACTTTCGGCCCGTCATTGGACACTGCTATCTAACCTCCAATCGAGCTTCAATGCCATACAACACTCCTTCCGTGGCCTCCAACTGCTCTTAAACGCTAGTAAAACCAAATGCATGCTTTTCAACCGATCGCTGCCTGCACCCGCTTGCCCGACTAGCATCACCACACTGGATGGTTCCGACCTTGAATATGTGGACATCTATAAGTACCTAGGTGTCTGGCTAGACTGTAAACTCTCCTTCCAGACTCATATCAAACATCTCCAATCGAAAATCAAATCAAGAGTCGGCTTTCTATTCCGCAACAAAGCCTCCTTCACTCACGCTGCCAAGCTTACCCTAGTAAAACTGACTATCCTACCGATCCTCGACTTCGGCGATGTCATCTACAAAATTGCTTCCAACACTCTTCTCAGCAAACTGGATGCAGTTTATCACAGTGCCATCCGTTTTGTCACTAAAGCACCTTATACTACCCACCACTGCGACTTGTATGCTCTAGTCGGCTGGCCCTCGCTACATATTCGTCGCCAGATCCACTGGCTCCAGGTCATCTACAAGGCCATGCTAGGCAAAGCTCCGCCTTATCTCAGCTCACTGGTCACGATGGCAACACCCATCCGTAGCACGCGCTCCAGCAGGTGTATCTCATTGATCATCCCTAAAGCCAACACCTCATTCGGCCGCCTTTCGTTCCAGTACTCTGCTGCCTGTGACTGGAACGAATTGCAAAAATCGCTGAAGTTGGAGACTTTTATCTCCCTCACCAACTTCAAACATCAGCTATCTGAGCAGCTAACCGATCGCTGCAGCTGTACATAATCTATTGGTAAATAGCCCACCCATTTTCACCTACCTCATCCCCACAGTTTTTATTTATTTACTTTTCTGCTCTTTTGCACACCAATATCTCTACCTGTACATGATCATCTGATCATTTATCACTCCAGTGTTAATCTGCAATATTGTAATTATTCGCCTACCTCCTCATGCCTTCTGCACACATTGTATATAGACTCCCCTTTTTTCTCTACTGTGTTATTGACTCGTTAATTGTTTACTCCATGTGTAACTCTGTGTTGTCTGTTCACACTGCTATGCTTTATCTTGGCCAGGTCGCAGTTGCAAATGAGAACCTGTTCTCAACTAGCCTACCTGGTTAAATAAAGGTGAAATAAAAATAAAAAAATTTAAAAAAGTGCTGGAAATGTTCCAAAGCCAAGTAACTATCCTGCACCATCCCCAGAATATTGTGGGAAGGTTGTATGTAAAAATAACCATATGACAACCAAGCTCTAAGAAACATATGGCTTTCAGAATGTTATGTGCTGGCTGGGACCAGTCTGGTCTTTGAAAGTCATGCAATACTGAATCATACTGCTCTTGTTCCCGTAACAGCTTCAAAGCAGAGAAGTAAACAGGAGGTGGACATGGAGCAACACAGGCACTGGGCGAAAAGGGTCCATATGAAGGAAGATATTTTACATGCCACGTTTTTGATATTCTAGATAATACAGGCCATTTCCAATGCATATTTTGAGTTTTGTGGATTTGCACCATATCCTGACAAATTCTGAACCCAGATGTGTCTTTTAGACATATATCATATTGGGATTACGCTGAACATCACACATGGACATTTCCTATGGCCAAATATGGACACATTAATATCCTGAGATATGTGACATCCTATTGTCTCTCTCCGTGTTGACAAAATACAGACTGAATACATCACATAACTGTGTTTTCTCAGCACATTCAAGATAATAAGCTCTGTTGATTCCAGATGTGCTTCTCTTGGCTGAGTTCAATATCCGGATCTTGATAGGCTTTTCGATATGCTGAAAATAAGGACTATTTCTGAGATTTCAGCACATGCTCAATAATTTGTCAAATATGAAATCCATATATTTCTTTCATGCACAAATCATTTTGGGATTCCCTCCAGGATATCACACATGGTAGGGCCGGATATTGACTCATTAGATATCCTGATGTAGGCCTATGTGTACATCTTATTTTCTCTATAGGATGACAAATACTGACAGTAGGCCTACTTAGTATGTTTTCTCAATACAATGCATATGCTCAGGTACTTGATATGCTTTTAGATATGCTAAATAATGTTTGAGTTATTTGTGTTTTCAGGACATGTTCAATATTTGGACAAATAATAAATCCATATAATTGTTTCGAACACCAGCTAAATTTTTGTATGCAATCTGCATGGGCACTCGCAAACTGCAAGCTAAAAGCCCTGTATCTGGTAGCCTATAGCACCAATAATCACTTATTTTCTGCTGAGTTCCAACTGTCATTTTTGAATTTGGGCACCACAAATGAGTTCATAAATGGTGTGCGGTCGACTTGCAAGCCCGAAGAAAACCATCCCAACCGTGAAGCACGGGGATGGCAGCCTCATCTTGTGGGGGTGCTCTGCTGCAGGAGGGACTGGTGCACGTCACAAAATAGATGGCATCCACGAGGAAGGAAAATTATGTGGATATATTGAAGCAACATCTCAAGAAATCAGTCAGGAAGTTAAAGCTTGGTCGTAAATGAGGTTTTCCAAATGGACAATGACCCCAAGCATACTTCAAAAGTTGTGGCAAAATGGCTTAAGGACAACAAAGTCAAGGTATTGGAGTGGCCATCACAAAGCCCTGACCTCAATCCTATAGAAAAATTGTTGGCAGAACTGAAAAAACGTGTGCGAGCAAGGAGGCCTACAAACCTGACTCAGTTACACCAGCTCTGTCAGGAGAAATGGGCTAAAATTTACCCAACTTATTGTGGGAAGCTTGTGGAAGGGTACCCGCAACTTTTGACCCAAGTTAAAGAATTGAAAAGCATTGCTACCAAATTCTAATTGAGTGTATGTAAACTTCTGACCCACTGGGAATGTAATGAAAAAATCTGAAATAAATCATTCTCTACTATTATTGTGAGATTTCACATTCTTAAATAAAGTCCTAACTGACCTAAGACAGGGATTCTTTACTAGGATTACATGTCAGGAATTGTGAAAAACTGAGTTTAAATGTATTTGGCTAAGGTGTATGTAAACTTCAGACTTCCAACTGTACTCCCTGGACTCATATTGTCATGCCCTGATCTGTTTCACCTGTCCTAATGCTTGTCTCCACCCTCCTCCAGGTGTCGCCCATCTTCCCCGTTATCCCCTGAATGTTTGTCTGTTGCCAGTTTGTCTTGTTTGTTCAAGTCAACCAGCGTTTTGTCTCAGCTCCTGCTTTTCCCCAGTCTCTCTTTATCTCGTCCTTCTGGTTTTGACCATTGCCTGTCCTGACTCTGAGCCCACCTGCTTGACCACTCTGCCTGCCCCTGACCCTGGGCCTGCCTGCCATCCTGTACCTTGGATTATCGACCCCTGCCTGCCTTGACCTGTCGTTTGCCTGCCCCTGTTGTTACAATAAACATTGTTACTTCAACACAGTCTGCACTTGGTTCTTACCTAAAACTTGATAATTCTGGTAGCAGTGAGATTTCTGAGGTCCGGATTGGATGCATGTAGAAACTGTCCTATTACGGAGAATATCCTAGCGTCCATATATGAAATTAAGGACACACGTGTCTGGAGAATGTCTACTCCTTATATTTAATCAAATGTAAGGTATCCGGATATATATAGATAAAGACATCCCCTGATATTGACCCTTCTTGCCCAGTGAGGGGGAGTTCGACTTTGGCGCCATTAGATCAAAACAGCAATCTTGCTTTAAATGACTCACCAGCAATGTTATTACAATGTGTTATGTATTAAACCCCAACCTGAGCACTCCGTTCTGCCACATCTGGTCTTTTGGCCATTCCACCCCGTCATCTCTCACTCAGCCCAGTCAAATCCTTTCTCTGTCCTGGCATCCCAATTGTGGAACCAGCTTCCCCTTGTAGCTTGGACAGCAAAGTTCCTGCCTATCTCCCGAAAACGTCTGTAATCCTACCTCTTCAAAGAGTATCTTAAATGAATCCCGTACTTATTGAGGGAAAATGAACTTGCTACGACTGCTATGGGATTGTCTGACCCAGCTATCTTAAGATGAATGCACTAATTGTAAGTCACTTTGGATAAGACCGTTTACTAAGTAACTAAAATGTACATGTTAGTAGAGTAATTACAGCGTTACTACACCGATTATAGCAAAATATTACTAAATTGTAAAGTGTTACCAAACAGCATATATTGCAGATAGGCTATTTTCACATGGGGACCTACAAGTTGTCTACTGCAGTATACTCAATGAAGCTGCACTTTGACCTTGAAGGCTATACATAGAGCACTAGGAGATGGGCAAATACAATACATGCTGATCAGGCAGGATGAGCCTAGAGACAGAACCTGCACCTCTGGCTCTGTTTCTACTGTCTATTAACAAAATATAAGCCTGAAAAATTGAAAAAGTGATACATCGTCAAAACTCCAGAGAATCGCACACGGGCTCCTATATCACAAAGTCACCTAAAATGGATAAACCTGCTGTTAAGTAACAGTGACCAACTCACCCGAGGAGGATTTGAGAAATATACAGTAAAACAACATTGAGATAATGTAAGTCCACACTAAAAGTATGCTATTCACCACCTTCTGAGACAGGTTTGTACAGTTAATACTGAAAGTGCTTCTGAAGGCAGACTGTTGCCTGAGTCACGGCTTGCGGGAAGAGCAGTAGCCTGGCCTTCCATTGCAGTGTGACCGCAGCACTCTGCATATTTCGGCTCACCCATCATCACCGGGTGTAATCAGCTCAATATGGGGCGAGTGGAGTAGTTCAACACGACTAAAGAAAGGTTAGTGTTGAGAGCTCTGTGTGTGTGTGTGTGTGTGTGTGTGTTTGTGTGTAGGGGCCTCTTTGGAGGTTAAAAGGAATGCAGTGAACCAATTAAACTCCATTTGCTTCAACATTAAAGGCAGAGACTGGTGTCAACGAGGATTTTAGCAACAGTTTCTTCTTTCATCTGGCCGCCGATTGACTTAGATATTGTGGCTGGACTCTATAGCAGCAAAGGAAGCTGAAATGACGAGAATAATTATTCACGATATGATGAGTGATGTCACCCTGACTCCATCTTAACATGGAACATGTCATGTTTTCATGCTTTGCCTTCCCTGGAGACACCATTCAAAGTGCGACCCAAACTTTTCCCCTAAAATGTTGCCCTAAAAGTATTTTATGCATACAGAATCAGCAGTAGTTTGCTGTTTTACGAGAAGTCACAAGGGACGTTTTCCCTTCATATGTCATTTGTTTGTGACATACATGCATGACCATGAGCTGTGAAATGACCCAATTCAGGTGAACAGTAACTTACATGTCACGAGTTATGAGTCACAGTTACAGGAAAGGCACATGGTCAGTCAATATTAGAGAAAAAGGGTACATATCTGGTGGATCGGGCCGCAACGTTCTCTCTCTCTCTCTCTCTCTCTCTCTCTCTCTCTCTCTTTCTCAAACATATGTTGACATTGCCAAAGCAAGTGAAATAGATAATAGACAAATGAACAATCAGAAATAAACGCTAAACATTGCACTCACAAACGCTTCAACAGGTATAGAGACGATTAATATGTCACGTTATGGCTGTCTACAGTGTTGTAACGATGTGCAAACGGTTCAAGTACAAAAGGGAAAATAAACAAATATTTACAATATTGTTTGTTCTTCACTGGTTGCCCTTTTCTTGTGGCTACAGATCACACATCTTGTTGCTGTGAATGGCATTTATTTATTTATCTTTTATTCCACCTTTATTTAACCAGGTAGTCTAGTTGAGAACAAGTTCTCATTTGCAACTGCGACCTGGCCAAGATAAAGCAAAGCAGTTCGACACGTACAACAACACGGAGTTACACGCGGAATAAACAAACACACAATCAATAATACAGTAGAAGAATCTATATACAACATGTGCAAATGAGGTAGGATAAGAGACGTAAGGCTATAAATAGGCAACGGTGGCAAAGTAATTACAACATAGTAATTACACACTGGATTGGTAGATGTGCAGAAGATGATTGTGCAAGTAGAGATACTGGGGTGCAAAGGAGCAAGATAAATAAATACAGTATGGGGATGAGGAAGATTGGATGGGCTATTTACAGATGAGCTATGTACAGGTGCAGTGATCTGTGAGCTGCTCGGACAGCTGGTGCTTAAAGCTAGTGAAGGAGGTAAGAGTCTCCAGCTTCAGAGATTCTTGCAGTTTGTTCCAGTCATTGGCAGCTGAGAACTGGAAGCAGAGGCTGCCAAAGGAAGAATTGGCTTTGGGGGTGACCAGTGAAATATACCTGCTGGAGGGCGTGCTACTTGTGGGTGCTGCTATGATGACCAGTGAGCTGAGATAAGGCGGGGCTTTACCTAGCAGAGACTTTTAGATGACCTGGAACCAGTGGGTTTGGCGATGAGTATGAAGCAAGGGCCAGCCAACGAGAGCGTACAGGTCGCAGTGGTGGGTAGTATATGGGGCTTTGGTGACAAAACGGATGGCACTGTGATAGACTGCATCCAATTTGTTGAAGAGTGTTGGAGGCTATTTTGTAAATGACATCGCCAAAGTCGAGAATCGGTAGGATGGTCAGTTTTACGAGGGTATGTTTGGCAGCATGAGTGAAGGATGCTTTGTTGCGAAATAGGTAGCCGATTCTAGATTTAATTTAGGATTGGAGATGTTTAATGTGAGTCTGGAAGGAGAGTTTACAGTCTAATCAGACACCTAGGTATTTGTAGTTGTCCACATATTCTAAGTCAGAACTGTCCAGAGTAGTGATGCTGGACGGGCGGGCAGGTGTGGGCAGCGAACGGTTGAAGAGCATGCATTTAGTTTTACTTGCATTTAAGAGCAGTTGGAGGCCACGGAAGGATAGTTGTATGGCATTGAAGCTCATCTGGAGGTTAGTTAACACAGTGTCCAAAGAAGGGCCAGAGGTATACAGAATGGTGTCGTCTGCATAGAGGTGGATCAAAGAATCACCATCAGCGAGAGCGACATCATTGATGTATACAGAGAAGAGAGTCGGCCCGAGAATTGAACCCTGTGTCACCCCCATAGAGACTGCCAGAGGTCCGTACAATGGGCCCTCCGATTTGACATACTGAACTCTATCGGAGAAGTAGTTGGTGAACCAGGCGAGGCAATCATTTGAGAAACCAAGGCTGTTGAGTCTGCCAATAAGAA
Organism: Oncorhynchus nerka; assembly: GCF_034236695.1. Classification (NCBI taxonomy): domain Eukaryota; kingdom Metazoa; phylum Chordata; class Actinopteri; order Salmoniformes; family Salmonidae; genus Oncorhynchus; species Oncorhynchus nerka. Next base: position 4,944,504 of record NC_088416.1, on the reverse strand, counting down.
TGTGGTGATTGACAGAGTCGAAAGCCTTGGCCAGGTGGATGAATACAGCTGCACAGTACTGTCTCTTATCGATGGCGGTTATGATATCGTTTAGGACCTTGAGCGTGGCTGATGTGCACCCATGACCAGCTCTGAAACCAGATTGCATAGCGGAGAAGGTACGGTGAGATTCGAAATGGTCTGAATTCTGTTAACATGGCTTTCAAAGACCTTAGAAAGGCAGGGTAGAATTGTAACGGTTTTCCTCCTCTTCTGACGAGGAGTAGGAAGGATCGGACCAATGCGCAGCGTGGTAAGCGTTCATGTTATTTTTATTTAAACTGAACACAAAACAAAATAACGAGAGAATGAACGAAAACTAAACAGTCCTGTCAGGTGCAAAAACACAAAACAGAAAACAACTACCTACAAAACCCATGTGGGCAAGAGCTACCTAAGTATGGTTCTCAATCAGAGACACCGAAAGACAGCTGTCCCTGATTGAGAACCATACCCGGCCAAAAACAAAGAAATACAACAACATAGGAAAAAGAACATAGAACGCCCACCCTAGTTACACCCTGGCCTAACCAAAATAGAGAATCAAAAGCCTCTCTATGGCCAGGGCGTGACAAGAATAGATAGTCGTCTGTAGCAGTTTGGGTCTATAGTGTCTCCCCCTTTGAGGAGGGGGATGACCGCGCTAGCTTTCCAATCTATGGGAATCTCAGACAATACGAAAGAGAGGTTGAACAGGCTAGTAATAGGGGTTGCGACAATTTCGGCAGATCATTTTAGAAAGAGAGGGTCCAGATTGTCTAGCCCGGCTGATTTGTAGGGGTCTGAAAGCATGGCCAGCTGTAGAAAAATGTTTATTGAAATTTCATCTAATAGATACAAACACAGGTATAAATACCCAGGGGATAAGTGGGGAAGATGGGCAACACCTGGAGGGGGGTGGAGACAAGCACAAGAACAGGTGAAAACAGATCAGGGCGTGACAGGAACAGAATAGTATGTGTGTCCCATATCTACTCCTTGTTCCTCTGATTATTTTACTGTAACCCCAATATGACAAAGAAATCATTTTCATGGCCCAGCAATATGTTCTAAATCAGGGGTGTCAAACTTATTTCCTGGAGGGCCGAGTTTCTGCAGGCTTTCCTTTCAATTAACACCTAGTCAACCAGGTGTGGGGAGGTCCTAACTAATCAATGACTTTAATTTAATCAATCAAGTACAAGGTAGGAGAGAAAACCCACCGACACCCCTGTTCTAAACGCACATGCTCCTTGAGTTCTCACCCTCACATATCAACATAACACTGAGCCAAACCCCCACCTTACACTCATTCTTTACACACACACAGACACACTCTGAGCCAAGTTACAGTAAACAACATCACTTCTGTTCCCAGTGCTGTACTTAGCATGAGCTCTGAAATAACCCAATTCAGATGTACAGTAACGTACACATCATGAGTTACCATTCACAGTTCAAATATGGTCAGTCAATACGAGAGAAAATGATACATTAGGGCTGCGACGTGTGGTTAGTCTCTCTCTCTCCCTCTCTCTCTCTCACACACACACACGGCTCACATCAACACCATCATCCCGGAAACCCTGGACCCACTCCAATTCGCATACCGCCCCAACAGAGTCACAGATGAAGCAATCTCAATGGCACTCCATACTGCCCTTTTCCACCTAGACAAAAGGAAGACCTCTGTGAGAATGCTGTTCATTGACTACACCGTAGTGCCCACAAAGCTCATCACTAAGCTAAGGAACCTGGGACTAAACACCTCCCCCTGCACCTGGATCCTGGACTTCCTGACGGGCCGCCTCCAGGTGGTGAGGGTAGACAACACATCTGCCACGCTGATCCTCAACACCGGTTCCCCTCAGGGGTGCGTTCTTAGTCCCGTCCTGTTAGTGTGGTGCCATGACAACAACCTCTCCCTCAATGTGAGCAAGACAAAGGATATGATGGTGGACTACAGGAAAAGGAGGGCCGAACAGGCCCCCATTAACATCGATGGGGCTGTGGAGCGGGTCGAGAGTTTCCTTGGTGTCCACATCACCAACAAATGATCATGGTCCAAACATACCAAGACAGTTGTGAATAGGTCACGGCAACACCTTTTCCCCCTCAGGAGACTGAAATGACTTTGCATGGGTCCGCAGATCCTCAAAAACTTCTACAGCTGCACCATCGAGGGCATCCTGACTGGTTGCATCACCGCCTGGTATGGCAACTGCTCGGTATCTGAGCGTAAGTCTCTACAGAGGGTAGTGTGTACGGCCCAGTTCATCACTGGGGCCAAGCTTCCTGCCATCCAGGACCTATATACCAGGCGGTGTCAGAGGAAGGCCCAAAAAATTGTTAAAGAATCCAGTCACCCAAGTCGTAGACTGTTATCTCTGCTACCGCACGGCAATTGGTAACGAAGCGCCAAATCTAGGTCCAAAAGGCTCCCCCAAGCCATAAGACTGCTGAACAATGAATTAAATGGCTACCCAGACTTTGTTTTTACACTGCTACTACTCGCTGTTTATCATCTATGCATAGTCACTTTACCAGTACCTACATGTACAAATGACCTCTATTAACCTGTACCCCTCAACATTTACTCGATACCAGTGCCCCATGTAAATAGCCTCCTTGGTGTTATGTAATTCTACTGTGTTAGTAAATATTTTCTTAACTCTATTGCTTGAACTGCACTGTTGGTTAAGGGCTTGTAAAGTAAGCATTTCACGATAAGGTCTACACCTGTTGTATTCGGCGCAGTTGACAAATCAAATTGGATTTGATTTGATTTGACACACACACACACACACACACACAACAATAATAATCCAGACAGTTAATCCTCGACTGTATAGCCGTTTCATCTATACTTCCTGTTCCTCTGATTACTATACTGTAGCCCCGATATGACAGAGAAAACAAGTTGATGTCATAGATATAACACCTAGCTGAAGACCCACCTGTCATTCACCTCTTTACACACACAGACACACTCTGAGCCGAGTTAAGAGTAAACGACAGCACTTCCATGCCCCGTGCTATAATTAGCCCCAATGGTCTAGTCTGGGATAATGAGATATAAAAGCCTCACCTGATTCACTGATCCCGGTATAGTACTACAGACCTCAGAACTGTTCGGTTACCTCTCTGTTAGCCATTGAGACAGTGGTTAGTGGCATACAGGAGACAGAGAGAGAGAGAGTTTGCGATGCACAGAGGAATACCAACAAGAGAGGGATATAGTCCAGACAATAGAGGTAAGACAACGTTAGTATTGTTTGAGGGTGGTGATGGTGGTGGTGGGGCCGGGGGGCTTAAACTCAGTGTAAGGATCCAGTATCTTTCATCTTTTAGATTCTCTTAAACCCTGTAGGATTGTTATTTTATGATGTAATGCTAGTCTGAAGGATAAGGTATTTTCTACATGATCCATAAGATGATGAGCAGTATTCTTTCAGTTAGTGGATATGTACTGTACAGTGTGTGTTCCAATAGAGCATAGCAATCAAATCGTAGCTAATCTATCAACAGGAACACATCTCTTTAGTTTGTGTATCAAAAATATTTTTTTAAAGGTTAATGTTTTTCCAGGCTGTTTTTCCAGGATGAAGCCCAGACGCCTGCTTTCCTCCGTGGAGCTGTTGCCTACCATCAGTGAGCTGCAGGAAGGAGTTCTGGAGGACGGGGAAGACGAGTACCCCACTATGGAGGAGTATGTGAACTCCATCAAGAAACTCTCCCAGACCGCCCCGTACCCCCTCCACGGCCCACTGCGGGGGCACCGGCGATGGATAACCCACTCGGCCACCCATCCCGCCGGAAGATGCCCCACTGTAGCCCCATTGGCGCCCTATAACAAAGCCATGGCATATGCTCCTCGGATCCCCAGTGGTCTATCGGATGTGTCACTCATGGTCGCCCATCCTTTGGACTGTGTAACCCGGGTATGTTCCGGCCGAGACCCCCTGAATTGGTTGTTTGCGCAGGCCCAGTTTTCCGGGTTGACGTGACTAAGAAAGTCCCAGGCTTCTGTTTTTGACGGTGCTGTGGAGAAGGCCTCGGGGCTTTGCTGAACTCTTTGGTGAACAGGAAGCATAGTCTGGATTACATTACTGGATTAACCCAGCGTGGGATTGGAGGTTGAGGTAGTCATGGATGATTTGTGAACGTTGTCTTAACTCTCCCATGTATTCTACTGTATGAACTGAGTCCCTCCAGGTATGACCAGAGTTGAAGGGTGTCCTAATATGGACACCGTAGAAGACACCTTACAAAGTGAGGGTTGAACAAGGAGGGGGCAGAGGGATTCAGCCCAATGAATTTACACCTTAGCTGCTTTATCTCTCTGGATATCCTCGTAATGATAGTATTTTGTAAGGAACTATTTTGTAAATAGAAGCTGTAAATACTGCACATGATTGTCTGTAAATATCTTTGTGTGACCAACACAATTAAAACAACAATGGTATTCAAAAACATTATCACAGTCATTGACTCTGTCACTCACAATCAAGGCAATTATTTTCTCTTTGTCTTCAAGAACAGACTTTTTTTCCCCTTCTTGATGTGACAGCAAATGTTATCTATCGTCTTTCTTAAGCACTGCTCTGTGCTCTGGTTCTGGTCTGTTAGGCTCCTTAAGTTTCCGTTTCTACTAATGTTGCAAGCGTGTGGTGAGCAAAGACAGTTGGCGCTACAGCGCATTAGCAATAGCGCTACCTTGGCCTAGGTCCATCCCCCTTTCATATCAAGACAAAGGGAGGAGACAGGGAGTTCAAGTTTACAACACCCAGAATATACAGTAGATGACTTGCACTGTACAGATTCTGCTGAAGCATCATTAGGTCCTGCTCCAAAGAAACACCACTCATTTTAAGATGTTGAGTAACAATGTTTTTCAGTGGACAGTACCATGAAATGACACTTTATGAGAAAGAGCAACAGTGTTTGCGATAACCCACAACTTGTGAACTATTGCCCTAATTTGTGTCAGTCATGATCTTGGACTTGACTCATTAGCAGTGGCTCACATACTTGGAGGTGTAGTCAGAGTACAGTATTGGTCATATAATGAATGATAAATAAAACAAAAAGTCAAATCAGGTCTTTACCACTCAACTTGCTGAGCATGGTCCCACATGGTAAATTAATTTGAGCAGAATTGGTTAAATATCATACAAGCACAGGAGGTTGGTGGCACCTTAATTGGGGAGGACGGGCTCTTGGTAATGGCTGGAGCGGAATAAGTAGGATGGTATCAAATACATCAAATACATGGTTTCCAGCCATTATTATGAGCCTTCCTCCCCTCAGCAGCCTCCACTGCATAATACATGAACCAGATTTTTCTTTAAATTTTCAGATGTAATCATATGTAGTGTAATTACATTGAATTTTCCTGCCTCATGAAGCCATCTATTTAGTGTTATTACATTTAAAAACACAGCTGTTTTTTGTTATTTATCATGAAAAAACATGTTTCAGCATCAATTAAAACCGGACATATCACATCACAGAATAGGAGACATTTAGTATCTCAACCGGCTTCCATATTTTCTTCAAGAAAATGACTGACAGTTGTGGCTGATTTGCGTGATGTATTGGTGTTTCTACCTTCTTTCCCTTTGTGCTGTTGTGTTGTGCCCAATAATGTTTGTACCATGTTTTGTTTTTTTACCCCTTTTTTCTCCCCAATTTCGTGGTATTCAATTGTTAGTAGTTACTGTCTTGTCTCATCGCTACAACTCCCGTACGGGCTCGGGAGAGACGAAGGTCGAGAGTCATGCGTCCTCCGATACACAACCCAACCAAGCCGCACTGCTTCCTAACACAGCGCGCACCAATGTGTCAGAGGAAACACCGTGCACCTAGTGACCTGGTCAGCGTGCACTGCACCCAGCCCGCCACAGGAGTCGCTAGTGCACGATGAGACAAGGATATCCCTCCCTAACCCGGACGACACGAGGCCAATTGTGCGTCACCCCATGGACTTCCTGGTCGCGGCTGACTGCGACAGAGCCTGGGCTCAAACCCAGAGTCTCTGGTGGCACAGCTAACACTGCGATGCAGTGCCTTAGGCCACTGCGCCACCCGAGAGGCTTTTTGTACCATGTTTTGTGCTGCTACCATGTTGTGTTGCTACCATGTTGTGTTGCTACCATGCTATGTTGTCATGTGTTGCTGCCTTGCTATGTTGTTGTCTTTAGGTCTCTCTTTATGTAGTGTTGTGTTGTCTCTCTTGTCGTTTATTATTCCAGCCCCTGTCCCCGCAGGAGGCCTTTTGCCTTATGGTAGGCCGTCATTATAAATAAGAATGTGTTCTTAACTGACTTGCCTAAGTTAAATAAAGGTTAAATGAAAAAAAAAAACACAAAATAAAAGAACGACATGGGGACAGAAGCCCGAAAACTAATCTCTGACAAGACACCACACCACAAATGACTGAAAACTCCAGGAACATCCTGGGTTTAATCATTCACTTCTGGTAAAACACATGTCGGTCTACATGTTCTAGTGTTGACGAGCATGATTCATATGACATGGTAGATTTAGGTTTGTGGGTTCACAGAATAGAGATGACTGGTCATCGTGTCATCATGACGTTGCTGTTACTACTTGCCCCAGACAGCATTTCTGACCTGGGCATGCTGGTGGAGAAGAAGGAGAAGAACCATCAACTCTCTACGCAGTTCATACACTTTTTCTTTCACTTTTCCCTTTTTCTTTCACTTTTCCCTTTTTCTTTCACTTTTCCCTTTTTTGGTTATTTCTATTCAAGAAAGTTTGGGGTGAGGTTTGTCTTCCGAAGTACCACCTCTTGTTTGACCCCCAGATCTGTGATGTCATAAAGAGCAGTTTTCAGGAGGAAGTCATTGGAAGGAGACCTCGGATCTGTCCAACTAATGAATCTGAGACAGCCTAATTTACATGATTGAAAAGAACAGGTTTGCAGACAGCTCCGCCTGCAAAGAGGCCACTTCGACATGAATCACAGTGACTTGCAACACGGACTCACCCTGGCCTCCACTTTCCCCCAGCCACAGTTAGGAAGTTAGAAGTGAAGGCTCTCGTGGCCGCATATTTATCTGCAGACTCCCATCTTCCCTCCGCCCCTTCCACCCTCCGCTCTGTAGTCCAACATTCCTTCATTTCTACCCTAGTGAGCTGGGAAATTCCAGGGGGAGGTCTGCTGTTTCTTTGACACATGGGATTTGGGAAAACCCTCTGCAGTTTATAAAAAGGACAATGGATCCCACTAGTTCTTCACTTTTCACTTTCACTTCACGGCCTCTTGACTCCTCACCTCCCCATCTTCTCACCTCTCGCTAATTACATTCACGATGGCCTTCGCACCAAAAGCCTGCAGTCTTTTCCTGGTGGTTTTGCTGGGAGTTTGTATACAGCTCAACGGAGGTAAGATTTCAAAGTCATTTCAACAATGTCAGCTACGATGTATGGAATGTAAGGTGCGGTGTGCATTCTGTACCATGTACCTGACTGACTAGGGATTTTGCAGTTACTAGGCTACGGTGCATATAGTGGCTGTCATATAGCATAACATTAGTGTAGAATACTATAGAAATACAGTTTCTTCTTAGAACAAGCAATGTGCAAATATGCGTTCATGTGAATTTCTATCCAAAATCCAATTTGAAAACGTATTTTTCATAAAACGACTTTTCCATTCAAATGTTTGACCATGTTAATTGATGTTCATAACTCTCATTACAGCTCAACACGTTCCAGGTGCCAGATGCAAATGCCCAGGAACCATTATGCACACTCAGGAAATCATTGGTGACTTTGAAATCATCGAAAATACCCACTACTGTGACACTACTGAAATCATGTAAGTAACTGCATTCATTTAAGCAGAAAGTGGTTTCTCTCTCTTTTTTTGGTTTGTTTGTCAGTTTACGACATTAACTTATGACATGACATCACCTCTATCAGCCTTATACCAGTTGTGTGACACAAGCATTAATTGTGTGTATGTATGGTTTGTTATTTTCAGTGTTACACTGGCAGAAGATGGAGCCAAAAGGTGCCTGAACCCTGTTGGAAGAAAGGCCATGTTTTTCGTCAACTGCTGGAACAGGTAAGATAGATCAAATCAAAGTTATTGTAATTATAAAAGTTACTGTAATTATAGTTTAATCACACCATTAACTAGCAGACATGAGGCTAAAGCATGCAAAAGCAAAAGACCTTAGCACATACTTTAGAAACATCCTACACCATTTGACTTAATATAATCCATGTAACATTAGTCCTTTCTGAGAATAACACTCTTCTCCCTCCTTCCAAATAGAATAAACAAGGACAACACGCAAAAGAAGAGGTGTCTTAAGAGAAAAGCAGAGTGAATGTAACGGAGGAGGGGAGAAGGGGCATGGAAAACCCAACAGCTGGATTTTCCCTGAAGTCATGTGACCAATCACACACAAGAAGAATGTTGGGGGCTGACACTGCACTTTAGAGAGAGAGAGAGAGAGAGAGAGAGAAAGAGAGAGAGAAAGAGAGAAAGAAAGAAAGAATGAGAGAGAGAGAGAGAGCGAGAGAGAGAGAGAGAGAGAAAGAGAGAAAGAAAGGAAGAAAGGAAGAATGAGAGAGAGAGCGAGAGAGAGAGAGGGAGAAAGAGAGAAAGAAAGAAAGAAAGAAAGAAAGAGAGAGAGAGAGGGAGAGGGAGAAAGAGAGAAAGAAAGAAAGAAAGAAAGAAAGAAAGAAAGAAAGGAAGGAAGAATGAGAGAGAGAGAGGAGGGACTTTCAGTTTCCTTTGTGATTATGGGTTACAGCACTGTATACAACTACAAGTATACAAGACTAATTGTGAGACATTTAAATATATATGTAAAACTCTTTATTTATTTTTCTATTTGATATTTAAATAAGTGTATATTAATGAACAGATAAATATGATTTTGATCCAACTGAATTAAAAAGATTTTTGACACACCTTAAAGATTCAACGTTCTCTTAAATCATAACACTCCATTTGTTATGAATGCTTATACCAAGTCTTATGACGCAATATGGGGTGACACAAGCATTATTACTGTCACAATGAATGAATAGGGCCTTATACACATAGTCTATAGAGAGTGCTATGGGAACCGTTCCTTTAACATTTAACAGAGTGTGACACACTCTGGAGAGAGAGGGGGTCCCATGTATGGCAACACTGCAATAAGACCCGTGATCATGACTTAAACATAGTTGGTCTCAACAGCTGCAGAGGGGGTTGGCTGAGAAACGAAGGCTGGACTTCCAGGTCAGGAGGAAAATGTACTGATGCCATAGCGACCTGGGGTGAACCTCATGAACTGTGTTAGACATATTACAGTCACGTGTAATAATCCTACATATATCGGATTTATTGGCGCAAAAGAAATGTGAAATAAATGTCAAAATAAATGTTCATGATCATATAATGTTGATTTCCAGCCATTACAATACTGTCAATGTGCACCATCTACTGGAGAACCTTAGTACCTAAACTCAGATAATCATTGACTTGTGTAATTATAGCGTTACTACACAAACATAAAGAAACTTAATATAAAGGTATGAAATCAACTTAATGTAAAGATATAAGATCAGCTGAATGTAAAGGTACAAGATCAACTTAATATAAAGGTATGAAATCAACTTAATGTAAAGATATAAGATCAGCTGAATGTAAAGGTACAAGATCAACTTAATATAAAGGTATGAAATCAACTTAATGTAAAGATATAAGATCAGCTGAATGTAAAGGTACAAGATCAACTTAATATAAAGGTATGAAATCAACTTAATGTAAAGATATAAGATCAACTTAATATAAACATATAAGATCAACTTAATATAATGGTATGAAATCAACTTAATGTAAAGGTATAAGATCAACTAAATATAAACATATAAGATCAACTTAAAGGTATAAGACAAACTTAATATAAAGTGTTACCTAATAGTCAACTACACAGGTATAATAGCAACTTAATGTCAAGTGTTACCAAGTAGTCAGTGATAATACCAGAAAATGATTTAGATGCCAATATTTACCCTCTAAATAAATCAAAGATAATTTAGCTTTCTAAATCAATGTAGATCATTTAGCTCTCTAAATCAATGAAGATAATGTAGCTTTATCAATAAATCATGATAATGTAGCTTTATAAATCAATCAAGATAATGTAGCTTTCAAAATAAATTAAGATGACGTAGCTTTCTAAATGTGTCATTGAAAACAACAAAAGGCTCTAGGAGGTCTTGAATATACAGTTGAAGTCGGAAGTTTACAAACACCTTAGCCAGATACATTTAAACTCAGTTTTTCACAATTCCTGACATTTAATCCTAGTAAAAATTCCCTGTCTTAGTTCAGTTAGGATCACCACTTTATTTTAAGAACGTGAAATGTCAGAATAATAGTAGAGAGAATGATTTATTTCAGATTTTATTTCTTTCATCACATTCCCAGTGGGTCAGAAGTTTACATACACTAAATTAGTATTTGGTAGCGTTGCCTTTAAATAGTTTAACTTGGGTCAAACGTTTCGGGTAGTCTTCCACAAGCTTCCCACAATAAGTTAGCCCATTCCTACTGACAGAGCTGGAGTAACTGAGTCAGGTTTGTAGGCCTCCTTGCTCGCACATGCTTTTTCAGTTCTGCCCACACATTTTCTATAGGATTGAGGTCAGGACTTTATGATGGCCACTCCAGTACCTTGACTTTGTTGTCCTTTTTTGCCACAACTTTGGAAGTATGCTTGGGGTCATTGTCCATTTGGAAGACCCATTTGCGACCAAGCTTTAACTTCCTGACTGATGTCTTGAGATGTTGCTTCAATATATCCACATAATTTTCCTTCCTCATCAAGCCATCTATTTTGTGAAGTGCACCATTCCCTCCTGCAGCAAAGCACCTCCACGACATGATGATGCCACCCCCTGTCACGGCCGTCCTCCTCTTCATCTGAAGAGGAGAGGCGAGAAGGATCGGAGGACCAGCCTGTGCCCAGGGTCCCTCTCCGTTCAGTATCTCCTCCCATGTCCAGGAGTCCTGTGATGGCTTGTTTCAGCGCAGCTCGCATTAGCTTCACGGTTGTTATTTTGTTTACTGTTTTTGTATAGTGTTTCAGAGTTCAGTTCTTTCTTTAATTAAACATTCAACATGAACACATATCACGCTGCATTTTGGTCCTCCGATCCTTCTCGCCTCTCCTCTTCAGATGAAGAGGACGACCGTGACACCCCCGTGCTTCACGGTTGGGATGGTGTTCTTCGGCTTGCAAGCATTTTCCTCCAAACATAACAATGGTCATTATGGTCAAACAGTTCTATTTTTGTTTCATCAGACCAGAGGACATTTCTCCAAAAAGTATGATCTTTGTCCCCATGTGCAGCTGCAAACCGTAGTCTGGATTTTTTATGACGGTTTTGGAGCAGTGGCTTCTTCCTTGCCGAGCTGCCTTTCAGGTTATGTCAATATAGGACTCGTTTTACTGTGGATATAGATACTTTTGTACCTGTTCCTCCAGCATCTTTACAAGGTCCTTTGCTGTTGTTCTGGGATTGATTTACACTTTTCACACCAAAGTACATTCATCTCTAGGAGACAGAACGCGTCTCCTTCCTGAGCGGTATGATGGCTGTGTGGTTCCATGGTGTTTATACTTGCGTACTATTGTTTATACAGATGAACGTGGTACCTTCATGCATTTGGAAATTGCTCCCAAGGATAAACCAGACTTGTGGAGGTCTACAATTGTTTTCTGAGGTCGTGGCTGATTTCTTTTGATTTTCCCAAGCTTCAATGCCATACAACTCTCCTTCCGTGGCCTCCAATTGCTCTTAAATACAAGTAAAACTAAATGCATGCTCTTCAACCGATCGCTACCTGCACCTGCCCGCCTGTCCAACATCACTACTCTGGACGGCTCTGACTTAGAATACGTGGACAACTACAAATACTTAGGTGTCTGGTTAGACTGTAAACTCTCTTTCCAGACCCATATCAAACATCTCCAATCCAAAGTTAAATCTAGAATTGGCTTCCTATTCCGCAACAAAGCATCCTTCACTCATGCTGCCAAACATACCCTTGTAAAACTGACCATCCTACCAATCCTCGACTTTGGCGTTGTCATTTACAAAATAGCCTCCAATACCCTACTCAACAAATTGGATGCAGTCTATCACAGTGCAATCGGTTTTGTCACCAAAGCCCCATATACTACCCACCATTGCGACCTGTACGCTCTCGTTGGCTGGCCCTCGCTTCATACTCGTCGCCAAACCCACTGGCTCCATGTCATCTACAAGACCCTGTTAGGTAAAGTCCCCCCTTATCTCAGCTCACTGGTCACCATAGCATCTCCCACCTGTAGCACACGCTCCAGCAGGTATATCTCTCTAGTCACCCCCAAAACCAATTCTTACTTTGGCCGCCTCTCCTTCCAGTTCTCTGCTGCCAATGACTGGAACGAACTACAAAAATCTCTGAAACTGGAAACACTTATCTCCCTTACTAGCTTTAAGCACCAACTGTCAGAGCAGCTCACAGATTACTGCACCTGTACATAGCCCACCTATAATTTAGCCCAAACAACTACCTCTTTCCCTACTGTATTTAATTAATTTATTTATTTTGCTCCTTTGCACCCCATTATTTTTATTTCTACTTTGCCCATTCTTCCATTGCAAATCTACCATTCCAGTGTTTTACTTGCTATATTGTATTTACTTTGCCACCATGGCCTTTTTTTGCCTTTACCTCCCTTATCTCACCTCATTTGCTCACATCGTATATAGACTTGTTTCTACTTTATTATTGACTGTATGTTTGTTTTACTCCATGTGTAACTCTGTGTCGTTGTATGTGTCGAACTGCTTTGCTTTATCTTGGCCAGGGCGCAATTGTAAATGAGAACTTGTTCTCAACTTGCCAACCTGGTTAAATAAAGGTGAAAAAAATAAATAAATGTCAAGCAAAGAGGCACTGAGTTTGAAGGTAGGCCTTGAAATACATCCACAGGTACACCTCCAATTGACTCAAATGATGTTAATTAGCCCATCAGAAGCTTCGAAAGCCATGACATAAATTTCTTGAATTTTCCAAGCTGTTTAAAGGCACAGGCAACTTAGTGTATGTAAACTTCTGACCTACTGGAATTGTGATAAAGTTAATTATAAGTGAAATAATCTGTCTGGTAACAATTTTTTGAAAAATTACTGTTATGCACAAAGTAGATGTCCCAACTGACTTGCCAAAACTGTAGTTTGTGGTTGAAAAACGAGTTTTAATGACTCCAACTAATGACTCCGACTTCAGCTGTAGAAGTGTTTCTTACTGATTTGCTGCAGCGGCCTAGTTTCTTCCCTTTTAGATACACCATGTATGTGTCCTAAATGGCACCCTATTCACTATATGGTGCACTTCTTTTGACCAGGACTCTTGTCAAAAGTAATGCACTATAAAAGGAATAGGGTGCCATTTGGGACGTAGGATGTTTCTCCAGCGTGATGAGCTCCAAGGCAACACTTCTTGCGTTTTGACCATTACTTTGCTGTGGAGATAAACTTTGCTGGAGGGTGTCAGAACTGGCCTTCTCACTCGGGGGAAATCAAAGTGCTGCTGGTGGTCAGCGAGAGCCAAGGAGTGTGGGAGAGAATAGATCCTCCATAAGCTTTCTTATTCCCAGACCAGAGTTCTGAGGCTGCTGAGCTTCCTTTTGTATGAGTGCACACGCACGCACGCACACACATGCACGCACGCACGCACGCGCACACTCACACGCACGCGCACATGCACACACACACACACACACACACACACACACACACACACACACACACACACACACACACACACACACACACACACACACACACACACACACACACACACACACACACACACACACACACACACACACACACACACACACACACTCTATAATAAAACCTGCCGCATGAGATCATAAACCAAAAACAAAGCATAGAAACATGGCAGATGAAAGAGTGCTTAGGCATATCTGCCTGTGGCATACCCTGCAGTATATACAGTATCTCCTGGAATTAAATAATCTGTTAAGACAGATATGAACAATATCTCAGTGAAGTTGTTGAGAGAAGACGAGGCCTGTTACATTACTATGGCCCAATGGGCGATGTAGGGAATAGGATGCCATTTGGGATCTGGCCTCTATGAACTGTTGTCATCATACTATTTGGAACACAAGATGGAAATGGACATTTACTAAAATGATCATTGATAGGTCATTGATCATCTCCACCTGATCGTCTCCACCTGAGGTTCATGGTTAGGTAAGTGGAAAACACTCTACTTGATGTTAGAAAGGCTTCAAATCTGGTTGCATGCTGTTTCATTTGTTGCCTGATGTTCCTCACTCTAGCTGTCAGAACAGCAGAACCTCCGAGTAAGAGAACCTTTCCTTAAGAAACTAGATCAACAAATACATCATCAATTTATCGTCTGCATGTTGTCAACAAAGCAGTAGGATTTTCAATGGGTGCCGTTTCATGTTTCAGCAAAATTGCCACTAATAATTTGTCTGGCACTTTTGCAGAAGCCTCCCACCGACGAGTGTGTTTAATTTTTTAACATTCTGCGGCAAAGGCACAAATCCTGAGAGAAATATTTTGCATTTGATTTCCATGATATGTGTTGTTCCCGCCTGCTTTAAAGCTTATATATAGCTTTTAAAAAAGGACTGGGCTGTCTCCCACAGTGTAATACTCTCTCGTGTAGGAGAACAGCAGCGGCTGTTAAAATCAAAGATGTGTGAGAGCTGCCACTGCCTGGCTTCTGTTGGAATCCAACAAACCCATGCTGTTCGTAAGATGTAAAATAAAATAAAAAATAAAAAATGGCAACCTAATATATTATTTATACATGTGGAGCCCATTCACTTGTTGATGTAGCTGTCAGACAAAGGGAAGAGGGTAAATTGCCCCTAACACGTTATCCCCATGCAATATTCATACGGCTACTGCTATAACATGGCTTTCATGAGTTCTCTTTGTTGCTCTACAGGCCGTGAAGAGAGTGGGCATCAATTATATGAAAATAGTCAAGAGAGAACGCTGTGAAGAACGGAACGACACACAAACAAATAAACAACTGTGCCAAACGACTCTAGAAAGCCCTGCTTTGACTATGTTGGCTAGGGGTTCTCTTCAAAGACTGTGTGTGGGTGTGTGTGTGTGTGTGTTCGTGTGTTTGTGTGTGCATGGATACACTCTATACAACCATATGTGTGTACACTGGCATGTGTGTGTGTGGAAACACTGTATACATCCATGTGTGTGTGTGTGTGTGTGTGTGTGTGTGTGTGTGTGTGTCTGTGTGTGTGTGTGTGTGTGTGTGTGTGTTTTATGCGTCACCATGGGTATATGAATGACGCTTCAGGGTTAGGAGGAAAACAACTCATGTCCCTTCTTGTCAATCACCCAGCTTCGACCCAGAAATAAAGAATGACACACGCACCCAGCGACTCTCTCTCATTGTCTAGTGGGCCTGCCTGCCTGTCCAAGGCCCACCGCTCCCCAGATGCAGAGATGCAGACCACATGTCATTTTCAGTGCAGAGAGAGGTTACTATACAGGCAGGGAGAGAGAACACATC
The DNA here is from genome assembly GCF_034236695.1 of Oncorhynchus nerka. NCBI lineage: Eukaryota > Metazoa > Chordata > Actinopteri > Salmoniformes > Salmonidae > Oncorhynchus > Oncorhynchus nerka. The sequence continues at coordinate 4,928,855 of NC_088416.1, read as the reverse complement.
ACAGAGTAACTTGCATAAACAGAACAGGAGACTCACCAGGAGCTAATGTAGAAGGCAGCACCCACCACAGGGAAACTCCATCTTAAATACATCAAGCTGTTGCCCCATCAATCCAAACACTGAACTCTATGTGAAATCTAGACGAATCGAGGTGAATGGCATGAACATGGCATGATATGAAATGTCCCCTGATACTTCGCCTTTGTTAGGCTTGAATAGGAGATTTGAGAAAAATACGTCAAAACATGACTTTGCTCTAGCTGGTTTGGACAGAAATGTATTTAAATGATTGTTTTATTCATCGTGGTAATGGACTGTGGCAAAGGATCTTGGATTGAGAAATTACACAAATGGGATTTTCTTCCATCTGATGTAGCTAACATTGAAGTCCAGAGTGAATGGTAGGGTTGTCATTTGCAGGGGAGAGGGAGAAACCACCACATGGAAAACAGAAATACAAAGTCTGTCTAGGGGATTGTTTCTGGACACCGGTCCAGGTCTTTGACTACTGAACTCTTCTGTCTGTCAAGTTTTGAGAATCAGTGTCAGGAGCTTATACACACACAAACATGGACACACACACACACACACACACACACACACACACACACACACACACACACACACACACACACACACACACACACACACACACACACACACACACACACACACACACACACACACACACACACACACACACACACACACTTTCTCTCTAACAGAGGATAAGGCTGGTTGCAAATTTGCATATGCTGCTCACTGACAAGAACTTACAGGAGGCTGAGAATGGAGTGTGAGGTGATCTCACCACACTGTAGTATATTCATACTTTGCTTGTATGCTAATCCTTTTCATATGGTCATAGAGCTGGGATTGCACTGTGCCATTTAATTATCACAAAGTCACTGGAACATTCTGCTGAGAGACACACCGCAAGGAATGAGCCAAACATCATATGGAAATGTATTCAGCTCCATAGCCCCAACAGTAGTTGCAGTAGGTAAATCCACATTTCCAAGAGACACAGTAGTTAGAATCAATCAGGCAAGTTTCATTCCTGCGTCGCAACAAGGGAACAAGCAATCAGCTGAACAGAGCTCGTGGGTCGAACCTCAACTAATACATTAAACCGAACACAGACATTGCTTAGTTGTTTTGCTTGTTTCTTGGAAATAAAGTAGATGGTTGTAGTTACAAATCTAAACCTACAGGGGGCAGCATATACACTCTGCTCTACTAGTCCCCCTTATCAGCATGCTGGAACATTCTCCTGTACCCACGGACTCCTGTTGTGCCCACCGTTAAGGAGGATACAGGGCTTACAGCAGTATTGAATTCATTAACCTTTTCTCCATTCCGGTCCAAAATGGGAGCAGGACCGCAATTGTTGGAAATAACCCCCTCTGCACTTTAAACAGTTTATTGAAAGGGTCACGGATGGATGAAGAGGGGCTGAAGAAGGGGCTCACCCTTATTTGTTACTTATCCGAAAAGTGTCATCTTGCATCAGGTGGTTAGTTATTCAGCAACTCACCGTGCGATAATAGGCATGACTACGTTGCCCATTACCGTCGCCTTAACCTGCGCTTGACGTGCTACTTTTGGACAAGAGACAAATTTGAACAAAAACTTGGTAATTGTCTCACTGGAGACCGTCTGATGGGGCGCTGGAGTTGAGAGGGAGTGTTCAGCTAGCGTCTGTGTCAGGTTAGTCAGTGTAGCGTGGCATCATAAGGAGTAAGAGGCTTCGGCTCGGAGAGAGACAAGTTCATCTCAATCGGTTCGGGCGATTGCTATTGGCCGGATCACTTTGAGCATGGTGACTTCTTAACAACAGGATGTTGCTCAAACCTGATGCGGCATGAAGTCTTTGAGGAACATTCTATTTGTGTAAGATCATTAGATTGTATGTCATATTCTGTTATCACTGACAGCTTCATACTGTATGTTAAAAAGCTCAGAGTATCATATTTAAGGTAAATCCCCACTCATTCCCCACTAAGGGAAAGACAGATGGAGCTAGAGATCGCTTCATCCTGAAGTTGAATATTCATAGAATCTTAATCTTTTAAATATTATGTGTATTGTAAATGAAAGGTTTCCAAAAGTTAAAGCAAGGAGGATTGAACTTTTTTTGGCTACCAATAACGAGCACCGATAACGCTGTGAAAGTTCAGATATTGACGTCTGATTTTGGCAGAACAACGAGGCAGGAGACGATAATTTATGCAATATCTGATCAACATTCAAGATAACCCTGAAATCTTCCAGTTCCAAATGCCATGTGTGATATGTGCAACAGCACAAAGCAGACAACTTAGATTGCCTGAGGGAGCTCGGTGCTCTGATGAGCAAGGAAGAGCACAGTGGCACAACTATTACATTACCGGAGCCAAAAAAGCCAACCATGTTCAGTTTCAACGGTGAACTGTGGTAACCAAGTCAATATGACCTCAAGCATTTCAACCAGTGGTGGTTGGAGCCGTTTAAGATGAGGGAGAATGATACATTTTTTAATGAACATGGCCTTATTTCTATTACAGCATATTGGATGACTGTCATTCATATTCCATTCATCTAGTTCAATGTAACATTAATAGGTTTACGGTACTACATGATGCTCAAACTTTCCCTGTACCCATCATGAGGTTGCTACAACCTAGTCTATGAATGAAAGTTTACAACGTAGGTGCACAGGTCGAGAGTATTTTGAGTAATCAAGGTGACAGACAGTGACACATTCAATACCGCATTGCACCCTTTTGCCTGCATCTTACTGATCTAGAGCATAATCATTAGTCCAACAGTTGCAAACAATTGTTTCTATTGGACAAATTCAGGTATGTTTATCCCTGTTTTGTTCTGTTTGCTTATTTTCAACAGAATCGGCACAATGAATACACCCCTGATCCCACGCAAACACAGTTCACTTTCATAGCAGCCACATACAAACAGCTCATTGTATATATAATTCCTTCTCGCATCTATCTACAGTCTCTCCTCCTCTCACCTTTTCCCTTCGCTTGTGGACTTAAGTGACGTCTGCTGTATGTGACTAGGCGAAAAAACCTTTCCAAGCCAAACTTTCATATCATGACTGCTAACCACTACACACAGCCTACACCATTGTCATGTCATAGTCAATATATATGCGAGAACTAACACGTTAATAAAACCAAAAGATTACCTTGACTTGGAAGACTTCCAGTGTTGGATAGCCATATCCAGCTAGCTAACATCGCATCCCTCTCTGTTTGAGCTGGTTGTTTGAGTAGGCTAAACTAGCTAGCTGCATTTGATGCTAGCTAAGTAAGTGAAAGTTAAAAAATATACTACGAAATATAGCTAGCTCTCTCTCTCGCTTCTCCTTACTTTTGTAATAAATAAATAAATAGCAAAACAGTGTGTTTTAATCAATTATTTGGTAGCACGTGAATATATTTAGTATAGTTTAATCTAAAACATTTAAAAATGTTTCACTTTTTTATTTGTATGAAATTCGCTAAGGAAGGTGGTCCTCCCCTTCCTCCTCTGAGGAGCACATCCACTGATTTCAACACCCATCACAGAGTGACAGAGAGAGGGAAAGAGAGGGAGATCAAGAAGAATTACAACCAGAGCGGAGAAGGAGAGGAACCTCTGGTGAATGAGGGACATGGAGAAGAGAGTAGGAAGAGAGAGATCAAAAATGGAGTGCTAAGGGAATGAGAACAGAGTAGAAGAGAGAGATGAACTGAAGTTACAGAGGCCAGCTCCAGAGTTAATAGGTAAGAACCTGCGAGAGAGAAAAGGATTTAATGAGCGAGGAGGAGGAGAGGAGTGAGAGATCAAGGAGGAGAAGACTCTAGGAAGCACCAGAATAGAAACTGTCCCTTGTAAAGTGAAACTTTTGATTGGAATTCAGGGACTACTGTAGCTCATGTATGGCAGACAATCAACCAGATAGCTATATTCTATTATTATACTCAACTGTTAAATCTTAACATAGAGAGTTTACAAACTTAACTTCACAAAAGAGTCTTCAAAAAACAATCAAAGCCAATCTCAAAGGGAAAATATAGATTGGCTACCTGACTGCATTGCAGCCCTTCCCTCTAAATGAGTCTCACTGAGTTGCTGGTGAGCAACAGACAGGCTAAATATAGCAACACTTGTTGACTGACAAGTAAACCACACCCATAATTGGTTTGGAGCCCCTCTGTGCCCAATTTACCACCTGTGGCTCCCTGAGCTACATATAGCTACTGGTACAGACTGTAGTATCAGGACAAGTACCAGGCATTGTTGGAGAGCTACATGTACCATCTGTCTTCTAAACCACTTATTTGTATTGTACTATAGTACCTAAGACTCTGTAAGTAACTTCTAGAATAAAAACAAGTCAGAGCTTGGGTAGTAACCTGCTTGATGAAGTTGAATGATTGAACTGAGTGCTGTACAATAGCTTGTGGCCGAACTTCAGATATGTGTGTGTAACCCCATTTCACTCCGAGCTCCTATTGACATCAATGCATTATTTGATTTACTGTACAGTATCCTATAATAGGATTCGGTGCTTAGAGCATCTGTGAATATAATAAGCATTCAGAGCCAGGCGAACAACAGTGTAGTATATCTTCAACACAAACAAAGTTGTTAACAGGAGGCTGGCGAAGCTGAACAAGAGGCCTGACTCCTTTACAACTGCAACAAGGGATGTGTCCCAAATGCCACACTATTCCCTTCCTAGTGCACTACTTTTGACCAGGGCACAAAGGGCTCTGGTCAAAAATAGGGCACTACATAACGAATAGGGTACCATTTGGGACATAGACAAGCATTACCACTGTGCCGTGCAATTACAATATAACAGACTTTTACAAGATGGCTATCAGCAATGAGAATTTGATTAATGCTATGGCCTCTGGACTCGAGTACTGCGGCAGACGAGGGCTGTGAAACACCCATTCTGAAGCCACTAGCTATACCAGTCCCTAATCACCACCAGCAGTGTGATGGTAGTAATGGTGTGTGTGTGTGTGAGGCAACAGTGAGCAGACATTCAGACATCACACACAAATTGCATGCTGGGCAGAGAGGAGTGTTAGCAGCGCCACGGGCTAGCGGACTTAAAGCACAATTAATGTAATGCGATGGAGCGGCTCGGCCCACGTTCTGTTTTCTCTCAATCAGCGAACAGACACTTCATCTGTCCCACGTTTGGTAATCTAATCAGTACAATGAATGACTCTCTGTCTCTGTCTCTCTACTGTATGGCTCAAGTGAGGTATATCTTTTAAAAGGCTTGGCTGCAAATCTTAAACTAAAGACAGAAAAGAACATTACAGTAGTGATTACAGTGAAGTTCTGGCCAAATGTATAATGTACAACGATGGTATTTATTTCTTTGAAATTTAGCAGGACGAAATATCTTGATATCTTGTTTTTAAGTGTCCAAATAAACTAAAATAAAAAATAACACTTACAAATTTGTAACAATAATAAAATTACTGTCTAATAATAATAACATTTAAATAATAATAATAATACAAACACTAAAAAACATAGATTAGCAGCATAAAAAAGACTACAACTAATACAAACTACTGCTACAACTACTAATACAACGAATACAAACTACTGCTACAACTACTAATACCACGAATACAAACTACTGCTACAACTACTAATACAACTAATACAAACTACTGCTACAACTACTAATACAACGAATACAAACTACTGCTACAACTACTAATACCACGAATACAAACTACTGCTACAACTACTAATACAACGAATACAAACTACTGCTACAACTACTAATACAACGAATACAAACTACTGCTACAACTACTAATACAACTAATACAAACTACTGCTACAACTACTAATACAACTAATACAAACTACTGCTACAACTACTAATACAACTAATACAAACTACTGCTACAACTACTAATACAACAAATACAAACTACTGCTACATCTACTAATACAACTAATACAAACTACTGCTACATCTACTAATACAACTAATACAAACTACTGCTACATCTACTAATACAACTAATACAAACTACTGCTACAACTACTTATACAACAAATACAAACTACTGCTACAACTAATACAAACTACTGCTACATCTACTAATACAACTAATACAAACTACTGCTACATCTACTAATACAACTAATACAAACTACTGCTACAACTACTAATACAACAAATACAAACTACTGCTACAACTACTAATACAACTAATACAAACTACTGCTACATCTACTAATACAACTAATACAAACTACTGCTACATCTACTAATACAACTAATACAAACTACTGCTAACTCTACTAATACCACGAATACAAACTACTGCTACAACTACTTATACAACTAATACAAACTACAGCTACAACTACTAATACCACGAATACAAACTACTGCTAAAACTACTAATACAACTAATACAAACTACTGCTACATCTACTAATACAACTAATACAAACTACTGCTACAACTACTTATTCCACTAATAAAATTAAGTACCTATTATATATACATATATTTGACAAATATCTTCACATTGTGATGTTTCATATGACACAAACAGTTTGTTCTTAACATTTAAAAAAGGGATTTCTTAAATTTACTGTGTGATTTTAATGCCCTGATGTCTATAGGTAAATGATTCCAGTCAGTTGGGCCTTTGTATCTGAAAAATCTTAATCCATCCTCATGATGTACCCTTGGAAAATATTTGCTGCTGTTGTCGAATTGAGTAGCGTGAGTCTTGTAAAGTTCAGTGTTCCTTAGTGTATACAGGGACATTTAAGATGACACATTTCAAAAGAAACGGGTAACAATGCAGTTGTCTTCTGTTTGGGAGTGACAGACAATTTCGTGTCTTACAATGGCATCCAAGTATGAATCTGCAAACGTTGTTATAAATTACATCTAATTGGCAAAGTAATGTCTTGGTTGTGTTTTGATAGAGGATGTCACCATAGTCTAGGATAAGAAGCAGCAGTTGAGTTACTAAGGTCTTTCTAATGGATACAGTAAAACTATTATTAGATCTGTATAGTAACTCAAGCCTATAGTATTTGTTTCCCAAAAATGATCAATATGCTTTCCAAAAGATAAGTCAGAATCGATCCTCAAACCCAGATATTTCAAACAATCAACACTTTCATGCATTGTTTCATCACTTGAATGAATTCTGAATTCGTCAAGAATGAGTTCATTCTTCGCCATGTACCAAACAGCGTGATAAAGGACTTGGTTTGATTCAAAACCAAATCAATTGCTAGAAAGCATTTTTAAAATGATGTTAAAATCATCTTGTAGAGTTGCGTGTATCTGAACCCGATTCACAGAACACTGTATCAACAGCGTGTAAGTGAACATGTATATTCTTTCAAATGAAAGGCAATCCCATTATAAATATACTGAGTCCAAGAAGAAGAAGTTGTGATTTGTGTCCTTCTATGAAAACATGTTTTTTTTCTATTGCTAAGATATGCAACGAACCAGTTTGGTGATCTGTTACTCAAACCAATGTTTTGAAGTTGTCCTAGTAAGATAGAATGATCAACTAAATCAAATACTTTTGAACAATCAATTAAGGTTGCACCAGTTTGCCTTGGTCAGATGAAGAATTTATATCATTAATTTTAATTTTACCTTTATTTAACCAGGCAAGTCAGTTAAGAACACATTCTTATTTTCAATGACGGCCTGGGAACAGTGGGTTAACTGCCTGTTCAGGGGCAGAACGACAGATTTGTACCTTGTCAGCTCGGGGGTTAGAACTCACAACCTTCCGGTTACTAGTCCAACGCTCTAACCACTAGGCTACCCTGCCGCCCCAAAAGGTCTCTCCGATTACTTGACTTAAGTTTCACTCATAGCTGGGTCTAAAGCCAGATTGACAGGGTGAAATGAAATGAAATGAATCTAGGTACTGATACATTTGATAATGTTATTGAACAGATTATCGGTCTATAGTTATTTGGCTCTAAGGAGTTTGCACCTTTATGAAGAGGGGTCTATCTATTCCTTACAAAAGGGGTTTCATCATATCTGCTAGAGGATACATTCTAACATTAGCAGACCACTTTATAAAGTTGGGTTCCAGTCCATCTAGGACAGATCCTTTCTAAATACAGTATTTATTTGATTGAGGAGAGGCGGTATATCAGTTGGTTGAATCTTTCTAAAGTTAAATGTCGGTTTTGGGGTGTTGGTCTCCTGGTTTCATGTAATACCTAGCATTGGTGGATTTGTGGGTGAAATGATTATGAAATGAAATGTAACAGATGAGCTAATAGAAGAGAAATGCTGTAACGGTTGTCGTCTGGGGAAAGAGAGGAGGACCAGTGCGCAGGGTGGTAAGTGTCCATTATTTTAATAAAACAACTGAACAAAACAACAAAAACGACAAACGAACCGTCCCGTAAGGTGACGAAAAACACTAAACAGAAAATAATCACCCACAACTGAAAACAGGCTACCTAAGTATGATTCTCAACGATCGACAACGATCGACAGCTGTCTCTGATTGAGAACCATACCAGGCCACCCTCGCCGTCGGCCTCGGACTGGGGACCCTTGCAGCGGGTCCCGAATAGATGGGAGACTCTGGCAGCTCCTGATTGACGGGCGGCTCTGGCAGCTCAGGACAGACGGGCGGCTCTGGCAGCTCAGGACAGACTGCGGCTCTGGCAGCTCAGGACAGACGGGCGGCTCTGGCAGCTCAGGACAGACGGGCGGCTCTGGCAGCTCAGGACAGACGGGCGGCTCTGGCAGCTCAGGACAGACGGGCGGCTCTGGCAGCTCAGGACAGGCGGGCGGCTCTGGCAGCTCAGGACAGGCGGGCGGCTCTGGCAGCTCAGGACAGACGGGCGGCTCTGGCAGCTCAGGACAGGCGGGCGGCTCTGGCAGCTCCTGACCGACAGGAGGGAGACTCTGGCAGAGCTGGAAGACTATGCATATAGAAGGAGGCTTTTGCATTTATAGTTGTAGTGTTACTGGCATTTCTTCATTTTCTATAGGACTCCAATCTGTTGGATCTTTGGTTCTACGATACTTAGTCCAGGCTTTATCCCTTTCTCTGAACAGATGTATTAAGGCAGAGTTAACCCAGGGCAGGTGGCGGCCCTTAACGTTCAATGTTCTCTATGGTATGATGGTATATAGGTAAATACTGTGCACCTCAAATGTCATAATCTTAACATTTGTAACTACATGTGTTCTCTTTACAATGCTAAAGTAGTACAATTTACAGTCCATAGGCTTTTAGTGGCTTCGAACCATTTGCTTTGAAAACATGGCTGATAAAAAGAGAGATAAAGCTCCTTCGGTCTGGTCTTAACCAAGAGTGGGGTATTTCACAGGCAATTAGCGGTGTAGCCACTGGACTGAACACTCTCAAATCTTATGCTCTGAGTCAAGTAATCGGAGAGACCTTGTTTGGCCCTGTACAAATTAAATTATATTGTGGCCATTTAAATGTAACATTTATTGTAAAAAGGTTCCCATCGGAAAGTCTATCAGAACGTCGAACAGCACGACTTGAAATGGATCGCTGAAATGAGTGTGGATATTGTGATAAAGGGCACCAGCCTTCCCTGCTTTGTTTGTTTGCGATATGGCCACTTCCCAACAACCACACGATACGATGTGTCTGCAAAGGAGTCAGCATCTTTTTATGTATGTCATCGTTGGAGTTAAAAACTATCCTCTTCATTATTCATATTTGTTGCCTCAACGAAATCCCAACAGCTTTACATTTTGTTGTCTAAGCATGCTCACGTGTGAGAGTTTATTTTATTCATAGACTGCCTGAAAGTGTGTGATGCTCCATTCCATTCTCTGCCTCCCTTTTAAAAACGACCTAGGACCCATTCATGAACATTTAAAATCTTGTTCTCGTGTAGAATATACCCACTGTTTTCTGTTCAGCGTCCTTCACATTGTTTGGGGAGAAATGGAGGGAGAGAGGGAGAGAGAGAGGAAGGGTAGAGAGGGGAGGAAGAGAGGAGAGGGGTAGCAGGCAAGGTTTCTTGAGGTAATGTTTTGAATCACAGTCGCGTGCCATTTGAAAGATGCTGTACATTATACTTGATTTATTTATTTATTGGATGGGGAGGTTTTATTTGGATGTGATGGGACTGTCAGGTGTAGGGAATGAAGGTTGGGTTGGAGTGAAAGTACTAAAACTATAGAGTTTTAGGAAGTGTATGAAGATAATTATAAACTGGGTGGTTCGAGCCCCGAATGCTGTTTGGCTGGCAGACATGGTATATCAGACTGTATACCACTGGTATGACTAAACATGTATTTTTTTTTATGATGCCTGTCAGATATGAGCTTGTCAGATATGAGCTTAGATCTTCTCTATAGTTCATTGATTTCATGTTAAAGATGAGGATGTCTCATATCTCAGCCTGTTGAGGTCAGTTCCCATTGGGGTATATTTGTTGGACTTTTTGTGCTTGCAGGTAGCCTTGAAATGCTTTTTTAGAGAAACCATTGTTGTGATATTTTCCGTTTGGCAAATATGACTATAACGCTATCCTCTTGATTCCTGCTTACAAGCAAAAACTCAAACAGAAAGTACTAGTGACGCGCTCAATACAGAAGTGGTCCGATGAAGCGGATGCTAAGCTACAGGACTGTTTCGCTAGCACAGAATGAAATATGTTCCGGGATTCATCCAATAATATTGGGAGTTTACCACATCAGTCACCGGCTTCATTAATAAGTGCATCGATAACGACAGTGAGATACGTACATTTCCCAACCAGAAGCCATAGATTACAGGCAACATCAGTACTGAGCTAAAGGCTAGAGCTGCCGCGTTGACCTCGGACGAGCCATGAAACACGCAAAGCATCAATACAGATTAAATTTCCCCGTTGTCCACATCACTAAGGAATTAACATGGTCCACTCACACCAACACAGTCATGAAAAAGGCACGACAACGCCTCTTCACCCTCAGGATGTCTACCTCAAGTACAGCGTACCCCTGCACATTGACTCAGTTCTGGTACCCCGTGTACACAGCCAACTTATCGTTACTTGTGTATTTGTTTCTCGTGTTATTATTTTTCTATTGTTTTTCTATTTTTTCCTCTGCATTGTTGGGAAGAGCCTGTAAGAAAGCATTTCACTGTTAGTCTAAACCTGTTGTTTGCGAAGCATTGTGACAAACACAATTTGATTTGATTTTGATTTGATTTCTCACTTTAGTGTGAACTGTGAGGCTAACTTATTGACAACGAATAGCTCAAGGAATAGTGCTTCATGCAAAGATCACAATATCGATGAACACCTTCAACACACTTTTTGAAACTGTTCACATTAAGTGAGTGCTAATTGTCCTTGGTAATTACAATGGTCACATAGCAGATTAATTGTTGGGGTGCAAATCGATAAACTTCACCGCAAAGTGTGACTCGAATTTAGAACGGCAGATGTAAATCTGAGTAATTACGTTTAAGGAATTATAATGTGAGATCCATTGATTCTACTTGACACCGCCGGAATGCAGATTAGGAAGAGGCGAAGCTGGAGTATTTCTCAGACAGACTACGGTAATTAGGGCAAAAGATTGAGACATGGAATAGAAACAAGTTGATACGGCATAAAAGGACATTCGGCATATCTGAGATTCAGTTAAAGTCTGCATTTTGCAATATAGAAATCAAGAAAATAGCAATGCCTGTATCTGCATAAAAGGCGGAAATTAAATTGTTTCATATTGTCTGATATTTCCCTTGGCACATCGATAAGTTGCATATTCATCGACATCCAAGATGACTAAACGAATCCACCACATAGCTTAATCAAACTACATTTAGTCCCACACTCAACAGTTTGCACATGGAGCTGTGTGTGTGTGTGTGTGTGTGTGTGTGTGTGTGTGTGTGTGTGTGTGTGTGTGTGTGTGTGTGTGTGTGTGTGTGTGTTGCTAGGCTGCAAGGCAGGACTGGTCTTCTCTTAATAATAGCATGCTGCAGAAAACACCTGACCATGTTAGCTCCACACCAGACTTGGATCTCAGTCCCTTCTTATGAACAATTCTTGCTTTTATGAACAAGTATACATTTCTATATTATTTCTACAGCTTATTAGAGTAGACTTAATGTTCCCCCTGTTAATGATGCTTACTATGCATTAAGGCTGAACCAAAAGATAACATGTGACAAATATGAAATAAAATACGAAACAATTAAATATGTGAAATTGATTTAAACAATAATGTATGTTGATGCTAATATTATGTATAATATTCATTTAAGTTTCTATATGATAACAATAGCCTAATATATTTAATATTCCATAAACTATTGTTTGAACAGTTTCACTAATTCATACTAATTCACTTAATAATTATGACACACCCCTCACTATTGTCATTGGTTGCACTAATTGTTTTTCTACATAACATGGTTCAAGTATTCATGACATTACCCTGAAGAAGGCACAGCGATGCCGAAACATTGGTAAATACCCAATAAATGACTGGGAGTTTATGTATGGAGTGTGCAACTAGGCAGAGTTGCAAAGAAAAAGCCATATCTCAGACTGGCCAATTAAAAGAAAAGATTAAGATGGGCAAAGGAACACAGACACTGGACAGAGGAACTCTGCCTAGAAGGCCAGCATCCTGGAGTCGCCTCTTCACTGTTGACGTTGAGACTGGTGTTTTGCAGGCACTATTTAATGAAACTGCCAGTTGAGGACTTGTGAGGCATCTGTTTCTCTCTAATGTACTTGTCCACTTGCTCAGTTGTGCACCGGGGCCTCCCACTCCTCTTTCTATTCTGGTTAGAGCCAGTTTGCGCTGTTCTGTTATGGAGGAGTACACAGCGTTGTACGAGATCTTCAGTTTCTTGGCAGTTTCTCACATGGAATAGCCTTCATTTCTCAGAAAAAGAATAGCCTGTTGAGTTTCAGAAGAAAGTTCTTTGTTTCTGGCCATTTTTAGCCTGTAACCGAACCCACAAATGCTGATGCTCCAGATACTCAACTAGTCTAAAGAAGGCCAGTTTTATTGCTTCTTTAATCATAACAACAGTTTTCAGCTGTGCTAACATAATTGCAAAATGGTTTTATAATGATAAATTAGCCTTTTAAAATTATAAACTTTGATTAGCTAACACAACGTGCCATTGGAACACAGGAGTGATGGTTGCTGATGATGGGTCTCTGTACGCCTATGTAGATATTCCATTAAAAATCAGCCGTTACCAGCTACAATAGTCATTTACAACATTAACAATTACACTGTGTTACACTTTCTGATAAATGTGATGTTATTTTAATGGACAAAAAAAGTGCTTTTATTTAAAAAACAAGGACATTTCTAAGTGGCCCCAAACTTTTCAACGTAAGTGTATATTTTTTGAATCAATTAGAATATTTAGTTGAACCATAATATTTGTTCTAATATGTATGCTTGTGTGTGTGTGTGTGTGGTGTCAGAAGGCGGGTGGCAGCTCCGTGTCATAAAGAATCATAATCAAAAGATGGCAAGGTCCTACTGGGTTTATAATTCCGACTGTGAGTGTGAAGCTGACAGCGTCTCTATCCCCCTGTATGTAGTTAAGTCCCTCCCCACAGAGACAAACCTTCCTCCAACGTGAAGGCAAACAAACGAGCTGAGGGTGAAAGCAGTGGCGCTGTCCCTTTTCTGTGCGCAAACAAACTTGAATGAAATATGACGAAATATCACAAATGACAACTTTTGGGATAAAGTCGTCATGTATTTTCCAAGATTGGATCAGTTTTTTTTGTTGGTGTGGTCTTGATTTGGCTTGGGAAGCTGTGGGTGTTGTATGTTTTTTCTTTTGGCAAATAAGAAATCAATTCTTAATTCTCTGTTTCATTTGTCGCTGCGGGGCGAGCTGCCTCCCGTGGAGCCTTGAAATCCTGTTTAATAATCAAGCGTGAAAAACATGTTCAATCCATGGATAATAGACTATTATGAGACATGATTACAAAAAAGGAGATAAGCTCACACTGTAATTGAAATATCCTTCACATCACACATACAGTATACGCTGAGTGTACAAAACATTAGGAACACCCCCTTTTGCCCACAGAACAGCCTCAGTTCGTTGACGCACGGACTGTACAAGCATACCACATGGATGCTGGTCCATGTTGACTTCAATGCTTCCCGCAGTCGTGCCAAATTGGCTGGATGTCCTTTGGGTGGTGGACCATTCTTGAAACACATGAAAAACTGTTGAGTGTGAAAAACCCAGCAGTCTTGCAGTTGTTGACACACTCAGATGCTCCTGGCCCCCCTACTGGCGTACCCCGTTCAAAGGCACTTCCATTTTTTTGTCCTTCCCATTCACCCTCTGAATGGCACACATCTCAGTGTTTAAAAATCCTTCTCTAACTTGTCTCCTCCCCTAAATCTACACTGATTGAAGTGGATTTAACAGGTCACATCAATAAGAGATCATAGCGCTCGCCTGGATTCACCTGGTCAGTCTATGTCATGGAAAGAGCAGGTGTTCCTAATGCTTTGTACACTCAGTGTACATCAGAACAGCTCTGTGTAGATCTGGAGTAGTGCACTGGGCACACACTGGTTGAATCAATGTTGTTTCCATGCCATTTCAACCTTGTTCTATTTAAAAACGATCAATTATAGAGCCTTATAATCCATGCTGTATAGTGTAACAAGAGATGTATTTTTTTCTCGGTTCATTTCAAATTAACATGGATTTGAAGACTATGAACCACTACAGTATGAGCTCTGAGGGACACATCTACATTTCTAGCACACAACCTTCTTTCTGTCTACAGAACTCCCTCTTTCCATCTCTCCCTCAACAGTCACAGCAAACTCTCTTATCACAAAATGTTTCTTCAAAATGGCAGCTGCATCCAACCTTGATTTCTTGTTTAAGTTTTTAGTGAACCTTCCAGTGAGCCTTACTTCCATGACACCTGAGACAGAGAGAGAGAGAGAAAGAGAGAAAGATAGACAGAGAAAACGAGAGATAGACAAACTGACAGAGAGAGAGCCAGAGAGAGAGACATACAGAGATAGAGAGAGAGATAAAGAGAGAGGGAGAGATACAGATCCCTCTGATAATCCCTGAACTCTCTCCCTCTCTCAGCAGGTCTGGCCGCCTTTGAAGAGATAGATCACCCAAGTGTGAGGCTTGGGTAAGTGAAGTAACTGGGGGAAGACAGTGAAGCCTGACAATGTTCTCTCCCCTTCTAGATCAATCATCCCCACACAAGCAGAATGGTAAGGCCCTGTCAATACGGCCCATCAATATCACTCTGCTCCGACCGGGAGTGAGGTAAGTAATGGCAACATCTTCGAATGGGCTAGCTATACTGCTGGTTTGCATCCCAAATGGAACCGTATTCCCTATTTAGTGCACAACTTTTGACCAGTGCTTGTACGGATCTGGTCAAAAGTAGTGCACTACGGTATATAAGAAATAGTGTGCCATTTGGAACACGGACCAGACCTTTATGATATGCATCTTCCGGACTTCTTTGCTTCCTCGTCATGTCTTCTTTTGGCACCACCAACTGGGTGGCTGGCTGGCTGGTACTGTTAGCAACTTTTCCTCAGTCTAGTCTGACAGTTTTCTCCATTCTCTTTCTGACAGTTTTAGAGTTCTTGAAGACTAGTTGGTCTTCATATTGCTTGTTCCAAATTGTTTTAAACTGAATCTCAGCTTACAATATTGTTTTAACTCTGTTGAACTCTGTTCAATAACTGGTTAGAAGAAATAGATGTTACAACAAGTCTCCACTGGGCCCAGTCATCAGTTCAATGTCTAGTTTTGATGTACTGTACATTTGTTTAAGTTGTCAACTAACATGAATTAAACATGGAATCAACAAACAATTCCCCATGTCATCGGATTTAGGTTCAAAGTTGGGTGAAAAAGAGGCCAAATGTCCTTACGTTGATGATTTTTTGCAAATTAAATCAGTTTTCCCCGCGTTGATTCAACGTCATCACATAGAGTTTTGAAATGACGTGGAAACAATGTTGATTCAACGTCATCACATAGAGTTTCGCTGTTGAAATGACGTGGAAACAACGTTGATTCAGCCAGTTTTGCACACTGGGGTCTGCTCATCCACTTCAACTTGATCTTTTTTAGGTCAGACATGTTCTAACAGGGAAATCCTGCAGAATATGTTAAAACGATGTCAAGCACAATAAGCTAGTTTTTTTTTTGCTGTTGTTTGAGTCTTTCCTGGCAACTCTTGTGGGCGAAAAGAAGTAAGCAAGATATCTATGCTCGTGTTTAGTTAAGGCTAGAAGTATTTAAATAAGTGGAGAGATGAAGAAGCATAGCAGGTTTTATTATTTGCATTGAGCGGGTTGGCATGGAGGGAAAAAGAGAGTGAGCGAGAGAGAAACGCTTTGTTGTAAGAATTTAGATTTTGAAGCACTGGCCTCGGAACTGTTTTCATGTTGTGTCATAAAGCTATTCTGTCCTCGGCGAAGAGGAGCGTACTGCCTGCCACGCGTGACTAAAGGTATTAGCAAAGAAACGCATTGCAACCACCCAGTATATCAATCAAAGGGAAATACACTGAAATTAGATATACATTGTAGTTATATGCTACCTCAATGTTAAATGTTATGTTTACTTTCGGGGAGATATTACTCGTATGCCACTACATACTGTATGATATGTCTACACTGCAAAAAACATTGTGTTTCATCAAATAGCATAATAATTATTGGGATATTACTGCAAACATATTTACCAGCCAATACTTATCATCCTCCTCCTGCAAATGACTTTGCAGTAATGTGATACTCATTGATACCATTTCCCAATTCAAATGTGTGTATCAAGGCGTGGGCTCTGAAACGACATTAATGGTTTGGATAGTCCTCAATCACCATAAAACAAGGACGCATTAGCAATCACATTAGCATAATCATTTCATCAAGAAATACTTTGTAATGATTTTAATCATTTTGAAATCGTCAACCACAAAATATGTTTTTGTGCAGATGAATGATTTGTAAATTGAGAGAGTTTTTCTCAGATGAAGACTGATGTCCAATGAAACAGGCAGCTATAAAACATTGAGTGAGAGACTCGCTATTAATACATGAATCATATGTAATTATGTTTCCATAAAATAAATGGAAGGCCTATTCCATACAAAGTACCAATTCTTAATTCAAAATAACAAGGTTGATGTAATGGAAGAAGCTAACAACACAGAATACATTTCTTTACGGTGTACATTATAGAACAACCTCATTCATCAAAGTTAGAAGGTGTCCTAAAATGGACACCGTATGCATTGAGTAACTGAATCGAGTCTCTTTATCAAAGACTGTGAATATGACAATGGCTTTGAAATGGACAGTGCAAGACCCATTGACTTTTTCCACATTTCGTTACAGACTTTTTCTAAAATGGATTAAATAGATACAAATCTTCAGCAGTCTACACACAATACCCCAAAATGATGAAGCGAAAACAGGTTTTTAGATTTTTTTGCAAATGTGTTAAATATAAAAAACAGAAATACCTTATTTACATAAGTATTCAGTCCCTTTGCTATGAGATTGCCAAATTGAGCTCCGGTGCATCCTGTTTCCATTGATCATCCTTGAGATGTTTCTACAACTCGATTGGAGTCAACCTGTGGTAAATTCAATTAATTGGACATGATTTGGAAAGGCACACACCTGTATATATAAAGTCCCACAGTTGACAGTGCATGTCAGAGCAAAAACCAAGCCATGAACTCGAAGGAATTGTCCGTAGAGCTCAGAGACAGCATTGTGTCAAGGCACAGATCTGGGGAAGGGTACCACAAAATGTCTGCAGCATTGAATGTCCCCAAGAACATAGTGGCCTCCATCATTCTTAAATAGAAGAAGTTTGGAACTACCAAGACTCGTCCTAGAGCTGGCCGCCCGGCCAAACTGAGCAATCAGGCGAGAAGGGAGGCGACCAAGAACCAGATGGTCACTGATGGTCACTCTGACAGAGTTCTAGAGTTCCTCTGTGGAGATGGGAGAACCTTCCAGAAGGACAACCATCTCTGCAGCACTCCACCAATGAGGCCTTTATGGTAGGGTGACCAGACGGAAGCCACTCCTCAGTAAAAGGCACATGACAACATGCTTGGAGTTTGCCCAAAGTCACCTAAAGGTCTCTCAGACCATGAGAAACAAGATTCTCTGGTCTGATGAAACCGAGATGGAACTCTTTGGCCTGAATGCCAAGTCTCACGTCTGGAGGAAACCTGGCACCATCCCTACGGTGAAGCATGGTGGTGGCAACATCATGCTGTGGGGATGTTTTTCAGCGGCAGGGACTGGGAGACTAGCAAAGTTGAACAGAGCAAAGTACAAAGACAAATCCTTGATGAAAGCCTGCTCCAGAGCACTCAGGTCTTCGGATTGGGGTGAATGTTCACCTTCCAATAGGACAAAAACCCTAAGCACACAGCCAAGACAACGTTGGAGGTGTTTCGGGACAAGTCTCTGAATGACCTTGAGTGGCCCAGTCAGAGCCCAGACTTGAACCCGATTGAACATCTCTGGAGAGACTTGAAAATAGCTGTGCAGCAACGCTCACCATCCAACCTGAAAGAGATTGAGAGGATCTGCAGAGAAGAATGGGAGAAACTCCCCAAGCACAGGTGTGCAAACTTGTAGTGTCATACACAAGACAGTAGACTACAGAGCTAGAGAGCGACTCCCTCCTTTCGATGGTGTAAAGTTGCTTCAAAAAGTACTGAGGAAAGGGTCTAAATTCTAATGTAAATGTAATATTTCAGTATTTTTTGTAATAAATTAGCAAACAGTTCTGAAAACCAGTTTTTACTTTGTCATTACGGGGTATTATGTGTAAATTGATGAGGGGAATAAAATGATAAAATACATTTTAGAATAAGGTTGTAACGTAACAAAATGCGGGAGAAGTCAAGGGGTCTGAATACTTTCTGAAGGTACTGTATTTTTGTTAACTAGCCTGCTCTCAGGCACAGAAGCTGTATGGTGCATGTGGCTTTGCTAGTACACTTTTGAGCTTAGTGGGACTAATTACTGATCTATGTTCCTGTATACACAGATGGGTGGGTGGTAGCTACAGTGGGTATCATAAGTATTTACCCCCTTGGATTTTTTTTCACATTTTGTTGCGTTACAAAGATGGATCGAAACATTTTTTTTTCAATGATCTACACAAAATGCTACATAATGTCAAAGTGAAAAATAATTTCTACACATGTTTCCATATTAATACAAATTAAATAACTAAAATATAGTCGATGCCGAAGTATTCAGTCCCTTTGTTAAGGCAAGCCTAAATTCGTTCACCAGTCAAATAATAAGTTACATGAACTCACTCTGTGTGACATAATGGGGGTTGACATGATTTTTGAATGACCGCCCCTTCCTCTGTCCTCCATACAACATCTGTAAGGTCCCTCAGTCAAGTATTGAATTTCAAGCGCAGATTCAACTACAAAGACCAAGGGAGCCTCAAGTCTCATAAAGAAGGGAAGTGATTGATAAATGTGTAACAATATCAAATCAGACATTGAAATATCGCTTTAAATATCTCCTTAAGCATGGCCAGGTTAATAATTATGCCGTGGATGATGTATTTAACCCAGACACATCAAAGATACAGTCATCCTCTGAACTGAGCTGCAGGATAGGTGGGAAACTGCCCAGGTATGTCACCATGAGACCATTAGTGATTTTAAAATAGCAACAAAGTTCAATGTCTGTGATGGGAGAAAACTGAGGATGAATCGACAACGTTGTGGTGACTCCACAATAATAACATGAATGACAAAGTGAACCAAAACACGGCAAAGGAATACACTTTTTGGCCTAAATGTAAAGCCTTGTGTTTGGGGGAAATCCAACATAACACATGACTGAGTAAACTGCCTCCTTATTTTCAAGCATGGTAGGGGCTGCATCATGTTTTTATTACGTGGACATCGGCAAAAACTGTGACGTTTTCCAGGATTAAAATAAGGCTACGCACAGGCAGAGGAGGAAGACCTCTGCCTGGTCTAGAGGAAGACCTGCTCTGGTCTGTTTACACCAGACAGGCTGAATTAAATGCTCAAGAAAATAAATACCATTTATGAATCCAGATCATCGGTGTCCTCTATTCGAGGCCCTTAATGGTGACAAGTGTGAGATGTGATCAAAGAGAAGCCACTAAAACTTCTGACCATACCTTTGACATTTACCAATTATGACATCTAACTGGAGGGAGTAGCTCTCTAGCTCTGTAGTCTACTGACATACTCTATCCTCCTTCTCAGCCTTTGTAGGTCAGGACAGAGAGAAAAAGAGAAAGAGAGAAATACTGAGACAGAGTGGAAGAGAGAGAGAGAGAGAGAGAGAGAGAGAGAGAATGAGACAGAGAAGAGACAGAAAGACACACAGAGAGAGAATGACTGAGACAGAGAGAAAGAGAGCAAGAGAGAGACAGAGAGTATGTCTGCCTGTTTATCTCTGTCTGTGCATAGTGGAGATTAGACTAACAGAAAAACAGATGCAGCCGGCTTTATCTGCCCCCGTTACTGGGACATATTCATGGCCCTCGCAGCTGAAGACGCTCTCCACTGCTCTGGATTGGAAGATTAGTGAGGGCCCCTCTCTCTGTAACCTGGTGGCTCAGCCCTGGCTCTTTATCACACTAGCCGAAGGTTCTCACATTTTGCAATTTTCACTGCCGCCATCCCTTGTATCTCTCCGATGTTGCAGGGAGATTCACAGGTCTGCTGTGATTAGGTTTTCTGAAGCTCTGTCTGACACTCCCAGAGCAACGCCTCGTTTGTCTAAGGCATCGAGGTTGAGAAACGGTGGTTGAGATTGCAGCTGGCGGCCATCTTGGTTGGAGTAAATGCTATGTCTGATGGTGCCGATGGAGATGGCAGCATCGCGACTAGCTCTTAGGAAACTCTGCAGTATTTTGTTTATGTACTTTTTTTAAAGTCAGGAATTGTTTTGTGTCATTACATACAGCCGGGCAGAACTATTGGATATTAAAGCGGTGGTAACTCACCAGAACATCCAGCACTACGACCAGGATTACGACTTCCCTGGAGCTGATCTTTTGTTTGCTCTCCCCAGAGCTGTTGAACTTATTCCAGAGGCTGACCCAAAACAACACCGGCGGAGGAAAAGTACTCGGGGCGATCTTCTGGTCCGACTTAGGAAGTGTACACACCACCCACCGCTCCCGAGTATTTGACTAACTAATGTCCAATCTCTGGATAATAAAATTGAGCTCAAGGGGAGAGTTGCTTTTTCAGAGAGACATCAGGGATTGTAACATACTCTGCTTCACGGAAACATTGCTCTCTCGAGATATACTGTCTGACTCTGTGAAGCCAGTTGGGTTCTCAGTACATCACGTTGACAGGAAAAAACATCTCTGGGAAGCAGGAGGGTTGAGGTATATGTTTTATGATTAACGACTTATGGTGTAACTGTGATAAGATACAGGAACTCAAGTCCTTCTGTTACCTGACCTAGAATATCTCACAATAAAATCTCCAGAGATACATTTAGTCAATAATAGCCACAGCAGTCTATATCCCCCCTCAAGCCGATACCACTACGGCCCTCAAAGAACTTCACTGGACTTTATGCAAACTGGAAACCACATATCCTGAGGCTGCATTTATTGTAGCTGTTGATTTTAACAAAGCAAATTTGAGGAAAAGGCTCCCGAAAGTCTATCAACATATTGATTGTGGTACTTGCGCATCTAAAACTCTCAACCATTGTTATACTACCTTCCAGAATGCATATAAGGCCCTCCCCCACCCTCCATTCGGCAAATCAGACCACGATTCCATCTTGCTCCTCCCCTCCTGTAGGCAGGAACTCAAACAGGAAGCACCCGTGGTATTCAACGCTGGTCTGATCAACCAGAATCCACGCTTCTAGATTGTTTTGATCACACGGACTGGGATATGTTCAGAGTAGCGTCAGAAAATAATATTGACACATATACCGATACGGTAAATCAGTTTATCAGGAAGTGCATAGGAGATGTTGTACCCACTGTGACTATTAAAATCAATACCAACCAGAAACTGTGGATAGATGGGAGCATTCGTGCAAAACTGAAAGCGCAAACCACCGCATTTATCTAGAGCAAGAAGACTGGGAATATGGAAGAATACAAACAGTGTAGTTATTCCCTCCGCAAAGCAATCAAGCAGGATAAATGTCGGTATAGGGACAAAGTTGAGTTGCATTTCAACGGCTCAGACACGAAACGTATGTTGCAGGGTCTACAGACAATCACAGATTATAAGAGGAAAACCAACCACGTCACGGACACCGACGTCTTGCTTCTGGACAGGCTGAACACCTTCTTCGCCCGTTTTGCGGATAATAAAGTGCCACCGACGCGGCCCGCTATCAAGGCCTGTGGGCTTTCCTTCTCGGTGGCTGACGTGAGTAGAACATTTAAGCGTGTTAACCCTCGCAAGGCTGCCGGCCCAGGTGGTATCCCTAGCCGCGTCGTCAGAGCTGGTGTGTTTACAAATATATTCAATATATTCAATCTCTGTTGTCCCCACATGCTTCAAGATGTCCACCATCGTCCCTGTACCTAAAAAGAAAGGTAATTTAACTAAATGACTATCGCCCTGTAGCACTCACCTCTGTCATCATGAAGTGCTTTGAGAGACTAGTCAAGGATCATATCACCTCCACCTTTCCTGCCACCCTTGTCCCGCATCAATAGATCCACCACACTGCACACCGCCCTGTCCCATCTGAAAAAGAGGCATATACCTATGTAAGAATGCTGCTCATTGACTGTAGCTCAGCATTCAACACCATAGTACGCTCCAAGCTCATCATCAAGCTCGAGGCCCTGGGTCCGAACCCCGTCCTATGCAACTGGGTCCAGGACTTCCTGATGTGTCGCCCCCAAACACAAGAAATAGATGGCTGAAACACAGGAAATAGAGGGCTGAAACACAGGAAATAGAGGGCTGAAACATAGGAAATCAATGGCTGAAAAGGAGAGAAAAAGGTGGGCGGGTCATGTACATTGCTGCTTTCCAGGTGGGGATGCAATATCATTACCACATATCATCATCAATTATCATTATCACACATCATTAGCATTCTAACACATCATTATCATGATCACGTATCATTATCACATTACCATTATCACATATCATTATCGCGATCACATAGCATTACAATGATCCTTATCGTGATCACATATCATTATCGATTTTCTATTTTCTATTTACCCAGTGCCAAATTGCATGCAGTTTGAAGGAACCTGAATGTAGTTTTGCATTAGCGCTAGTGCTAGCTGTACAGGTAGACTTCTAGTCATTGTGATATTGCTAGTTATATACAAAGTAGCAGTAGCGCAATGACTGGAAGTCTACCAGTACAGCTAGCGCTAACACGAATGAAAACTATTTTCGAACTGCTCGAAAAAACTACCTTCAACATCCTTCAAACTGAGATCATCTGAGTTCATCTGACTCTGGGTAAATAGAAAAATGGCTTTATTGTCAGAATCTCACACTATCCCTTTAAAGAGTGGACTAAAGAAGTAATGAATGAAGGAATGAATAAAGTAAACTGGCCTTGTTGTCCCCCAGTAACCCTACATGTAGACACTTTGCCATCTTGTCATGATTAGCCACTTACAGATGAACTGTACCATACCACCAATTATCAACATGTCCCAATGATTTACTATGCATACTCTGTCACGTCTGCTCCCACAACCCCCCCCGGCACTTGAGGGCGCCAGGCTGCCCTGCATCACGCACTCCTATGATCCATTACGCTCACCTGCCTTCCCTCGTCACATGCATCAGCGATATTAGACTCACCTGGACTCACTCATTACCTGTCGTTACTTCCCCTATATTTGTCAGTTCCCCAGCTCTGCTCCTGCACACATTTTTTTGCCTTTGTTTTCTTGTATGCTGACGCTGTTCCTGTCTCGTTCCATGTCCGTTCCTTATTGAATGTTTGACTCCCTGTACCTGCTTCGTCTCTCCAGTGTCAACTCACGTGACATACTCCAAGAATATAAAATCAATTCCCCTGCAGTATCTTTTCAGATGTAGTTTTTTTTTTGGGGGGGGGGGGGTATCTGCTCTAATGAAAATGATATGTTTGCTTATTGTTTTCTCATCTTGTTGTTTCTACCTCATTTCTGTATTCGATTGTTTGTTGGTCATACAAGTTTTAGTCAGGCCTTTTTTCTTCTTCTCTGTCGCTCCATAACCCAGATATCAGGTGAGGAAAGAAAGATACAGTATACCTCAAAGATACACTCAGGAAGTGAGGTTGCATATCTTACCTCAGCGGATTAGTAGCTAGGACTGTCACGAATATTACCGAAGGTGACTCCCCTTCTTGTTCGGGTGGTGCTCGGCGGTCGTCGTCGCCGGTCTACTAGCTATCGCTGAGTTCGTTTAGTTCTGTCTAATTGGTATCACCCGTTTCTTGTTTGGTTGTTAGGATAGGGTTATATATAGTCTGTTCAGCCCGCTTCTGTTTCGTGCGGGCTTGTTCTCCTGTTTCTTTGTTTGAGTGTATTTTGTTGGCATTTGGGTTTCACGCTGTCCGTTTATATTTCTGTTCATTTGTGTTTCCACTTTTGTTCATGTTATGTTTCCAGGACATTAAAGCGTGTTGTTTTTCCCACATCCTTTGCTCTCTGCGCCTGACTCCACACCTCTTCACTCATTTACACGTAACAAGGACAGGAAACTACTGTTCAACACGGTACTTTTTTTCAATTAAATTAATCTAGGATTCAATAAATTCATTCTCACAGCACCTTACAACAATGCTGCCGGCTCAAAAATCTATTGGTGAGTGACCAAGTTGAAGGTGTACGATAGGACTTAAACCTTTCTGGTAGTCTGTCAGCAGCATCGATATAGAGCATCTCAAGTCTTAAGCCAGTCAACATTTGTAATCAATAGCCTCGAGGTTAGAGAAGCAGCCCAGCAACCGGAGGGTTGTCGGTACGAATCCCACTGCTGACGGGGGGAAATCTTGGGAAAGTCACTGGGTGCTTCACTTCGGCTGCTCCAGCCTCTTCAACCTTAACCACCATACTAACGCTCCACACCGCGTGGCCGCGGCCACCCTAATCTGGTGGTCCCAGCGCGCACGACCCACGTGGAGTTCCAGGTCTCCGGTAGCCTCTGGAACTGCCGATCTGCGGCCAACAAGGCAGAGTTCATCTCCGCCTATGTCTCCCTCCAGTCCCTCGACTTCTTGGCACTGACGGAAACATGGATCACCACAGACAACACTGCTACTCCTACTGCTCTCTCTTCGTCTGCCCACGTGTTCTCGCACACCCCGAGAGCTTCTGGTCAGCGGGGTGGTGGCACCGGGATCCTCATCTCTCCCAAGTGGTCATTCTCTCTTTCTCCCCTTACCCATCTGTCTATCGCCTCCTTTGAATTCCATGCTGTCACAGTTACCAGCCCTTTCAAGCTTAACATCCTTATCATTTATCGCCCTCCAGGTTCCCTCGGAGAGTTCATCAATGAGCTTGATGCCTTGATAAGCTCCTTTCCTGAGGACGGCTCACCTCTCACAGTTCTGGGCGACTTTAACCTCCCCACGCCTACCTTTGACTCATTCCTCTCTGCCTCCTTCTTTCCACTCCTCTCCTCTTTTGACCTCACCCTCTCACCTTCCCCCTACTCACAAGGCAGGAAATACGCTCGACCTCATCTTTACTAGATGCTGTTCTTCCACTAACCTCGTTGCAACTCCCCTCCAAGTCTCCGACCACTACCTTGTATCCTTTTCCCTCTCGCTCTCATCCAACACTTCCCACACTGCCCCTACTCGGATGGTATCGCGCCGTCCCAACCTTCGCTCTCTCTCCCCGCTACTCTCTCCTCTTCCATCCTATCATCTCTTCCCTCTGCTCAAACCTTCTCCAACCTATCTCCTGATTCTGCCTCCTCAACCCTCCTCTCCTCCCTTTCTGCATCCTTTGACTCTCTATGTCCCCTATCCTCCAGGCCGGCTCGGTCCTCCCCTCCCGCTCCGTGGCTCGACGACTCATTGCGAGCTCACAGAACAGGGCTCCGGGCAGCCGAGCGGAAATGGAGGAAAACTCGCCTCCCTGCGGACCTGACATCCTTTCACTCCCTCTCTCTACATTTTCCTCTTCTCTCTCTGCTGCTAAAGCCACTTTCTACCACTCTAAATTCCAAGCATCTGCCTCTAACCCTAGGAAGCTCTTTGCAACCTTCTCCTCCCTCCTGAATCCTCCTCCCCCCCCCCTCCTCCCTCTCTGCAGATGACTTCGTCAACCATTTTGAAAAGAAGGTCGACGACATCCGATCCTCGTTTGCTAGGTCAAACGACACCGCTGGTTCTGCTCACACTGCCCTACCCTGTGCTCTGACCTCTTTCTCCTCTCTCTCCAGATGAAATCTCGCGTCTTGTGACGGCCGGCCGCCCTACAACCTGCCCGCTTGACCCTATCCCTCCTCTCTTCTCCAGACCATTTCCGGAGACCTCCTCCCTTACCTCATGACAGGTCGCTCCTACCAGGTGGCGTGGCGAGAATCCGTCTCCACACCACGTGCTCTCACCACTGGTGTCCCCCAGGGCTCTGTTCTAGGCCCTCTCCTATTCTCGCTATACACCAAGTCACTTGGCTCTGTCATAACCTCACATGGTCTCTCCTATCATTGCTATGCAGACGACACACAATTAATCTTCTCCTTTCCCCCTTCTGATGACCAGGTGGCGAATCGCATCTCTGCATGTCTGGCAGACATATCCGTGTGGATGACGGATCACCACCTCAAGCTGAACCTCGGCAAGACGGAGCTGCTCTTCCTCCCGGGGAAGGACTGCCCGTTCCATGATCTCGCCATCACGGTTGACAACTCCATTGTGTCCTCCTCCCAGAGCGCTAAGAACCTTGGCGTGATCCTGGACAACACCCTGTCGTTCTCAACTAACATCAAGGCGGTGGCCCGTTCCTGTAGGTTCATGCTCTACAACATCCGCAGAGTACGACCCTGCCTCACACAGGAAGCGGCGCAGGTCCTAATCCAGGCACTTGTCATCTCCCGTCTGGATTACTGCAACTCGCTGTTGGCTGGGCTCCCTGCCTGTGCCATTAAACCCCTACAACTCATCCAGAACGCCGCAGCCCGTCTGGTGTTCAACCTTCCCAAGTTCTCTCACGTCACCCCGCTCCTCCGCTCCCTCCACTGGCTTCCAGTTGAAGCTCGCATCCGCTACAAGACCATGGTGCTTGCCTACGGAGCTGTGAGGGGAACGGCACCTCAGTACCTCCAGGCTCTGATCAGGCCCTACACCCAAACAAGGGCACTGCGTTCATCCACCTCTGGCCTGCTCGCCTCCCTACCACTGAGGAAGTACAGTTCCCGCTCAGCCCAGTCAAAACTGTTCGCTGCTCTGGCCCCCAATGGTGGAACAAACTCCCTCACGACGCCAGGACAGCGGAGTCAATCACCACCTTCCGGAGACACCTGAAACCCCACCTCTTTAAGGAATACCTAGGATAGGATAAAGTAATCCCTCTCACCCCCTCCCCTGAAAAGATTTAGATGCACTACTGTTCCACTGGAGGTCATAAGGTGAATGCACCAATTTGTAAGTCGCTCTGGATAAGAGCGTCTGCTAAATGACTTAAATGTA